>NC_090648.1:72924397-73544397 GCF_040937935.1 Hyperolius riggenbachi
CTGGAACCCACTACAAAGCGATATCGCTAATCGCAATCGCTAGCGTTTTGTATGAGCAGTTTGTAAGTGATTTCATGAGCGATTTTAGAAAGTGTAATCAATTTGCCAGCGGTTGTGTAGCGATTTAAAGTCTGATTGGTCCTTTCAATTATTTTTAATTTTGTTACAGGGTACATTAACTTTAAAACGCCAGCAAAATCGCTCCATGCAAGTTTTGATGAGCGATTACGCCAGTGATGATATACTTTACATTGAAGCGCAAACGCTAACAAAATGCTGCATGTCATGTGTTTGCGATTTTGCTAATCACAATCGCTTCTGTGGAATTTGCACCATCCATTAACATTGGCAGAGAGTTTAGGGAAATCGCTAGCGATTTTTCACGCTCCCTAAATGCTCAAAAAATCGCTCTAGTGGGTTCCAGCCCTGAAAGTGTGTACCAGGCATGTGTGTACGCAGCTGCACACCTCTCTACAATACGAATGACTTAATGGATAGGTAAACTGACAGCAATACATTAATATATTTAAATACCTCCAAACTGCCCACTGGTTTTATGGTGGATACACAGTTCAAATTTTGGTTGACCAATCAATGGCCAATCTCACCACCTCCATGAAGTTTGAGAGCTTACCTACCTACACAATCTTTTTCATAGTATTCTATATTCTTGGCTCGCGAAACGCGTTGTCCTAAAGTGCTCAATAAATTGTTACTATTTTTTAAAGAAACCTGTTTATGAGTCTACTTATAAGGTAAGACTAGTTTATCCTTACCTAAAAACTCACAAAAAAAAAGTTTTTGTGAATTTACCTAATGGGTGCCTAACCATTTTTGTTTAGCTTTTTCTATATGTTGTAGGGATGCTTCCTCTTTTAGTATCACAGTAACAAAATAGTGGTGCTAAGCAGTGTTGCTTGTGAAGTTTTGCACAAAGTCATTTTCGCATTGAAAATGCCATTTTTCAAATTAACCTCCTTGGCAGTATGGACAAGCTCAGCTCGTCCATAACCGCCGGAGGGCGCCGCTCAGGCCCCGCTGGGCCAATTTTCATAATTTTTTTTAAAACACGCAGCAAGCACTTTGCTTGCTGAGTGTTGGGGACGATTACCACCGCTCGCCGCCGATGTGCCGCTACCCGTCGCGTAACACCCCCCCCAGACCCCTGCGCAGCCTGGCCAATTAGTGCCAGGCAGCGCTGAGGGATGGATCAGGACTCCGTCTGACGTCACGACATCGATGACGTCATCGCGATTGTTGTCAAAGCGATGGGGGAAGCCCTAAAGGAAATCCCATTCAGAACAGGATTTCCTTACGAGGGTACGCGCCGTCTGCGATCGTAAGGTTCGGGTGGACGCCGCAGGAAGGGGGGCATCATGTAGCTAGAGCTAGGCTAGCTACATGATTTAAAAAAAATATATAAAAAACCACTGCTGCGCCGCCACCTTGGCGCATTTAATAGAACGCCAGGGTGGTAATTTTCATGAAAAATTTCCTAAATTTTCAAGTTTTTGCGCTTATTGCAAAAATCTATGTTTTTACCATGAAAACGCAGAAAATGGATATCTTATTGTGAAAAAGATGTAAAACCAACATTTTTACCATGAGTATTTTAACGAGAAAATGTGCGATTAACACGATAAGCATGAAACATATCCAAACTTTTTTCGCGACTATTTTTGCTCGAATTAAATAATTAAATATAATTAAATTTAACATTATTTTCGTGAAAATTAGTGCGAAAAGAATATTAGCATTTTCGCTCATCACTGGTGCTAAGAAGAATATATATGAATTATCTAATGTTTGAAGAAGAGTAAGCAGTAGCAGAGTATGGTGCCGTGTTTACCATCAGCTAAAGCAGAAAGTTATAGAACGGAGATCAATATCAAAGCAAGATTAAACTATATACATGATGAATAAAAAGAGAAAACATGATTTGGCACCCTCACAATACCTTTCACACCCTCACCTTTCACACCTTTTCCCGTGTAAGAACCCTAAGGCCCGGTTCACATTAGCGTTCCCTGTCCGGATCCACCTGATCGGATCCGGACCGTATACTGTACAAACGGAACGTACGTTCCGCATAGCAATGCAAAGGCTATGCGGACGTTTACATACGTACGTTCCGTACAGTATGGAGCCGGTCCGGATCCGGACTCCGGACACTTTTCCAACATGCGCTATTTTTTGGGTCCGGATCTCCGGCCCACGCACCCAGACCGGAGCCGGACCTAAGCCTGACAGCACCATCCGGAACACAGAAACCGATGGGAAACGGAAGGCACAGAACACACTGCCTACAAACACCTGACGTTCTACCCCACTTCCTATACGTATCCAAGCAGCCATTTCGGATGGGGACACATGGGCCAAGCATGTCTGGAGTGGAGCAGCAGTGACAGACGTGTTGGAGCTGTTTGGCAGAATGTCGGAGGTGGAGGTGAGGCCTACAGCGGAGGAACCTGATTCTACAGGTGCACCTTCTGCTGACCCTAACATTTTTTTATTTAAATTTCGCTATTTTTTGCCCACGGATCTGGATGGCAGCCTGATGCATGCCTGATGCAAACGGACCGGATACGATCCGAATCAGGTCCTGATCCGATCAAGATCCGATCAGGATCCAGTCCGTTTGCATGGCAAAACGCAAGTGTGAATGGGGCCTAACACCATGGTAAATACCTTTCTCTATATTCATTATGGGGGAACATCCAACTTGAGATCACTTCTGCATGAAAGATGAAATCACTTCAAAATCACACAAAAAAAAAAATCATAATCGCTCCAAAAGTTCCAGAACTGCTCCCAAAATCACAATCACTGAAAAAAATGACTTCCACTTTCTCCTGGTCCTGGAAACAGCTAACATACTGCGTGATACCCTTAAACCCCCAGGTAGAGGACCCAAGGTTTTGGAAGGTATGAGCAATCCAAGAATGTATTGTTAAATGTGTGTGCGTGGGAAAAAAAAAAAACTTTACGAGGTAACCCCTATTTGGGAGTTTTTCTTTTTCACCAATAGTGACCCTGTGCATGTTTATTCGCTGACTCATTTGCTCCGCCCCCCTACTCACCTCATTAGGTGTGTAAAATACCCCAAAGGACTTTACATGGGGCAAAGAGAACAAACGCTGTAGTCAGGGGCATAACTAGACTTAAAAGGGCCCCTCTGCAAAAATGATAGCACGGGGCCCCCATTGTCCCTGAACCCCACAGGATCGGGAGCCGCCGAATGGCAGTAGAGAGTGTTCTGCTGTGAAGCAGCCTCTAGAAGCAGGAAAAAAAGTACACCCGCTCCTGCACACGGTTTTCGTGAGTGAATGGAGAGGTTTATTTGCTGATTGGGTGCACTTGCAGTTAGGGGGATTGGAGGAGGAGGGGCCCCCAAAGCCTCTGGGCCCCCCTGTGATGGCAGGGGCTGCAGAGATGATTGCTACACCCATGGCTGTAGTGCATTTTATATTACTTTTGCACAATTTTATCTGCTCAGTTTCAGGACTGCATTGCTATGACAATTTAGGCTCTTCTGCAGTGGTGTAGCTAGTGACTATGGGGCCCCATATAAATTTTTTCATGGGGCCATCAGATTCAGGTACTCTTCAGAAATGCCACCTGCCAGTGTTGGACTGGGAGGTGGAAAAACTGAGGAAATCCCCCTGCTAGCCAAGCAGCAGAAACCCTGTGTGATCACTCCCAATAGGAACCTGCAGCAAGTCTTCACAGTGAGCAACAACACAAGATTACTGCTGCTTGGCCAGCATGTGGATTTCCTCAGCTTTTCCACCTCCCAGTCTGACACTGCCGCCTGCCCCTATCCTCTGGATATAAGTTGACTGGGCAATTTATATTTCCATGTGCACTGTGTATAGTCCATGGGCACTGAGACAAAGTCAAAGAGTGGAGAAGCAAAGGATAGTTAAGAGAACATAGAAAGAACCACGTGGGCCCCCTCTTCTCCAGGGCCCTATAGCAGCTGCTATGGCTGTTGCTACGCCCTCTCCTGCTCCTCTGTATGAGAGCCTTCCCATAGTTCCACTGCTGCCTTGTGATCAGGACTGGCAGCCTCCTCCGAATACATCCAATCCGTCTATAAATAATCACATCATGCTTAAAGGGACACTTAAGTCAAACAAAAAAAATGAGTTTTACTCACCTAGGACTTCCAATAGCCCCCTGCAGCTGTCCGGTGCCCTCGCCGTCTCCCTCCGATCCTCCTGGCCCCGCCGGCAGCCACTTCCTGTTTCGGGGACAGGAGCTGACAGGCTGGGGACGCGAGGGATTCTTCGCGTTACTGGCCACAATAGCGCCATCTAAGCTGCTATAGCATATATCATATGCCATATAGCAGTATAGAGGGTGCTAATGTGTCTGGGAACGCGAAGAATCACTCGCGTCCCCAGCCTGTCAGCTCCTGTCACCGAAACAGGAAGTGGCTGCCGGCGGGGCCAGGAGGATCGGAGGGAGACGGCGAGGGCACCGGACAGCTGCAGGGGGCTATTGGAAGCCCTAGGTGAGTAAAACTCATTTTTTTTGTTTGACTTAAGTGTCCCTTTAAGAAGCACATAAATGTAACAATAAATCAATCAGATACCCCCCCCCCTCCCCCCATATACATTTAAAGTAGAGATCATAAGAGTCTCAAGAAAGAAGCTTCGGCAATGGATATTCATGCTACACCCTGTTTTACAGGAAAATGGGACCTTTTTTTGGATGATTATTTTCTAGTAAACAGCATGTTCATCTGTTCGTGCCCTCGGGGAACTGAAGCTTCACTAAGTTAATTCTTTTTACATTCAAGCGGCCTTTGTTAATGGGGCTTTATGATGTTAAGAGGTACATTATTGAACTGGGCGTGGGTTTGTTTGAGGCTTAAGTATAGGAATTAAGCCACATTTAACCCACACTTGGCCACAGGTAATATAAGGGAACAGCTGGAATGCAGGAAATTAAAAGCACGGATGTGAACACAGCCAGGTAATACAAATACAGACTGTGATGAAAACTAAACATTAGAGGTTACCTGCAGTGGAAATTACATGTATGCATTGTGATTGTTAGTTCAGGGATTGGGGAAGATGTAAAAAGCAAAGCATAGCTGAGAGCTGAGTGACCCTACTGGTCAGGGAAGTAATCTATCCCACTGAAAGACCAATGGGAAGGCTTGACAAGTCAAAGGGAAGAGCCTTCCTCCTGTCACAAGGGGATTTTCTCCTGATATTCTTAGCAACAGTACTAATTTGCATATCATCATCAAGGAGAAAGCTGTTAAAGGGAAGGTTCAAGCAAAATTAAAAAAATGAGTTTCACTTACCTGGTGCTTCTACCAGCCCCATGCAGCCATCCTGTGCCCTCGTAGTCACTCACTGATGCTCCAGTCCCCCGCTGGCAGCTTGCCGACCTCAGAGGTCGGCGGGACGCATTGCGTAAATTTTTACGCATTCCCGCTAGTGCAGGAACATTAACACATACATTTTTACGCGTCACTGGTTTAATGCGTAAAAATGTACGCATTGAACCAGTAACGCGTAAAAATGTATGTGTTAATGTTCCTGCACTAGCGGGAATGCGTAAAAATGTACGCAATACGTCCCGCCGACCTCCCAGGTCGGCAAGCTGCCAGCAGGGGACTGGAGCAGCAGTGAATGACTACGAGGGCACAGGATGGCTGCATGGGGCTGGTAGAAGCCCCAGGTAAGTGAAACTCATTTTTTTATTTTGCTTGAACCTTCCCTTTAAAGGTGCCCTGGCTCTTCTACTGACCACATATGCTATTGCTCCGTTGTTATTGCCTGATGAAGCGGGATCAAACCTGCGAAACGCGTTGCATATTTGGAGTTCATAAATAAAATATATTGACAGTCGTTGTGTGTCTACTTGTAGGAGGTAAGTCCACCACTACCTCCTCTATTTACCAAGAATTTGTTTTTTTAAGCTCATTTAGCTTCCTTTATCATTTTGGTGCCTCTGTTCTCCTGCATAATATTGAGTCCACCCTGGGTGGAGGGTTGAACCCCCTTTTTCTCATCTACAGAGAGCGACTTCTTATTCCTGAGTGGGGTCAGAAAAATCTCCCCACCTGCTTTTACAGTGGTTGCCTAATGGTAACCCTGGTTTGTGAGTATTAATATTTACTCTATCTAGTAACCATTTACCAGTACATATTACACTATTGGGGCTCTTGGTGTTCCTTGTTTTTAGGTAGTACAAATAGAGACTGTGATGAAAACTAAACATCAGAGGTTACCTGCAGTGGAAATTACAGGTATGCATTGTCATTGTTAGTTCAGAGATTGGGGAAGATGTAAAAAGCAAAGCATAACTGAGAGCTGAGTGACCCTACTGGTCAGGGAAGTAATCTATCCCACTGAAAGACCAATGTGAAGGCTTGACAAGTCAAGGGGAAGGGCCTTCCTCCTGTCACAAAGGGATTTTCTCCTGATATTTATAGCAACAGTACTAATTTGCATATCATCATCAAGGAGAAAGCTGTTGTGTCAAGGCTCGGGTTTAGAAACATACCTACCTTCATAAACACATACAACAACACTTACCTAAGTAGAAGAAAGCCTCTCTATTTTTCTGATGTTTCCTACGCTGTCCTCTGGTCCTCCACCGTTGTCTGGGACCCTCCAGCAGCTGATCGAGGCTACGGCCGCTACGCTCCTCTTCTGATAACAGTGCGGGTGTGCTGCAGTCACGCAAACACAGCTGCCCATGAGCAGTAGCACGGAGCTGCTTGTCCTCAAGTGGCTCTGGCTTATTGCGCAGGCACGGACATACTCGTGCAGGCCCAGAATGGACAGGCTCGTGCTTAAAGAGGAGTGAGGCCCCAACCAGATTATCAACAAGCCCTTGTTGGAAATCTTTGGAGGGTCCGCAAACGGCTACCGGGGCTCTGCAAGACGCCATGGAAGCCTCTATAGGATCCAGAGGCTTCCCTCTTCTTAGGTAAGTATGTGATTTTGTATCCGAGCTTCTGCTCAGGTACAATTTAAAGGACAAGTCCAAGTAAAAAAAAAAAAAAAAATCAGGATCTACTTACCTGGGGCTTCCTCCAGCCCCTGGCAGCCTATCTGTCCCTCGCTGCAGCACCGGCCTGCACAGAACGATTGCGGCTATGGGAGTGCAATCGCAAGCGGTGTGGCCGTGTGCTTGCACAGCTGCAGTAGATGCAGACCCGGCAAGGTCGGCCTCTGCAAAGGAGAGGATCCGGGGACACCGGAGCCGCAGCGAGGGTCAGATATGGTAGGATGCCAGGGGCTGGAGGAAGCCGCAGGTAAGTAGATTTTCTTTTTTTCTCGGATGGGCGTGGCCGCGGTGGCAGCCCTAGGACCGCCTAACGCTGATTGGCGTAAAGTCCTGGGGCTCTGTTTTGCAGGAGCTCCGCCTTCAGTCTCCGAGCGGCTATTGCCGCTCGGGAGACTGTTAGACGGCGTAATCGCCGTCTAATTACCCGTACAGTGCTGCGATCAGCACCAGCGATGTACTGGGGACAGCCGTGTGACACGGCTGTCCCCTCCTGAGCTGCAGAGGTGATCGGCTGTCATAGGCTGAAGCCTATGACAGCTGATCACAGGGATTGGCCGGCGGGGGGAGGGAAGGAGGGGGGTATACAAGGGGAAAAAAAGCACACTTTTTATTTAAAAAAAAAAAACCCAAACACATACAAATAAACAAACAAACACGGGGGGGGGGGGCAATCAGACCCCACCAACAGAGAGCTCTGTTGGTGGGGAGAAAAGGGGGGAGGAATCACTTGTGTGCTGTGTCGTGTGGCCCTGCAGCTTGGCCTTAAAGCTGCAGTGGCCAATTTAAAGAAAATGTGCCTGGTCTTTAGGGGGGTTTAACACTGCAGTCCTCAAGAGGTTAAAGCCAGGTAGGTAAGTGTTGTATGTGTTTATGAAAGTAAGTATGTTTCTAAACCCGAGCCTTGACATACCAGCTTTCTCCTTGATGATGATATGCAAATTAGGACTGTTGCTATGAATATCAGGAGAAAATTTTCTATGGATGAACATTGTTTTGTGTGAATTAAGCACTAAAATAAAGTTTCGTAAAAATGAATTCACAGCTTCATATTTCCTCTTCATAAGTCCCCAGTTTCCTACTCATGCACCCTCTCCACTCTCTCCCTTTCCCACTCAGTCTCACTCGTGATAGGCTGACAGTCAGCAGGGGGTGTGGCTTCAGCCACTCTATTCCCCTGCATGCCCATGTAAAGAAATGGGGGAGTGTTTCAGACTGGATGGGTGTTTGCAGGCAGCCTTTCAGTCCGTGAGAATCCCTGAACTGTGGAAGCAGACTGATTCCACTTTATATTTGGCAAAACAAATATGTCAAATATATTTTGTTATGTATAATTGATTTAAAATAATTTTCTAGTAAATGCATGTAAAAGAACTATGACTGAACTGGGGACTTAAGATGCCAAATATGGCTGAGCATGGTTATTAGACAGAAAGAGAGATAGAGAAACATACGAACATATCATGCATGCAGTGACCCAACTAATCAAATTGCTTTCCCCAGTTTGCACTGTGTAAGTTCCTGCAGTGCAACCCACATAATTTGCATAGTGCACAATGGGGAGTGTGCTTTGATTAGCTGGGTTGCTACATACAATATCATAATCTCCTGTTGTATATGTGCTGTTTTATCCTTCATCTTTCTTGTCACTGTGTTTTGGTCTATCATCTTTTAGCCACTGTAAAACCCTATGTATAAACCCGCCAGCAGGGCAGTTTCTAGGCTAAATTGCACTCAGGGCGAGGTTGTAAAAATTGCACCTCCTAGCCCCACCCCCACCCCGTGGACTCGCGAACCCTTAAGCTGGCCATACACTGGCCCGATTTGCCGCCGTTTCGACAGCAGATTCGATCACTGGGATCGAATCTGCTGCCAATCGTTCGCACTACACGCCGAATTTCGATCCATTCCGTCCGATCCCGTCGATCGCGCCGTGCGGAAAATAACCGTCGATCGCCCGCGGGTAAAGAGCGCATCGCTAGCGGCGTTCGAGTGCCCGACGACCGACGCAATAGAGCTGCAATACATTACCTGCTCCGCCGGCGCGAGTCCCGGGTCTCCGCTCTTCTTCTCCGCTCTGGTCTGGTCTGGTCTCCGGCATGCTTCCCTTCTTCCTGTCCCGGCAGGAAGTTTAAACAGTAGAGGGCGCTCTACTGTTTAAACTTCCCCCAGACAGGAAGAAGGGAAGCATGCCGGAGACCAGACCAGACCAGAGCGGAGAAGAAGAGCGGAGACCCGGGACTCGCGCCGGCAGAGCAGGTAATGTATGCGGGATGGGGGGAAGCGGCGGCAGCACCACCACCACCACAGATTGTGATCGGTTTCAGGCTGAAATCGGTTTACAATCTGTTTGCAGTAAAGGTAGCCATACGATCCCTCTCTGATCAGATTCGATCAGATAGGGATCTGTCTGTTGGTCGAATCTGATGGCAAATCGACCAGTGTATGGCTACCTAACCCTTACTCTTTAGGGACAGTCACACAGTCACAGGTCCCAAGTAGATCAGCCTACTTACTAGTGACCAGCCGCTCATCCAGGAGGAAGCAGGGACCAGGAAAACACACAAGCGAAGAAAACTCGGAAAGCCGACTTCTCCATGGGCACAGCACACTGACAGCCTGCAGTACCGCTACAGGACATCAGGTGTCATCACAGGGTGGTGACGTGATGATGACTTGACGTCAGGCGCAGGAAGCCCAGCAGGAGTCAAGGAAGGTGATCGCACTGGTAATCTTCTTTCTTCTTCCATTTGACTGCACCGCGCATCACCAGCTCCCTAGCGGTTATGTCCTTCCGCCTGCGCCCCCCTTCTTCTACTTGCTGGTCTGCGCCCAGGGCGGCCGCCCTGCCCGCACAGCCCAAGAAACGGCCCTGCGCCGCCAGTATAGATAGCTTCTCTCCTTTGCTCCGCTCACGTTACTCTGCAGTCTGCACCTAAGGTTGCCCACTGTAAATCCTGTTACCGCTGCTGGCCATTGCCACTGAGCCCCTTTGGCTAAAGACCCCATTGCAGCCTCTACGCCCCAACTATACACTTCCTAATGTGAATGTTACTTCACCCCCTCGTATTATTAGATTTGTCACAATCAGAGTGTTCCAGCAATATCCTGGCACATATGAAATGAGCCGTAATATTCGCTTACCACATATATGGTGCAATTCTATTTTTTCTTCACTTCTGCAAACGGAAGTTGGCTTGAATTTTCTGCAAGGTTCAGCATATATATTTTTGATTGCTCCAGTTTATTAAGTCCCTATAAAGTAGGTACATTATAAAGACTAAAGGAACACAGAGGTAGAATTCAATTCAAGAGCACCAGTCTGTTACGTGTTTTACAATTTACTCAGGAGAGAGTGTGGTGGGCCGGTATCCAATAAGAGCCGCAATTATAGGTAAACGTTTTGTGTTAGTTGTGGACAGTGTGGTCCGAGATCATCTTTTATATTTGCATTTTCCGTGTCCCCATCTGTGAGAATTTCCATCAGTTCCTATTCTGACAGGAAGACTGGGAGGAGTTATAGTCCTAGACTAGTGTTTATTGTTATAATAAGCAGGGCCGGCACTGCCATTAAGGCAAAGGGGGCAATTGCCCCAGGGCCCCCAGACAGCTGCTGGCCCCCCCTGGGCCACCAGAACTCCAGGGGTTAAACGCCCAGGACTGCTCCAGGTGCCCCTGTAATATGTGGGATTGGCTGCACGGTATTGCAGTGCTGTGTAGGGGATTTGTAGGCCACACGCATCCGCACTACAATCCCTTGCATTGCCTACTGCTTGTACCAGGTGACTGCTTATTGGCTAGGAGCCGTCACCTGGTAGGAGCCGTAGGGGATGCAAGGGATTATCCTATACAGCACTGCTATGCCGTACAAAACTAGCGGCTCTCCCTGGGTCGGGGTGGATGTGCAGCGGACCAAATTGAGGTCCCCAGGGGCTGATTTTGGTTGGGATGGGGCAGATAACCTTTGCCCTGGGGCCCCTTGTGCTGCTTAAACCGGCCCTGATAACAAGTATGTCAAGAGCAGCGCCAACAAGATAAAGTACACTAAAATACATTTAAAAGGGAGCGGACAGTGGCAGATGGGGGGGTCGGAAGGACACTGAGGGAGCTGATGAACTACAGGGGGCTGAAAGAATCCCCAGGTAAGTATACTTCCTCTTCTTCCCCTCATGACAGGTGCACTTTACAGTTTAGCAGCTGGTTGGATTTGCACACACCAATCTGTGAATGTTATTTGTATCTGTTTTATTTATGCATCCGGGAGAAGGGCAGCGTGTAGGAGAGTTTCATCTTGGCATGCAGGACGATCAGAAGGTTGTGGGGAGAGTTGCTCAATGTTGCGCACATAAACAGGATCAGGATATTTTGTAAATGTGCGGCTTCACTGGAAGGCCAAACACAAAGCATCGTACCTTTCCGCCAATTTCTTCAGTGGCCTGTATTACTCAGAATTCCTCCTTATGAGGATCTGACAAAGCAGCAGAGTACCTGTGTGACTGGGGTCTCCTGAAAGCAGATACAGATTCTGGAAGATTGCAACCTGATCCAAGACTGTGAGAGCTTGTTCACACCTAGGGGAGCTTTCGCTATTTTTTAAGTGCCGGCGATTTTGAAAATAGCCTTAAAACGCTTGTGCAACGAATCCTTATGGGATTGTTCATATCAGGTCGTTTCGTCAGCTTTCCGCTGACCAAAGCGCTGCCTGCACCATTTTTTCGGCAATTTTGCTACAATGGAATGGACCTCAAATTGCTTTTGCGGCGATTGCCTTCGCGCTTTTAAGAATAAATACATTGTATTTATTATTTTCTGGGTCAAAGAGTTCACTTCCTGATTTGCGTCAGAGAGTGGAAAAATAAATAAAAAGCGCTTTACATAAAATTGTAGCGCGCAGGTAAGCGCCGGGAAGGGAAAAAAAATCACTCAAAGTCGCGAAACGCGGCCCTCAGCGATTTTGATTGTAGATATGAACAAAGCCTAAGGACTGAGACACGCTATAAGTGCTTTTCTGAGTGTTTGCTCTTTCTGAGCACTTTTAAAAAAATCGCTTCCATTCACTTTCATTAAAATCGCAGTAAAA
Source organism: Hyperolius riggenbachi (assembly GCF_040937935.1). Taxonomy (NCBI): domain Eukaryota; kingdom Metazoa; phylum Chordata; class Amphibia; order Anura; family Hyperoliidae; genus Hyperolius; species Hyperolius riggenbachi. The sequence goes on from NC_090648.1 coordinate 72,936,510, forward strand.
ATCACCACGATCGCGTAAAACATAGACGCGAAAAAAGTACACGATGGCAAAAAATTTTTTACCCCAATTTTATTGAAAGTGAATGGGAGCGATATTTTAAAAGCATTCAGAAAACGCAATCACTCAGAAAAGCGCTTATAGCGTGTCTGAGCCCTAAGGCCTTGTTCACACTACAAGAGCTTTTTCTAAGCACTTGTGATTTTAAAAGCTCTTGCTAATGTAATGCTATGTGTGTGTTCTCACTTGAGTATTTTGACTTAATAAAAATCCCCCATAGCATTGCATTAGCAAGGGCTTTTCAAATCACTGGTACTTAAAGCGGGAATGCCAGCCACAAAATCAAATTCCATTTACCGACTACTCTATGTTTATTGTGCAGCCTGCAACCTGACCCTGCATTGCAAGCTCTCCAGTATAATCAGAATTGTTTCTGCTGTAATACATCTTATCTCAGTCAGCCTGTGTAATAGATAGCGAAGATACCGCCGCAGAGACAAGCGGCATGGCAGATATCTCCGCGTATCAGCCAGCGGCCTCTGCCGTGCAGTTACATGCTGAGACTTTGCCTGGTCCTTCTATTGCTCACAGGTTAAGGGCTACATGCGTGCGAGCCGAGCGACAGGATCTTTATGCATCTAGGAGGGGAGTCAGCTGATGCGCGGTCAGCTGATTCCAGCCAGCGTCCGGATTGGCTGAGTGACTGGGGCGGCGCTGTGGAGCATGGTTGGATATATATAGGACAGGCCTGTCAGTAGCTCCTCGTCTGCTGTTGCAAATGCTATCGTGTTAGCACTCAGACCCTAGTCAGATCCCAAAGTGTGCTAGAACCGGCCGGAGCCGGGGATCCACTTTTAGCCAGAATCTGTTGATAGCTTAAAGTACTAATTGCATTGTTTATTTGTTATGACTTTCTGCTTACTCTGACTATCCTCCTGTTTGTCGATTCTGTACCTCAGCCATCTGATTCACGTTGCCGACCCTGCTTGTTATTGACGCTGAATCAGTCTTCCGTTTCTGTACTGTATCTGTCTGCTCGTTGCCTACTCTGCCTGTCTGACCTCGCTACCCGCACCAGTGGGCCTAGCCACTGGTGAGGGAAATTACTGTCTGTATCATCTACTCCTAGGCTGCAGTACTGTCTGTATCATCTACTTCTAGGCTGCAGTACTGTCTGTATCATCCACACCTAGACTACAGTACCGTCTGTATTACCAACTCCTAGGCTGCAGTACTGTCTGCATCATCTACTCCTAGGCTGCAGTACTATCTGTATTGCCTACACTTAGGCTGTAGTACCTTCAGTATCAACTACGCCTAGGCTGCAATACAGTTCGTATCACCTGTTCCACAGGGGATCGTTAGTGCAGTACTAATTGTATTACACCTCCTTGTGCTGTGCACCAAACACTACTAGGCTGCAGTACTACCTGAATCACCTGCTCCACAGGTGATCAGTTGTTCAGCTCTGGTTGTATTATCTTCTATTTGCGTTCGTGCTTCCACCACTCTTGGCTGCAGCACGGTCTGACTCACCTGCCCAATAGTGAGCACCGGTTGCAGTACTGTCTGGGTCACCCGCTCCTCGGGTGAACCCGCTCATCCTTATTACTGTTACACCAAACACTATCTCACATTGGTAGTCTTGTATCTGGCTATACTAGCATTATTGGTGATTCTGCAGATCACCACATAATCAGATATAGCATCTGTATTATTGGTGATACTGCAGATCACCAATAATCAGAAAATCTGTTAGCTGACACCAATCGTTACAGAACAGCAGACCAAAACAATATGGACGCACTACGCAGCCAAGTTGAAGTCCTGATTACCGCGGTGAATAATCTCACCGGGGGGATTAATACCCAGCAGACTCAGATCACCCAACTGTCTGGGACAGTCAGGGTACTTCAAACGGCTGTCGATACAGCGCAATCTCCTCCAGTCACAGAACTACGCATGGCTGTACCCGAGAAGTTTTCAGGGCATAGATCTGACTTTCAGAATTTCAGGAATCGTGTGCTATCCTATTTTGAGTTAAGGCCTAACTTGTCTGGTTCAGAGAGCCAGAGGATAGCGTTTGTTAACACTCTATTGTCAGGAGACTCGCAGACATGGGTGTATAGTCTTCATTCTGAGCATGAGGCATTATCCTCGGTTCAGGAGTTTTTTAAGGCCATGGCCATTATATATGACGATCCGGATATTGCGATTACTGCTGAGAGGAAACTAAAAACTCTCAGGCAGGGTCGTAATCCGGTGGAGGTTTATGCTGCGGAGTTTAGAAAGTGGGCTGTGTCAGCTAGATGGGGGACGTATGCATTACTAGATTGTTTTCTGTCAGGGTTGTCTGATGCAGTCTCTGATTTGATGTTGGGACATCCCGAACCCAAATCCATAGACGAAGCAATCTCTTTGGCAGTGCGGGTAGATCGCCGCCTGCGTTATCAGAAACAGACCCGTGGTAAAACCACTGTAAGATCTGTCTCCTACGCCTCTCCTCCACCTTCGTCATCTCCAGACGAGCCGATGCAAATCGGACATTCTAGATCGACACAAGAGGAAAAGAAGGTCAGAAGGACTATGTCTATACTGTGCGGAGCAGGGTCACATTGTCCAAAACTGTCCTAAGAAGTCGGGAAACGCTGCCGCCTAGGTGTAGTCAGAGGTAATACCCTAGGCGAGCAGTCAATACCTCTAAACAATAACCGTTTGCTCCTCCCCTGCTCCATCACTTGGGAGGGTCAGACCACGCCCACAGAAGCCTTTGTAGACTCCGGCTCTGCAGCCAATTTCATAGATTTTGATTTTGGGAAAAATTTGGGGATTCCCTTGCTCCCGTTAGACCGGCAGATTGTGGTTACGGCAGTTGATGGCTCTCCGCTACAGTGTAGACAGCCTCTGTCTCAGACCCCATTGCTGATATGCAATATAGGGGTGCTACATAAAGAAAAATTACATTTCTTTGTCTTGCATATGGCAACCTCTACTATCATTCTTGGCATGCCCTGGTTGCAACTTCACTCCCCTCAGATTGACTGGGCGTCAGGTCAGCTACAGAGCTGGTCTACCCATTGTCATCATCATTGTTTGGAGAGAGTTGCTGTTTGCGCCACCAAGATTCAGGTTAAAGGGGTGCCAATGCAGTACGCAGAATTTGCAGATGTATGCTGTCCTAAATCTGCTGATAAACTTCCGCCTCACCGGAGCTATGACTGTCTTATAGAATTAAGATCCGGTTGTATGCCCCCTAGAGGCCATCTGTATAATTTATCTGGGCCTGAGAAACTGGCAATGCAAGAGTACATTAAGGAAAATTTGGCCAAGGGCTTCATCCGTCCTTCCCGGTCGCCAGCTGGGGCTGGGTTATTTTTTGTGAAGAAGAAGGACAGAGGGCTTAGACCCTGTATTGACTACAGAGGTCTAAATAAGATCACAGTGAAAAATCGTTACCCGTTGCCTTTGTTAGACGATTTGTTCACGCAGGTGACCAATGCCAGTATTTTCTCCAAATTAGACCTGCGAGGGGCATACAACCTGGTACGCATCAGAGACGGTGACGAATGGAAGACGGCGTTTAACACGCCCAACGGGCATTACGAGTATTTAGTTATGCCCTTCGGGTTGTGTAATGCCCCGGCCGTTTTCCAGGAATTAATCAATGAGGTTTTCAGGGAGGTTTTGGGAAAATTCGTGCTTGTATATCTTGATGACATACTAATTTTCTCATCTAATGTGACGGAGCATCGAAAGCATGTTAAATTTGTTCTACGGAAATTAAGACAGAATTCACTGTATGCGAAGTTGGAAAAGTGCCTCTTCGAGGTCACGGAGGTGCCATTCTTGGGGTATATTATTTCCACTTCTGGTCTCTCAATGGATCCCGCAAAGGTCTCTGCTGTTTTGGAGTGGCCTCAACCTGTGGGATTGAAGGCACTCCAAAGATTTCTTGGCTTTGCCAACTACTACAGGAAGTTCATCAAGGGCTTCTCGTCTGTAGTGTCACCCCTCACCAGTCTTACTAAAAAGGGGGCTGACACGTATCACTGGTCGGCAGTGGCCCAGTCAGCTTTTGCCACTTTGAAAAATTTGTTCTGTTCCGCTCCCATCCTGAGACACGTGGATGTCACCTTCCCCTTCATTGTGGAAGTCGATGCGTCTGAAATAGGGGTTGGGGCTGTGCTGTCTCAACGCTCTGGTCTTCAAGGCAAATTACACCCATGTACCTTCTTTTCACGTAGATTCTCTCCAGCTGAGAGGAACTACGATATTGGTAATCGGGAGCTCTTGGCCATTAAGTTAGCCTTTAAAGATTGGCGCCATTGGCTGGAAGGGGCAGAACATACAATTACAGTTTATACAGATTATAAGAACTTGGAGTACATTGAAGGGGCCAAGAGGCTTAGTCCTCGACAGGCCCGTTGGTCTTTATTCTTTTCAAGGTTCAGATTCATTATAACGTATACACCAGGTAGCAAGAACGTCAAGGCAGACGGTCTATCCAGGTGTTTCGAGCCTGAGACAGGTCAGCCCTCAACCCCTGAGACCATTCTAATTCAGCAGGTGGTGTTGGCAGCTACTGAGACCTGGGAGGACTGGATGGCTACGCTTGGCCCTTATCAACAGGATATTCCAGAAGGGAAGCCTGAGGGGGTTCTGTTCGTTCCACTCCCTTTCCGCCTACAACTCTTACAATTATTCCATACCCATAAGAATGCTGGGCACCCAGGGGCCACCCGAACTCAGGATCTTTTGGCCAGATGTGTATGGTGGCCTTCACTGGCATCTGATTGTAAGGAGTTCGTGAGGGAGTGTTCAGTGTGTGCCAGAAGTAAACCCTCTCGCTAGGCTCCAGTGGGCACGTTACAACCTTTACCAGTGCCAAGCGAGCCCTGGACCCATTTGTCAATGGACTTCATAGGAGAACTCCCTAGGTCTGAGGGCAAGATGGTCATTTGGGTGGAAGATGGCTCATTTTGTCCCCTTGAAGTAACATGGCTCATTTTGTCCCCTTGAAGGGACTCCCCTCGGCCCAGGAATTAGCTGATCTTTTCATTCAGCACATCTTCTGGCTGCATGGCATTCCGGAGAATGTGGTGTCAGATAGGGGAGTCCAGTTTGTATCGAAATTCTGGAGAGCCTTTTGCCATCAGTTAGGTATTAATCTTTCCTTCTCATCAGGCTACCACCCACAGACCAATGGTCAGACCGAAAGAGTTAACCAGTCTCTTGAACAATTTATCAGGTGTTATGTGGCAGATGCACAGGCAGATTGGGTAAAGTTTCTGCCGTTCGCGGAGTTCGCGCATAATAACCTGAAGAGTTCCTCTTCAGGATTTTCCCCCTTTCAGGTGGTATCGGGAAAATCTCCCAAGTTTTCTCCTTTACCGGTGGCTTCTTCTCCTTTCCCGGCTCTAGAAGATTGGCAAAGGGCTCTAAAGGAGATTTGGGGTTCAGTTAAAGGGAAGGTTCAAGCAAAATAAAAAAAAATGAGTTTCACTTACCTGGGGCTTCTACCAGCCCTATGCAGCCATCCTGTGCCCTCGTAGTCCCTCACTGTTGCTCCAGTCCCCCGCTGGCAGCTTGCCGACCTCGGAGGTCGGCGGGCCGCATTGCGTACATTTTTACGCATTCCAGCTAGTGCAGGAACATTAACATACATTTTTACGCGTTAGTGGTTCAACGTGTAAAAATTTACGCATTAACCTCCCTGGCGGTTTGTTAAAATCCGCCAGGGGGCAGCAAATACCTTTTTTTTAATTTTTTTTAATTTTTTTTTTCATGTAGCGAGACAATGTCTCGCCACATGATAGCCGCTGCTGAGCGGCATCCCCCTAGCCCCTCCGATCGCCGCCGGCGAACGGAGATCAAGAGATCCCGTTCAAAGAACGGGATCTCTTGGAGGGCTTCCCCCGTCGCCATGGCGACGGGGCGGGATGACGTCACCGACGTCATCGACGTCGTGACGTCAAAGGGGAATCCGATCTACCCCACGGCGCTGCCTGGCACTGATTGGCCAGGCAGCGCACGGGGTCTGGGGGAGGGGGCGGCTGCGGCGACGGGTATAGCGGCGGATCGGCGGGCAGCGGCGGCGATCGGAGGTTACACGCAGCTAGCAAAGTGCTAGCTGCGTGTAACAAAAAAAAAATTATGCAAATCGGCCCAGCGGGGCCTGAGCGGTGCCTCCCGGCGGCATAGCCCGAGCTCAGCTCGGGCTTACCGCCAGGGAGGTTAAACCAGTAACGCGTAAAAATGTATGTGTTAATATTCCTGCACAAGCGGAAATGCGTAAAAATGTACGCAATGCGGCCCACCGACCTCCGAGGTCGGCAAGCTGCCAGCGGGGGATTGGAGCAACAGTGAGTGACTACGAGGGCACAGGATGGCTGCATGGGGCTGGTAGAAGCCCCAGGTAAGTGAAACTCATTTTTTAATTTTGCTTGGACCTTCCCTTTAAGAGGAATTTGGGAAAAGCCTTCCAGAGTCAGAAGAAACAGGCAGATAAGAGGCGGTCTGTAGAGTGGAAGTTTTCCCCAGGGGACATGGTGTGGATATCTACGCGGCATTTGGCGTTGAAACAACCATCACCCAAGTTAGGACTCAGATTTATAGGCCCATACCCTGTCACCAAGAAGATTAATGATGTCACATATGTGGTTGATCTCCCAGCCAGCATGAGAGGCGTGAGATCGTTCCATGTGTCTCTGTTGAAACCTGCTGTGCATGTGGATTCCTCTCTCCCCAAGTTCCACAGGGGATCATTAGTGCAGTACTAATTGTATTACTCCTCCTTGTGCTGTGCACCAAACACTACTAGGCTGCAGTACTACCTGAATCACCTGCTCCACAGGTGATCAGTTGTTCAGCTCTGGTTGTATTATCTTCTATTTGCGTTTGTGCTTCCACCACTCTCGGCTGCAGCACGGTCTGACTCACCTGCCCAATAGTGAGCACCGGTTGCAGTACTGTCTGGGTCACCCGCTCCTCGGGTGAACCCGCTCATCCTTATTACTGTTACACCAAACACTATCTCACATTGGTAGTCTTGTATCTGGCTATACTAGCATTATTGGTGATTCTGCAGATCACCACATGATCAGATATAGCATCTGTATTATTGTTGATACTGCAGATCACCAATAATCAGAAAATCTGTTAGCTGACACCAATCGTTACAGAACAGCAGACCAAAACAATATGGACGCACTACGCAGACAAGTTGAAGTCCTGATTACCGCGGTGAATAATCTCACCGGGGGGATTAATACCCAGCAGACTCAGATCACCCAACTGTCTGGGACAGTCAGGGTACTTCAAACGGGGATCGTTAGTGCAGTACTAATTGTATTACTCCTCCTTGTGCTGTGCACCAAACACTACTAGGCTGCAGTACTACCTGAATCACCTGCTCCACAGGTGATCAGTTGTTCAGCTCTGGTTGTATTATCTTCTATTTGCGTTTGTGCTTCCACCACTCTCGGCTGCAGCACGGTCTGACTCACTTGCCCAATAGTGAGCACCGGCTGTAGTACTGTCTGGGTCACCCGCTCCTCGGGTGAACCCGCTCATACTTATTACTGTTACACCAAACACTATCTCACATTGGTAGTCTTGCATCTGGCTATACTAGCATTATTGGTGATTCTGCAGATCACCACATAATCAGGTATAGCATCTGTATTATTGGTGATACTGCAGATCACCAATAATCAGAAAATCTGTTAGCTGACACCAATCGTTACAGCCCGGCTCTATTTGGTACATTGCCGATGAGGGGAAAGCTTGTTCCCCCCCCCCCCCCCCCCCACACACAAACATTCCTTCCCCTCACTGATTGGCTGAGGGCAGTTCAGTGTGAAACTGCTGAAATCTGATCTATGCTGTGCTCACATGTTTACAAAGCAAGTTAGATATGACAGTGCAGCGAGAAAAAATACGAGTAAGGGAGGAAATGACATCAGGATTGGCTTAAGTCAGAAGAAGTCAGAATGGAAAATGCCTGGAACAGTTTTCTCTTTATATACTTTATAGAATTCACTGAAATCAAAATGTGGACAGTACAATACATATGTTATGTAAGAAGAACAAGTATTTATCTACTTATAAAAGTGTTTCCCCCCCTGGGATAGTATAGCTGCCTCTGCTGCTTTAGCCACTTCACCTCCAAGGGTTTTTCCCCTCTAAAAACCAGAGCAATTTTCACCTGTCAGCGTTCCTTCCATTCAATCGCCTGTTTTTTGGGGGGGGGTTTTGCCACCAATTAGGCTCTCTATGGCCTGGTGCACATCAAAAACTGCTAGCAGATCCGCAAAATGCTAGCAGATTTTGAGACGCTTTTTCTGTAGCGTTTCAGCTAGCGTTTTGCGGTTTTGTGTAGCGGTTTTGGTGTAGTAGATTTAATATATTGTTACAGTAAAGCTGTTACTGAACAGCTTCTGTAACAAAAACGCCGGCAAAACCGCTCTGAACAGGCGTTTTTCAGAGCGGTTTGCGTTTTTCCTATACTTATGTAACGATTGTGGAACTTTCTCCGTGATCAGCGCACAACGCGTGCGCTGATACGGCGGAAATCCTCCACAAACGTATAATTTGCGGAAACCCAGCAGAAGGTGCAATGCACCTGTAGAGGGAAATTCCTGTCGACAGGGGGAGCTGTGGAGTGCAGAGGAACAGCTCCTCTGCCCTACCACACATGCCAGACAGGAATTGCACGAAGGGACGGAACGCAATCGCAAGAGAGGCGATTGAGAATGAGCACAGAGACAGATTGTATGTGTGTGCACCAAACTAGTCGCCAACCCGCGACAGTGCACACACTACAGCAGGTACGAAGCAGGAATGCGATCGCGAGAGGTGCGATCGCCAGACGTGACACAAGGCTACAGCAAGGCAGAGCACGAGAGTAGCAAAGGCACAGCAAATCATACAACGAGAAGGTAAAGAAAACAACAAACGCTAACTGAACGCAAACACCGCACTAATTCGCAACAGTGCACGCGTTCGTGTGCGGTCCCCGCATGATAAGCACAACAGGGACAAGCACGCCTAACTAACCACCGACAGACAAACATAAAACAGAGGACGCGAGCGCTTGCTTAACGGTTACCTCACCGAGCCTCCAGCAAGCGTTCGTAGCAGACAAGACAGACACACGAAAACAGGAACAGGCGGGAGATAGGATCCACAGCACTAGCGAAAAGAGGCCAGTGCGATCCAGGGAGACAGAACAGAAGGATCCACAGCACTAGCGCAGGATGCTAGTGTGATCCAGGTACAGAGAGATGGAGATCAGACGGATCCACAGCACTAGCGAAAGCGACTAGTGCGACCCAGGGAGACAGAACAGAAGGATCCACAGCACTAGCGCGAAGCGAGTGCGATCCAGGCACAGAGTAGCAGAACAGAAGGATCCACAGCACTAGCGCAGGATGCTAGTGCGATCCAGGGAGGCAGAACAGAAGGATCCACAGCGCTAGCGCAAGATGCTAGTGTGATCCAAGTGAGACAGATCAGAAGAGATAGCTGGTAGCAACCGCTGCACCAGCTATACTCCAAGAGCAGAGATCAGAACGATTTCCTGTCGACCACCGCTGGGACAGGACAATCGCAACAGAACAAACAAAACAGATAAGCAATCCTAACTGCACTAGAGAAACCTGCCTAGCGCAGTTTCTGGAATTACTCTAAGCTGAACTTCAAACAAAGAGTAAGGCTGACACTCCTCCCGGAGTTTTACACAGGAAGGAATCCTTATGACCAGCCAAGCATTGTGGGAAACACATAGTACTTATAGTACACGCCTCCAATGAATGTGGCCAGGCAATTTGCATGACAACGTATGCAAATTCCTCAGCAAGCACAAGCTGCAAAACTGACAGAAGCTCTCCTTTCCAGAGTCCTGCAGCATGCAAACCAAAACAATGGTCAAAAAGCTGCCTGCCTGCACAGGCAGCTGAGCAGATCATTACAACTTAACATTGAGGCAGAAACGCATCCACAATCCAAAAAAATGCCTCACCCCGGGAGTATGCGTTTCTGCAAAACGCCTCCCGCTCTGGTGTGCACCAGCTCATTGAAATACATTACCCAAGCGTATCCGCAGCCGCAAGCGGATCGCAAAACGCAGCCGAACCGCTCTGGTGTGCACTAGGCCTTTGGGGGTACTTTTTACTAAGAATTATTTTATTCTAACTGCATTTTAACAGGAAAAAGAAGGAAAAAAAAATTGAAAAGTGTTATTTCTCAGTTTTATCGTGTTAAAATAATACATGCTACTGTAATTAAATCCACACATTTCATTTGCCCTTTTGTCCCGGTTATTGCAGCTGAGCTCGTCCATACCGCTAAGGAGGTTAAAGTGGTATGAAACTCAGCATTTCCTCTTTGCTCTAAAAAGTTATTTACAGCATAAAATCTACTACCACAAAAAATAATGTAGCAGAACAGCATTCAAACAGTTAAACAGCACTTTGTTCTTCAGTGGAAAGCTCCTTGCTTCAGTGGGCAGCTTCTGGCCACATTCAAAAAGGTGATAACATTATCTTTTGTTTACATTCCCTTGTCAGATACATTTAGTAAACATTAACAAACTGCCGAAACTGAGCTGTACCGAGCTAAGAAGCAGGAAGAGCTGAGAAGTGATCACTAAATAGATTTTAATATATAAATTAGGCAGATATGCAATGAAAGGCAATCGCAGCTTTCAGAGCAGATAAACTGTACTTTAGGATTTGTAGTTTGTAGACAGACAAAATTACTTGTACACAAAAGCAAATATGATAGCTGTGTAATAAAAAGTAGGAAGACACATTTTTATTGAATGCATTGTCAGAGTTTTATCCCACTTTAAAGAAGATCTGTAACAAAAAATTTCCTCTGGGGGATACTTACCTCGAGATCATAAGGAGGCATCCCCCGTCCTCCAGTGTCCCGTCAATCCAGCGCTGCAGCCCCCAAACAGCGGTGAGGCAAATATTTACCTACCGCGATCCTGCGCAGGTTCACTAGCGGCTCTCTGTTCGGGTTAAGGCAGAAATAGCCGAACCTGATCGTATCTGCTCTACTGTGCAGGCGCGAGTCCTTTGCGCCTGCGCAGTAGAGCGGATACGATCAGGTTTGGCTATTTTCACCTTACCCAAACGAAGAGCCGCAGGATCGTGGAGAGGTAATTATTACTCACGCCTGCGCTGTCTTTTCAGGATTTGTCGAGGGGCTTTCAGGGGAGCCAGCGCTGGATTCCCCCAAGCTGCAGAGGACGGGGAAGCCTCATTGGGACCCTGAGGCTTCCCCCTTCCCAGGAAAATATCCCCCATAGGATTTTTTTTTTTCGTTACAGGGTCTCTTTAAGTAACACAAGGAGAATGAGATGGCTGAATAATGGGAAAACTCCAGGACAGACTCGCAGAGGGCAGTGTGAGGGAGCAGGGGGAGGACTGCTGAGCACCACAGACTTGTGTCAGACACACAGAGGTTGAGGGAGGATAGCTTGTTGTAGGCGGACAGCCTATTCATATGTAAGCAGAACCCTAGTGTGGAGATGGGCAGGGCAAAGCTCAGCTCTGAATCTTAGTTGAGAAGGAGGTCTCAGTCTTATCTGTTGCCTGTAGCAGGCACAGCACTGGGGTCTCCCTCTCTCTCTCCCAGAAGTTTGGATTTAGCAGACACAACTTTGCTGAGCAAGGTAAGCCTCACTGTCATTCTCTCTTCTGTATTCATCACTGGATACAAACTTTTTATGAAGTGTTTGTTCCCCACTTGGGTCCTTCATGCTCTCCTGACAGCCTGCAGCACACTGGAATGCAGCCTGCATGCCCCATGTCCTTCCAGTCCACCGCTTCACTGGGGATATTCAATACAGATGTGCCATAACTTCCATATAGATTCTGCAATTTAGAGTGTAAGTTCTGCAGGCGGTCATGCGTTCCCCGCGCTCCGCAAATGGTCCCTTCCCACCGCCGCATCCACTTGTCACCTCTTGTCTGGAAGGATTAAGTGATGGATGGGCATTACCTCATCGTTCGCTTGGCACAATAGGCAGATTAGCGGGAGAAATCGCTGTTTTTCCTGGAAGTTCTCTGAGGATGACTTATTCAAACAAAAGAAAACTGAAGCCATCTAAAGCAGCCCTCTAGTTTCTGCACTTCTGGTACCAACCAATCAGGATTTCTCTTTTTTTATCTCATCAACTTACCACCTTGTTCTGGTTGCTATGGGCAACCGCACTGCTTAACGTAAAGCTGAGATGAGTCAGAAGAGAAAAAAATTATTCATACCTGGGGCTTCCTCTAGCCCTTTCCAGGCTGATCTCTCCCTCACCGTCCTCCTGCGCTGCCCGGATCCTCCGCAATTTGCCCTGGAAAGTCCTCGTGTCAGGGATGTACTGCGCATGTGTGCGTGTCCCTGTCGTGTCTGTGCCTGCGCCGACTGGCCCTGACTGGAGGATTTTCCGGGGCAATTTGTGGAGGATCCAAGACTCGCAAAAGGACGGTGAGGGAGAAATCATCCTGGAGGGGGCTGGAGGAAGCCCCAGGTATGTATCATTTTTTTTCCCCTCCCCCATTTCAAGTACACTTAAATATTACTTCTGTCAGGGTCAGTTTATAATAGGCTGATTGCTGCACGTGTAATTTGCTGATGATTGAGGCTAGGTAAGGTTCACAGCGTTGCGGCGTAATGGTCGCTTTGTAACGTGGCTTTCTGCACTGCAATGCACCACCTATGTGAAATTCACAGTGCGGCCGTTGCGGTGAGATCTAATGGCGTGCAGCACCCCAATTCACTGCATGAAGTGTGTTGCCGCAAAACGTGCGTGTTAACAGTGATGGTGAAGCATCATTTTTAATTATTGTACGATCACCATGTGCGACACAATGGACAGATAACATGCAGCACGACTTTCCCATTCCATTGCGCTTCTGCTGATACAGGGAACGCAACTAAACTCCCACTGTGAACCTAGCCTTGCTGACAAAAAAAAGTGCAGCTTCAGGGCTTTTTTACACAGAACGCAGTGCAAATGCAACGCAAACATAATATACAGATGCATAGCAAACACAGCTGCAAACTCAAAATCCAAACACAGCAGAACAGAACCTGCTATATTAGGAAAGGCGCAATGCAATTCAAATGCATCTAAAACCGTTCTGCAGGCAAGCCCAAAGTCATCCTTATTTGTGTGTTGGTTTAACACCTACTAAATTCTACCAAATATCTTCCTCTCATGGTCGTTTCCCTTTTTTGTTTTTTGTTTTTGCTTTTACTGTATTCACTGGAAAACATATCTGCAAGTCCAGATGCGGATCTCGCTTTTCTGTAATGACTCCCTGTGAAGATATTTATAAAAAAAATGTTCTAAGTCCAGATAAGCCCCAGATTTGATGGTCGCTGACCGCATATTTGCTTGGTTAGCTCAGTTTGCGACTGCTGGTTTTCATATGGAGCACGTAGACATGTGAGATAAAGATCTTTAGCAAACCAACGATCAAATTGTAGATAATCTTCATAAAACAGTTTGTAATAGAACTCCAAAAATAGCAAAAAAGATATATATCAATTTCTCAAAACCACTCCAGTGGATACGTTCTGCCGACAATCGTCCTTTCCTCAAGGTGTGTATGAGATCGCCAGATATTTATTAACCCATGTAAAGGTGCCCATTATTGGTACAATTTTTCCTTCAAATTCGTTCTTTCGAAGCACTTTTTATGATCGAATTATATAGAAAACTGTGCCTTTTGCAGGGAAAATCGATGTGATACTATTCTTTTGTCAATTGGAAAAGGAAAAATTATCGTTCCAAAAGTTGGACTTTATGATCTAGTCGGAATATAAAACCTTCTTCTAATGGGAACAATTGATAATTGCCTTCTGATTAGTTATGATCGTTCAAATCGCGCCAAAAGATTGCACCTGATGAAAAAATTGGACCATTCATGTGCACCTTTAAATTGACTGGGTCTTTTGCATAAACTGACCGATTGCATGCGTTAGAACGATCTGTCGTTCAAACCTTTCTGCCAAACCTTTGCAGTAGACCTCATTTTCCAAAGACTTCAATCTCACGTGTATACGCAGCTTTACAAATATCGTTGCTGTCACGATTGGATGCCTTTAAATGCAGATCTTCCTGAATCTAACCGTTCTTTATCAATCGATTCCCTAAGTTTTTGGCACTTGGCCCTTTTGTCTCTGGCGAGAGACAACAAGAATGCTGCGAGGAACAGGTTCTCTTTTCCTCTATGTACGAAATCATTTGAGTAAATATTATTTCACCAGTAAAACATATTTATTCTGTAGTTATTAAGTATTGTTCAGCTACAGTGACAGGATCTAACTGTTCTGTTACCGTTATCTCTTTGGGCCCGTTCACACCTAAAACGCCTAGCGATTACAGCTAGCGTTTTGCGGCAGTGATTTTTCCGCAATTAACGTGGAAAAATCACTGGACACTGTAGCGGTTTGGGAGCGATCGCAAGTAGCGGTTCTATACATACTAATGGAGATTGCTCCGGAATCGCCGGCAAACTGCTGCATGTAACATGTTTGCAGTTAACAGTAACCGCAAACGCGGCAGTGAGAACACTGCCATAGTGTTACATGTGCTAGCGGTTTATAAAGACCGCTAACAGTTTGCTTTGAGCGGTATCGCGCGATTCCCGCTCAAGTGTAAGCAAGAAGTTAGAGTAGCCGTCAGGACTGTGTTTGTGTTCCGGCAGAGCAGAGGCTGGAAGAGCTCTTGTTTTCTGCTTGTTGTAGGTAACGGGATAAACATATACATGTTTTATGCCTGTATGAGACGTATCAAGCTTCAGTCTTTTGTTCTGATACTCCCAGAGCTCATTCAGTACAATGCAAGTCTGGGTATGCAATGTGCAGTAACCTCATACAAACCTAACTGGATTTCCCCAGCCTTTATTAGTGCAGAGCTGTCAGAACAGTGAGTGAAAATGAATTCTGAGTGCTTGGGTAAGCCTCATACAGACGCTAGGCTAAATCAAGGTTGTTGGCCAACGAATGACAAGTCGTAAGATAATCAGTGCATCATTTACCTGATCAATCAAAATTGGATGTGTGTATGCGCCTTAAAGAGGAACTCCAGCGAGAATAATGTAATAAAAAAAGTGCTTCATTTTTACAATAATTATGTATGAATGATTTAGTCAGTGTTTGCCCATTGTAAAATCTTTCCTCTCCCTGATTTACATTCTGACATTTATCACATGGTGACATTTTTACTGCTGGCAGGTGATGTCAGTGGAAGAAGACGCTGGTCACGCTGCTTGCTTTTTTGGTAGCTGGAAACAGCTGTTATTTCCCACAATGCAACAAGGCTCCCACAGTGTGATGTCAGAACCCTGGTCCTGACATCACACTGTGGGAGGGGTTTCACCACAATATCAGCCATATAGAGCCCCCTGATGAACCGTTTGTGAAAAGGAATACATTTCTCATGGGAAAGGGCGCATCAGCTACTGATTGGGATGAAGTTCAATTCTTGGTCACGGTTTCTCTTTAAGTGTGTAACAGGTGTGTTGTTTGTTCGTTATTGTGCATACAGTGTCATTCCTATCCTATGTTAAAGGGGAACTGAAGTAAGAGTTATACGGATATATGTAAAAAAGAAGAACCGAGAGCCAAATATAGTGTAGTAGGTTAAGACAATGGGTAAATGTAGAAGAGTACAGTGATATACTCACAAACCAGGGTTACCTCCAGGCAACCACTGTATGGGCAGGTGAGGAATTTAGCCTGTCCTCACTCAGGAATAAGAAGTCGCTCTCTGTAGACAGGAAAAAATTGGGGTAACCCCCTCCACCAAGGGTGGATATTAAGTATAGCGTAACGAGGACAGAGGCGCCAAAAGAGTAAAAACAGTAATTAAAAGTTTTAAAAGAATTGCTTAGGAGGCAGTGGTGGACTTACCTCTCACAAGCAGACACAACAAGCTGTGTATTCAGAAATAAAAAGATTTATTGGTACACTCCGGGGTGTACCAATAAATCTATTTATTTCTGAATACACAGCTTGTTGTGTCTGCTTGTGAGAGGTAAGTCCACCACTGCCTCCTAAGCAATTCTTTTAAAACTTTTAATTACTGTTTTTACTCTTTTGGCGCCTCTGTCCTCGTTACGCTATAAGAGTTATACGGAGACTGCCATATTTATTTCCTTTAAATCAATACCAGTTGCCTGGCAGCCCTGCTGGTCTATTTCTCTGCAGTAGTATCTGAATAACACCAGAAACAAGCATGCAGCTAATCTTGTCAGATCTAACTTTAAAGTCTGAAACACCTGATCTGCTGCATGCTTGTTCAGGGGCTATGGCTAATAGTATTAGAGGCAGAGGATCAGCAGGAAAGCCTGGCAACTGGCATTGCTTAGATGGAAATAAATATGGCAGCCTCCATATATCTCTCTCTTCAGTTGTCCTTTAAGGCTGGATTCACAGGAGTCAGTTGCATAATGCACGCATTAAAATGAGAGTGAACTGTGAACTGCAATGGAGACTGGACATAGACTAACGGACAACTATAGCGAGGGGAATATGGAGGTGGGTTCTTTGTGGAAGACAAAAAGGACACAGAGAGACCGGGAGCCCGATCTAGTGTATTATCAACAAAACACCAGAGTATATATGTACGTGAGACGAAATATACTCACAAGGTTTAGGTTGCTATATATATGCAACCACTTGTGATCGCGTGTGAGGAAGTACCGTCCTCACTCGGCCTTGCTTCTAGTAGTGTGGTAGGTCGCGGCTCCTCATAGGAAAAATGTGCCCCTGGAAACTGCCTTCCAGGAATGCACGCCCCTAGGCAGGGGTAGGATGAACTGGGAGAAGGGTAGGAGGCGCCCGTGGACTTATAACTGTTACTTCAATAATGATTAGAATAAGGTATTTAATTTTCCTACCTTATATCAGTAGATACGCACAATAGTAGTAGTAATTTCTCAAGCTTTATTTGGGCACAATTGACAACGCGTTTCGCGGCCACGCCGCTTCCTCAGGTCTATAGGTGTGCCTACAGTGTCCACACTTATGTCCTGGGCGCCATATATGGACTATATGGCGCCCAGGACATAAGTGTGGACACTGTAGGCACACCTATAGACCTGAGGAAGCGGCGTGGCCGCGAAACGCGTTGTCAATTGTGCCCAAATAAAGCTTGAGAAATTACTACTACTATTGTGCGTATCTACTGATATAAGGTAGGAAAATTAAATACCTTATTCTAATCATTATTGAAGTAACAGTTATAAGTCCACGGGCGCCTCCTACCCTTCTCCCGGAATATGGAGGTAGCTTTTTTATTTACTTTTAAACAATATCTGGCAGCCCTGCTGATCTTTTTGGCTGCAGTAGTGTCTGAGTAACGCCAGACATAAGTATGCAGCTAGTCTTGTCAGATCTGACAATATTGTCAGAATCACCTGGTCTCCTGCATGCTTGTTCAGGGTTTATGGTTAAAAGTATTAGAAGCAGGGGATCAGCAGTATAGCCATGTCACTGGTTGGTATTGCATATGGCAGCCTTCATATACCTCTCGCTACAGTTGTCCTTTAACGCAAAGCCTGCATGCAGTGAGTTACACAGTAGTTAGACTAATGCGGTCAGTTACAATTCAGTACTGTGAACAGGCCCATAGAATTGTATGGGCAGTGAGTTGACATGCAGAATTATTCTGCAACACAACTGCAACTAGGCCTCAAAGCGGACCTGAACTCAGAACTTTTTCTCTGCTCTAAAAGATAAGCAAGAGCATAATTACCTTTAAACAAAAAATATTTATTTGTTACAGCTAATACAAATCCTGCAATAAATCTTCAGCGTGTCTACTTCCTGCATTCATGGAAGCAGATATGGGGTTAACATCCTGTGTTTACAAATTAGCTGCTCTGCCGATGCAGCCAGCTGACACCACTGAGAGATCAAATTGCACTTGTGATTAGTCACAGATGAGGGGGTATTAGACAGGCTAAACTCTGTAAATACACACAGGTTGCATTTCTCTCTTATTGGAAGCCAGAATTATTGTTATCTTATCCGACTGACTACCTTAAACTTCTGATGCCGCGTACACATGTGAGATAAAAATCATTGAAGACTGAACGATCGATCTGCAGATAATCTTTATAAAATAGTTCGTTAAGGACCTCTAAAGATAGCGACAAAAGATATTTGTCTTATAAATACATCCGGATATGGTCTGACTGCCACCAATCGTTTGTTCAACAGGATGTGTATGAGATCGTCAGATATTTCTTTTGTGTGGACAGCGCATGTGTGGACAGGAGTAAATAATGTAAAAAAGTATTTTTTTGGGTCTTTTGCATGAACTGATCCGTCGGTCAAACCTGCCTGCCAAACATATGCAGCAAAACAATTCCCCTTTTTCAAAAGATTTTCATCTCATGTGTGTGCTTCGAACCAGGCCTCTCCCCTCTGTAAGATCATGACCCTCGGCCAGGTGGGGATCTTCTGTGCATGCACAAGCGTGCTGCGAGCCTCTCGTGACCTCAATTCTCTCTAAGCTGCGCAAGCGCAGAGCACTCCCGGCGACCGGAGTGCGATAATGAGAGGCTCGCCCGTGCATGCACAGAAAATCCCAACCTGAGTGTTCCATCAGAATCAGAATCAATTTTATTTTGCCAAGTAAGTTTGCACTTACAAGGAAATTGTCTTGGCAGTTGCTTAACAAACACAAACAAAAACAATGCAAGGACAGACAGTGTGTATATTACAAGTCAAGGACATTATGACCATCTTCTGGCCGGCGGGTACACTCGACGTCACACAACATTCGCAAATGGGAAGTCAAGTAATCGCGGTACTTTTTGCAGAGTTGTCGAAGATCTTAAAGATCTGCCGTGACAGTGGTTATTGTTGCACGTCACTAAACTTTGTTCACATGATTGCGCAAGACGCAAGATTGTAGAAACGATCACTCGTTGCTCGACAAATCGCCGGTGGTCGGAAGAAATCATTGGGAAAATCGCATAGTGGGTACAGCCTTCAGGTTCAGTAATCCTTCCGTGTATTTTTTTTTTTCTTCAGAAATCTTGTCTACTAATAGCAAAGGTTTGCAGCCTCGGTCTGGTCCACAGATGACCACAGCCAGGACTGATGACAGGCTAGTAAACTCGCAGCCATACAGTTGCAGTCACGTGCAGCGCCTTCTGGGAGAGCTTTTGGTGAAGGATTCAGGCTGTCGTAGATTTATTGCAGAACGTTCTCCTCTTAGCTGCACGCACGGGGCAGCCATAGCATGGCTGCAGCTCACTATCCATGTAGCCATCCACACTAAAGTTTGCAGATACAACCCAGATAATGATTGTTAGGCCCTATGTACGCTTCACCGCAACGCGCCCCATTTTGATTATGGGCTGCAAAACGATGCACCTCAATGCAGCTCAACACATTAAGTGCAAATAGGGCTTAAATGAAAAGGTTTGCTGGATCCACTCAGGTCAATTTTACTCTTATTTTTTGAGTTGCAATGCCCCTGCCACATTGCATTGCAACGCAAAAAATGTCGATCATATGACTCTGCGGCAGAGTGCGCTAACAGAGTCATATGCATAGCGCCACCCCCTGCTCAGTGACACACTCCCTGCTGGACAGGAAGTAAGTCACTGGGGATCCCGCGCTTTGTCTTTATACTACATGATGCGTCGCCTGTAGACTTGCATTACCCCAAGTTCTGAGCGTTAAGTGCTTGCGGTAGCACTCTGAAACCCTTATGTCGGGTCAGGTACTTCCAGCGCATAGCAAAGAACCGCAATATGTATGAAAGTCTCCAAAGACTTCAATCCCCTTGCGGTAAAATAAGGTAACGCAATGCAGATGTGTTTGGGTATGTGTGCGCACACAAATTCTAGTTGTTATCGGTGAAGCTTTTTAACCTCTTGAGGACAACAGTGCTGAACCCCCCAAAGACATAGGCCATTTTTTTGTGAAATTGGCCACTGCAGCTTTAAGGCCAAGCTGCAGGGCCACACAACACAGCACACTAGTGATCCCTTGCAACCCCCCCCCCCCCTTTTCTCCCCACCAACAGAGCTCTCTGTTGGTGGGGTCTGATCGCCTCCCTTGTGTTTATTTTTTTAATAAATATTTATGTTGGTTTTTGTTTTTGTTTTTTTATTAAAATGTATTGTTTATTTCTTCCCCTGAAAAACCTCCCTCCCCCAGCCAGCCAATGATGCGATCGGCTGTCATAGGCTTCAGCCTATGAGAGCCAATCGCTCTCCTGTGTGCCGGGGGACAGCCGTGTTACACGGCTGTCCCCAGTACATCGCTGCTGATCGCAGCACTGTACAATGTGTAAAGACGGCGGTATCACCGTCTAACAGTCTCCCGAGCGGCGATAGCCACTTGGAGACTGAACGCAGGCTGCGCGCAATCTCCTGCAGTAGTCGGCCCCAGGACTTGACGCCGTTAGGCGGTCCTGGGGCTGCCGCCGCGGTCACGCCCATTGGCGTGGGGCGGTCTTTAGATAGTTAACGTAGTTTAGAGTCGTTAGAAAAAAAACCATTTTCAGACCATTTAGCTGTCACCACTGAGATCAGGTGGCAGGCTCCGCTTTGCTGTGCCCCCCCCCCCCCCCTCCAGCTCTGGAATAAACACACAGGCTCAGCTGAGCTCCTAACCTGCTGTCTGCAGTCTGATGATAGTCACATTGTATTTATGGGGCAGCCTCCCACCCTGAACAAACAGTAGAGAATTGCTGGCTGGCATCATTTGAGATTTGCCAGCAGCCTGCATATTGGGTTTGGCTGAGTGTCATGCACTGTGCTATGGAGAGGGGAGGGAGAGGCCAAGCAGCAAGCTGCTCGCTGGACCTGGGGACAAAGCAGCATGCAGAAAATGTCCCCCGCAGGTTATTTTTTGTCACTGGTGTTTTAAAGACTGCAGAAGAATTGGGATGCCTGCCCTGTATAGATGTCAGAACGATTGCAAACGATTGCTTTGCTTGTCAGAGGTTTTATGTCTCTGCATAGCTTGAGGTTTGTAGCAGAGATCCTGGCAGCGATCACAGCTGGAGATTTGTGGCTACTGTAAACCTGTCTGTGTTGTGCACATAGCTCTGTGTATGATTTATCACTTGACTTCCCCATGTGTAGCATTGTCCTGTCTGGGAGAGGCGCAGATAAGGTGAGATTTATAATAGTGCACACTTAGGTTTACTTTACGCTAAGATTTTAATGAACTCACTAAAAAGCACATGCTGCATTTGTATGCATGCGCCCAGGTGATTCTAAAGCTAAACTTGCATGATTTAAAGGGAACGCGAGCCGAAGCTCGGGTTCAAAAAGAGATGCTCTGATGTCCCTGCTTACTCAGGGCGGGCCCCCGCCATATTGGGGCCGCCCTCCTTTTTCTGTTACAAGCGGGGCCATGCAGTAGCCGTGCGAACACAGCCGCGCATTCGCAGTAGCACCGAACCGCTCAAACACAATTCAAGAGGAGGTGCGGTGATATCATAGCTCCCAACTGTCCCTCTTTGGGAGCCCTGTCCCTCTGTCCCTCTTTCCTCCCCATTTGTCCCTCTTTCTGGACTCTGTCCCTCTTCTATATAAATATGGGTATTTCTCTACTAAAAAATGTGCTTGATTGACTCTAAACTATATGGGAGTGTAGACAATATACAAGATATACATATATATAATTACTTACTTAAAGGGAACCTTAACTGGCGAGCAAAAAAAAATTCACTTACCTGGGGGCTTTCCCAAGCCTCCCGCAGCCGTCCGGTGCCCGCGCCGGTCCTTCGGTGCCCTCCGGTCTCCCTCCGCCGCTAAGTTTCGTTTTCGGACGACTGCCAGTCGTCCTCGGGCCACTTCCGCATTCCTCGTCGTAAACTGCAGTAAAGCGCGCCGCATGACGCGTTTGGCGTCATGCACATGACGCGTTCGGCGTCATGCGGACGCGCTTTACTGCAGTTTACGACGAGGAGTGCGGAAGAGGCCCGAGGACGACTGGCAGTCGTCCGAAAACGAAACTTAGCGGCGGAGGGAGACCGGAGGGCACCGAAGGACCGGCGCGGGCACCGGACGGCTGCGGGAGGCTTGGGAAAGCCCCCAGGTAAGTGAATTTTTTTTTGCTCGCCAGTTAAGGTTCCCTTTAAATAAAATAAAACACATACACAACCTCCAAAGTGGCATTTAATTGGCCGTGGCCTTCTTTATTGGTTATTTAAAACACAAAGAGGTCCAAATAACTTTATTGAAATATATAAATATAAATATCAAAACTGTCATCAACGATCAAAACAGGTAAAAACAGTTCATTGTGATCCACCACTACGGTTCGGAACACTTGTAACACTCAAATTTTCCAAAAAAGGACCCCTTCACGAAATTCGTCCACACTAGCCTGTGTGACTTGAAGAACCAATAAAGCTTGACCACGACGAGCAATCGCTTTACCTAAAAAGGGGAAGGGTGGGTGGGGAGCTCCCCAGACCGCTCTGGACTAAAGGCAGATTATGCTGAGACGGACCCTTAATTTATACCCTGTACCTTGACCTGATAGGCTGCTGCAACATTGTATGAGCCCCAGCAACACCTGGCAGACTACCTACTGCTCACCTGCCGACCAATCACCAGATGAGCTACATTTTTTCACCCTGCAACCTGTGCCCAGTGACCTGACCAATCAGCAGCGCAGTTACCTCACAGCTTAACTTCAATGTTAAATTTTATGACAGGAGAGCCCCTTGTAACACAAACCCTTCTAATTGTCACAATCCCATGTAGGGCCTATTTTATTAGATTATTGGCCCTTCTCATTCCTATCCTTTAAATTGATATACAGTATTTCTAATTTTCAAATGTTAATATGAAGGAAAATGAACCAGGATAGAAAGAACCAGTGTCGTTTGAGTTATAAAACAACATATTTTTCTTATGAAATCTTCAAGGTAATTATGACTAGAGGTTTGCCGGGGGCGTGATCAGGGGTGTGGCTTAAGTGTCCCTCTTTCTCATCTCAAAAAGTTATTAGGTATGCTGATATGATTAGTGACAATGCCTTGTCGCTAATCTTCTAGGGGGCTACTAATGTTCTATTAATTATCAGTACTACACATACAAATCTTTACATCATACGTTTTTTTTTCACTTCAGTGTCACTTTAAGGTTCCTCCAAAATGTCAATGCTATTCTATATACACCAAATGTAACATAAAATTCAAAATTCTAACACCATAGGCTATAGTTTAAGTACAATTCTAGTTTTTCCTTTGCCAGTGATGTCCCTTGTGGTCAGTGAGTGTTGCTATTTGTTCCTCACCGGAAAACAGCAGTTACATGCTAAACACATCACATTGCATTTAAATGGCATATTATTGGCTATGTCACAATGCAGATTGGATTGTGCTGTTGGCCGCATGCTACGAGGCAATAACAATTGTGGTTTATTAACATCCAACCAGGTCTCTGCTTAGTGTAAATGAGGCTATTCAGAGATGCTGCCTGCAGCTACAATCTGTTTTCTGTGACCTTTTGTTAGTGGCCTCTCCAAAGAGCCTATTCTGTACAGAATGCAAAATCCACAGATGGCTGAACAGTTATATCCAAATGATGATGAAAACAGATACATAATCAGTTCTTTTGCTGGTTTTGTGATGTGCTGGTAGATATTAATTGGTCCTGCACATGTCACACCATCTACAGGTGCAGCTAACTGATAGATATATACAAGGGCCCGCAGGACGCGGATGAGAAATTGATCATAATGATTGATTGCTCAAAAGCTTGCTTGTGGATTGGCTCATGTACAGTAGATACAGCCTTAAAGGATATCCGAGATGAAGGATAAGAACTAGCTTTACTTACCTGGGTCTTCTTCCAGCCACTAGAAGTCATTTGTGTTCCTTGCCTCAGCTCTGGTATTCTCCCATCTCCCGCTAGCAGCCTCTGAAGGATTGCCAACCTGCTGGAGAGCTGAAATGCAACATGGAGGGCAGCGCACAGAGGCGCGCAATAAGAGTAAGTTAACCTGTCTTCCTGGCTTCTTCCCCCTCCCTCTGCCGCATGTCATGTTGCAGTTCACAGATGGGAGGGAGGAGCCAGGAAGCCTGCGCATTCACAGAGAGGACCGGCAGGCTTCCTGTTCCGGAGCACAGCGTGACTTTATGTTAGAGTCACGAGATCCAATGTAATTTATAATGGCCAGCCGGAGAGCAGGAGCGCTTACATAAGGGGCCGGTGAGTGTCTCCTCTTTACCAAATAGCCGTGGGCATGCTTATATTAATACCCACGGTGTCTGCTCAGGCTCCCTATAAGCATTCGGAACAGTGGTAAGAATCGGAACGCTCATCCCTAGCCCCCAACTTCGAACCTTTCGCCCTATAAAGGGGTCCATCCTCCAGATCAGATGTTTTTTGTGGCTATACATGTTATAGGTGTAAAGGTCGTGTAAAGGCTCATGCACACCTACAAACAAACTGTCCAACTATCTTCCACACTTGTCTGTTGGAAGATAAGTTGGGTGTGTGTACGGCTGGCAAACAACCAGATGACTAACTGATAACAGGTTGTTTGCCAGAGCCAACCGAAGGATCAATCTGACCAATTATCATGCAGGTTGGAATGTGTGTACAAGTCTATTGAACAACTTTGTTGATTTTGAATGCGGACATTTTGTGCAGTTTGTCATTTAGCTTACACACATAGGGCTTGATTCACTAAACCGTGATAACTCAAATATCACACCTTATCAACAATACCACACTTTATCAAAGATTTCACACCTTATCAAAGTTTTCACACCTTATCAAAGATATCACACCTTATCAAAGTTAACGCGCCTTATCAGAGTAGCATAGTGAGCGCTATGAACCCACAGGGCCTCAGGGCAGGACGAGTGCCATTGCCAATTAGCAGGCATTAGTGCATAACGCTCATTATGCTACGCTGATAAGGCGTGGTAACCTTGATAAGGTGTGATATCTTTGATAAGCTGTGATATCGTTGATAAGGTGTGATATTTGAGTTATCACGGTTTAGTGAATCAAGCCCATAGTATTTAAGTGAGTTGTGAGTTGGTTGGCGTGTGTGTGTATACACGTCAGGTAAACAACTAGTTGTGCAGTTGGTTGTGCATTAAGTTGGACGTGTGTATGAGCCTTTAGTGACACTTGTTTTATGATCCTTGCAAAAGGGGCCCCCAGGCTGTGCGGATCGCCGAGGGGAGGTGAGGGAAGGGGTGAGAACACTGGGGAAACCCATCAAAGTTTTGCTAAGGGGGCCCCATGATTTGTAGTTCCGCAACTGCCAGTACGGCATTCCAGAGGAGTTTAGGCAGGAATTGTTTCAGGCCTTGATAAAGTACCTGGTCATTGTTTATTTCTGCTGATGTGGGCCATTTCACTTGTGCGGATGGAGGGGGAGCAGATCTGCATAAAACCTTGGAAGCTTTTCGTACACATTAAACTAAAACATCTGCTGAACCAGGATCAGTAAAATAATCCCTCTTCCTGGTTTATCGCTCCATAATTTGGCCTGGCAGGTGAAATGAAGTGTGGATTTGCATATTACTCGCTAGGAGAACCAGATTTCTATCTCAACAGACCATACAGAAGGTTCCTGGAGGGTTCCTGAGAGGCTGGAGAAGTATCGGTTAGGAAGGCCTCACGCGGGAATACTGAAATAACGAAACTTTCAGCAAGTCTCACTATGGTTCTATAGGATGACATGTTGTTAGTAGGGATGCTCGTTCAGATTACGTGGAGTTGAGATTTCCGTGGAAATTGGATTTCTGCAACTCAGCAATTTTAGCCCAATCACAGAACTCGGAAGCATTGGACCAATCAGAGAATGCAGAATTTTTCTGCAAAATTTTAATTTTCGACCAATCACAAGACTGATTTTCCCTTTTTCGGATTTCCATTTTTTCCGATTTTTATTTTTTTTTATTTTTTACATTCTCTGATATTAATAAAATACTCCTCGAAAATCGTAAAACAGAAAAACGTAAAATTGGAAATTTTGTGAAATCGGGAATCAGTATTTTTCGACCATCCCAGGTTGTTAGCCGCAATGCATTAATCACTGTGACATTTCTATTGTCTACTAACTGTATATTATATAACAGCGTATTTTATGTACCCATGTGCCTTTTGCTGAATGACAGGGATTGGCCAACATGCGTAGTGATGATGAGTGGTCATGTGATCAGACCTCCAGATGTGCAGAGCTGGCTTCTAGCTGCCTCCGCCTCAGGTCAGCACACTGACTGACACACAATGACCTACCCCACAACATTTACATAGGAAAGGTGCACAGGCTGAGGAGCCCACTGTACCAAACCTATCCATTTCCTTGCAAATTTCCAATTGAGATGTAAACTTGCACATATAATTGGAAGCATAATAATGCTTTTTCTGTAGCCTCCAGCCAGGAAAATGTCCTGAAGGCTGCTTAGATTAGTGTAACCTTGGGGCAAAGGGGCTGCTTCCAGCTGGGAGCAGATCTGCCCATTGTCATAGACATTGGATGAGGGGGTGAATCCACTGCTATTCAAGTTATCTTGGAACAATCACAGTCTAGAAGCCAAACACACCAGCTATTCTCTTGACTTTTGTCATTTTCTGCATAGGCCTTAGGCTAGACACACATGGGTTCATTATGGGCCGATATGTCAAGCTGATCCCACCCTAACTGGAATTTGATTGCGTAGGAATCGACCCCTACATGTCAAACGAATTACTCAGGTGAAATCTATTAACCACTTTCCGACTATGTCTGACATTGGCCTTTTTCTACAGTCTAAAGCCTCGTACGTGCCTCGTACGCAGGTGCAGAACTACTGTGCCTGCGCAGTAAGCCGCGGACAACGTGGCCATGAGTGACAGCGGTGCTTGACGCAGGAGAAGTAAGGGTGACCTTGTGGTTGTCCTCTGCACCGTACGGTGACAGCTCGGCAGCGGCGGAGAGCGGAGGTGACAGCATGGGACAGTCGGCTGCAAGGGGCTGGAGAAAGCCCCAGGTGAGTAAAGCAGATTTTTGTAAATTCGCCTGATGATTCCATTAAGTCAGCTGAGGCGGCCAATAACGACTGTCTCAGCCCACAATCAGGCGTGTGTACGGCACCCGATGCCCTACCTGCAAACAATCCGCTGGACGGATCTACCCAACAGTGAACAGTGGCAGTGTAGTGTGAACCCAGCTTTAGCCACACATCTGTCACTCATGTCTTCATTACCCTACCTCTGCACAAGCAATTTTGAAGAGTGTAGAACGATGGGAACTCTTACTGGTGGCCGCAGTTCTGCTTTCATTATATTGATACATAGTTAAAAAACAAGGTCCATCAAGTTCAACCAGAATATAAGGTACAACCCTAGCCTGCACCCTCACTTATCTCAGCTGATCCAGAGGAAGGCAAAAAACCTTTACAAGGCCAAGGGCCAATAACCACTAAAAGGGGAAAAAAATCCTTCCCGACTCCAGATGGCAATCATATAAAATCCCATGATCAACAATGGGAATTACCTACCTGTAATATGGTGCCCAGAACTGAATTCCAGATTTGGCCTTACTGGAGAGCTAAACAGGGGCAGTATTATGCTAGCATCCAGAGTTTTTATTTCCCTTTTAATACATCCCAAAATATTATTTGCTTTAGCTGCAGCTGCTTGGCATCAAATACGATCATTAAACTTGTTGTTAACGAGTACCGGTACTCCTAAGTCCTTTTCCAAGTTTGATGCTTCCATCTGTATCTTGTTTACTTTGTATGGTGCTAGTCTAGACCGTTGGTATGACCAAAATGCATTACTTTAAATTGTTCAACATACGGTGGAAACTAAGATGATTGGTTAAACAATCCAAAAACATTTTTAGAGAATACAAAGTACCAGTACTGTATAAAGTAAAAATTACTTTCACTATAATTAACAGAATGATTGTTATCTTTTGGCTCACCATAAGCTTTTTTTTGTGTGGCTTTAACAAGGAACTTACACAATGAAAGTTGCTTTTGCCTGCTTCTGAGGATTTCATGGAAATGTGACATTGTACAGTCCCTACACTCAGATTAAGTACAATCTTGCAGCATCAAAGGGAAAAAAACATTGGCTTATTTCTGATGATGTGACATGAGTATATAAAATGCATATATGCCCGTCACATCATCACAACTTTTTGTATATTAAGAAGTTGCTTGCTTATCAAGTCAAAATTTCATAAAAATTGATGCTGCCTTTGCAAAGTGATCTTAAACTAAGTTACTTGCAATCCAAGGTTTTACTGTACATCAATACCCAAACATTAAAGTGAACCTGAGATGAAACTTATCTCAGGTTTTATACTTACCTGGGGCTTCCTCAAGACCCCTTGAGGCCGTTTGGTCCTTCGCCGTCTCCCTGGGTGGTCTTGCGGGGTACAGAAACCACCTAGGGAGACAGCGATGGACTGAGTGGCCTCAAGGGGGCTTAAAGTGGATCCGAGATGAAAAACGAATAATAACAAGTAACTTGTCTATATATCTTATCCAAAGTTTAGATAGTTTACACAGCAAATCTAGCTGCAAACAGCTTCAACAGTTTATGATTATTTATTCCTGTGATACAATGAGGGCAGCTATGTTCTGTTTGTCACATTACACACAGGCAAGCTGATCTGTATCTCCAGCCCTTAGCCTGTGATAACTTCACTCCCCTCTCCTCCTCCCTTCTCCCCTCTGCCTCTGAAATCTCTGGCTAGTAATCTCCTCCTCCTCCTGCCCAGACTGAGCTCCCATAAGCCCTTGCTACTAAGGCTCAGAGTGCCAAGGCACTCTGGAGAAGCTGTGGGCGAGGCTTGTTTAGTTTATAGGGAATTAGAGTATTAAGACAAAACAAAAAAAGTATTTGCCTTGAGGAATGCCCTATAAACTACTGTATATGAAAGGAACACAATTATGCAATGAGTAAAAGTTTATCTCGGATCCACTTTAACCTCCCTGGCGGTATGAATCGCGCGGCTGCGCGGCCACGGGAGGGTTTTTCTCACTTTTTTTTTTTTAGCATGTAGCTAGCCTAACGCTAGCTACATGCTTCCCCCCTCCCCGCGGCGTCCGCCCGTCCCCTCCGATCGCCGCTGGCGCCGCTTGCCCATAAGGAAATCCTGTTCTGAACGTGATTTCCTTGAGGGCTTCCCCCGTCGCCATGGCGACGAATGGAGTGACGTCATCGACGTTACAGGGAATCCCGATCCACCCCATAGCGCAGCCTGGCGCCGATTGGCCAGGCTGCGCAAGGGGTATGCGGGGGGGGGGCATGTATCGCGGCAGGTAGCGGCGCATCGGCGGCGATCGCAACAAACACGCAGCTAGCAAAGTGCTAGCTGCGTGTTTGAAAAAAAAATGATGCAAATCGGCCCAGCAGGGCCTGAGCGGCACCCTCCGGCGGCTTACCCCGTGTCTAGCACGGGGTTACCGCTAGGGAGGTTAAGGAAGCCTCAGGTAAGTATAAAACCTGAGACTTCTTTTGTCTCAGGTATCCTTTAATGCTTAGTAGAGTCTGAGCTCCCAGATCCACTCTTAATTTCATCAGCTTAATGCTTATGGTTATGTATCTTTTCATCATGTCCTGTTTCCGTTTCCTGGGTTTGCTTCAGGGTGCTTTGAAGAAAGATTACACTTTCATTATGAAATTATAATGAACACTGATGGGTGCCGTATGAGTTTATTTGCAATTTGCGTTTTTTAAAAATATCTTTGAGTTGCAATATGCTTGCAGCTAAGGATTTCCAAAGCTGAAAGTAAGTTACAGCCTTGACAGCAGAACTCTGCATGGAGAACTGTTGTCATGGCGCTGTGCAGGAACTCCCAGTTTGCTGTAGGCATAATTTAGCTGCGCAAGCTTACAGGCTTTTTACAGCTATATACACACTTGAAAAATGTGTTCCCCAAAACAATCCTGATAAAAAATTTCAGGCTGCAAATTGGGAACCATGATTGTGCTAAACTAAACAGCCTAGGCTAAGCAATAGTGGGAGGGTGGGGCTAAATACCAATATACAGCAATATATAGATATTGGGAGTGTTTCTGATGCTTAAACCAGTCAAATGACTTTAAAAGTAGCTATCCTGAATCATTTACTGCATTCTACTACATGTCACTACAGTGCCTCTTTAAAGGATACCCGAACTGAAATGTGACATAATGAGATAGACATGTGTATGTACAGTGCCTGGCACACAAATAACTATGCTGTGTTCCTTTTTTTCTTATCTCTGCCTGAAAGAGTTAAATATCAGGTATGCAAGTGGCTGACTCAGTCCTGACTCAGACAGGAAGTGACTACAGTGTGACCCTCACTGATAAGACATTCCAACTATAAAACACTTTCCTAGCAGAAAATGGCTTCTGAGAGCAAGAAAGAGGTAAAAAAGGGGAATTTCTTATCAGTGAAGGTCACACTGTAGTCACTTCCTGTCTGAGTCAGGACTGAGTCAGCCACTTACATGCCTGATATTTAACTCTTTCAGGCAGAGAAAGAAAAAAAGGAACACAGCATTGTTATTTGTGTACTGGGCACTGTACATACACATGTCTATCTCACTATGTCACATTTCAGTTCGGGTATCCTTTAAATAATTTTCAACACCTGGACTAATCCAACTGCGTCAGCAAACTATTCTGCTGTTGTGTATCTTTTAGAGCAGAGAGGAAGTTCCGAGTTCAGGTCTGCTTTCAGTAGAAGTTTACCTTAACTGACTTCTTCAGGCTCCATTGTGAGCAAGTTGTGGGTTCTCTTCACCCGCCAGCACCTTGCCTGACCTTCCTTCCTCTAGGAGCTATAGATGTCTGTGTAATACATGTCCGGCTCTGCTGGGTGCCTTCATTTCCTTGTGATAAAAGCCTGGCATATGAACTCAGTCTAGGACACTGTCTGCATTGCCCAAGTCATTTTTTTTGTTTTGTTTTGTTGAAAAATAAGTCTAACTGCCAACAATAGTAAAGCAAAACATTTCAAGATTAATATCTAATGGCTGAAAATACACAAAGCTTAAAGGGGAACTGAAGTAAGAGGTATACGGAGGCTGCCATATTTTATTTCCTTTTAATCAATACCAGTTGCCTGGCAGCCCTGCTGGTCTATTTCTCTGCAGTAGTATCTGAATAACACCAGAAACAAGCATGCAGCTAGTCTTGTCAGATCCGACAATGTCAGAAACACCTGATATGCTGCATGCTTGTTCAGGGGCTATGGCTAATAGTATTAGAGGCAGAGGATCAGCAGAGCTGCCAGGCACCTGGTATTGCTTAAAAGGAAATAAACATGGCAGCCTCCATATACCTCTCTCTTCAGTTCCCCTTTAAGAAAGTTGTCTATTTGAAAAAATCCATAACCAATTCAGGAAGATTTATTCAATTTTATTAGCGACATATCCACAAATATATTATTATTACAGTATTGTTATTTATTGTATTTATAATGCCCCAACTTATTACACAGCGCTGAAAAATAGATAAATAGGGAGACAGACAACAAGGTAGAAGATCATGCAAATGACAACTGAAGCTAGAGGTATATGGAGGCTGCCATATTTATTTCCTTATAAACAATACCAGTTTCCTGGCTATCCTGCTGACCCTCTGCCTCTAATACTTTTAGACATAGACCCTGAACAAGCATGCAGCAGATCAGGCGTTTCTGACATTATTGTCAGATCTGACAAGATTAGCTGCATGCTTGTTTCTGGTGTTATTCAGACACTACCCTCCACCGAAGAGATCATATTCTTCTCACTTCAGTTGTCCTTTAAGTTTTAGAGACCACATAATTCAAGTACTAGTCAGTTCACAGGTAGGGTATCCGATGAAAGGGGTGCATTATCAAGTTTGATACACTAATGGGAAGGACTTTGCCAGAGGCTTTTCATCTAGAGGGCGTGAAAAATGTTGGCGCAATATAAATACTAAACAATAATAAAAGGATTGGGGTAAGTACATAATAGGTGCTCATAATGAGTTATGGCATCGGGGGTGGGGGCAGCTCTTGAGAAGTCCTGCAGTCGCGCATGGGAGTGGGAGATGCATGAGACGGTCAGTTGTAGGTCCATAAGGGAATCGGAGAGGGTGGCTTTGGAAAAACATTAAAAACATATAAAATCACCCAATCAGTATATCAAGATGGCTAGCAGTTGAAAATACTAGATTACAGAAAATTACCAAGAATCAATGCTCACTTTGAATTCTATTAGTGCATTTGGAAACAATTCATTACCGTGCAAAAAAGCAAACAATAAATACCAATCTGCAACCTATGTTAGTCCAGAACGAAGAGGCGATATAAGTTCTAATGTGGCAAAGGCGCTGAAACAGGCGGGGCTAATCTCTCTGTAACCTGGATAAGGTGTGACAGTGCTAAATAGAGTAAAATGTGTTAGTGCTCCTAGGCAGTGAAAGGGTGTGCTTACCGATTCAGTGTGCTGTAATTTCTTGTCAATACGGCAGCGTGGTCAGGGGGCGGGACTTACACGTTACACAGTGAATCAGCTGCTTCATCAGAGGCCCTCTCCTGTTTTGCACAGTAATTAATTGTTTAAAGTAACACTATTAGAAATCCATGTGAGCACTAGTAGGGAGGATCAATGAGATGCAAATGTTTCTGAGTTCATGCAGAAATATGTACATTTTTATGCAAATATTTGCAGCTTGAAAATAGACCAATCAATTTAAATCTGGGTGGGACTTGATTGGTCCATTTTCAAGCTGCATATATTTGCATAAAAATGTATATAATTCTGCATGAACTCGGTAATATTTGCATCCTATTGATCATCCCTAGTGAGCGCACACATATATGTTTTTATTCCTTATTGATTCTTGGTGATTTTTTTTTTTAAATTTGGCATTTTCAATTGGCAGGGATCTTGACATATTTATTGGGGGGATTTTATCTGTTTTTAAAGTTTTACATTTTTTCCTGGATACGTCTCTAGTAAAATTGAATAAATCTTTCCAAATTGGTTATTTTTTGAAAAGGCCATTCTTGTTTAGCTCTGTAGAGAGATTGTCAGTCTGGTTTCTATGGCCGTGGCAGACACATTTTCTCAAGTGAATGTCAGTGTCACCGGGACGCCGTGACCTCCAGATATATTCCTGACACTGATCTATGCCTCTGTGGGGACAGCCCTCTGCTTCTGAACATGTCTGCTTGGCTCCACAGCGAAGAGCAGCTAACTATCCCAGTGTCATATATTAGCCTGTTATGTACTGTGCAGTATTTATATTTCTCAGCAGCAAATCATGTTATAAGGCAACATCTGTTCAAAATCTTATAAAGATCCCTGTGGATGGAAGACAAATTTTCCTCTTTTTGTAGCATTGTAAAGGAAGCATATTCTGCATTCCATTGAAAATGAATGTTATATTTTTGGGGACGTTGTGTCATTATTTAGGGATTATTTATAAATAAGTAGCAATATGACTGCAACTTTTCTGTCCATCTGTGACCATCTGTAGATCACCCCTTTAAAGCCCTGTATATACGCTTGTAAGTTTTTTGAGGGGGCCAATAACGGCCAAATCCAGCGTATGTACAGTATCCCCCAACCGCCGCCCTGTACAGCTGACTCCGCGTCTGTATGCCGCCAGACCAGCAATGTCACCTGTGGGATTGGGTCCCGATCCCCGACATCAATCCACCTGTGTGTATGGGCCTTTAGATGCACAATACAGTGATCTGCTTGTTTACAGTGGCGATCAGTGATTTGATGACCTGTTATTAACCTAAAAAGTGACTATTCTGAGCTGAATTACCTAAACTGAAGCCACAGGTTTTGATTGGTGAACGTCTGTTCACCAAAAGAAGGTTGCGGATTCCTTAAACTGGTAAACAGGGTATTTGGTGAATGCTATTAGCCAAATAAATAAAATAACATTTATATCACCCTTTCCTCCTGGCAGACTCAAGGGCAGGAGCTGCAGCCACTAGGATGCGCCGAGTAGGTAGTAGCAGTGTTAGGGAGTCTTGCCCTAGGTCTCCTACTAAATAACAGGAACATACAAATCTTGGTTTCCTGTGTCAGAGGCAGGGCCCTTAACCATTACACTATCCACTCACTTACACTATACGCCAATCAGGTTGATTGGTTTTCTTATTTAGAAGGCACACTCAGGAATAACGTGTTCAGTATTTTATTTTATTTTTGCCACAATTTTACACCGAACAGCTTTCTACTTTTTTTTTTTTTCTGCACATTTCCCAATTTTAATGTATTTCACAGCATCCAGAAAATTGTGTACGACAAATCTGATCTTAAATGCAAATGGCGATCACCAGAAAACCCTCCCCCCCCCCCCCCAAATGCCTGGTAAAACAAAGGTAGGGCTGGAACCCACTAGAGCGATTTTGTGAGCATTTAGGAAGCGATTTAAGACGCTAGTGATTTCCATAAACGCACAGCTAATGTTAATGGATGGGCCAAATTCCACTGAAGCAATTGCGATTAGCAAAATCGCAAATGCAGGACATGCAGCATTTTTAGCATTTAGCGTTTCTGCAATGTGAAGTATATAAACGCTGGCGTAATCGCTCAACAAAACCTACACAGAGCAATTTTGCTAGCGGTTTAAAATTACTACACACTGTAAGAAAATTAAAATTAAAACGCTAATCGTTACACAATCGCAGGCAAAACGCTTAAACTGTTTTGCTACCAAAATCGCCAGAAAAGGCTCATGAAATGGCTTACAAAACGCTCATACAAAACACTAGCGTTTGCGATTAGTGATTTGTAGTGGGTTCCAGGCCATACTGGTATTCTCCCTGCCCTCCTTTCCCACCATAGCAGCTGAAGGGTGTACAAACCTTTGCTCTGCTGGTACATTTTTAGAAGGAAGCCCAGACAATTGTAGGGAGAACATGCAAACTCCATGCAGATAGTATCCTGGCAAGGATTTCAAACTGGGACGGCAGCGCTGCACCAGTCCACCAGTGTTGGACTAGAAAGTGGTAAAAATGAGGAAAACCACTTGCTGGCCAAGCAGCAGTAATCAGGTGTTGCTGCTCACAGTGAAGACTTGCTGCAGGTTTCTCTTGGGAGTACATTTGAAATCGGCGCCGGGAGACTTGGGCGCAGGATACAGCCGGTATATGGCTGATCCTGCTTCTGCACAAGTCCGGGCCGTTTTAATTACTATTCCCCCTCCAGGCCACCATGGATAGTGGGGGAATGAAATAATTCGGCTTCCAGCTATTGCTGGAGGCCGAATTATTGTGATTTTTAAGCAACCTCGGCTCCGTCTACTGACGGCGCCGACGTTACTCACTGAGCGCCGCTATAGACTGATTGCCATTATAGTCTATGGCGGCGCTGGCTGCACCTAAATCTAACAGCACTGAAAAGCAATGGTCTCCGTCTCTTGGGGGTGATAACACAGGGTTTCTGCTGCTTGGGCAAGTGAATTTCTTCAACTTTTCCACTTCCTAGTCCGACACAGACACCCACTATCACTCTGGTGCAGGGTTGCCACTTCATCCCTTTAAAGGCAGACACACATGAAGTATATATGCCTTGTGGCTAATTAGATGCAGATTTATTTATTTATTGCATTTATAAAGCGCCAACATATTACGCAGCGCTGATTAGTCAGTGATTATGTGTAAGTAGCCCCAGAACCTGTATAACTTAAATGTGCCGGTATTTAAATGGATAAGGTGGCAACCCTGCGCTGAGGTCTCAGAATATTGCAGGAAAACAGAAATACTAGAAAGCGAGGAGCGCTTTCAGGAATAGAAAAAAGTGACAGCTGGTTTAATTCCACCAGGCACAGAGTATTTATACATAGCGCAGGGAAAATAGATAAGGGGAGTGTAGATACTCAGTGATCACTGCTACATACTGTATGTATATAAAACACTCAGACTCCGTGTCTACAGACTCTGTCTTGTGTATCTTTTGCAGACTACACTACACAGCATCACTTTTAGTATGGAGAAATCTTCACCCTGGGCGTGAGACATACAGTATGGAGGTTACCATATTTATTTCCTTTAAAAAATCCTTCCCCCCCCCTCAACCAGGTGCTTTGCTACTAACCGCTAAAGTCGGCACCATTGACTCCCATCAGAAATCGGCCGGCAACTTTTCAAAACTGTAAAATGCTATTTTTTTTTTTTATAAAAATAGGCTGGCAATGCCACAGAAAAGTTTGGTCAGCCAAATCAGCCAGAAGATTGATCTTTCAGATTTCGCTCATACTAACTGAAAACAGAAGAGCACAAAGGAGGCGAAATGTCACATTGTGCATTAGGGAAATTCAGGGTATCTTTAACCACTTCCCGCCAGCCCATTAGCGTCGGAAAGTGGTCGCATGTGTGCATGTATGTGCGCGCCCCCCTGGGAACCTGAAAAGTGCCAAAATGTTTGAAGACGTCTGTTTTGCAGGAACTAGTTAAACCATGCCAACCATATACTATTGCCATAGTTTCCAGCAATTTTCCTTAAGGGCTGGAACCCACAGGAGCGCTTTTGGCAGCGTTTTGGCAGCACTGCGATACGCTAGCACTTTGCCAAAACGCTGGGCCAATGTTAATGGATGGGGCAACTTCCACAGGAGCGTTTGCGTTTCCCAGAAACGCAAACGCAGGACGTGCAGCATTTTGGGAGCGTTAGCGCTTCAATGTAAAGTATTGAAACGCTAGCGGAAACGCTCAGCAAAACCTAAACTGAGCGGTTTTGCTAGCGTTTTGCGGTTCAGCACACTGTAACAAAATGAAAAATTATTCACAGGACCAATCAGGTTAAAAACGCAAAACGCTACGCAACCGCTGAGCAAAAAAATACAATGTTGCAAAACGCGACCGCAAACGCGCATGAATCCGCTTGCAAACCGCTCAGACAAAACTCTAGCGGTAGCGTTTCGCGTTTGCTGTTTTCAGTGGGTTCCAGACCAAAGGCTGGTTTCACAGTGGGACATTGCGTTTTAGGGGACGTTATGGTCACATAACGTGCCCCTAATGCAATGCCTGGTGGTGTTGGAGCAGGACGCTGCCAAGAGACGCGTTACAAGCAGCTCTTGGTGCGCCTGCTCTGTCGGAGGCGCTGCGGAGACCACGTGAGCGGAGCTCTCCGCTTCACGTGGTCCCGCCAGCCAATCAGCGGCCGCTCCAGGATGTAAACACTGCAAGTGCAGTGAATAAAAAGTAGCCATGTGCCTGGCTACGTAGCGGCCTCTCCCCGCCTCCTCTCCGCCCCTAAAATAAAAAAAAACACCCGTACTAAGCATGTGCAAACAGTCTAACGTGGCTTAGCAGCGTATAAAGTACTGCATGCAGTACGTTGTCTTGACGTGAAGCGTTACTGTGTAACGCAACGTGGGCACTGTGAACAGCCCATTGATTTATCATTGCTGTGCGGTGGGGGTGCGTTACAGGCTGCTCTAACGTGCGCCTGTAATGTCCCACTGTGATAGCAGCCTTAAGGTTTTAGCAGCAACAGCCTGAAGTTGGAAGATGTTTCATGGCATTAAGTAAGGAAATTGCTAGAGTGTGTATAAGCATGGACCAATACCACGAAGAGTTGATTGTTCATCTGCTCTTAGGCCCCATTCATACTTGAGCGTTTTGACGGCGATTTCGGCAAAACGCTCAGACACTAGCGCTTTTGAAAGCGCTAGTGTAATAAAACCCTATGGGCCCGTTCTTACTTGGGCAATTTGCGCTAATCGCCACAAATCGCCCAAAAACGTGAAACGCAAATGCGTAGCCTGCACCATTTTCAGGCGACTTCCCGGCAATCGCGTTGCAGTGCTATAGAAGCGCTAAATGCGATCGCGGAGAAATCGCTGCACTGTCCTGTGATTTTTCTCGGAAAATCACCCCCGCAAAACGCCGGCAAAAATCGCCGGCATTCTGCCCTTTCAAGTGTGAATAGGCCCTTAGTGACAGATTGCTGAGGAAGGTAGCTCTAGGCTTAAATATGACTATATAAAGGCGTAAGTGGGGTGGTGGGATTCCGTCGGCGATGTCGTTTGAGTCTTGGTGCTGATTGTGATTGTCTTTGATTCTTTGGTCTGTCTATTTCCTATGCGGCTTCTGCTGTCTTATTGTCTCCTCAGAGAGGTCATCTATGTTGTTTTTTATTGTTGCAGTAGGATGTGAAGAAATGTCCATTATATAAATAGAATAGATAAACTTTCCTGTCTTGTAAATAACACAATGTGGTCACGTTTCAGGAAACAGTAAATCTTATTTCCCTAGAAAACAAGTGTGAATAACAGAAGGCATATATGGTACATATACTGTATACAGATCAGCCGCTACACTGAAACCACGGATGGGTGATGAAAAGAACATTGATATTGGCCGGCAGCAAGTAAACAGTTTGAGTCTGAAGCAGAAAAATTGGGCAAGTGTAGGAATCTTGAAGACTATGACAAGAGACAAATTGTGTGACAATTAGATCAGAACACCCCTAAAATGGGAGATTTTGTAGGCCAAATCAGGTAAAAAGGGCGCAGGAGCCCTTATGGAAAAAACGGCGCCGCCATAAGTGCCTATTATAAAAGCTGTGATTAGTGGCAAACAATGGAAATTTGGGCGTATGGCGGCGGCTGCTTTCGGACGCCAGAATTTACTGTTTTTGCCGCAAATCGCAGCTTTAATAAAGCGTTAAAGAAGTTATTTATTGGCAAGGAAATTTGGCTCTTGGAGGCAAGGAGGTTTGTGGAAATGCAAATTGCGCGATTCTACTGACTTTGCAGTAGAGGAGGGGGGGGGATAAGGTTTAGGAGGGGGGGGGAAGGATTAGGCACCACGGGGGAGTGGTTAGGGTTAGGCACCACCCGGGGGGGTCTTAGGGTTAGACACCACCAGAGGGGTCTTAGGCTTTATGCACCACCGGGTGGGCCTCTTAGGGTTAGGCATCGGTAGGGGAGGGTTCTATGTGAGAGTAGATTTAGGTTTAACCATAGTAAAATATCTATAAAAATTACCAATATTTTACTATCGGAATCCAGCAGTACAATATCGCTAATTTTAGGAATACTCTACTAGTGGCATCCCATCCGCCCTTTTTTTCAGGCGCCTTGTAGGCTATTCCTGGTATGCAGTGGTATCTATCAAAATAAGGGCTGGTTCACATGGACGTCTGTCGTTTTGTTGCGTTCAAACGCTTTTCACTGAGCGACCTCAAACTGCTCGTTTACCCAAGTCGTCAGAAAGCTTTTAAAAGTGTTTGTAAAAGCTTTGGGATTTGAAAGCGTTTAGTGATTATTATATCCCCAGAGGATTATGGTCCATTTCCAGTCCTCTCCTGTGTGAAGAATTGCGGTCCACTCCCTGTCAGTCGCATACCTCCAGGACGCCTTCAAAATACGACAACAGCGCCTATTGGCTTTTCAAAGCGGCCGTCAGCATTTCCTATTGGTGTTTGATGAACGTTACTGACTCCAAAAGCAACATGGGGCCTCTGGAGGAAATCGATCAATCACGACACTTAATTAAACATTGAGAACACCTCCTCCCCCCCCCCCCCCCCCACGGAGCGCAGCATGGAGGAATAAAGGTAGCACATGCATACTCATCTCGTACCGATTCCAGGCGTTGCAGGTCCTGTCTGTCTGACGTTGCCCTGTTCTTAGATCGGGCACTAGAACTCAAACTCATAAGCAGGAAGTACAGAGCGACTGTGGTACAGAGAACATATACAGGACATGCAGCCCCTGGAACTTGTAGAAGATGAGTGTGTGTGTTCTGCCTGTAATTTTCTCCACTGCAAAGGTGGAGTTACGCCGTGTCCAATGCTGCAAGAGGCCAAAAATCAGGAGAGGGGAGAACAAGCCCTCCCCCCGGGGATGGGCATGACTACGCCAGTGAGTAAAGACCTAATACTTAAAGGATACCCGAACTGAAATGTGACGTAATGAGATAGACATGTGTATGTATAGTGCCTAGCACACAAATAACTATGCTGTGTTCCTTTTTTTCTTTCTCTGCCTGAAAGAGTTAAATATCAGGTATGTAAGTGGCTGACTCAGTCCTGACTCAGACAGGAAGTGACTACAGTGTCACCCTCACTGATAAGAAATTCCCCTTTTTTACCTCTTTCTTGCTCTCAGAAGCCATTTTCTGCTAGGAAAGTGATTTAGAGTTGGAATTTCTTATCAGTGAGGGTCACACTGTAGTCACTTCCTGTCTGAGTCAGGACTGAGTCAGCCACTTGCATACCTTATATTTAACTCTTTCAGGCAGAGAAAGGAAAAAAAGGAACACAGCATAGTTATTTGTGTGCTAGGCACTGTACATACACATGTCTATCTCATTATGTCACATTTCAGTTCGGTTATCCTTTAAGCAGGAGAAGAGACCCATGTAGGCCCCGGTGAGGTCACAACCTCTGTATCTCTTATGGTTACACCACTGCTTAAAGCAAACCTGAACTGAAAACCAAAATACAAGTTGTTCACTAGACATTGCAGCTGGTACCATGCTGGCCCTGACAATCCCACCAGC
Organism: Hyperolius riggenbachi; assembly: GCF_040937935.1. NCBI lineage: Eukaryota > Metazoa > Chordata > Amphibia > Anura > Hyperoliidae > Hyperolius > Hyperolius riggenbachi. Next base: position 72,976,965 of record NC_090648.1, read on the forward strand.
CATTACTATAGACTTACTAGCTGTTTGAAACAGGCCACGTCTCCCCAGCATAATGCTTGTCCAATCACTAGGTACAAGCACAGTTATATGAGCAGAGTGGACCCTTACATGCTAATTTCAAAACCTAGAAAATTGGAACCTGCATAATAGAGCAGGACACTGAGATAGGTTGGCGACAGTTGCAACCTATACCTTATGGTGCTGACTGCCTTTGCTAGCATCCAACTCCTATCGTTTTCAGTCGCGAGTCCTTTAAGATGTAAGGGATTCTGTGCTGGGGTCTTCAGGGTCAGGAAGGCTGTGCATTTTCTTTTCCTGTGCTATATTGTTTACAGTTCAAGTGAAAAAGGGGAAGTGAGGAGAGACGTGCCTGCCCTGAGTCGCTGTGATAAACCATAGCCCTCTGTCTCAGGACCGACGCAAACCACTGAGGTCTACTGCAGGATCGCAAAGTTATTACATTACTGACCAGCTACAGAAGGTGTTATACCTAATACTGGCTGAAGGAGTCCCTAAGTTCAGTCTACTTGAAAATCTGAACACATAGGCTATTTAAAGAGACCCTATACTAAAAAAAACCTCCCCTGGGGGGTACAAACCTCGGGAGGGGGAAGCCTTAGGGTCCCAATGAGGCTTCCCCCATCCCTGTAGCTGCAGGCAATCCAGCGCTGGCTCCCCTGAAGTGACCCGCAATCCTGGCTCGACAAGCCTGACAAGCTAGATTTATTTACCTTCCCTGGCTCCAGGTGCTGTTGCGGCTTTCAGCACGGAAATAGATGGAAACAGCAGATCTGTGACTGGTCCCCTTTACTACGCAGGCTCATGAGACTTGCGCCAGCGCAGTAGAGCGGCCCGACTGCCGATACTGCGCCTGCGCTGGAGCCGGGAAGGTAAATATTTACATCCCTGCTGTTCGGAGGGGCACAGTGAGATCGCCGTGGGACACAGGAGGACGGGGGAAGCCTCGATAGGATCCGGAGGCTTCCCCCACCCGAGGTGAGTACCCCCCAGGGGAACTTTTTCTCGTTAAAGGTTTTCTTTAAATACCAGAATATACCGTAACTGATAAATACAAATAAACTCATGCTTAGCTGAGCTTCAGGAGTGGATGAATAATAATTGGATAAAACTTAATGCTGACAAAACTGAGGTTCTTGTTATCGAGGGCCAGGGCTCAACAGCAAAGCAGCCCCAGTCTCAACCAACACCGCTAAGGATAGGGAGCTCAGACCTGAACAACTCAGACTGTGTGCGCAGCCTGGGAGTACTGATTGATGGGAAATTAAGCTTCAGGAATCAAATCTCAGCTGTTGTGAAACATTCCTTCTTTCACCTAAGGAATATTGCAAGGATTAAACACCTAATTCCTTCAGAGGATCTTCCAACCCTAGTTCATGCCTTCGTCACATCAAGGTTAGACTACTGCAACGTCCTCTACACAGGCCTGCATAAGAAAGACTTACGCCGCCTGCAATTAGTACAGAATACCGCCGCAAGGCTGTTAACGAGCCAACCCCGCCATTGCCACATAACACCAACCCTGAGCTCACTCCACTGGCTACCGATAAAATGGAGAATTCTGTTTAAGATTGGCTTACTGACATTCAAATCCTTGCACAATCTGGGCCCTGGATACCTGAAGGACTTGTTGCAACTACATCACACCCCCCACAATCTTAGATCAAAAGGACGTAACACCTTGGTCACCCCCAGAATCCAGCTCAAAACCTTTGGAGACAGAGCCTTTTGTCATGCTGCCCCTACACTTTGGAACTCCCTGCCACACCCAATCAGGACAGCTCCATCCCTGGAAGCATTTAAGTCTAAACTGAAAACCTACCTCTTCAGTCTGGCATTCATGAACATCTGACTATCTCCTCTGTAACACAACCCAGCCTGCAACCCTGTATTAATCTGAGACACAGCTATGCGCTGTAAGGATCCGCTCCTCTCGGCCGCAGTATGGTCTGAGGCGACGACTGAGGTAGTCAGCTGACACTTAGCAGGGGTTTTATTTAAATATGAAATAATAATTTCTGACCCTGCCTGGGATTGAACCCTGGTCTCCCACATCAGAGGTGGTGAGCTTGACCACTGTGCTATGACTAATACTGTTAGAAAGGTTTGCTGCTCAGTATTGGGTGGGTCTGTTGGCTTGTTGTGGTCATCTGTTTCAGCTGACCTCACTGTCAGCTGATTAATGCCTGTGTGTGATTGGCTGTTGGGTGCATGTGGCCGGCCACTGATTGGTTGCATGTAGAATATAAGCCTGCTAAGTGCTTCCTGTCATTGCCCGTGATAGCGTTAGCTTTTGCTAGTTGCCTGGGTGCTGTTATACTTCTGTGTCATTGGATTCCTGGATTTTGACCTTTGCCTGTACCTCGACCACTCTTGCCTGCCGCCTGCCTAGACTCGGATTGTTACTGGACTCTGTTATTGCCTGCCGCCTGCCTAGACTCGGATTGTTACTGGACTCTGTTATTGCCTGCCGCCTGCCTAGACTCGGATTGTTACTGGACTCTGTTATTTGCCTGCCGCCTGCCCTGACTCGGATTGTTATTAGACTCTGCTTATTGCCTACTGCTCTGTACCTTGCATATCTGATCTCACGTGTATGACCCTGGACTGTTCTGGACTCGATATATTCTGTGTGTCTTGTTTGGCCTGGAGGTTTATCTGCTCACCCTGCATTCAGCTCCAATACTTTGCACACTTAAGGCCTGGGTGTAACCGAAGTCAGGTAGGTGTTACTTCCTCACCTCCTGTTCAAGCGGGGACGCGCCACATAGGGTGAAGCGTGTGGTGATAGATTGGGGCATTGGAGCTGATTTGTGAGCAGGTACTCTGAAGGGCCTTACATTATCACGGGCCCAAAAAATATATATATACATGGAGGAGCTACGTCATCAAGTTTTACAGTTAACAGGAGCTGTAAATCAGCTGACCCAGATGGTTACTACCCTACAAGGACATAATCAAGCTTCTGCACCTTCTGATGCTTCTTCCTCCACCTCTCCAGTTCGACCTCTGCCTCCGGGGTCTTTTGTGGAACCCAAATTGCCATTACCGGAGAAATTTTCAGGTTCCCGCGAGCAGTTCAGCAATTTTATGAACACCTGTCTGATGTATTTCCGGGTTCGGCCTATTGCATCCGGCTCTGAGTCTCAGAGAGTGGCTTTGGTTATCTCCTTATTGCAAGGGGAACCTCAGACCTGGGCTTTTGGTTTGCCACAGGAGCATGTCGCCTTATCTTCAGTGGAAGAATTTTTTAAAGCAATGTCTGTATTATATGCTGATCCTGACATTTTCACCACAGCCGTTCAAAAGATCAGAGATCTCCGACAGGGTCGCAGGTCAGCCGAAGAATATGCCTCTGATTTTCGGCGATGGTCTGTACTTACTAAGTGGAACGAGGCCGCTCTGCTTGATCAATTTCTGTTCGGTCTTTCCGACACTATCAAAGACATTTTGTTAAGCCACCCAGTTCCAGTTTCTCTTGAAGAAGCCATCACGCTGGTCATCAGAATTGACCGTCGAGTTCGTCAGAGATGTCAAGGAAGGTCTCCTTCAGTTGTCTCCACCTCATCTATAAGCCATATTGGAGCCACTTCATCTTCCGTCCACGAGGAGCCTATGCAAATAGGTTCCTCAAAATTGTCTTCTGCTGAGAAGTTAAGGAGACGTACAGAGGGGTTGTGCCTGTACTGTGGTGGGGCAGGGCATCTTGCTCGAGTGTGTCCAGTTAAAAGGAAGCCGGAAAACTTCAGCGCTTAGGTGGGGTCGAGGAAACCCATCTAGGCGAGCAGGTATTTCCTCTCATATATGAACGTGTCTTATTGCCCATTAGTGTCAAAGGGGATAAGAAAGATTATCAGGGGCAGGCATTTATTGATTGTGGCGCTGCTGGTAACTTTATGGATTTGTCTTTGGCCCAGGAGCTCGGTATTCCTGTTTCAGCCTCGCCTGAAAAAGTATATGTGACTGCCATTGATGATACACCTTTACAGGATGGTCAACCAATTTCTGTCACGCCAGACATTTCGATAAAAGTTGGGGCACTTCATTCAGAACGTTTAAAATTTTTTTGTGCTAAACATTCCCTCCAGTCCAATCATTTTGGGATTCCCTTGGTTGAAGCTTCATAATCCTATTATTGATTGGCAGACAGGACAACTAGTCAAATGGTCATCCCATTGTGTTAATCATTGTCTCAATAATGTGCAATTGAATGCAGTCCTTATTGATGAAAAATTACCTTATGTGTATCATGAATATGCTGATGTTTTCTGTCCACAGGCTGCTGACAAACTACCTCCCCACAGGTCTTATGACTGCCCTATTGATCTCTTACCAGGAACCATGCCACCACGTGGTCATTTGTATAATCTTTCGGGTCCTGAGGATCAGGCTATGAAAGATTATATAAAAGAAAATTTGGAGAAGGGATTTATTCGTCCTTCGACCTCTCCAGCAGGTGCCGGGTTTTTTTTTGTAGAAAAAAAGGATGGTGGTCTCAGACCCTGTATTGATTACAGGGGTCTCAACAAAATTACAGTAAAAAATCGGTATCCTTTACCTCTTATTGACGATTTGTTTACTCAGGTGGCAGGGGCTCGCATTTTTACCAAGTTGGATCTTAGGGGAGCTTACAATTTAATCAGGATTAGGCAAGGTGATGAGTGGAAAACGGCCTTCAACACCAAAGACGGGCATTATGAATACTTGGTAATGCCATTTGGTTTATGTAATGCCCCAGCCGTCTTCCAGGATTTCGTAAATGATATTTTCCGTGAATTTTTGGGTCGATTTATTGTTGTGTATCTTGATGACATATTAATTTTTTCTTCTTCATTACCTGAACATCGTAGGCATGTAAAACAGGTTCTTCAAAAATTAAGGGAGAATTCCTTATATGCTAAGTTGGAAAAATGTGAGTTTGAGAAAAATGAAGTTTCTTTCCTTGGTTATGTCATGTCTGATTCTGGCTTGGCCATGGATCCAGCTAAAGTGTCAGCAGTCCTGGAGTGGCCACAACCTACTGATTTGAAGTCCGTACAGAGATTTTTAGGATTTGCTAACTTTTATAGGAAATTTATCAAAGGTTTTTCCATCAAGGTCGCTCCATTGACTGATCTCACTAAGAAGGGGGCGGATCCTTCTAATTGGGGACCTTCTGCTCTTAAGGCCTTCAAAATTCTCAAGGAGGCCTTTTGCGCCGCCCCCATCCTGGTGCATCCTGATGTGCAGCGCCCTTTTTTCCTGGAAGTGGATGCTTCTGAACGGGGGGTGGGAGCTGTCTTGTCTCAATTTGCAGGTACTCCTGAACTACTTCACCCTTGTGCTTTTTTTTCTAAAAAGTTTTCAGCTGCCGAGCAAAATTACGATATTGGAAACAGGGAACTATTGGGTGTAAAACTGGCTTTTGAGGAGTGGCGTCATTGGTTAGAGGGGGCTATGCATCCAGTCACCGTTTACACCGACCATAAGAACTTAGAATATATTGAAAATGCTAAGAGGTTGAATCCTCGTCAGGCACGCTGGTCATTATTTTTCTCACGCTTTAATTTCAGAATTACGTACAAACCGGGTTCTAAAAATATCAAGGCAGACGCCTTATCCCGTTGTTTTGAGAAGTCATGTGTGCTGTCTAAGTCTGATACACCCATTATACCTTCCCATTGTATTGTGTCTGCAAATATCACTCTGTCTCTTGATCTTTCTGAGAGTTTGAGGGCCTGCCAGAGTGAAGCTCCTGCAGGAAAACCGTCTGATAAATTGTTTGTTCCGCTTAACCTTAGGTTGCAGGTTCTCCAACAATTTCACGATTCCAAGAGTGTGGGTCATCCTGGGGAGACTAAAACTATTGATCTTTTAAAGAGACATGTTTGGTGGCCTTCCTTAAGAAGGGATGCTCAGGAATTTGTAAAAGCCTGTCCTGTGTGTGCCAGGAGTAAAGCAGTACGTAAATCTCCTCAAGGGTCTCTTCTATCATTACCCATACCGTCTAAGCCATGGTCTCAAATCTCTATGGACTTCATTGTTGAGTTGCCTCCTTCTCAAGGTTATACCGTAGTTTGGGTAGTGGTGGACAGATTTAGCAAAATGTGTCACTTTGTACCTCTTGCCAAGCTGCCTACAGCCAAAGAGCTGGCAATTTTATTTATTGAGAACATATTCAGATTACATGGAATACCTGAGAATATTGTATCTGACAGGGGGGTCCAGTTCGTGTCACGATTTTGGCGTGCATTTTGTGATCGAATTGGAATCACTCTGTCATTTTCCTCTGGGTTCCATCCTGAGTCTAACGGTCAGACAGAAAGAACGAATCAATCGTTGGAACAGTTTTTACGATGTTTTGTAGCCAGTCAGCAGGAAAATTGGTCGGAGTATTTACCTTTCGCAGAATTTGCCATGAATAATTTAATTAATGCTTCTACTAAAATGTCTCCTTTTCAGGTTGTTTTTGGACGGAATCCCAAGTTCTGTTCTCTCTCTGGTCCTCCATCTGATCTTCCAAGTTTGGAAAATTGGTTTTTACATATGACATCTGTCTGGCAACAGGTAAAAACTAATCTTGAGGTTGCTACAAAACGACAAAAATTTTTTTCTGATCATCATCGTACTCCGGAACCAGTCTTTGCCCCAGGGGATTTGGTATGGGTGTCCACACGAAACATCCCTTTAAGACAACCTTCATCTAAGTTCGGAGACCACTCCTCAGGGGAGGGGTACTGTAAGGATCCGCTCCTCTCGGCCGCAGTATGGTCTGAGGCGACGACTGAGGTAGTCAGCTGACACTTAGCAGGGGTTTTATTTAAATATGAAATAATAATTTCTGACCCTGCCTGGGATTGAACCCTGGTCTCCCACATCAGAGGTGGTGAGCTTGACCACTGTGCTATGACTAATACTGTTAGAAAGGTTTGCTGCTCAGTATTGGGTGGGTCTGTTGGCTTGTTGTGGTCATCTGTTTCAGCTGACCTCACTGTCAGCTGATTAATGCCTGTGTGTGATTGGCTGTTGGGTGCATGTGGCCGGCCACTGATTGGTTGCATGTAGAATATAAGCCTGCTAAGTGCTTCCTGTCATTGCCCGTGATAGCGTTAGCTTTTGCTAGTTGCCTGGGTGCTGTTATACTTCTGTGTCATTGGATTCCTGGATTTTGACCTTTGCCTGTACCTCGACCACTCTTGCCTGCCGCCTGCCTAGACTCGGATTGTTACTGGACTCTGTTATTGCCTGCCGCCTGCCTAGACTCGGATTGTTACTGGACTCTGTTATTGCCTGCCGCCTGCCTAGACTCGGATTGTTACTGGACTCTGTTATTTGCCTGCCGCCTGCCCTGACTCGGATTGTTATTAGACTCTGCTTATTGCCTACTGCTCTGTACCTTGCATATCTGATCTCACGTGTATGACCCTGGACTGTTCTGGACTCGATATATTCTGTGTGTCTTGTTTGGCCTGGAGGTTTATCTGCTCACCCTGCATTCAGCTCCAATACTTTGCACACTTAAGGCCTGGGTGTAACCGAAGTCAGGTAGGTGTTACTTCCTCACCTCCTGTTCAAGCGGGGACGCGCCACATAGGGTGAAGCGTGTGGTGATAGATTGGGGCATTGGAGCTGATTTGTGAGCAGGTACTCTGAAGGGCCTTACATGCGCTTTGAGTCCTATGGGAGAAAAGCGCTTTACAAATGGTATTGTATTGTATTGTATTGTATAAATATATCACTTTCTTCAGTTACAGCAGCTCTGGCCATGATGATGTCAAGAAATGTACAGAGGAATGAACTGGTGGAGCACAATGATTGTGGAAGGAAATAGTAACTTATACACACAGTAGACAAAGCTCTGTCAAGGAAGCCATCTAGGCTGAGAATCCAACATGTGTACTGGTGTCCCTCCCTTGAGGTCATTTAAAGATGTACCATGCCAGATGAGCACTGAACATTGCCTCCCCTCCTTACCCCACCTGCCGGAAGCTGCTCCATCATGCACTGCGCTGTCATCTTCCCCTTCCCATAGCAACAGCACCCATCACTCTGCTGTGGCCAAGATGATGCCTCTGTATGAAGTCGTGCCTAGAAGTGGGTGACAGTGACTGACAGTGTGAACGTTGCTTTAGGGTGGCATTATAGGGGCATTACAGGCACTCTTGCCTTGCAGTGTTAGGATCACAGGTTCAAATTACTTTTAATGAAATTTGTAGGTTGGGTGCATAACTAGGGTCAGAAATGGATGGAGATGAAATGGGGCCCTAGGCAAGATTGCAGTTATTACCCATCACTGATGGTCACCTGGCTTTTCTAGTAAGATTTGGTGGAGGCTAGCATCTGCCAGGCCCCTAGACTCTCTCCAGGCCCTACAGAGACTCTCTCCAGGTCTTACAGCTGCCTAGGTTTGCCTTATGGATGATCCAGCTCTGACCAGAGTGCAAAGCAACACCCAAAGTATCAAGCAAAAGTCCAAAGTAATATCAAACAAACAGACAATAGGGGTTTTCTTGGAACCAAGTATTCTCTTATTTATCCAAGTATTCACCTTGTCCAGATCATGTACACATGGAATCGTCGTTGAGAGCCTTTTCTTCATAACTTACAGATTGCTGTATCTTATGACTTTGGCCCAGTGGATGTTTGTATACAGTGTGCCTCTGAGGAAGCGGCTTTTGGCCGTGAAACACGTGTCAGGCAGTCTTTTGTGTGAATTGGAACTCGGAATCTGTAGCCATACGACATGTCCACAATTTGAAGATTTTCATGAATGAAGAATAAATAAGAGAATACTTGGTTCCATGAAAACCCCTATTGTCTGTTTGTTTTATACTGATTTGTTACATTATTAAGGGGCAGAACAATACTATTTTATTGTGTTGATAGTGTAAAAGTCCAAAGTAAGTAAGCCATGGAAGGTCACCTTCATCAGTGCAGACATGATTAGATTGCAAGCTCCTCTGGGGGACATTGTGACATGACTATGGACTCTGTAAAGCGCTATGAAAAATGTCAGCACTAATAATAATTTACCATCTCACAATATATTACATGTTTATTCAGTGTTGTTTGTGGTTGTGTATTATAAGTGTCTTTCTATATTCAAGTATGATTTATTCAGGTCGTGGTCAAAGTGGGTGGGTGGAAGTCACAATCTATACAAAAGTGAACCATTTGTATTTATTTAAATTGAACAACCTATTTACCATAAAATGATTCATAGTGACCCTTCCCTTTAGCTGTCATTTCTCCGCTGCTATGGTATTACCAATTTTCTCATGATCATTTCAGGTGTTTCATCTTTCCTTCAACCGGAGTCCCACTTTATTCTGTATGTATAACTCATACCTAACACTAGTCTGCATCTGGCTTTGTTCTGCACCAGTGCTTAGAAGTGGCATTTCTATATGTAGCTGCTTGTGACACGTGTGGGTAACACGTTTGAGACTCTGTATATTGGTTGGCAAAGCATTTCTTGTACACGTTTGTGGCTTATGGGTAGGTGATGGGGAGAAACAAGTACAGCAAGTGTGAAACACACAAACACAACAGCTCTCCCTCGTACACTGTGGTATAGATACACAAATGCATCCTAAATTACAGCCTTTTACGAAGAGAGTTTTTAGAAATTGGGTACGAATGAGAAAATGACAAATTGACGGGTGTGGTGTTCCTCAGTCAAGCTTTACCCAATGTAACCAGCTCGCAGTCCTAAAGAATAATTCAGTTCATGCTGCCATTATTAGAGTGCAGTAAATGATTCAGGATATCCACTTTCACTGCAATTTTCAGCATCAGAAACTGATTTCAACTCCTTTATATATAAATATTGGTGCATTTTGATAGGTAAGCCTGTCCTACCAGTAATGCTTAGCCGAGGCTGTTTAGATGTGCAGACCCCCCCCCCCCCCCCCCCACACACACACACTTCCCCAGAGCATTCTGGGAGAATAGGCATATTTTGTAACGCACAGTAAACAAACATTTCACAGGGCTGCACCTGACAGGGCTAAATATGTTGTGACTTGTGATATAACCCCAGGTGAGACTTATATTGAGACTGCCATATTTATTTCCTTTCAGGGCCCTTTTCCACTACGGCGTTTGCGATGGCTGAATCGCAAAACCGCAAACCGCTAGCGATTTTTCAAATCGCTACAGTTTGCTTTTAACATAGGAATCGCGGTAGATCATTTCCACTACCGCGATTATCCCTGCGAAATTTTGTGCATTTGCTGAATCGCAATCACTAGCGTTCAGCGCGAACGCTAGTGATTGCTAGTGGAAAAGGGCCCTTAATCAATTCTGATTCTGAGAGCTGTGACGTCTAAACTCTGCTCAAAGCTCAGATCAAACAAGGCAGCAGCTGCAGTTTGTTTACATGCAACAGCTTGAAAGTTAATTTGACTCCATAGAACTCTGCCGACGATACTTAGAAAGCTACCTTTTCAGTATAGGCCCTCTTGCTTCCTGATGATATTAATGCACTTAGTATAAACCTAACCAGGGCCTGATTTACCATAAGGCACGTGCTTACAGGCGCCTGTTTTTGGAAAGGCTGCTCAATCCCCTCCCCGAGTGCCTCCCTCCCTATTCAGAGTCCTGATGAGAGTGTAAATAAGAGGTTACTCACCCTGTTTTTGATATTCCACTGACAAGATCTCCCTTCAGTCGGGTACCTCTAGCTACTTAATACTGAGGTTCCTCTAGCTACCAAATACTTGGAGGCACCTCTAACTAAATATCAAGGGTACTTCTGGCTACCTAATACTCAGGGGTGCAGCTAAGGTTTTTGTGGCCCTAAGCGGACTGTAGGAAGTGACCCCATCCTGCGGCTGCAAAAATGGGTGTGGCTATTCCGCATACGAGGGTGTGGCCATGGCATGTGGGTGGAGCGGAAGGGGGATCAGGGCAGGGACACTTAATTGGCGTGGGTGTATTTGCCGAACAATGGGCATGGCCATGACATTGTATGGGCGGAGCGTAACCGTAGCACAGCAAATATAGCCAACTATGACCATTAAATAATAAATGCAGCAACAGTTAACCCAGACACCAGAAAATAAAACGCAATTTGTGCAACATTTCAGCAGAAAACAAACGCAATTCGGGCACATTTCAGCAGAAAACAAACGCAATTTGAGACACATTTCATCAGATAATAAACACAGTTCAGGCTACATTTCATCACATAATAAACGCAGTTTGGGCCACATTTCGTCAGATAATAAACGCAGTTCGGGCGACATTTTATCAGATAATAAACGCAATTTGGCCCATATTTCATCAGATAATAAACGCAGTTTGGGCCACATTTCTTCAGATAATAAACGCAGTTGGACCACATTTCGTCAGATAATAAACGCAGTTGGACCACATTTCGTCAGATAATAAACGCAGTTGGACCACATTTAATCAGATAATAAACGCAGTTGGGCCACATTTTGTCAGATAATAAACGCAGTTGGGCCACATTTCGTCAGATAATAAACGCAGTTGGGCCACATTTCGTCAGATAATAAACGCAGTTGGGCCACATTTCGTCAGATAATAAACGCAGTTGGGCCACATTTCGTCAGATAATAAACGCAGTTGGGCCATATATTTCAGCAAAATAAAAAGAATGTACTCACCTGACAGAAGTCTTCTCTTCCGGCCGGCTTTTAGCGCGCGCAGCTCCCCCGGAGATCTTGCTCCTCCTGCAGTCTCCCACGGACCCGCGCTGGCAGTCAGGCAGAGCAGGGCTATGGGAAGATGGCGCCTGAAGCCCTGTACTGGAGACACAAATAGTCTCCAGAGCAGGGCTTCGGCGGCAGCCATCTTCCCGTAGCCCTGCTCTTTGTACTGGCTTACGCGGCGTCATTGCGGGGCCTGCAGGCAACAGTGTGACGTCACGATGATGTCACGGAGCCTCCGAGGCCCCTAAAAACGTGAGGCCCCAAGCGACCGCTTGGTCTGCTTGGTGCCTCGTGGCACCCCTGCTAATACTCAGGGGCACCGGTAGCTACCTATGACGGGCAAAGGAAGTAAGGGAGAAGTGACAGCTGGGCCAGCCAGCACACTTGTGGTCCAACTCTGCGGGGGTTTGTAAGGGCAAGGAGGGCGAAGTCTAAGGTGGCAGGACATCTGTGCTTATAGGCTCCTGTGAGGTAAATCCAGTCCTGAACCTAACTATTTTGTTTGTGGCAGCAAGAGTAGAGGAGGATACATCACGGCAGCAGCTGAGGTTGTGGACACATTACTATGCAGGACGCCACTTCTTAGCTGAAGAATATAAACTAACTGGGGCCTCGTCTGATCTCTTCACAGAACAAAAATCAATACTAAATCTCTGCATTATCAATAAGGGAGGAGTTCTAAAACTTTTTGTGCAAATGATTTTGAACGTACAGTCAACCTATGAAAGAAAAATAATTTTGAATGGGTCGACATAAAATAAAAATCATTTCTGTGAAGATGAGTCAAGTAAGTATGAAGTCTACAAGACCGGACGTGTCTGTGAAACCAGTATAGTTTACCGTGTGCAGTAATTATTAGTGTCAGACATGCTTTCTGCTTCCATAGCTGTTCTTCCCTGCAACTTATACCTGTTATCTCCTCGCTTACTCTTTCTTTCCTCGCTGGTTACTGGCCTCGCAGTCAGTGGATGCTTACTGGTGAAATTGGCCCTGGAATTGATTGGCAATTGAGAGGCAGTCACATGGCCATAGCATTCTCAAAAACCTCAACAGATCAGGTAGGTCATGCAGTTTTCATACCTTGAAATCCAGTCATGCTTGAGTTAGAGACACCTGATCTGCATGCTTGTTCTGGGTCTATGTCTGAAAGTACCAGTATTTTTTGACTATTGAACACGTGTAACATTTTTACCTAAGACGATCAGCTAAAATCTAGCATGTGTACAGTACACAGACTCAGTGGTCAGTAGAGGGTCTTAATTTGGACAGCTGTAGCAGTAGTGTATCATGTTAGCCATCAGTAAAAGCAAGAAGGTTTGAATCGTTGATACCATTTATTGGCTAACTTAAATGAAAAAAAAAGAGTTTGCTTATATACATTCATCAGAAGAAGGAACAGAGGCCCATATGCAATTCACTTTTTCTCCTGAGTTTTCTCCTGGGAGATATTTTCACACCTTGTCATAAAATACCTTTTAACCACTTGCCGACCGCGCACTCATAACGCGTGGCAGCTGCAGGACCAGCGACGCAGATCTGCTTCCCCGGCTGCAGCAGGGTTGCTCGTAAACTACGCCAGCGCAAATCTACGCATCGTAGTACGCAACTACGCATCGTAGTTCGTAGGCGGAGTTTAAGAACTACACGTACGCATTTCCGCGTAGTCGTAGTCCCGCTATGCGTAGCTTCGCCCGCTACGCGTAGTTGATGTATGTATTGCGAAGTCAACTACGCGTGCGGTAACTGCATTTATATGGGTCATTGCGCAAGCACAGAAATTTTATTGCCCTTTATACGCATACAATTCCGCATTGGATGTTGGAATGTATGCTTATATTAGTTTGTGTATGCGCATAGTTAGCAGATTATTGCGGAAATTTTTCAGCATAAGGGCATAAGCGGTCGCATCAACCGCTACGCAATACGTGAAGCTTGCGTATTTTAATGCGTAGTCTACGGTATGCTAACGTAGCGAAGTGGCTGATTTAGGAGCCATAGATTGCGAATCGTATTTGCGTAAAAATATGCGTAGTTCCAGCGTAGCGAAGTTCGCTGACTACGACCATCCCTGGGCTGCAGGCTAATTAATCAGGAAACAGCCGCTCGCGCGAGCGGCTGCTTCCGGTCAATTCACGGCGGGGGGCTCCGTGAATAGCCTGCGGGCCGCCAATCGCGGCTCGCAGGCTAAATGTAAACACAAGCGGAAATAATCCGCTTTGTTTACATTTGTACAACGCTGCTAACAGTAGCAGCGTTGTACCAGATCAGCGATCCCCGGCCAATCAGCGGCCGGGGATCGCTGTCACATGACAGGCAGGAGCCTGTTAGAGGTTGCACAGGACAGATCCGTTTCTGTGCAGCCTCTGATCTCCGGGGAAGGGAGGGAGAAGAGGGAGAATCCTGCCGTGGAGGGGGCTTTGAGGTGCCCCCCCCGCCAGCCACACGCAGGCAGGAGCGATCAGACCCCCCCCAGCACATCATCCCCCTAGTGGGGAAAAAAGGGGGGGCGATCTGGTCGCTCTGCCTAATGTTTGATCTGTGCTGGGGGCTGTAGAGCCCACCCAGCACAGATCTTCTAAAACAGCGCTGGTCCTTAAGGGGGGGGGGGGGGGGGTAAAGGCTGGGTCATCAAGTGGTTAAGCCACCAGCAAGCAAGAAAATACTCAAAATAAATGTGATGGTACTTTTTCTCCAACTTTTTGGTACTTCTTCATTTGTAAAATGCTGAAAAGTTAGGAAGATGAAAATTATCTCCTAGATAAAATCCCTGACTGAGCATTCAGGGCTGGTGCACACCGAGCGGCTTTGTCTGCGTTTCTGCAGCCGCTTGCGGCTGCGGATACGCTTGGTCAATGTATCTCAATGGGGTGGGTCACACCAGAGTGGGAGGCATTTTGCAGAAACGCATACTCCCGGGGTGAGGCATTTTTTGGATTGTGGATGCGTTTCTGCCTCAATGTTAAGTATAGGAAAAACGCAAACCGCTCTGAAAAACGGCAGTTCAGAGTGGTTTTGCCGGCGTTTTTGTTACAGAAGCTGTTTAGTAACAGCTTTACTGTAACAATATCTGAAATCTACTACACCAAAAACGCTTCCCAAAACCGCAAAATGCTAGCTGAAACGCTAAAGAAAAATAACAAAAAGCGCTTCAAAATCTGCTAGCATTTTGCGGATCTGCTAGCGGGTTTTGGTGTGCACCAGGCCTCAGCGTGGCTTTGCTCAGGAATCATTATAGCTGAGTGTCTTCTCTGATGTTTTTTCAAGCCAAAGCCTGCCCCCTTCTGGCTGTGCTTTCCTGTTCTGTATATTCACAGCATCACAGAGAGCTGTGATGAGATGGGAGGAGCTGCTAATGTAAGGGTATATTGGAAAACATTTTTTTTTTAAATCTAGATTTGTTAGTCATAAGAGGTTTTTAGAAATGGTGATTTAATTTTCCACTTGAGCGGTGCGAATTCTTTGCGGAAACTGCGAAAAATGGATTTGCATCCGGATGCAAATTCGTATGCATTTGTATGCGAATTTTAACGCAAATTTGGGTACGTTTTCGCATATTTTTGGAAGTATGTAAATTTAACCATGTCAGCGCCTGTGTGCTTTTACATTGACTTTAGGCGAAAACGTAGGCAAATTCGCATGGAAAATTTGCATAGCGAAAATGCATGCGAATTTCCTATTAATTACATTGTATGTGAACCGTACACCGCCTTGCGGTGTGCGAATTCTGATGGCTCTGTGCAGATTTTTCCTGCACAGCAAACCGCACAGATTTCCTGACAAGTGGAAACAGGCCCACTATCATTGGCTATGCGAATCTGCGTGCATAAACCGCATGCAGATTCGCTATAGTGGAAATGGGTCCTCAATAATATGCTTTTCTGATGAACTGTGTTTTGCATGGAGTTTTAGTAAAAAAGAAACAAAAACAAAAAAAAAAAACAGTACACCAGAGCGGTGAAAATTCCAGGTAGATTTATTTTATCAAATTTATCGGGGGATATGTTTATTTTGTGCCAAAGCGTTCATCTCTGGTTTCCTTTAAGGAATAAGGCCAGTGATAAAACGCCACATTCCCGCAGCAGAATGACGTTTTTTTACCCCCCAAATCCTGGGGCAAAAATCCACGACTTTCAAAGTCGTGGATTTTGCTGCCCGGGGAGGCAGAGTTTAGCGCTGTAGCTCTGCCTCCATTAGCATCAATCCTCCGCTGATCACCACCCTTCTCCTCGCTCCTCTCAGTGAAAGAAGACTGAGAGGGGCGGGGAGAGGCGGCGATCAGCAGGGATTGACGTGAGTAGAGGCAGAGCTACAGCAGAAAGCTCTGCCTCTACTAGGAAGCACTCCCCGGTTTTTACACCGGGGATTTGGGGGGTATAAAACCATTGTTATTCCTTACCCTAAATAACAGGTAAAAACAAGTTTTTAAATTGGCCTCAGACTCTCTTTAACCCAGGATTGAACTTCATCCCAATCAGTAGCTGATGCCCCCTTTCCCATGAGAAATCTTTACCTTTTCTCGAATAAATCATCAAGGACGTCTGTGTGGCTGATATTGTGGTGAAACCCCACCCATGAGATGATGTCATGACCATGGTCCTTGCTGTCTGTGAATCTTGTTGCATTGTGGGAAATGATGGATTTTTTCCAACTGCCAAGTCAGCAATATCTCTCAAGCTACGTACACACATGCGACAACGATCGTTCGTTGTCAACGACGAACGAACTTTTAATTGGATGAAAGAACGACCTAAGTAAAGTTAGTTTTAAAAGGTGTGTAACGATCAGATCGTTAGAACGAACGTTACATCACGTAAAAGTAACTATTGCGCTTGCGCATAAAAATGAAAAGTTCCATGGAGAAATAGTGAAATGTGCATGTCAAGCCTAGTACGAACGATCGTTTCCAACGATGTACTACTTTTGCAAACGATCGTCGTTGGTAAAAATCCGCCAAGCTAGATCGTTCGTTTTGAACGATCTAGCTCGTCCGTTGTTAGACTTCATGGTCGTTGTCTGCTTTTTTTCAAACGATCGTCGTTTGAAAGGATCGGGGAACGATCGTTTCAAACGACTAGTCGCATGTGTGTACGCACCTTCAGTAACGAACATTCTGTACAGATCACCTGGCAGAACTAAAGATGTCACTACCAGTGATAAATTTCAGAATGTAAATTGGGGAGAGGAAAGATTATACAATGGACAAACACTGACTAAATCTATAAATTAATATTGTAAAAAAATAAGCAATTGTATTCATTATGTTTTTCTCACTAAAGTTAATCTTTAAAGATGAACTGTTGTGAAAATCTTAAAATGTAAAACTCATACAAATAAGAAATACATTTCTCCCAGAGTAAAATGAGCCATAAATTATTTTTCTCCTATGTTGCTGTCACTTACAGTAAGTATTAGAAATTTGACATTACTGACAAATTTTGGACTAGCCCAATGTTCTCATAGGGGGGTTCTCAGGGTTTTCTTTATTTTTAAAAGCACTTAGTGAATGACAGTTACTCCGTCCAACTGCCAAAATAGTGTGCAGCGAGCAGGGAGGCTGGCCAGCATCTTTGTATTAATCATTTTCAGGGAATCCTATATAATAATAGGCAACTGTCACTGCGTACAGCGGCGGCGGGTGTGCGCGCGACGGGCAAGTGCGTGCATGCGCGCGGAGACAGACCTAGCCTGTTTTTAAACGGGCTAAGGTCACTAGTGTTTTATAAAGAATAAAGGCCATGCTGCGAATCCCCCATGAAGAGATGGACTAGCTTAAAACCTGTCGGTAATGTCAGATTTCTACTACACACGTCATTCCAGAAGTGAAACGTTAAAGGCATTGCACAATAAATGATATAATTTGCCTAGCCATTCCACATAATATCTCTGCATGCGTTATCTAAGGAAACCGACTGTGCAAGCTGCCTAATGCTCACTTCTGAAAACGTTTCATGTTTGCGGTTTCACTTTCTTGTTCAGAGAAAATGTGGAAATAAAACACACTTGCTTCCTTTGATAAGGATAGTTTGAGGTCATTTTGAAATAAAAGTTTGAACTAACTAGAACTCTTTTTTTTTTCACTACAGGTTACAAAGAGGTTGGGTCGACAGTACATTGGACAGACGAGGAAACACTGACCTCTGCTGGCTAAAGATGGAAATGCATATCGAAGACATCCAAGTGGTGGCGTTCTGGTCTACTGAATGGATATAAAAGAATAATCAATCACTATTCATTGCTACACAACCAGGCATTGCACATATGGTCCTGCGTTTTATGGTATTTAGCTGCAATTCGCTATGATATAAACCAGAGTTTACATCCAACCTTCACTCTAATGCACTAAGAGGTTGGAAAAAAAACTGTCGGTTCAAAATGGATGGAGCGACACATGAGCACCACTTTACCCGGCTATACAGAGACTACCAAAGCAACAGCGTCATCGCACTCCATTACAACTATACTGGGAAACTCAGCAACAGCCGATACAAAGGTGGCCTGAAAGCAGAGGCTGTCGTCTTCCTGGTGGTATGTGTCCTCATCGTCTTGGAGAACCTCATTGTACTTTTGGCCCTCTGGAGAAACAAGAAGTTTCATGCGCCTATGTTCTACCTCCTTGGCAATCTGACTTTATCGGACCTTCTGGCGGGCATTGCCTACATGGTTAACATTGTGTTGTCAGGGGCAAATACACTTCGTCTCACTCCTGCCATGTGGTTTGTCAGAGAAGGAGGAGTCTTTGTCACATTGACTGCATCTATATTTAGTCTTTTGGCCATTGCGATTGAACGTCACATCACCATGGTCCGTATGAAGCTCTACAGTGGAGACAAAAAAGGGAGAATGGCCCTGTTGATTGGGGCGAGCTGGTTGGTCTCTATCCTGCTGGGGATTTTACCAATATTGGGGTGGAACTGTATTCAAAACCTCCCGGCCTGCTCCACCATTCTGCCTTTGTATTCGAAGGATTACATTTTGGTGTGTATTAGTGTCTTTCTGGCCATACTTATTTCTATTGTGGTCCTCTATCTCCGCATATACAGGATTGTCAAACTCAACAGCCAGAGACTGGGCACCCTTCGAAAAGGGGCACTAAGAAAGTCCCAAAAATACATGGCGCTTTTGAAAACTGTTACTATTGTGGTGGGGACCTTCATTGGCTGCTGGCTTCCTCTCTTTGTATTACTGCTGTTTGACGTCTCTTGTGAGGTCAACGCTTGCCCGGTTCTTTTCAAGGCAGATTACTTCCTTGGTCTGGCCATGATAAACTCTTTCCTAAATCCAATCATCTACACGTTAACCAGCAGAGACATTAGAAGAGCCATACTGAAGCTGGTGTGCTTCTTCTGCATCATCAGTGAAGATGGAGAGACCAGGGGGAGATTCAGCTTCTTCCCTGTTCTTGAAAGAAGCACCAGCAAATCCGAGAAGTCCTCCCACAAACAGGAAGGTTTAGAGACCACTGTGTCATCAGGAAACGGGACACCAACACCAGTGAAGTCACTCGTGCCCCCCAAAAAGTACTGAACTTAGTTATATTGTACTTATGGATTTAACTTAGCCAGGAGCCATCATTCATATCAGTATACTCAAGTTATT
The DNA here is from genome assembly GCF_040937935.1 of Hyperolius riggenbachi. Classification (NCBI taxonomy): domain Eukaryota; kingdom Metazoa; phylum Chordata; class Amphibia; order Anura; family Hyperoliidae; genus Hyperolius; species Hyperolius riggenbachi. The sequence goes on from NC_090648.1 coordinate 72,996,236, forward strand.
GAGCGATACCACCCAAGCATTATCTCTTCTTTGAAGGCGTGAGATATTCTGAAGATAAATGTTTTGCATGAAGTGGCTGCTCCACTGTTTACACCACCTGTACATATCAAAATCCATAGGTAAACAGAATCATTCACTGTTCACAATATCATGAGTTAAAGACACCCCAGGCCATATGCAATTAACTTTTTCTCCTGAGTTTTCTCCTAGGAGATAATTTTTCATCTTCTCTTTGAAATAACTTTTCAGCCCTTTTCAATTAAAAAAAAAAAAAGTACCAAAAAGTATGCGAAAAAGTACTAGCAAAATTATTTTGAATTTCTTCTTGCTCGCTGGAGCTGTAAAAGACATTTTATTGACAAGTTTGAATTTTTATTCACATGCAATTAACTTTTATTGAAAAGTTAATTGCATGTGAACCCTAAGCCTATATGCAATTACATTTTTCTCCTGAGTTTTCTCCAAAGTGATGTTTTTAAACTTGTCAATAAAATGCCTTTTAAACCATCAGCAAGCAAGAACATACTTAAAATAGTTTTGATAGTACTTTTTCACTTACTTTTTTGTACTTTTTCAATTGAAAAGTGACAAAAACTTATTAGTTACATATTGAATAGCGGAAGTAATAGAGGTGCCAAAAAAGTATAAAATAAGTTAAAAACCGTCTAAAAGGAGGGAAATGGGTGGATTCAGTTTGTTCTAACAAATATAACAATCCAGATAATATTATAAAGACCACAAGAATACTCCTTTCATGATGATGATTGTCTTATAACATGAAAAATTTCTGCTAATGTATTGAGCACTTTCTAGCATCAAATTTTCCACTTTTGTTTTTTCTCCCCCCTCCTTTCTTTTTTCTTGTTCCCTTTTCCAAAACCCCCCCTCCCCCCCCCCCCCGTTTCTTTTCTTCAGTGTTCTCATTATATTGCCTGATGAAGCGGGATGTTTGCCCGTGAAACGCGTTGCATCACTATTGGAGAATTGTGTTAATAAATAGAATTATAAAATCTTACGGCTATATCAGCCTTGTCATTTGTACATTTGGGGGAGGTGAATCCACCCATTTCCCTCCTTTTAGACGGTTTTTAACTTATTTTATACTTTTTTGGCGCCTCAGTTACTTCCGCTATTCAATATCTTAGTCCACCCTTGGTGGAGGGGTGTATCTCCATTTTTCTGATCGATAGAGAGCGACTTTTTAGACCTGAGTGGGGTCAGGTTGCAATTCTCCCCACCTGCTGCATCAGTGGTTGCCTATGTGGTAACCCTGACTTGTGAGTATAATCTTTAAATTTACCATATCCCCAATTTTTCTAAAATACTACACTATATTTGGCTCTCGGTCTGTTTTATCCCTGTCTTTCTTATTAGTTACATAGTTAGTTTGGTTGAAAAAAAGAGACATTATTTATATGTATTTGAGAAAATAAAGAAATAAATAAATAGAAGATAAAAACGTATTTCTTCTGACAAAATTTAGGAGAAAAAGTTACCGTAATTGCATATGTGATTCTTTGCATAGCAAATACAAATAATCTTAAAGAAAAAACGTAACCAAGAATTGAACATCATCCCAATCAGTAGCGGATACCCTCTATCTCATGGGAAATCTTTTCCTTTTCACAAACGGATGATCAGGCGGCTCTGTATGGCTGATGTTGTGGTAAACCCCTCCCACAGGAAACTGTGAGGACCATGGTCCTAGCAGTTTTCTGTCTGAACCTCGTTGCATTGTGGGAAATAGCTGTTTCCAAGTGCCAAAAATGCAAGCAGCGTCTCCTTCCACTGACATCACCTGCCCGCATTAAAAAGATCACCATGTGATAAATGTCAGAATGTAAATCAGGGAGAGGAAAGATTTTACAATGGGAAAATACTGACTAAATCATATATACATAATTATTGTAAAAATGAATCACTTTTTTTATTACATTATTTTCACTGGAGTTCCTCTTTAAGTGAACGGATTGTGTATTTGAGTGAAAGAGTAACACAAAAGGGGTAGAGCCCATTCAGACGAAGGCATTAAACAAATGGCACCGTTTCAAATAGGAAGTTACATAGAAGTAAATGCGAGCATTAGAAAAAAAAAATTATTATTATAGTAGTGGGAGCAGGAGAGACCCATTATAATAATTAAACATTTGTCTGGAAAGGGTCTTAAAAGCGGACCTAAAAGAAGAAGGTCTTTGATTGGCTTCTGTGGTTCACTCTTAGCATTTGCTGCATGTTTCTTTGCATTGTTTATGAAAACTCAGCACCTCAGTGCTTTGGTGAGAGACCAGAGAAGAGTATTTGAAAAGAATACATACTGATATGATGGTGGTGGCTGAACCACATGTATAAATATTGTATATAGAAAAGGTTTAAATTAATAATGTATTCTTTAAAATAGCATTAACACAGATGCAGTGGTGTTATAAAAAACAAACACTCCCATGTATATACGGATTTCAGTGAACGGCGATGGCCAATGAGCTTTAGGCTGATCTGACAAGGGAGGCGGGGCTGCAGGAAGCGTTTTCTCTGGTCAGCATCTAACACCAGAGAAGGTGGGAAAAAAGAACCTGTAGTGGGTTTTTACTGCCATCTGTAAACCATTTGGTAAGAATTCGGTTTACTGTGAGGCCTATAAATGGGTATTCGTGGTACAGAACAGGGAGAGTGGCAATAAAAATGTTCATAGTTTTTCCATTGAACATGACGTTACCTTGTGTCTGTACATAAACCAGCTGCTGTGTTCTCTCCATCACTTGCCTGTGATGAGCCTCCTCAGTGCAATCACTGGCAAAAGACTAAAGGTTGCCACTAATGCTCCAATTTCTAGAAAAAAAAAAAAAATTTGGTCGAGCGATCAGAAATTCTGATCGGATTGGTTGTAAATCTCAGTTGATGGGCACAATCCATTGCAAATGATTATAAAAATAGTCGTCCGATTAGATTTTCATCAAACCAAAATTTGGATTTTCTTGGTGGTGGTGATAGATAGGAAGCAAAGGTTGGTTCGTTGATGGTGTAGTGAACGATTATTCTCCCGATCAGAATTTTCTGATCGCTCAAATGATTTTTCACCAAAAATTGGATCGTAAAAGGTGGCCACACACCATACAATTTAATTATCTGTTCAATTTAAGAATTGCAATCAATTTTTGACTGATTGTAACATTTCAAAAATACGACCAATGTGCCACACACCTATGTTCAATTTTTTCCCCAATTATGATAAAAATGATTGGAAACTGAGAAAATTGCTAGGGTGTGTATATTAATAAATTGGCAATCTACCACTCAACATACAATCTTTAGAAAGTTTGAAGAAAAATATCTGGCATTCCGGATAGAGAAAAATCGAAGAAAATGGGAAATCCAATCAGATTTTTCAGTCGAATGGAAAAAAAAAAAAAAAAAAAAAGCTTTCAATTATTTCGGGAGATACGATCGTTTTTATCGAATTGCCATAAAATTGGATCATTTTATTGTATCGTGTGTGGCCACCTTAACAATGAGAACCAATCTCCACAGAGGTGCAGTGTAACTATCTGCTGTCCATCACTTTTTGCAGCTGCGCATGCGCACTTCTCCTTGTGCCAAAACAGGCAGTGTAATTATTATTCATCATCCCCGATTAAGGCTCGGTCCACACTACATGCGGTTGCAGAACACAATCCGCGGTCCGGGCTCCGGTTTTAAAAAAACGAAACGAAAATGGCTAAAAAACGGATCCATGGTGCATTTTTTGTAGCACGTTTCAAGTCTGTTTGCGAGTTTTAAAACGTACCGTGGGTGGGAGTGCCGCAATGGTGGAAGCGGTAGCAGCCAGGGAGAGGGCCAGCGGGCACACGGTGGGGAGGGGGGTTGGACCCCCCAGTGCCCTTTCGTACTCCCCCTTCAGCTATTTTTGTTGAAAACATTGCCTGCAGCAAGCAGGGAACTCATTCACTTCCTTGAGTTCCACCACTTGCCACGTCACTTCCTGCAATGCCACCCTCTTTGCCAGCTGGCCCCCTTCCTGGCTGCTAACCCCTCCAGCATGGCAATCCGGATCTCCCTCCGTTTTTTTTATGCAAAGTAGCCTGTGAAGAGGGAGATCTGTTTTTCTATTGTCTTGCCTTACCCCTCTGTGTATCCAGAGTCCGTGAAAACCTTGCAAATCTGGACCCTCCATTTAGTTTTTCAAAGCGGATCCCCCGGATCTGTTTTTGAAGTGGGTGAAGACGGTTGCTATTTTTAACATGGTTATCCATGGCTCCGGTTTTGGTCCGGGACCAAAAACCGGAGTGCAGAGACCAGAAAAGCCTCTGGACCTACCCATGGCTTCCCCCTACTTAGGCAAGTATCTAACTTTTCCCCCATGCGGATTACAGGTATCCTTTAAGGATGCTTGAAATGGTATTGCTGCAGCCACAGCAGCGGTCCTCTTCTTACACCATCTCTAATTTGTTGGAGGATCGGTTAGTAATACAGGGCAAATACACTTCTTGCAGTGCTAAACCTTGCCTTATGGTCCAGAATTCGATAGTTCTGACACAATCATGTGCCCACTATTTGTAGGGACAAGGGCCCTGACCTTGCGTTAATACAAATTTCTGGAGGTCTTCTATATTGTGGTGAAAGTGGTAAAACCTGCAACCTCCCCCTCCCAAACTTTAAGCATGTTAACACAAATATTTTACACGGTTTGCCTCTTGTGGCATTTATAGATTTATAGTAATTCATCCTTATGAATAAATCACCATGATTGATTCGCAAGGACGGATTTCTAGAAATGCCTCATGAAAAAGGTAAGCCATGTAAAATGATGCAGGTCTTCTTTTACATCACAAACAGCTGGAGGTAACCACATACAGTACTATCATAACGTGATATTGGGCTCCCCCTGGTGTTCATATACAGGAAAAAAGAAAAAAAAAAAAAAACTGCAATAAAATTGTCAGGGACCTTTTTTCTTTTTAGAAGGAAGCAGTTGTACATTAATGTATATGTAACTTTATTGTAAATATATATTTGTATCCTGGCTAACCATTTCTGTGTTTGAGCTTTTAAATGCACCTGTGCAGCAATAAATGAATTTTCCATATCTGGCATCATTTGTATTTTTTTGTGCTTTTGTGCACAAGTAAGGCCCAGTGCACACCAAAACCGGTAGCAGACCCACAAAATGCTAGCAGTTTTTGGAGCAGATTTCAGAGCGATTCTAGGCATGTTTAGAGATGTTTTCTAAACATACCTAGCGGTTTTGGGTGCGTTTTTTGTGTAGCAGATTTCCTATATAGTTACAGTGAAGCTGTTACTGAACAGCTTCTGTAACAAAAACGCCTGGCAAACTACTCTGATCTAGCGTTTTTCAGAGCGGTTTGCATTTCCTATACTTTACATTGAGGACAAAACGCTTCAGAAAACCGCAAACGTGCAGCAGGAGGCACGTTTGTGGTTTGGAAAAAAACTCAAACCGCTGGTGTGCACCATCCCATTGAAATGCATTAGCCAAGCGTTTTTACAGGCGGATGCGGCGGGCGGATCGCACCTAAAACCGCTCAATGTGCACTGGGCCTCATATTGTCTGTTTACAAATTCCCAAAGTACAGTTTATCTACTCTGAAAGCTGACATTGCATTTTATTACACAGCTGCTAAATTGATATATTAAAATCTAGTGATCACTTCTCAGCTCTTTCTGTTCCTCAGCTTAGTACAGTTCCTAAATTGGCCCTAAACTACGATACATGCACTACACGATACATACATAGACATATGACTATGGCAAGGATTAGATTGTGAGCTCCTCTGAGGGACAGTTAAGTGATAAGACAATATACTCTGTACAAAGCTGCGGTAGATGTCAGCGCTATAAAAATACTCAATAACTTTGATTCTTCTGTTTTTAAAATATGAATGCATTTTCCATAAGAATTAAAAAACAGCAAATAAAAGCATTTTGTCACTAGGGATGGTCACTTACAAAAAAGACTAATTAAATGCCATCAAGGTGGAATTTGATTGGTCAATCTTCAAGATGCATAATTTGCTTAAAAAAAACAAAACAAAAAAAACAAATATAATATGCATCAAATTGGAATTATTTGCATCTTATTAGCTTTCCAATTAACTGCCAATTCACTACTCGGAGACTCAAACCCATTTTTACGTGATTTCACTGTTTGTTTGTTTTTTTGTAGATAAGTGAAGGGAAAAATAAAGTTTAAAAATGATTTGCAAAAATAATATGCAAAAGGACATATAGGGCTGTTTTCCACTAAGAAATGCAATCCTGTGCAATTGCATTCCTTCTATTCTCCACTACCGCAATTTGATGAGTATACAGCGCCATTGCAATGCATTTGTGATTTGCAATGCATTTGTGATTATCTTATATCGGAGTACACACAAGCCAATATTCCCTCCTGATCGACAAACATAATCTGAAGTGAATTATGTTGCAGATTGGGAACCACCAGTTATCGTCTTATTGGTCTTTGTTTACTGGTAAACACTGATGGGACATACACATACTGCACCATATACATGTGAAGCCCACTGATTGACGTAAACAAGGACCAGCGAAAACGTGCTTTGGACACAGAGAACACACTGGTCGAGCAACTGAACGTGTGTCTATGGTGCTTCTGCTTTTCTGACCAATCAGCAATGGATAAAAAATTGCTGGAAAGAAACATTCTCTAATTCTTAAAGTTCATTTAATGAGATTGCCAAAGATATAAATAACCTGAAACGTGGAATAAAATGTGGAATCCTATAAACCGGCAGTACATAAATATATGAGTTTAGTGCAACATAAAAAGTGGGGCAGAATTCATACTTTTTTTTAAAAGATAAGTGTTCAAGCATACAATAGAAAACAGTTCTAACCTAAACACACAACATTGACATAGGACGTTTCCCCAGCACCCCTGCTTGACTTGCTGGAACTTCCTAGGTAATGGAAGGACAACCTTCCTGTATTCAGTCCCATTGCAGGCTGTGTCACCATTCTGTGGACAGGAGGCTCCATAGGTGATCACAGATGAATATCCTGGAGTGTTGGGTGCTGTCGATGCAGATCGGCTGAGCTACCTCTCCTCCATGGTGGACTGAAGATTAGTGTTAAGTAAAGAACACACACAACGCAAAGCAAACACCTTTTAAAAACAGAATTATGACCCGAGTACATTGCAGTTGGTATTTAATTTGCATTTGAATACCTTTTCATCTGTGTTTTAAATCGAACCTAAAGTGAGGCATATGGAGGCTGCCATATTTATTTCCTTTTAACCAATACCAGTTGGCTGGCATTTCTGCTGATCTTTCTGGCCAGTAATGTCTGTATCACACACCTGAAACAAGCATGCAGCAAATCCAGTCTGACTCCAATCAAAACAGCTGATCTGCAGGTTTGTTCAGGTTCTATAGTTACTAGTATTTGAGGCAGAGGATCAGTTGGACAGCCAGGCAATGTGCACTGTTTAAAAGAAAATGTTAGCAATGATATCCCTCACTTCCGGTTTCTTTTAAACAACATTGGATACAAAAACCTGTACACAAGCTAAAGTGTTGTCAGCCAAGCCCATCTGTCTGGGCCATCTCTGGGGCATCCACTGACTACTGTACATCTCCCAACACACATTGGCTATCATTCATGAACGTACTGTCTGTAAGGTAAATCCGTGCAGGGAAACACCGCTGTCGGTATTTCAGCCTTCTGGGTGGTCATTCATAAAAATGTTTCTAGTTGTGATAGGAGTGCGGAGATATCCCGCTGTAGGCTAGCGGTAGGCTGTCGGTAGGCATGCGGAAACAGGAGAAGCTGGCCGTGTCCCTCCATGCGGTGTTTTCTCTGCTGCTGCTTGGGAGGTCCGTCCCATTCACTTACATGTATTTCACATGCCTATTGCTACATCCAGGGGAGCGGTAATCCCCGTCCGCTTACCTTAATTTTTATGAATTTACATTTTGTTACATTTCCGCATAGAATTACCGCACAATGCGGTAATTTATCGCTCTGCTAGGGAAACAGCCTTTATGAATACACATTTTGCTCAGTGCTCAGTAAAGTCGGCTGTTTTTAGCATTTCCGCATGCTGGAACGCTTTATGAATGATAGCCATTGCAGTGGGCGTGTGCGACACTGCCAGGAAGTTGAAAGGTTGGCAGCTGTGGTCTATCCCCGGAGAACATGGTGGATCCCTTATAGACTGGGGGCTAGAGGTGCAGCACCCCATGGGTAAATAATGACGCTCACCCCAACACCCCCTCCCCCCAATGCCACACTCCATTACGAACCTCCCTTATGAACCAGGTCATAAAATATGCTCAGCTGCCTATAAGTCAAGGTCCTGAGCAGAAGTGAATTGCTCATTAGGGTTTATGGCAAATTCCTGTTCATCATAAATCTGTCCAGGACAGACTGCTTCCCCTTGTCAAAAAAAAAGCGGGAAACTGCTTCCATGTGACTTAAAGTGCACCCAAGATGTTTTAAATAGCATATATACTCACCTGGGGCTTCCTACAGCCCCATGTAACCTTGGGCTCCCTTCCATTCTCCCGGGCGTGTCCGTTCTTCTATAATCTTGCCTTACAACAGGGTAGGTCTGTGCAAGCCTGGCCTCGTGCCTCCCCTTGCGCTCCATTCGCCGGAAGCACCCGCCCCCGTGCAAGCAGTACGGCACAGAACATTCCAGCAATGGGAGCACAATGGGGCATGCACAGTCCAGGGAAAGATAGTAGAAGATTGGACCACCTGGGAGGACAGCAAGGGAGCCCCGGGAGCTGCTGCTATATAAAACGTCTCTGGTTTCCTTTAAAGCAAAATTCTACTCTTGCTAAAAACTTGCGATAAAGGTGAACCAATATTAAAAATGACCTTTGTATTCCAAGTCTGAAAACAATTTTGAGCCCAAACTGGTTTTATTTTCTAGTCTAGAAGGTGTACTCCATGTTTGACTCTTCCTTATGAGTAATTTGCTCTACAGTGTGATTCACCACATCTGCCCCAGCTGAGTGACAGGAAGCAACAGAGATTCCCATCGCATGTGAGGACAGATGGCTAATTGGAGCAGCCCAATCAGGCAGGAAGGGGCGGGGACAGTTTACTACTCAGGTCTCTGTTAAACTCCATACACATAATTAAAGCAAACCAGAGATGAACACTGGCACAAAACAAAACATTTCCCCCTATAGATTTTACAAAATAAATACTAAACCTGGTATTTTCACCACACTGGTGTGCCGTTTTTAGTGATTTTTGTACTAAAACTCCACGCAAAAAATACAGTTCATCAGAAAAGCATTATTTAGTGGGCTGTGTGCGCAAAATAAAATCACCATTTCTAAAAAAACCTCTTACGACTAACAAATATAGATTAAAAAAAAAAAAAACATTTTCAAAATGCCCTTACGTTAGCAGACACCAGCAGCTCCTCCCATCTCATTACAGCTCTCTGTGATGCTGCAAGTATACAGAACAGGAAAGCAGAGCCAGAAGGAGGCAGGCTTGGGCTTGAAAAAAGACAGACTCGGCTATAATGATTCCTGAGCAAAGCCAGACTAAATGTTCAATCAGGGATTTTATCAGGGTTGATAACAAGCAGGCTGAGCAGTGAAGGATGAAAGAGAAAGCAGGGTAGGTGTTTTCTCTAATGTTCCCACTGATACATATAGTAATTACATGATGGTGCTTCGTCTCTGGTTCACTTTAAAGAGGTAGTAGTCATAGGGCTGGCTAACAAGCGCCCGGACGGTGCAGAGAGCAGCTGTCAGGCGGTGACTTCACGGCTTGTCAGCTGCAAGTGTGAAAGAGCCCTTAGTGTGAACAGGAATTTGCCATAAATCCTAATGTGCAGTTCTCTTTTGCTCAAGACCTTAACTCAAAGGGAATCTGAAGTGCAACGATATATGAAGGCTGCCATATTTATTTCCTTTTAAATAATCCCATTTGCCTGGCAGTCCTGATGTTTTTGGTTTTTGAAACAAGCATGCAGCCAATTTAGTCAGACTCGGTCAAAAACATGTGATCTGCATCCTTATTCAGGGGCTATGGCTAGAGACAGGGCATCAGAAGGAAAGCCAGGAAATCTGCATTGTTTAAGGCTACTTGCACACCAAGACGTTGCGTTAGGTGCTACGTTAAGGTCGCATAACGTGCACCTAACACAACCTATGGTGCTGCAAGAGCCGACAGAGTGAGCCGCGTTAGGCGGCTCACTTCCTATAATGTCTCCCAGAGTGGCGCTGATTGGCCAGCGGGTCCACGTGATGCGGAGCGAGACACTCCGCATCACGTGGTCCCGCCGGCCAATCAGCGCCCGCCAGTGCAGTGAATATTAAGTAGCCATGTGCGCGGCTACTGTAGCTGGCTCTCCCCGCCTCCTCTCCGCCCCCCACTGCGCATGTGCAAACAGTCTAACGCGGCTATAGCCGCTCCAACGCCGTAGCATGCTGCACTTTGCGGAGAACGTACAGCGTTACATGTAACGCAACGTGGGCTGTGTGAACAGCCCACTTGTGTTACATTGCTGTGCGTTGGGGGAGCGTTACAGGCGCACTAACGTGCGCCTGTAACGTCTTGGTGTGTAAGCAGCCTAAAAGGAAATAAATATGGCAGCTTCCATATCTCTTCTGATCTGATTTTAAAGCAGACCTGTAGTGGGGGGATATGGAAGCTGACAATGTATTGCCTTTTAAAAGCAATGCTGCTGTCCTGCTTATCTTTTTGGCTTTAGTTGCTTCTGTACCACAAAGGAAGTAAATATGGCAGCCTCCATATCCCTCTCACTACAAGGTCACTTGTAAGACAGGATGTACAAAGAAATGTTGATCTGTAAGCAAATACCTGCCTTTTTATGCGCAAGTTCCTAGTAATCTGCCTGAACTGTGTAAATAAATCTTTGCCTATTCATAAGAGATGCCCAGGCTTGGGTCAGAGTGTAACAAAGGCGTCTATTCACAGAGGGATGACATACGCCACCACACAGAGCAACCATGCTGGCAGCTGCAACTCCACTTATACAAATATTTTCTTAAAATCAATAAAAAAAAAGGCCAAATGAAGCCAACACAGATAAGTCCAAGTAAAGGATAAACAGGGGCTTAAATGCCAAGTATGCCATTTATAAGGATGCAATGGGTACGTTACTAGCACCGCAACGCATCTTTCCTCAGAGCAGCAACTCCAACTATAACCTTCTGGGGACCGCCGTAGGTTGAATCAACGTCCAGCAGGTGGTGATACAGTTCTGACCTGACGTTGATTCAACGTCCACGCTAAAGAACCGTCCTGACGCGATTGTGCGCACCCGAGCGAGGAGATTAAGCTGTCATATGACAGCTGGCATCTCCCCTCAGTGATCAGCAGTTATCGCGTATGGCTGCTGATCACTACAATCGCCGTCGGATCGTAGTGATCACTTTGACAGCAGCGGCGGCAGGGGGGGGGGGGGGGGTGTAACGCTGGATTCCAGAAGGTGAAGAGGACATTAGGATCCAGAGGCTTCCCCTTCCCAAGGCAAGTACCCCCAGGGGCTGCTTTTTTTTTCTTTTACAGATTCCCTTTAAGGGCCTGTTCCCACTTAACCCTCCTGGCGGTAACCTCGACCTACACTCGGGGTAGCAGAAGAGGATTACAAGGCCCCGGGAGGAATTTTCTGAATAAAAAAAAAAAAAAAAAAAAAAAAAAAAAAAAACACCACTTGTTGTAAACCTGGTAGCTAGCACTAGGCTAGCTACCTGTGCCCCCCAAGTCCCTCTGCTCTGCTCCAATCCCCCCCAATCGCCACCGTTATATGTACCACCCCCGGGATCACGCGATAGCGCAGCCTCTCCAATCACCTCCAGGCTTCACTATGGGGAGGATCGGGATGGCGCATGACGTCATGTTCCGATCGTCACCATAGCGACGACTGAAGCCGATTGGGGAGGCTGCGGACTTCTTGAGGAGAAAGAAAAGACGCAGGACTGGTTGTAGGCAAACTGATGTCCATGTAGAAAACCGATTGAGACCAGATCTAGCAAATAGCGATCAGATCTGACAATTCTTAAATGTCTGCACAGAGGTTTAGACAAGGATTGCGATCTCACTCCCTACCTGACTGTAAAAATCTTTAAAGCATACCTGACCCGATATGCTTAGATAAATATTGGTACATAGTGTACCAGTCCTACTAAGAACTTGTCTTCGGTCCCTTTTTATTGCGTTGCTTTATGCAAATTAGGCAGTTTTAATTAATCCCAGGCTCTCCTGAAAAGTAAACAAAAGACTAACCAATTCTATGTGGCTGAGGAAACACTGCTGACAATATAATGCTAAGAAGGCTTGTGGTGAGGTTCCCCCTATCACCTATTCGCTCCCAAAAAAAATGTTCGGAGCTCTGATGAAAGCTAAATATTTTAACTTAATTATGGCATTTAAAGAGACTGAAGCGAGTATAAATCTCGCTTCAGAGCTCATAGTTAGCAGGTGCATGTTTGCATCTGCTAAACCGCCGCTAAACGGGGGTCCCTTCACCCGCAAATGTTAGTCGTGGAATTGGTCGTTCCTGGAGGCAGGGCTAACGGCTGCAGCCCTGTCCAGTCGTGTCTATCAGCGGCGCATCGCCGCCTCTCCCCCGCCCCTCTCAGTGAAGGAAGACAGAGGGGTGGGGGAGAGGCAGAGATACGCGCTGACAGACGCGCGTCGGGCAGGGCTGCGGCGGTTAGCCCTGCCCCAACCAGGAAGAGGGGATGCGCTGCACGGAGGGGATTTGGGGGTGAAGGGACCCCCGTTTAGCGGCGAGATAGCGGCGTTTTAGCAGGGGCACGCATGCCCCTGCTATCTTTGAGGTCTGAAGCGAGATTTATTCTCAGGGGACTGATAGAAGCCCCAGGTAAATAAGATTTTATTTTCAAACACAATGGTAGACACACTGAACAAGTACAAGGGTTGAGTCAAAGAACGAGCACAATAGGAAAATCATGGATAGGAAAGTCATAGAACAAGCACAGCGGATGAGACACAGAACAAGCACAGCGGACGAGACACAGAACAAGCACAGCGGACGAGACACAGAACAAGCACAGCGGACGAGTCACAGAACAAGCACAGCGGACGAGTCACAGAACAAGCACAGCGGACGAGTCACAGAACAAGCACAGCGGACGAGTCACAGAACAAGCACAGCGGACGAGTCACAGAACAAGCACAGCGGACGAGTCACAGAACAAGCACAGCGGACGAGTCACAGAACAAGCACAGCGGACGAGTCACAGAACAAGCACAGCGGACGAGTCACAGAACAAGCACAGCGGACGAGTCACAGAACAAGCACAGCGGTCAAGCTCAATGGTTGGGTAACGATGTAGTGAAAGGATACTGCCTTTGACAAGTGTTGAGTCACAGTTGTAGTCCCAATCAATCTTGGTTACAAAATGAAAGAGTTTAGCCACATACCTGAAAAGAACGGAGTAGTAATAAGAGTGCTTATAGTACATCTTTCATTATTAAAAGCATTCATTATACTGTATTTGTGCAGCATAGTCACAATTAAAGAAAAACACGTTTGTAAAGCATCTAGAAACAAAGAAGCAAATTCAAACACACATATCACATCTTAAGGAGAAAGAAAAGATGCAGGACTGGTTGTAGGCAAACTGATGTCCATGTAGAAAACCGCTTGAGACCAGATCTAGCAAATAGCGATCAGATCTGACAATTCTTAAATGTCTGCACAGAGGTTTAGACAAGGACTGCGATCTCGCTCCCTATCTGACTGCGAAAATCTTTGAAGCGTACCTGAAACTATATGCTTAGATAAATATTGGTACATAGTTTACCAGTCTTACTAACAACTTGTCTTAGGTCCCATTTTATTCCATTGCTTTATGCAAATTAGACAGTTTAATTCAGCCCAGGCTCTCCTGAAAGGTAAACAAAAGACAAACAACTTCTATTTGGCTGAGGAAATACTGCTGACAACATAATGCTGAGAAATTCAAAAGGCTATTATTGCCTTTGATCCTGCATCTGAATGAAGCCTATTTTAAGTCACACTGACATGGCTGCTGTTTCATCTTTAATTTGCCCCACTACACCTTAATCCATCTTTTGCTGTACTAGAGTTCTGGGATGTGAATATGGGTTGAAACTGCATCCCAAAACCTGATGGACAGATAGTTCAAGACTCAAATTGAGTAGAATTGGTGGCATCGGCTATAAAATCACTACCATCAAAGTGAATAACCGTGATGGTGATCAATAACGCTTGAGGTGTGGTGCATTTCACCTTAGATGTATGTGCGTGTCTAAGGAAACCAGCTGTGTGATCAGCATGTAATATGCTGAAGTCAGATGACTGTTACCAAGACAGGAAAGGTAGGGAGGATAAAAGTCCCCAAATGGGACTCAGAGAGCAATAAAAACCTGGCAGAGGTTCATTTCCTCCCCCGAGCTCTCCACATTGAGAAGAATGAATAGTGTGAAGTCCCAGTGTTGTAATGACAGCACTCACAATGCTGAAGGGATCACTACAGTGGTATCTTCCTGAGCCTCTCTCTCCACGGCTCCAATCTCTTCTTCCAGAAACTTTAGGTCTTCAATTTCTTTTTGGAGAAATGTTAATGATGTATAGGAAAAATACAAGTCACAAACTGGGCACAAAAAAAAAAAAAAAAAAAAAAACCACTTTAGGAAGTATGAAAAAAGTCACAGCCCCAATCTTATAAGGAGATAATCTACATATTGTACACACTTTAGATTTCAGGAAGGAACATTTTGACTGAGAAAAATCTCTCTGGGTGCATATTAACCCCCTCGCTACATGATAGCCGCTGACAAGCGGCATCCCCTAAGCAGGAAATCCCGTTCAGAACGGGATTTCCTGCTGGGCTTCCCCGGTCGCCATGGCGACCAAGCGGGATGACGTCGTGGACGTCAGAGGGAATCCCGATCCACCCCTTAGCGCTGCCTGGCACTGATTGGCCAGGCTGCGCAAGGGGTCTGGAGGGGGGGGGGGGGGGGGGGGAGGGGCGGCGAGGCGGGTAGCGGCGAATCGGCAGCGATCGGAAACTGCACGCAGCTAGCAAAGTGCTAGCTGCGTGCAGTAAAAAAATAAAATAAATAAAAAACAAACAAAAAAAAAAAATTGAAAAAAAAAAAAAAAAAAAATCGCCTCAGCGGGGCCTGAGAAATACTCCTACGCAGGTTACCCCAAGCTGAGCTCTGAATAACCGGCAAGGAGGTTAAAAATCCAAAGGCCAATTTTCTGTACAAACACTCCCTGACCTTTCCTTTGCCACTGTCAATCATTCTCTGCTTCTCCAGACACTCATCACTGGGTGTCAAGAGCCTAGCATATTCTTGGACTTGTTCCTACCTGTCTGGGTGTTCTTTCACTCTCTCCTACTCCAATACCAACTACTCCCCACACCTGCTGTCTGCTGGTGTACCATAAGGCTCTGACCTTGGTCCTCTTCTCTCTATATACTCATGGCCCGGGACAACTAAATGCTCTTTTGGCTTCCAGTATCAACCCTATGCTGGACACCAAAATATGTCTTTCAGCTCCTGACCTGTCTATACTTTTATCTCGTGTCCCTGGCTGTTTGTCTGCGGTTTCTGCATTCATGTCATTCAGTTCCCTCAAACTTAAAGTGAATAAAATTAATATTTCCTCTCCCTACCCAGTGTTCTCCCCAGGGTCTTTTAGCCGGGTGCTCCACCCGGCTAGTTTTGGTGACCACCCGGCTGTCATCGGCTCACCTCCTCCGATGCTGTAACCAGAGTTGCTCACAGAAGCACTGGTCGTGCATTCTCATTTCACGCCACCTGGCTACCATTTCATGCCACCCGGCTGGAAAAAAATTCTGGGAAGAACACTGCTACCTATATTTATCATTAATGTAGAAAACTCCCCGTCCGTCATGCTCCAAGCCTAGAAATTTTCAAACGAACCCTCAAGACACAACTCTACAGACAAGCTTATAAAGTTGATATCTAGCTAGAATTTAAGGCTCACTGCCTCATCTGTTAACCTCTTAGGCTACTCTCCAAGTGTCTCCAAGCCACTACCCTCCAGAACAGTGCTGTCCAACTGGTGGCCCATATCTGGCCCGCCGAGCCTCCTGCTGCGGCCCGTCTGCCACTAGCTGTGTGTCTGCCGTGTGCATCTCCCCCCCCCCCCCCCCCCCCCCAAGTTCTCGGAAAGCAGAGCACTTGTCACAGCAGTCCTTTTGACCTAAACATTTTACCCCACTATTGGTACCCTATTTATTGTGGATGGCACACCACCATGTAGTCTGGAAAAAAAAAAAAAATTTGGCCCACTTCCTTATACCACATATTTAAAAATGCTAGTTACACCAGCGATACACTAAGGCCTGAGACGCACTGTGAGGGCTTTCTGAGAGCTTTTCTGACCATCAGCGCTGAATTTTTTTTTAATTTTTTTTTTAAACTATCGTTGACTTGCATCAAAGATTTTTTGGAAAAATCGTAATTGTGGCAATTTTAGATCAATGGGAGAGTTTTTAAAAAAAAAACACTTAGACATCGCTGATGGTTAGAAAAGCTCTCAAAAAAGCAATCACTGTGTGTCTACAGCCTTAGTGGGATAAACATTGTGATTATATTGCCTAGTGCACACGCTAGATGAAACTCAGCCAAGATACTAAAATGTGTACAGCAGCACCATTATCCCCTGCATAGCAAAATAAAGTGTCGCTAGCCTGCAGGCTACTAACGAGTATGTACAGCCTCAGGCCTGATCATGTCCCGATCTCTGATGAGCAAAATGCCTTGTAAGCGTGTGTCTAGAAGGCTTTAGTTTAGATTGCTTCTGTTCTGTCTCATTCTACCCTTCCTTGCTTGCTTCTACTAGCAGTCAATATTAGCAGGCTTCCTGCACTGTTCACTTGTGTAAACAGGTTTTCTGAGATGGGGGTAGCGAGTGAGGCCTCATTAGGATCCAGAGGCTTCCCTCTCCTTAGGTAGGTATTTAATTTTATACCTGAGCTTCAGCTCAACTATACTTTTAAATTGTGTATTTTAAAAAACTTTTGCTAAAAATTTAACCAAGACATCGTTTTGGCTTCTTTTTGTACCCAATAAGTGTACTTCCCGACCTAATCCTGCCATTCAGTAGCCCCTCATCCTGCCCCCCAGGTAAATGCAGCTATTTCCTTCCAGAAGGTAGAGGCCATTGCACTCACATATTACTGTACATCTGCCCATTTATGCACTCCCAAAACTTCTGCATTGCTCTCAGCAGCTGTGTGCATCACCATGGAAACATCATGGTACTTCTTCCTTGCTGCCAGAGTGCATTAGATTTAAACAGTGAGGGAGTCCTTTACATTTCAAAGGGGGCACAACTGTGTGACATCATGTCAGATTTAGCCTACAGAATCATATATAAGTCTGTATGTGATTCAAAACTTCTTATTGTACGGTTCTGATCCAGTTCTGTATAATACCTGAAGAAGAAACTTAGGCCTCTATTCATCATTGTCTTTGCGATAACTTTTTCCAGTTCGTTAAATTACCGAATTCTAAGTTTATCGATTTCTAGTTGTGTTCATCAAGGTTTTTCTACATTCGGTTTGACTTTGATAAAATATCGATAACAATGCTGTAACATGTCGATATTTCCATTTTACAGCGGTAATTTAACACAAGGCCACAAGATTCCCATGGAATTGTGGGTAAACAGGCAGTCCTTTGAACACCACATTGCAACATTCAGAATTGGGCTTAACACCTGGACCAGGATTCTGGAAGTGGCTTGGGACAATCCCAATTTTACCAGCTACGGCTTGATAGGAGCCTTTTCTGAAAAAATGTAGTGCAGCTAGCAATTTGGTTAACCCTGGCACTGCCTGTGTTCTCTTACAAGATGATTCAAGAGAAATGCAGATGTCCTGGTATAGCAAATAGATCCATTCTCTTGCAAATTGATATGGTTCAAGACCTTATTCTTGCCCTTCTGCGCTTTTGAATCACTCTCAGCTGATACATAACCACTTCAAATGGCTCCATCTTCTCTGTCAGCAATGATCTGACAGGAATAACGACAGAGCAGTGAAGGAGATAACTAATCCTAAATGTAACGCTAAACCACGCACACTTTCATTTTAATTAATTGCCCTTTCTTTCGTTTTATCGCATCATTACCGAATGCTCGCTAACAGATAACTTTGATGAATCCCAAAATCAACTTATCGAGTTCGGTATTTTACCGAGCTGTCGGTAATTGATTCGATAAGTCTTGATGAATCGAGGCCTCAATGTTTAGAAAGCTTGCTATAAGCCCTGTACCGTTAGTCATTAAAGGTATCACCGGAACGTATGTTGGTTTGATGTCTGCATTTCTGAACCTGGAATAAAAGCGTTGCTGCCAATTATATTTTTTGAGAACACGATTAGTGATACCCTATTATAGCACATAAATTTTCACTATACTATTACTGTTGCTCTGCTACTGAAGGATATTTTATGTCAGTTTCTGTGGCGGAGTTCTTCTCACAGACTCTCTGCAACTCCTGCTCAATTTTCTGAAGTTTGGATGACACTTTCTGCTTGCTTTCTTCTGTTTCCAGGAGCGTTTGGGCAACCTTTTCTTCCACAGACAGAACATCTGAAAAGATGGTCATAAACAGGATGTGGTTTTAAAATTAAAATAAAGCACTAAACATTGCTAAAACGTATTCTAACTGATACTAATGGACAGCAATGAACAATGACTGTATTCACTCGCAGCAAAGTCAACTTGAAGAGCAAGAGGACACCCCTTTACAAGCTAGACATCTAAACTAGGAAAAATGCATAGTCTCACATATAAAGCTACACACCTGATATCTGATCATTACTTTTTAGGCAACAGTTTAGGATAGAACACTGTACAGTTTGCACTGAGAGGAAAGCGGTCAATGAGGGCCGTCTGTCCAGTCACATTGCTAAAAGGGAGGTCGGAGACATCAGGGAGACCTGTATACACTACATTTTTGTCCGAAACAATCAGGAGTAATAATTTCAGCTAAAAGGAGTCTAAACTGTGTATGTAGCTTAAAGCAACTATATAGGAGCATTAACCTCTTGCCGACCGCGTCACGCCAGTAGGCGTGGCTGCGGCGGCAGCCCCAGGACCGCCTAACGCCAATTGGCGTAAAGTCCTGGGGCTCTGTTTTGCAGGAGATCGCGCGCAAGCATCTCCTGCTTGGGGGGCGGAGCTCCGCCCCGCCTTCAGTCTCCGAGCGGCTATTGCCGCTCGGGAGACTGTTAGACGGCGTGATCGCCGTCTATTTACTCTGTGCAGCGCTGCGATCAGCAGCAGCGCTGCACTGGGGACAGCCGTGTGACACGGCTGTCCCCCTGGGGGGACAAGAGAGCGATCGGCTCTCATAGGCAGAAGCCTATGACAGCCGATCGCCGTAATTGGCCGGCTGTGGGGAGGGAAGGAAGGGATTTAAAGGAAGAGGGGTTTTTTTTTCAAAATACGGCAACAATAATATTTATTAAACAAAAAATAAACATGGGGGGGGAGCGAGCAGACCCCACCAACAGAGAGCTCTGTTGGTGGGGAGAAAAGGGGGGGGGGGGGGGGGAAATCACTTGTGTGCTGTGTTGTGCGGCCCTGCAGCTTGGCCTTAAAGCTGCAGTGGCCTTTTAAACTAAAAATTGCCTGGTCACTAGGGGGGGCTTAGCCCTGCAGTCCTCAAGAGCTAAAAAAAAAAAAAAAAAAAAAGTCAAATACCTATAGAGAGCTCTGGATGCTATAGAGCAGACATGTTCAAAGTCTGGCAGGGGCCAAATGTGGCCCGCTGAGTCTTTTCTGCTGATGCCCAAAGCTCACTACCAGTTAATTCCATGCAGCCCGCAAGCTGTAGCTGCGGTGTCACATGCAGGGACCACCTTGTTTTACCATCGTCCTCCCCCTTTGCAGCAGTAACAGGCACTGATTAGCAACTGCCACTGTGCCAGCAGCAGTACCAGCCGCTGACTAGCAGCAGCCACTATGCGAACAGCAGTAACAGGCACTGATTAGCAACTGCCACTGTGCCAGCAGCAGTAACAGCCACTGATTAGCAGCAGCCACTAGGCCAGCAGCAGTAACAGACACGGATTAGCAGCCGCCACTGTGACAGCAGCAGCCACTGATTAGCAGCTGCCACTGTGCTAACTGTACATGGTATTCGGGTTATTTCCCTTGGAAATTTGTTATTTGACAAAATATCACAGGCATAGTGTACCTAAGGCAATCAGCAAACATTGTGTTTAATTTTGTTAGATCGGCCCCCTATCACTATCAAGAATGGTGATATGGCCCTTGGTCTAAAGAGTTTTCAGACCCCTGCTATAGAGCCTTCCCTGTCCTTTCTTGTTAGAATGGTTCCAGAGCTGTCCCCTGTTCAAATGAATCACCTCAGAAGCATTCAGGTTCTTAGATAAATATGTGTTTTTTGTTTGTTTGTTTGTTTTTAAATACATTTTAGCCTTGGGTTCTCTTTAAAGCAGGGCTGTGGAGTCGGTCCAAAAATCCACCGACTCCTCAGTTTAGGATTCCACCGACTCCACGACTCCGACTCCTCTAATTTGCATATTACAATTTTGTTGCTTAAAAGTATTTAACATGAAATTTGTCTCTTAAAGAGAAACTCCAACCAAGAATTGAACTTTTTCCCAATCAGTAGCTGATACCCCATTTTACATGAGAAAGACAATGATTTTCACAAACAGACCATCAGGGGGCGCTGTGTGACTGATTTTGTGCTGAAACCCCTCCCACAAGAGGCTCTGAATACCGCGGTACTGCTGGCAAACTGCCACAATGTAACAATGTTCAGAGACAGGAAATAGCTGTTATTAGCTGTCTCTAACAGACAGAGCAGCTAGAAACAGCTAAATAACCTGCCCACAGTAACAATGTCACCATGTAATAAATGTCAGAATGTGAATCTGGGAGAGGAAAGATTTTACAATGAGCAAACACTGACTAAATCATTTATACATAATTATGGTAAAAAATGAAGCACTTTTTTTACTACATTATTTTCACTGGAGTTCCTCTTTAACTGCCAACGATTAGGAATTTTACAAGACAACTGAAGTGAGAAGGATATGTAGACTACTATATTTATTCCCTTTAGACTAAAACTAGTCCTTGGTAAGAGTACTTGTAAAAGGTACAAACCGGAACAAAGAACATCTATCAGGCTATAGGCAATGTAAGTGTGGGTACATGTAAGAATGATGTGCAGGTACTCTGCAGGGGAATGAGGGGATTCTTCTTCTATTACACATTCTTCATGTACAATCTGAACATGGATCAGGCCCTAGACAATGTGACTGTGGGTACATGTAAGAGTGATGTGCAGGTACTCTGCAGGGGAATGAGGAGATTCTTCCTCTATTACACATTCTTCATGCACAATCTGAACAAGGTTTATGGGTGACAGACAACACCTCTGTGTTCAATGTGCACAGCATTCTCAGTGGATTCCCTGCAGCTCTGTGGGGAGTGCATATGTAGAGTATAGTACTACTGTGTAACAAAGTAAACCTGAGAGATGAAATTAAAGTTTTATACATACCTGGGGCTTCCTCCAGCCGCCTTCAGGATAATCAGTCCCTCGTTGTCCTCCTCCACCACCTGGATCTTTTGCTATGGGTCCAGGTACTTGAGCCAGTCTGGTTTAGTGCGCATGCACACACTTCGCCGCCAGGAGCATACTACACCTGTGCAGCACTATTGCGCAGGTGCAGAATGTTCCTGGCTGTGGGAGCGGCATGCGGCCAGACAGCGCTGACTGGCTGAATTACCAGGACTCATAGCAGAAGATCCGGGTGGTGGAGGACAGCGAGGCACTGATTAGCCTAAAGGGGGCTGGAGGAAGCCCCAGGTATGTATAAAACTTTACTTTTCATCCGTCTCAGGTACCCTTTAATTTGTAGTCACCAAACCAAATTTTAACAACATATCAAATTATTTGATTTCATCAGCAAAGAGAGTGCATACATTTGCATAAATCAGCATCAGTGCAGAATTATTTCCATCTCATTGACCATCTGTATTAGTGACACAGCTACACATCAGGCTTTATTCTTACAGCATAGATGTTATTTAGTATATATAAGAGATTCCTGTGTACACATCATATATACAGTCACAATCAGATATGTATATCTGACCTTAAAAATACCGAGACTGCTTTATTGAAGCAGCCCAAGTAACTAATTTTGATTGGTTTATTTCATTTTTGTGGACTAAGCTATTACTGTATATATACATTATTTTTAATGACTATTATCTGAGAAATAGAACATTTTATCATATTTTCTATTTTAATTACAGTTACAAATTCATTAGGAGTCGGAGCATTTTTTCCCCGACTCCGACTCCAGGCACCCAAAATTGCCCGACTCCACGACTCCGAAGCCCTGCTTTAAAGGACAGGTGCGAGAAGGAAAAAAAAAATAAAATTAAAAAAAATGAATATATCTACTTACCTGGGGCTTCCTCCAGTCCCCGGCAGCCTATCTGTCCCTCGCTACAGTTCCGGTGTCCCGGGATTCCCTCCGTTGTAGATGCCGAGGTCGGCATCTTCTGCACCGCTTGCGATCGTGCTCACGTGGGTTGAAGAGTTCTGCGCTCTCGCAGAAGGGGACACCGGAGCTGCACAGAGGGACAGATAGGCTGCCAGAGTTGGAGGAAGCCCCAGGTTAGTAGATCTTTTTTTCTTCTCGCACCTATCCTTTAAAAGGGAATCTAAAATCTATTTTTTTTAAAAATGGAGTTGAAGTTACCTGGGGCTTCTTGCAGCCCCCTGGAGCCGTCCTGTGCCCACGATGTTGGTCCAAGTCCCTCCGGCCAGCAGCGGTGACCCCCCCAAAGCTTTTGGCCCACAAGCCTCCTCATTGCGCTCCCGCAGTCGAGAATGTTCTGTGCATGCGTAGTACGCAGAAAACGCTACTGCACATGCACGGATGTGGAATCGCAATAAGGGAGTGCACGGCCCAGGACTAAGCATGCGCAGTAGCCACCGACTGACGGCAACCGCCCAGCATTGCGGGGGTCAACACTGCTAGCCATGGGACTTGGACTGGTGTCGTGGGCACAGGAAGACTCCAGAGGGATGCAAAAAGCCCCAGGTAAGTTCAACTAATTTTATTTTTAGACTTAAAGAAAATCTGTAAAAAAACAAAAAACAAAAAAAAAAACGTCCCCTGGGGGGTACTCACCTCGGGTGGGGGAAGCCTCTGGATTCTATTGAGGCTTCCCCTGTCCTCCTCGGTCCCACGGCGGCAGCGAAAATCCTCCCGGAGCGGCAGCGATGTAAATATTTACCTCCGTGGCTCCAGCGCAGGCTCAGCTCTTCCCACAGAGATAGGCGGAAATAGCCAATCTCCGTCGGGCCGCTCTACTGCGCAGGCGCAAGTCGCCTGCGCAGTAGAGCGGACCCGACGGAGATCGGCTATTTCCGCCTATCTCCGTCAGAAGAGCCGAAACAGCGCCCCCGCTGGAGCCTGGAAAGGTAAATATTGAACAGGCTGTCGGGCCGGATTTGAAGGGCTGCAGCGAGACCCCCATGGGACAGAGGAGGACGGGGGAAGCCTCATTAGGATCCTGAGGCTTCCCCCTCCAGAGCTGAGTACCCCCCAGGGGACGTTTTTCGAGTTACAGTGTCTCTTTAAGTCTCCTTTTAACATACTAAATAATCAGCGCCTGCCTGTATACTTTTGTCAATCAGATTTTCGTAAACTTTTTGGGCCTACAGGCCTGAAAAGCAAAGCAAAGTCTGATTGATGCTGTATGAGCAGAATCCCTCATTCCCCCCCTTGTTACTGCATCAAGCAAAATCATCAGAAATAAGACAAGCACCTCTGATCAGATCGGAGGTCTGTATTTCTGCGTCCATCAGTGAGTCAATCATGGCCTCCTGCCAGTCCAGGCTTTTCTTCAATGGTGCAGCTGCATTGTCCAAAAGCAAGAACTTGACCATCTCCTGGATCACGTCCATACAGCCTTGTTGTTCATGAAACATTTTACCTTGCGGAGTAGGTGGACAGATGAATAGATCTGTCAATGAAAAGGAAATATGATCAAATCACAACATGCAGGTTTCCTCATCAAATCGGTATAAACTGCTACGCCAGACTGCAATGGTAAAAGTGGTGAAATGGGCCAATCAAAATTGGATGTGTGTACACATCTTAACCACTTGAGGACCTAGGGCTTTCTACCCCTTAAGGACCGGCCACTTTTTTTCCATTCAGACCACTGCAGCTTTCACGGTTTATTGCTCGCTCATACAACCTACCACCTAAATGAATTTTGGCTCCTTTTCTTGTCACTAATAAAGCTTTCTTTTGGTGCTATTTGATTGCTCCTGCGATTTTTACTTTTTATTATATTCAGCAAAAAAAGACATGAATTTTGGCAAAAAAATGATTTTTTTAACTTTCTGTGCTGACAGTTTTCAAATAAAGTAAAATTTCTGTATACATGCAGCGCGAAAAATGTGGACAAACATGTTTTTGATAAAAAAAAAAACCCCATTCAGCGTATATTTATTGGTTTGGGTAAAAGTTATAGCGTTTACAAACTATGGTGCAAAAAGTGAATTTTCCCATTTTCAAGCATCTATGACTTTTCTGACCCCCTGTCATGTTTCATGAGGGGCTAGAATTCCAGGATAGTATAAATACCCCCCAAATGACCCCATTTTGGAAAGAAGACATCCCAAAGTATTCACTGAGAGGCATAGTGAGTTCATAGAAGATATTATTTTTTGTCACAAGTAAGCGGAAAATGACACTTTGTGAGGAAAAAAAAAAAAAAAAAATCCATTTCTTCTAACTTGCACCAAAAAAAAAAAATGAAATCTGCCACAGACTCACCATGCCCCTCTCTGAATACCTTGAAGGGTCTACTTTCTAAAATGGGGTCATTTGTGGGGTGTGTTTACTGTCCTGACATTTTGGGGGGTGCTAAATTGTAAGCACCCCTGTAAAGCCTAAAGGTGCTCATTGGACTTTGGACCCCTTAGCGCAGTTAGGCTGCAAAAAAGTGCCACACATGTGGTATTGCCGTACTCAGGAGAAGTAGTATAATGTGTTTTGGGGTGTATTTTTACACATACCCATGCTGGGTGGGAGAAATATCTCTGTAAATGACAATTTTTTTAATTTTTTTTTTTTTTTTTTTTTTACACACAATTGTCCATTTACAGAGGTGATGGGGGGAGGGTGGGATTGGGTGTGGCGGGAAGTGGGGTCTCAGGCAATCAAACAATCACGGGGCAATCGAAGTCAATCACGGGACAATCAAATACAATTACAGCACAATCGACTCCAATCACAGCACAAGCAAATCTGATGCACTCGGAAGGTGGTGGTGGGGGGGGGGGGTTGGGTGTGGTGGGAAGTGGGGTCTCAGGCAATCAAACAATCACGGGGCAATCGAAGCCGATCACGGGACAATCAAATACAATTACAGCACAATCGAATACAAGCGCAGCATAATCGAATACAAGTGCAGCACAGTCGAACACAATGCACTTGGACGGTGATTAGGGGGGGGGGGGTCTGAGGGCGATTTGAGGGGGTGGGGGGTTGATCAGGAGCCCGCACGGGGCAGACTGAGTCCTGATCTGATGAGAGGCAGACACAGGGGGTTACTGATCAAAGATCAGTTAGTGATTGCTGGGGAGGACAGATGTAAACAAAGAGCAGGGGATGTAATCAGAAGGGGGGTATGAGGGCAATCGAGGGCCTGGGCACGTGATCGGTTACCCCCGCGGGGCAGTTAGGGTCTGCTCTGATGGGTGGGGGTGCTGAGGGGTGATGGACAGGTGATCAGAGGGGGATCAGAGGGTAAGGTAGCTGTATACAGATGTATACAGTATACAGGGGGGTAGTCTGGGATGGGGTGTGGGGGTGATCTAAAGGTAGGGGGGGGGGATCAGGGGTGACTAGGAGGCAGTTAGGGACCTAAACTAAAGGGCAGCGTCGCTAGTTAGTGGCAGGTGGGGGTTTTACAGGGGTGCAGGGGTCTGCTGGGGTGATCAGGGGGGGGTATGAGGCCTGGGGTGGGTGATCAGGGAGGCTGTGGGCAAAATCAAGCTGCGTGCAGTGTCACTTACAAAGTGCTTCCTCCTCGCTGATGGTCTCTGGAACAATGAGACCACGAGGCGAGGAGGAAGCACGTATAAGGCACTTTGTTTACCTAACAAAGTGCCTTATACACTCTGATTGGGCAATTATGCGGATTCCTCCGCTCGCCGGCTCTGCTAAGTGGCCGGCGAGCGGAGACAAAATGCCCGAGTAACGATCCCGGGCGGAGGATCGCGTCACGGATGACGCGATCGCTCCGCCCATGCCCTTAGAAGGACCGCCGCCTCTGTGTGTGAGCCGGTCCTTCAGGGCTCCACTTCCTGGCCGCCTCTGTGCGTTAGGCGGTCGGGAAGTGGTTAAAGTAAACCTGAGATCAACGGAAAAAAATAACATATACCTGGGGCTTCCTCCAGCCTCCTTTAGGCCCATTGGTCCCTCGCTGTCCTACCAGGCCACCTGGATCCACGTCATGTACAGCGCTTCCGATTTGCATTTTTTAAAAATAAAACTTTATCATACTTATCAGGGGTCCTTCTTCCGCCCGTAGCCACGCCCCCTAAAGGAAGAGGTCACAGGTGCTTCTCTATGACGCGCCTGTGATCTGTTCCTTTAGGGGGCAGGGCTACGGACACAGGAAGGAAATACAGAGACCTGGCAAGTATATTAAAGTTTTATTTAATGCTAATCGCTCGGCCCCCAAAGCGCTGCATAATCTCTTTGATAAGCAATTTATGCAGCGCTTATATACTTTGCATTGAGCGCTAACGCGCTCAAAATGCTGCATATCCTGCGATTGCCCCTAATCACAATCGCACTAATGGGTTCCCTCTCACTGACTTACATTGGCAAAGCGTTTTTGGGAATCGCCAGTGATCCCAAAATACTGCCAAAAACGCCCTAGTGGGTTCCTACCCTAGGGGCTCTTTCACATTACATAACGCTTGCAGGAAATCGGCTTCTGCAAGCGTTATGATCTGCGGCGTGATGTCGGGATGTTGCGGTGCAACGCCGATTAACAGCGGTAGTTCTAATTGAACTGACACGAAAACAACGGCGCAATAAAAGCTCCCGTCTGCGTCAGACCACAACGTGCCAAATGTCAGTGTTGGATCAGGCTAAGGATCAGGGGTGACTTTTCCAGTAGGAATAGTGAGCAGCAGCAGTTTCACTATGTGGTTTCCCAATGGGTCACCTCAACCATACTAGTTCCTATTATTATGTGAATCAGGATATTTCAGCGCCGTCATAGCAACAATGCTATGCACCTCGCGTATCAGTAATTCGGGGCTCTGGCGGCTGCCAGACCCCGAATTACATCTCCCTCCAACAACTGGGAGGGGGAATAGTATTTAACACCACCCCTAGTTCAGTGGCAGCAGGGGGAGCAGTCATTCGGCCCTCCCTGTGCCGGGGACGCCATGTACTCACTATCATGGTTTAGGCGGCCTCATAGGGATGTTCCTGTAATGTGATTGGTTGCTTTTCAACAGTTCTCCAATGGCACCACCCTCTAGAAACTTGTATGTTTCAGACAGGTTGTAGTAATAACTACGCCTACACTATTCGACCAGCTTGAGGGCCATTTCACACTGATGTGCGGTGAGTTATGACGCACCACACAATGGCCTCGCTTCACTATACCATGTACAGTAACTAAACTTATGGTGGAAAATTACTGCCATTGTAAAATACCGTGTTTTTTTTCCCACACTCATAAACATTTTTACTGAATGCTTGTAAACTTCGGTAAACTAGTGCGGTAACATGGCGGTAATAGTGAAAAAAAAGTTCATCAAATGTTCTGTAAAAATGCGAAATAAGTCTTATAGTTCCAAAGTCCAGCAAAGCTTGAAAGGCTCTAGACTACATGAAACTGGACGTTATCGTTCACAGAAAAGAAAAAAAAAAATGAATGCGCATTGCGATGTAGTTTTTTCACATGACGCATTATTTCCCATCAGGTTAATCTTTGCTAGGAAAAGGCAACTCGCACTGAAACAGACCTCCGACGTGCATACCATGTGACTGTAGTACATACACAAAATTGCATTTGATCACAAGTTGGCAAGTGTGAGAGGCCCAGTTTACACAGACGGTTTCACTATGGTAAACGACGACCACTGCGCTCATAGTTTGTGCTTCTGAGGGTGCTGTGATTGGAGAACTGTTCCCTATTACATTTCCTGCTGGGTCCCCTAAAGTAGACTAGCATCCAATCTTTTTCCCATCGTTCACACAATTGCTCTGCTTGATCACGCCATTTCCCATCTAGAGAGGTTTGTAAACAAGGCGAGCTGTTCGCCGCGAATAGCTATGAGCAGGCTGGTCCTGTACTACTAACAGGTCGTAATGTCCTGGAGTATGCATCCTTGATTGCGCACCTGTGGCCGGGCACACTTTGCACATATGTGTGATGTCACGAATCAAGGACGCGCACCGCTGAACCTAGGCATGCGCACTAATGGACGTGTGAGGCCACAGGCATGCATACTACTCTGGGACATTGCGACCTGGAAATAGTATTGCCCATAGATGTTCACTGGGGAGTTGTTCGCCAACATCTCTATTCCTGTCTCATTTTCAAGGTAACTGCTGCGCTTCCATATCCCCCTGTGGTGGTTGAAACGTGATGCATTAGTCCAACGACAGGAACCAATACCAATCGCTTCTCTGCAAAGTTACAGATTACCCAGCAAGCTCATGGTGAACAAAAACTCATTGGACACGGTCTACAGTATATGCATGGTGGATTATTGTGGCTCTGTATAATTAACAAGCTGACATCATTGCATTCCAGGGGTTCTGGAGGTTCTTTTAGCTTTCAGGAACAAGGGATAATTTGCATATTCAGCATTGTGGGAGACATATGTACACTCCAATCTGAATAATTGCAAATACGTTCTGTTCTAAGGCCCGGTTCACATTAGCGTTCTGAGCCAAAAGGATCCGGTGAGCAGATCCGGTCTCCGCTTCACCGGATCCGGATGGCTCAGTCCGTGGCTCGGTTCACATAGTGTAAACAGATCTGATCGGATCCGTTTTCACTCAGCAAATACATACCTAATTTTCAGTAGTGGCAGGCGGTAGAGGCTTTCTCTTCTTCCGCTGTGACTACACAGCGTGTCATGTAGTCACATGACGCTGAAGAAGACGGAATCCTCTACCGCCGGTAATACTGAAAATTAGGTATGTATTTGCTGAGTGAAAACGGATCCGATCAATCATTGATCAGATCTGTTTACACTATGTGAACCGAGCTACGGACTGAGCCATCCGGATTCAGTGAAGCGGAGACCCGATCCGCTCACCGGATCCTTTTGGCTCAGAACGCTAATGTGAACCAGGCCTTAGAACAGAACGTATTTGCAATTATTCAGATTGGAGTGTACATGTCTCCCATATGTATAAACCCTCCCTCACCCACCCGCCGTTAGATTTGCATCAGCACATGCCCCCATCACCCCGTGGAACGGTCCGTTACGTTTCCCATTGCCCCAATGCTGCAGTATTTTTGTCCTGATCCGTTCCGCTGGGCAGAGCGATCCGGAAAACTAGGGCCTGCAGCATATTTTATATATCCGTGGACCGGTGTTCCAACTAACTAGCATACATTGACAAAACAGCATACATTTAAAGTGATATACCCTTTGTTAGTAGAATCAGTGTCCCCTTGCCCGCTCGCTGGGCTCCGGGCTCGGTCCTCGCTTCGCTCGGACCTCGCTTCGCTCGGACAACTTTTTATTCTAACTCTATGTCCACTTGGATACTGGAGATTGCACATCAGCACACAGGCAGCTAACTGGGGTTGAAAAGGTTAATGCTGCTGATGGGCATTATGGGGTTAATGTATGATCTGCATGCCTTTGCACATGCTCAGTAGCATTTATATGCTAAACACCGGAACGTATCTGTACATACGCATGTGAAAGGATCCATAGCATTGGATCCATTCACATCCATTCCGTTTGTACAGTATGCGTTTCGGTTCCGATCCATAAAAAACGCTAATGTGAAGTGGGCCTTTTAGGAGGCAAACTTTTGTTTTGCTGCTCCTTTGCAGAGAAATGTTTAGCAGCATCACCTAAAAACCGGACATGCCAGAGCGCCCTTATGAAGAGAGGGGCACAAGAACCAGGGTTGCATGCTCTGTGGATGTCATAATCTATAAACACATACATAAGGTCATATCTCTGACTGACAACCAGCACATTCCACAGCATAGCACAATCTACTCTATTTTATAACACAACACCAAACCCCACCACTCATCGCCTTCACTTTCCCCGCTTCTGCCGGCCCCGCCTCTTCAGCCAATCACTTTGCTCTGCGCACTTACTGACAACCGTAACCATAGCACCCGCTCAGCAGCCGTCCTATCCCATCGCAGGAACTCCTCTCCGCCCACAACCGTTTGAATCCTCCCGCCGTGACCCGGGCGACGGTTACTAGAGCAGCTTCTTTACCTCACAGATAGACGTGTGTGTCCGGGTCGCCCCTCTGCCGTCCCGTTACCTGAGCGTTGCCTTGCCGCTATTCCCGAGCCCGGAGCGTGTCGGGATATGTGTCGCCTCAGAGACAGCTGCGCTATGGGGGAGGAGTCCGAGGACAGTCCGCCTCCTAACAGGGTGGGCCTGGCTGTCTTCCCTCACAACGTCACTCTGCAGTGCGAAGTTCGGATCTTTTCAATGATTCGGATGATTCGAATCGGATCATTGAAAAGATCCGGATCTTTGATCCGAATCTCGGATCATTTTACAAGGGAAGCATTCGGGGGTGAAATGACTAGCAGGACAGGAGAAGGAGAGGGGGGTCGACACACAGAGAAGGGGAGAAGATGGACAGAGGGCAATGAGTGGACAGAGAAGGGAGGAGGGACGAGCAGAGAGCAGAAATGTTTGTTTGCACACAATACCCACATGCTGCAATCATAGGCTTTACATATATTTCACCTACATGTTCATCTGTATACCTTGAATGGAAACGTCGCACAGTGAAAGAAAGCATTCCCAGAAGATAAGTGCAGCTGTTTAGAGCGAGTGCAGGAGGATCATATTGCACTGCAATCACAGTGCCTGCAAAGTTACTGAGCTGTGCTGAGCTGAGCCAAAAGTTTCCAATGTGTTCACTGTGCACAACTACGGAACAGACAGTCTATAATGAGCAGCAGGGCTGTATTTAGGGTTTGGGCTCCCCTAGGCACCCCAAACCTACGGCGCCCCCCCCCCCCCCCCCCCCCCAGGAAAACGTTGCGGCGAAAAATGGGCGTGGTCACAGAATGCAGTGGGCGTGTCCATAACACAGTGGGTGTGGCCAATTAAAATATCCTAGTAAGAGTGCAGCCCAAAGTCAGTGGGACCATGGTTTCTCCCTGGGTATAAGTAAAGTGACCTTAAAAAAGCAAGTAGGAAATGTCCCCCCCCCCCCCCCCCCCCAAAAAAAAAAAAAACCACACACATTAGCCAGTGTTCTCTCGCACAAAATAGTGGTAGGTATTAGAGTGTGAGCTCCCCTGAGAAAAGTCAGTAACATGACTATGTTCTCTGCAAAGTGCTGCAGAAGATGGCAGTGCTATATAAATACATAATAATATGGTAGGACATTAGACTATGGGAGAATTAGATTGTAAGCTCCTCAGAGGATAGTCAGTGACATGACTACGTACTCCGTGAAGTACTGCTGAAGATGTAAGTGCAATACAGTACAGTGGTATGGCAGCATGATGGCGTAGTGGTTAGCACTCTCGCCTTGCAGCGCTGGGTTCCTGGTTCGAATCCTGCAAGGAGTTTGTATGTTCTCCCTTTGTCTGTGTGGGTTTCCTTAAGACACTCTGGTTTCCTCCCACATCTCAACAACATACGATACAGATAAGTATAATATTAATTGGCTTCCCCTAAAAATTGGCCCTAGACTACGATACATACATAGACATATGACTATGGTAGGGATTAGATTGTGAGCCCCTCTGTGGGACAGTTATGTGACAAACCAATACATACTCTGTACAGCGCTGCGTAATATGTTGGCGCTATATAAATAATTAGTATAAGTACAGTAGCCAGGACTATAGGTGTCCAAATGTAGACATACTATAGGTGTCCCTAGTATCGATATCCAGGTCTATAGGTATCCCCAGTTTAGGTAGTAGTCAGGGGCGTAACTAGAAATCACTGGGCCCCCTTGCGAGAATTTGGATGCCCCTCCCCCCATAGGTGCCAAATAATCATAATGTGGCAGTGTTTCACCATAAAATAATCGCAATGTGGGCAACATTTCACCAGAAAATAATCGCAATGTGGGCAACATTTCACCAGAAAATAATCGCAATGAGTGCAACATTTCAGCAGAGAATAATCGCAATGTGGGCAACATTTCACCAGAAAATAATCGCAATGTGGGCAACATTTCACCAGAAAATAATCGCAATGAGTGCAACATTTCAGCAGAGAATAATTGCAATGTGGGCAACATTTCAGCAAAGAATAATCGCAATGAGTGCAACATTTCAGCAAAGAATAATCGCAATGTGGGCAACATTTCACCAGAAAATAATCGCAATGAGTGCAACATTTCAGCAAAGAATAATCGCAATGAGTGCAACATTTCAGCAGAGAATAATCGCAATGTGGGCAGCATTTCACCAGAAAATAATCGCAATGAGTGCAACATTTCAGCAGAGAATAATTGCAATGTGGGCAACATTTCACCAGAAAATAATCACAATGTGGGCAGCATTTCAGCAGTAAATCACACAGTGGGCAGCATAACACCAGTGGGCTGGCTGAGTACCTGGCTGGGTGAGCGGGTAGTGGGCTGGCTGGGTAGCTGGGTGAGCAAGCAGTGGGCTGGCTGGGTAGCTGGGTGAGCAAGCAGTGGGCTGGCTGAGTAATTAATTGCAGTATTTGTATAGTGCCTTTCTCCTGTTGGACTCAAAGCACTTGCGAGGCAGCCACTAGAGCGCACTCAGTAGGCAGTAGCAGTGTTAAGGAGACTTGCCCAAGAAACTTGTTACTGAATAGGTGCTGGCTTACTGAACAGGCAGAGCCGAGATTTGAACCCAGGTCTCCTGTGTCAGAGGCAGAGCCCTTAACCATTACACTTTCCAGCCACTGCCTGGCTAAGCGAGCGGGCAGTGGGCTGGGTACCTGGCTGGGCAGCGGGCTGGCTGGGTACCTGGCTGGGCATGCGGGCTGGCTGGGTACCTAGCTGGGCATGCGGGCTGGCTGGGTACCTAGCTGGGCATGCTGGCTGGCTGGGTCCCTGGCTGGGCATGCTGGCTGGGTACCTGGCTGGGCATGCGGGCTGGCTGGGTACCTGGCTGGGCATGCGGGCTGGCTGGGTACCTGGCTGGGCATGCGGGCTGGCTGGGTACCTGGCTGGCTGGGTACCTGGCTGGGCATGCGGGCTGGCTGGGTAC
Organism: Hyperolius riggenbachi; assembly: GCF_040937935.1. NCBI lineage: Eukaryota > Metazoa > Chordata > Amphibia > Anura > Hyperoliidae > Hyperolius > Hyperolius riggenbachi. Next base: position 73,029,723 of record NC_090648.1, read on the forward strand.
CTGGCTGAGCATGCGGGCTGGCTGGGTACCTGGCTGAGCATGCGGGCTGGCTGGGTACCTGGCTGGGCATGCGGGCTGGGTACCTGGCTGGGCATGCGGGCTGGGTACCTGGCTGGGCATGCGGGCTGGCTGGGTACCTGGCTGGGCATGCGGGCTGGCTGGGTACCTGGCTGAGCATGCGGGCTGGCTGGGTACCTGGCTGAGCATGCGGGCTGGCTGGGTACCTGGCTGGGCATGCGGGCTGGCTGGGTACCTGGCTGGGCATGCGGGCTGGGTACCTGGCTGGGCATGCGGCCTGGCTGGGTACCTGGCTGGGCATGCGGCCTGGCTGGGCATGCGGCCTGGCTGGGTACCTGGCTGGGCATGCGGGCCGGCTGGGTACCTGGCTGGGCATGCGGGCCGGCTGGGTACCTGGCTGGGCATGCTGGCCGGCTGGGTACCTGGCTGGGCATGCTGGCCGGCTCGGTACCTGGCTGGGCATGCTGGCCGGCTGGGTACCTGGCTGGGCATGCGGGCTGGCTGGGAACCTGGCTGGGCATGCGGGCTGGCTGGGGAGCGGGCTGGCTGGGTACCTGGCTGGGCAGCGGGCTGGCTGGGTACCTGGCTGGGCATGCGGGCTGGCTGGGTACCTGGCTGGGCATGCTGGCTGGGTACCTGGCTGGGCATGCGGGCTGGCTGGGCAGCGGGCTGGCTGGGTACCTGGCTGGGCATGCGGGCTGGCTGGGTACCTGGCTGGGCAGCAGGCTGGCTGGGTACCTGGCTGGGCATGCGGGCTGGCTGGGCATGCGGGCTGGCTGGGTACCTGGCTGGGCATGCGGGCTGGCTGGGTACCTGGCTGGGCATGCGGGCTGGCTGGGCAGCGTGCTGGCTGGGCATGCGGGCTGGCTGGGTACCTGGCTGGGCAGCGGGCTGGCTGGGTACCTGGCTGGGCATGCGGGCTGGCTGGGTACCTGGCTGGGCATGCGGGCTGGCTGGGTACCTGGCTGGGCATTCGGGCTGGCTGGGTACCTGGCTGGGCATGCGGGCTGGCTGGGTACCTGGCTGAGCATGCGGGCTGGCTGGGTACCTGGCTGAGCATGCGGGCTGGCTAGGTACCTGGCTGGGCTTGCGGGCTGGCTGGGTACCTGGCTGGGCAGCGGGCTGGCTGGGCATGCGGGCTGGCTGGGTACCTGGCTGAGCATGCGGGCTGGCTGGGTACCTGGCTGGGCATGCAGGCTGTCTGGGTACCTGGCTGGGCATGCAGGCTGGCTGGGTACCTGGCTGGGCATGCAGGCTGGCTGGGTACCTGGCTGGGCATGCAGGCTGGCTGGGTACCTGTTAGGCTTGGAGGTGTATTCTCCACCGTCAGCATGCAACACATAAGCTGACATGAAGGAGGTACACACACCAGCACAAGGAATCAGGATAGCCCCAGTTTAGTGGAGGAGAGGACTGACTCCAATAGGAGATTGTGGCGCACAGGGCCGGTGCAGATCCGAACAGCCACAAACAATACTTTCGTGATAACGTCTCAGCGCAAAGTAGCGCTGAGCGCATAAACCAGGACTGAGGAGATCAGGACAGGTTGACAGAATGAACGCTTGCTTAACTAGCCACTACTTAGTGACAGCAAGCGTCCACAACAAGACAGACTGGAATGAGGCAGCCAATGCGTTGCAGCGATGGCGTGCCTCACAAAGACAGGACAGGATAGTCAGGAAATAGGAGGATCAAGATAGATGAACGTAACACAGACAAATATACAACAAGTATGTTTTCCTAGCGTATTACAATTACAGCTATCAATGAAACTATTTGTAACGTCTGACTAACATATGTATATATCGGCAATGAACCGATATATGACATAAGCAGGAACACTGACTAGGACTGGAGCAATACAGGGAACAGGACTCAGAAGGATTCGCTATCTCTTCGCAGAGATGAACGCAATCCACAAACAGAACCAGGAGCAGGATACTAACTCAGCACGGGTGATCACGATACGCGCAAACTACCAAAACGTGCTGGAAGGCTGACTAACTGAACACAGGATATAAACAGTTCGTGTACGTATATATCAGCGACACTGATGTATCAACGTAACACGAATACAAGGAAAATAACAAAACATGCAAGTATGCGTATATATTGGCGATGAACCAATATATGACACAAGACAAGCAGAGTAACAACTTCTAGAACAAGAGCAGAACTAGGAGGACTCGCTGACCCCTTCGCAGGAGTCAGCGCAGTCCACACAGACTAGGAACGAGGTGGGGCACGAGCAGAGTAACAGACAGAATCTGACACTATGGTAGCCCATGGAGCATTGCAGGAAGCAGTTCTTTATACTGAGGTCATCCAATGGGAGCAGACATGCAGATTCCCACACAAGTGAATGGTAATTAATCACAGGCTGACAGCAGGAAAAGGCAGACAATGATATGCAGCCTGCAGGAAAGGGATTGCCACTCCATTGCAGCAGACAATGGGTATCATTCATAAAGAGGCTGTTGGTAGTGCGGGAAAACACCGTTCTTCTCCGCAACCGGTAATTAAGACTTCTGGGTGGTCATTCACAAAGAAGTTGCCTGTTGCGGTAGAAGTGCGGAGGTTTTCTGGAGGAAGCTGGCGGTAGCGTGGCGGAAGACATGCGGAAAGATAAAAGCTGCCCGATTCCCTCCGTGCGCTCCTCTGTCTGATGCTGCTTGGGAGGTCCGTCCCATTCATTTACATGTAATCCGCCCGCCTATGGCTACTGTCGAGCAAGCGGTATTTTCCTTCCGGATACCGCTTGCTCTAATCTTTATGAATGGACGTGTTTGTTACCTTTTCTAGATAAATCTAGAAAAACTCCGCACAAGGCGGAAATGTATCGCTCTGTCATCTTTTCATGCGGAAAGAGCCTTTATGAATGGGGATTATGCTGAGTGGTCGGTAAAGTCACCGGTATTAAGCATTTCCGCATGCGGAAATGCTTTATGAATGATACCCAATGTTTGTTTTCACAAAAGCAACTGTCATTAACTTCAGAGCGGCTGCAGATGGAATCAGCAACCAGTTTAAGTGCAAACCAAACTATGCAAGCAAATGCATGTAATGACATTAGAACTGCTTGGGTTGCAATACCACTGCAGCCAGCAGTAAATGCTGCAGAAGCGATCGTAATAGTACCTGGCTGGGCATGCGGGCTGGCTGGGTACCTGGCTGGGCATGCGGGCTGGCTGGGTACCTGGCTGGGCAGCGGGCTGGCTGGGTACCTGGCTGGGCATGCGGGCTGGCTGGGTACCTAGCTGGGCATGCGGGCTGGCTGGGTACCTGGCTGGGCATGCTGGCTGGCTGGGTACCTGGCTGGGCATGCGGGCTGGCTGGGCATGCGGGCCGGCTGGGTACCTGGCTGGGCATGCAGGCTGGCTGGGCATGCTGGCTGGCTGGGTACCTGGCTGGGCATGCTGGCTGGCTGGGTACCTGGTTGGGCATGCTGGCTGGCTGGGTACCTGGCTGGGCATGCTGGCTGGCTGGGTACCTGGCTGGGCATGCTGGCTGGGTACCTGGCTGGGCAGCGGGCTGGCTGGGTACCTGGCTGGGCATGCGGGCTGGCTGGGTACCTAGCTGGGCATGCGGGCTGGCTGGGTACCTGGCTGGGCATGCGGGCCGGCTGGGTACCTGGCTGGGCATGCGGGCCGGCTGGGTACCTGGCTGGGCATGCAGGCTGGCTGGGCATGCTGGCTGGCTGGGTACCTGGCTGGGCATGCTGGCTGGCTGGGTACCTGGTTGGGCATGCTGGCTGGCTGGGTACCTGGCTGGGCATGCTGGCTGGCTGGGTACCTGGCTGGGCATGCTGGCTGGGTACCTGGCTGGGCATGCGGGCTGGCTGGGTACCTGCTGGGCATGCGGGCTGGCTGGGTACCTGGCTGGGCATGCGGGCTGGCTGGGTACCTGGCTGGGCATGCGGGCTGGCTGGGCAGCAGGCTGGCTGGGTACCTGGCTGGCTGGGTACCTACCTGGCTGGGCGAGCTGGCTCCTGGCTGGGTAGCTGGGCTGCAGTTGCCAGCGGCTCCTTCGCGTGTCTCCCGGCTTTTCCCGACTCGCTCCCGCCCTCCAGCAGAGCGGCTAGGCCCAGGACGTGATCCTTAACTCTGCATGCCGCCGCCTGGTCTAGTGACGTCACTAGACCAGGCGGCGGCATGCAGAGTTAAAGGATACCACAACTGACATGTGGCATAATGAGATAGACATGGGTATGTACACTACAGTGCCTAGCACACAAATAACTATGCTGTGTTCCTTTTTTTCTTTCTCTGCCTGAAAGAGGTAAATATCAGGTATGTAAGTGGCTGACTCAGTCCTGACTCAGACAGGAAGTGACTACAGTGTGACCCTCACTGATAAGAATTTCCCCCTTTTTTATCTCTTTCTTGCTCTCAGAAGCCATTTTCTTCTAGGAAAGTGTTTTATAGTTGGAATTTCTTATCAGTGAAGGTCACACTGTAGTCACTTCCTGTCTGAGTCAGGACTGAGTCAGCCACTTACATACCTGATATTTACCTCTTTCAGGCAGAGAAAGAAAAAAAGGAACACAGCATAGTTATTTGTGTGCTAGGCACTGTACATACCCATGTCTATCTCATTATGCCACATGTCAGTTGTGGTATCCTTTAAGAATCATGTCCTGGCCGGCCGCTGCCACTCTGCTGGAGGGCGGGGTGAGCGAGCTCCCCTTATCTGTAAGTGCGCTCTCCGCCGCTCCCCCCTAGGTGGCCGCCCCACCCCCCCCGAGGACCCGCCCATGGCACCGGCCCACGGGTGCCTCTTAATAGATACGGCCCTGATGAGCAGCACATTGCAGCCAGTATGTGTGCTCTACACATATCTGGCAGTGGCACCGATGTCCCCTCTACCTGTCCCTGCAAGGCTGCCTCCCCTGAGTCCCCTCCAACAGAGAGATTTATCTCTGCTCTGCTTCTAGGACCCCGCTGCCCGCTGAGAGGGGGCGTGTCGCTCCTGGCCCGCCCCTTTTGAGATCCGAATCACTCATTTTGATGATTCGGATGATTCGACTCACAAAATAGATTCGGATCAAAGATCCGAATCGTTCATGATCCGGACAACACTAGTGGGCAGAGAAGGGGAGTGAGGTGGACACAGAGAAGGGGAGATGGTGGACAGAGACGGGCAGGGAGTGGACAGAGAAGGGAGGAGGGACGAGCAGAGAGCAGAAATGTTTGTTTGCACACAATACCCACATGCTGCAATCATATGCTTTACATATATTTCACCTATATGTTCATCTGTATACTTCGAATGCAAACGTCGCACAGTGAAAGAAAGCATTCCCCAAAGCATTCCCAGAAGAGCAGTGCAGGAGGATCATATTGCACTGCAATCACAGTGCCTGCCCTGTCCTAGTCCAGCACGCTGTCTACAAACTTACTGAGCTGTGCTTCTGAGCCAAAAGTTTCCAATTTGTTCACTATGCAGCACTACGGAACAGCCAGCCTATAATGAGCAGCACATTCCAGCCAGTAGGTGTGCTCTACACATATCTGGCAGTGGTACCCATTAGTGATGGGTCGTTCGCGAACGAGCCGGCTCTTTGCTGCGAACGACGAGCCGGTTCTCAGTTTCAAAAGAGCCGATGTCTCAACCGCCCCACACAGCCCTGCTTTGGTCTGTAATAAAGGGCGCTGAGGCATGCTGGGAGATGTAGTCCTCCTCTAGCAGCTTGTAGGAGTGTATGGGGCGGAGCAGAGCAGTAGCAGGAAGGAATTGCACCAGTCACAGAAGCAGTCTGGAGTTGTCATAGAGACGGGGGCGGGGCTTTTACTCCGATTCTGAGTGGTGTCTAGTGATATTTATTGAAGAGCCGATTGAGAGCCGTAAGAGCCGGCTCTTTAATGGGAGCCGATTCAGAAGAGCCGTTTCTCTGAGAAGAGCCGGAATTCCCATCACTAGCACCCATGTCCCCTCTCTCATCTACCTGTCCCTGCAAGGCTGGCTCCCCTCCAACAGAGCGATCCATCTCAGCTCTGCTTCCAGGACCCCACTGCCCGCTGAGAGGGGGGCGTGCCGCTCCTGGCCCCGCCCCCTTTGCGATCCGAATCACTAATTTTGATGATTCGGATGATTCGACTCACAAAAGAGATTCGGATCAAAGATCCGAATCGTTCATGATCCGGACAACGTGGAGAGTCTGGAGACTAGTGATGGGAATTCCGGCTCTTCCCGGAGAATCGGCTCTTCTGAATCGGCTCCCATTAAAGAGCCGGCTCTTACGGCTCTGAATCGGCTCTTCATTAAATATCACTAGAGACCACTCAGAATCGGAGTAAAAGCCCCGCCCCCATCTCCATGACAACTCCAGACTGCTTCTCTGACTGGGGCAATCCCTCCTGCTACTGCTCTGCTCCGCCCCACACACTCCTACAAGCTGCAAGAGGAGGACTACATCTCCCAGCATGCCTCAGCGCCCTTTATTACACAGCGAATCAGAGCTGTGTGGGGCGGCTGAGGCATCGGCTCTTTCAAGACTGAGAGCCGGCTCTTGTCGTTCGCAGCAAAGAGCCGGCTCTAAGAGCCGGCTCGTTTGCGAATGACCCATCACTACAGACAGTGCTGCCTGCCTGAGCATAGCGCCTTACCCTGACCGCCATGGAAGAGCAGGGGGTGCTAAATGGGCTGATAGCAATGCTGGATGCCAATGTGCTCAGTGTGCGGATAGCAATGCTGGGTGCCAATGTGCTCAGTGTATGTATATGTATCCAGATATTACACAGTCGTATGTGTGAACTGTGAAGCAGAAAGTGTTTACTTCCTGTCTAGCTGCTGTATGTGATCACAGAAAGTTCCCTGGAATTGTCCTCCTCCTTGTATGTAACAATGAATGTTAGTTCCCCCTGAAAGGCTTTATTATTATTTATCGAATTTAAAAAGCGCCAACATTTTACGCAGAGCTAGACAATAAATATATACAATGATACAAGGATGACAGACATAACAAGGTTATACAACATAGAACAAAGTTATACATGCAAATTGAACAAAATACATAATCATGCAATATGGGCTGGTTAGGTAGGCCCAGTAAGTACAGGCTGTCATAGGACAGGAGTACATGATCCTGTAGATTACACTAGGGCATACCTCCCAACTTTTTGAGATGAGTCAGCGGGACACTTAAGCCACACCCCCTGACACACCCCTAGTCAATCATACTAAATATATATATATATTCTATCCTTTATTAAAAAAATAATTGTGGGTGGGAAGAAGGGTGAGGGTGCCCATGGGTGAGGAGGTAAAAAAATGATCGAGGCACCAGCCTGCGGATGCGGTGTGTGGGATGCGGGTCTGGGATAATATTGTCCCTCCCTCCGAATGTGCCCCTCTGTATGTAGAGATTAAGAGCGCAGCGGAGCTGGCAGTCTTACCATTCCTTCTCGCGTACCGGGCATCTGGTCTTCTCTGCTTCCTGTGACGTCACAGGAAGTAGATGGAAGCTAGAGCCCGGTACGTGAGAAGGAATGGTAAGACTGCCCGCTCCGCTGCGCTCTTAATCTCTACATACTGGTGGGCACATTCGGGGGGAAGGAGGGACAATATTATCCCAGACCCGCATCCCACACACCACAGGCGCCAGTAGGCGCCTCGATCATTTTTTTTGCACATCTGACCCCCCAGCCGCGTGGGACACGGGGGGGGGGGGGGGTCATAATGGGATAGCGGGACAGCCACCCCCAAATCGGGACTGTCCAGACTAAAACGGGGCAGTTGGGGGCTATGCACTATGGAATGGAGGACCCTGCCAGAGGCTTACAATCTAAAGGGTGGGGTGAAAGCACTAGGTGAGGCTGTTTAATATTCAGTAGAGAGTTACTGTGTGGTAGGAGGTGGGAAGGCCATCATAAAGAGGTGGGTTTTGAGGGCTTGAATGAGTTGAAGGAGGGAGCAAGTCTGATGGGTGGTGGAAGGGCGTTCCAGAGGGTGGGGGCAGCTCTGGAGAAATCCTGCAGGCGGGCATGGGAGTGTGAAATGCGTGGGATGGTGAGGCGAAGGTCGTTGGAGGATCGGAGGGGGCGACCTGGTGTATACCTGTGAACAAGCTCCGAGATGTAGGTAGGGCAGGTTTTGTGCACAGATTTATACGCCAGGCATGGAATATTGAAAGTTATCCTGAAACGGATAGGGAGCCAGTGCAGGGATTCACAAAGGGGAGATGTGGATGCGGAGCGGTGCGAAGAATGGATGAGTCTTGCAGCCGCGTTCATCACTGATTGCAGGGGGCAGTGCGTTTCAAGGGGAGGCCAGAAAGGAGGGAGTTACAGTAATCAAGGCGGGAGATGATGAGGGCATGGATGAGCAGTTTGGTCGTTCCCGGAGAAGAAGAAGGGGCTGATCTTAGAGATATTACGGAGGTGGAAATTGCAGGCTCTGGTGATGAGTGGCTGGATAGTGTACTGGTTAAGGGTGACATGGGTGACCAGGGTTTAAATCCTGGCTAGGTCAAGTACCTATCAATCCACACAAATCCCAACATTTCGGGCGAGGTGCCCTTTCTGAGCACTTGAGAAAGGGCACCTCGCCCGAAACGTTGTGCTGGTTGTGACATGCTGTGTATACTCTTGTAACACTCCAATAAATGGAAATCGTTGGATAAGCATCCGCTGAGGGTTGAGTTCCTTATGGGATTTGTGTGGATTTTTGGAGGACTGGTGACCCTTCCTACCATAGGAACCCCCCACGATATACTTATTGCCTGAAGCCCGCAGACACCCCTGTGCACGTTGTTGACTAGGTCAAGTACCTATTCAGTAAGGAGTTCAAGGCAAGACTCCCTAACACTGCAGGGTGGCCTCCTGAGCGCGTCCCAGTGGCTGCAGCTCTTGAGCGCTTTGAGTCCGACAGGAGAAAAACGCTATACAAATATTCGGATTATTATTATTATTATTATGTTTTTGATGTGTGGGATGAAGGAGAGTTCAGAGTCCAAGGTGACACCCAGACAGCGGGCCTGGGAGGTAGGGTGAATGGTTGTGTTATCGATTGTCAGGTGGAAATCTGGGAGGGGTGCAGCAGCATGGGGTGGAAAGATCAGGAGCTCAGGCTTGACTCTAGTAATGGGAATTCCGGCTCTGTTGAAAGCTTCGGCTCTTCTGGCTCGGCTCCCTTTAAAGAGCCGGCTCTTTCAACTCCCAAATGGCTCTTCATTAATATCACTTGTTTACCTGAGGCTTATCAATCATGCTCCTGCGCACTGCCGCCTCCATTACAGGCTTTCCCCGCCTTTGCTAGCTTCATCCAATCGGAAGCCAAGCCGCGAACCAGGAGTACTTCCTGGGTCGCAGCTTGGCTTCCGATTGGAGGAAGCTAGCAGAGGCGGTAGGGGGAGTAATGGAGGTGGCAGTGCGCAGGAGCATGATTGACAAGCCTCAGGTAAACAAAGCAGGCTAGCGACAAGCAGATTGTCTCTAGTCTGGCGATATTTTCAGGTGGGACAGGAGTGGCAATAGAAGGACACAGGCATGTCATTGTGCACATGACATGCCTCTCGGTCCTATTAAAGAGAATCTGTACTCTAAAATTTTTACAGCAAAAAGCATACCATTGTATTCATTATGTTCTCCTGGGCCTCTCTGTGCTGTTTCTGCCACTCTCTGCTGCAAACCTGGCTTGTAATTGCCAGTTTTAGGCAGTGTGTACAAACAAACTAACCAGCTTGTGATAGGCTCACATAAGCAGAGTGTGCGAGTCACAGGGACGGATCTAGACCAAGTTGCCCCAAGTTGCGCCTGGGGCAAGGTCAGGTTTTGGCGCCTAAACTGCCATTCCCAATCCAAATTTTGCCGCCTTTTTAAGAATTCAACAAACTGCGCCTGGGGCAAGAGACCCGCTTGCCGCCCCCCCCCCCCTTAGATCCGTCCCTGGTGAGTCATTCAGAGCCTGCAGGGGGCCTGGAGGGGGTGTGTATAGCTTCTGCCAATGACAAGCAGTGCAGCACATTCCACATATTCCAGCCTCTGACAGAGCCTACAGAAGAGAGAAGATTAGATCATATAACAGAGATAACACAGCTACTGTGCAATTAGGAAAGGCTGCAGTAAGACAGACCACATTAGAACAGGCAAAGGAACTTATAGGATAGAAGAACTAGGCTGAACATTTTGGGCACTCGGAGTCGTTGATTTCATAAACTGAGGAGTCGGATGATTGTTGTACAAAATCCACAGCCCTGTTAAGTATTAGACTAAGGAGTCGGAGCCATTTTGGGTACCCGGAGTTGGAGTCGTGGTTTCATAAACTGAGGAGTCGGAGTTGGAGTCGTAAGATTTTTGTACCGACTCCACAGCCCTGGACTCTGTACAGCTTTGGGTCTCGAAATGTTCCCTGAGGGATAATTTCCAGATGCCTGGTGGATTACAATAGCAGATGTGCTCTTCCCATGTCTGCATGGGTTTCCTCCAGGTACTCCAGTTTAATCACGCATCCCAAAAACATAAAAATAAGTTAATTGGCTTCCCCTAAAATTGGCCTTAGACTATGATACATACACTACATCATACACATATAGACGTATGACTATGGTAGGGATTAAGATTGTGAGCTCCTCTGAGGGACAGTTAAGTGACAAGAGTCAGACAATATACTCTGTACAGCGCTGCAGAAGATCTCGGCGCTATATAAATACTAAATAATAATGTGTAACGTAGCTTAAAGTGGCATAACATTCTGACATAACATTCAATAAAAAATGTGTTTTCCTACTTTATTACCCATATGGTTATCATACTTGCTTTTTGTGCACAAGTAATATTGTCTGTTTACAAATTCCCAAAGTACAGTTTATATGGTCTGAAAGCTGCAATTGCATTTTATTGCATAGATGCTGTATTTATATATTAAAATCTAGTGTTCTCTTCTCAGCTCTTTCTGCTCCCCAGCTTAGTACAGTTCAGTTCTGACAGTTTGCTGATGTTTATTAAATGTATCTAAAAAAGGAATGTGAACAAAAGATAATGTCATCACCTCTTCGGATGGGCCATAAGCTGTCCACTGAAGCAGGGAACTTTCCACTGAAGAACAAAGTGCTGTGTTTAACTGTTTAAATGCAATTCTGCTACAATTTTTTTTGTGGTAGTAGATTTTATGCTGTAAATAATCTTTTAGAACAGAGAGGAAAAGCTGAGTTTCATACCACTTTAAAAAAAAAAAAAAAAAAAACTGAGACGAAAAAAGAAAAAGATTTGATACTTACCCAGGGCTTCCTCCAGCCCCATATGTACGGCCAAGTCTCTCACTGTCCTCTCCGAGTGCCTCCGTTCTGCTAGCATTCTCAGTAACTGGCTGAGGAAAGTTACCGCGACCGCCAGCAGGAGAACGGTCACTCGGGATGTCAGTGAGGGCCTTAGCAGTGCTTATGGGGCTGGAGGAAGCCCCGGGTAACGATCACATTTTTTTTTCTTTGTCATCTTGGGTATGCTTTAAGTTCTTTGCAGGGCATGCTAAAAATTCCCCCTCTGTGATCTGGCTGATGCTGTCACAGGCACACAGGTGACACCTTCCCTCTAGAAGGGGTTGGCATAAGTCACACAGCAATTTCAGCAGGTAAGATCTGTGCAGAAAAATAAGTGGGAAACTCCTATGTCCTGAAGGGGAAGAACTGAAGAATTTGCTTTTCACACCATACTGTTGAATTGGGAAAGAACTGAGAAGCAAATGGCTACTCAAAAGGTGTTACCAGGAAGGGTTCTAAGGAAAATATCTTTTGTAAGATTTTACCTCCGTTTCCTGGTAACCGACACGAGAATCTCTAGGATGACATTGCTTTTCAGCTATTAATATGTATTGCTTGTGGCAATGAATATGCACCTGGGGACTGTGTCCTGAAAACACCTTTACTGTAATTGCCTAACCTCTCACAACATCAAGATGAAGCTTAGTTAGTTGATAACTGTGAAGCTCTAAAGGTGCATACACACGCACTACCGATGGCAACGACGGGTCCGCCGGACCCTCCCGCTGGGCGGACTTTCAGACGACAGTAATGCGTGTGAACGCGCTGTCGGCGGACTGATAAGGCTGTTTCTGAACGATCCGAGATCAGAGGCTGAATGTCTGCTCAGCGGCAGGGTCTGACGGACCCGTCGTTGCCGGATGTAGTGTGTGTGTACGCACCTTAAGAGATTGGAGATGCACAGACTGGTTGTACAACTTAAACCTAAAGTTCAGGACTGCAAGTTAAAAATGATGCTACACACTATTAATCTCCATTTGTAAACACTATTGCTAAAGTACCACTGATAAAGGGATCCAAGCAGCTTTTTTCTGCAGTTTGTCCTAGCTGCAGGAGCTGCCATCCCCCCCCCCCCCCCCCCCCGTTATTTATTCAGGGGACGGTGTGAATGTAATTAAGTCCGACTTCTCTAAACTGATGTACAGTGTGCCCCCCCACGCTGATGAAAGTTTTTGTTTGCCAATTGCTACTGCTAAATTATGGCAATCCTTCTCTTTCTGCTGATGGCAAGCCATGGAAGTAGGGCAATAAAAGCCTCTAACGAACATTTAAAGAAAACCTGTAACTAAAAAAAAAAGTTCCCCTGGGGGGTACTCACCTCAGGTGGAGGAAACCTCTGGATCCTATCGAGGCTTCCCCCCGTCGTCCTGTGTTCCACGGTGGTCTCGCTGTGCCCCTCCGAACAGCGGGGATGTAAATATTTACTTTCCCGGCTACAGCGCGTAGTAGATCGGACCCGACAGAGATCGGTTATTTCCGCCTATCTCCGTGATGAGAGCCGCTACAGCGCCCCCGCTGGAGCCAGGGAAGGTAAATAAATCAGTGCTTGTCAGGCTTGTAGAGCCAGGATTGCGTGACGCTTCGGGGGAGCCAGCGCTGGATTGCCTGCAGCTACAGGGATGGGGGGAGCATCATTGGGACCCAGAGGCTTCCCCCTCCCGGAGTACCCCCAGGGGACATTTTTTTTTCATTACAAAGTCTCTTTAATGTAAAAAGAAGAGGTAGAATGTAATTTGTTTTAGTAATGAGCCACATTGTCAGCATGCATTTTTAAAGCAAAACTGAAGCAAAAGGGATTTGTTTATTTCCCTTTAAGCAATATCAGTTGCCTGGCTATCCTGATTCTCTGCCTCTAAGAGCCCGTTTCCACCTGTGACGCACGTGTCTGCAAGATGCGCGACGTCACTTCCTGGTGTGTGGATACGCAGACGGATTCCATCAGCCATGGCGTGCACGGCTATCGGATTCGCAGCCTCCCGCACCATGTCGCATGGCAATGTCAGCCAAATCACTAGCGCAAGCAATTCGGCTGGCGCCGCCATTCTACCCTATGGCAGAGTTTCCCCGCGCGATCTGCCCACGGGGAAACTCTCCGGATTTGTCGTGCTTGGAAATGGGTCCTAAATCAGCCATAGACCCTGAACATGCATGCAGCAGATCAGGTGTTTAGCTGCATGCTTATTTCTGCTGTGATTCAGATACTACTGCAGCCAAATAGATCAGCAGGGCTGAGAGACAACTGGCGTTGCTTAAAACAACACAATCATGACAGCCCCATATGTTTCACATCAGTTGCCCTTTAAGGGAAAAAAAGTGGCGTTTCGGGGTCATGTTGCTGCAGAGTGCTCTGTGCTCTACCTCTGAGAGAGCAGAGGGGTTGGGGAGAGGCGGGGAATGGGTGGAGGAGAGACATAGCTGGATTATAATGCCAGATAGGGCGTTTTGCAGGAGTGCCTATCCTGCAAGGGGCGCCCCTTCCTTATGTTAGCAGCCGACAAGCTGCAGGGGGTGCAGAGAGCAATGCAAAGGGGACACAGAGGCGTGGCATGGAGCAGGGAACATGCCTCTTTGTCCTATCTTCCCCCCTCCCCCCCCCACACACACACACACTTAAAGAGACTCCGTAACAAAAATTGCATCCTGTTTTTTATCATCCTACAAGTTCCTAAAGCTATTCTAATGTGTTCTGGCTTACTGCAGCTCTTTCTACTATCACAGTCTCTGTAATAAATCAATGTATCTTTCCCCTGTCAGACTTGTCGGCCTGTGTCTGGAAGGCTGCCAAGTTCTTCAGTGTTGTGGTTCTGCTATGAACTCCCCCTTACAAGCCCCTCTATACACACTGTCTGTGTATTATTTAGATTAGTGCAGCTTCTCTCATCTTTTACATGCTGGATAAATCATCCTCTGAGCTGGCTGGGCTTTCACATACTGAGGAATTACAGACAAAGGCAAAGCTGTTTGCAGGAAGAAAAGAGCAGCCTGAAACTTCAGTGCATGAGAGCAGAAGGGGGGAAAGAAACACACAATGATCTCTTGAGATTCAAAAGGAAGGGTGTATACAGCCTGCTTGTGTATGGATGTATTTTCTATGTGTGGACATACTGTACATCAACCTACTTCCTGTTTTGGTGGCCATTTTGTTTGTTTATAAACAAACTTTTTAAAACTGTTTTTAACCACTTTTAATGCGGCGAGGAGCGGCAAAATTGTGACAGAGGGGAATAGGAGGTGTCCCCTAACGCACTGGTATGTTTACTTTTGTGAGATTTTAACAATACAGATTCTCTTTAAAGGATACATCCAGGCACAATTAAAAAAACAAAATCCACTTACCTGGGGCTTCCTACAGCCCCTGGCAGCCGTCCTGAGCCCTCGCCGCAGCTCCACTGGCTCGCGGTCTTCTCCGCCAGGTCGGCTTTCTGCATCTGCACAGTACACTCCTAATGACGTCGGCCAGACCACGTGACCCACACTTTGGAACGCACAAGAAGCCAACCTGGCGAGGTCGGCTTCTGCAGCAGAGAAGACCGGGAGCCACCGGAGCTGCGGCAAGGGCACAGGATGGCTGCCAGGGGCTGGGGGAAGCCCCAGGTAAGTGGGTTTTGTTTTTTTATTTAACTTGGCCCTTCTCTAGTCCTAAAATGGTGAGTGGTATAAACAGTATCTCAAAGAATTCACTTGTATTTTATGCTAATAAGAATGACTCAGCATTGAATAGTGTACAGAGGTCTGGTTTTCTTCCTCTGTGCAAAGATCAGTGCTGGGCTATCT
Source organism: Hyperolius riggenbachi (assembly GCF_040937935.1). Lineage (NCBI taxonomy): Eukaryota > Metazoa > Chordata > Amphibia > Anura > Hyperoliidae > Hyperolius > Hyperolius riggenbachi. The sequence goes on from NC_090648.1 coordinate 73,044,769, forward strand.
GCAGATCTCTGGTGATTCAGTGTGAGAGCAGGACCTGCAGTCTGAACAGAAGACCCTATTTATAGGACACTATGCTGTGAATGGTGCCTCAGATAATTCTGTCTCCGTCATGTGGTCTAAAGGAACTCCACAACAAACTAGCTGCGTTGGCGATGTAATGAAATGTTTTATGCAAAAAAAAGGTTATTCATAGGTACTATATTTATAAACTTAAGCATAGAACCTGAAAGTCCTACAGTGCTACAAACTGGTGCACACCATACAACTGTCACTTCAGATCCTACTTCCAATCAAGTGACTGCTCAGGTCAGGCAACACAAATATCTTTCAAAATACCGACCACCATTCCCTGTATATGTTCCATTCTGGTGACATTTTTCCACTCAAATCAATGTTGATATACAAGCGGAAAACTTATTGAAATGTGAAAAAAATTGCATATGTGTGTAGCTTTCTTTTATATCTGATGTCAGATCTGAATAGGAGATCTGTCGCTCATGTAGGATCTGAATTGCAAATTGCATGGTGTGTACCAATTTGTTAGTGTGCACCTCCAGACTAAAAATCTACTCAGCAGCACTGAAAAGACTTGGCATTTCTTTAACAGTTTCACGGCATCATCACCTTGTTTTTCTTACCCAAGCCTCATTTTTAGCTGCTCAGAAGCTAAGCTCCACCCAATCAAAGAATACCGCCTGGGTATTTTTCCCCTGATGCTGTGCGAAGCATGATGGGATTTCTGATATTGTTGTTCTCGTTGTCTAGCAGCTGGGAGGAGTCATTAGGATACAGGACAGTTGGAACTGTGGCTCATGTTCCCTGTCACCTCCTTTCAACCAAAAAGATGGTTGCCCCATGAAATCACAAACATTTGCCTGTTCTTTTAAAACAGGGTGGGTAAGAGATTATATTACCTATCTATTTTAATTAACATAACTAATGTACTTAAAGGGAACCAGAGATGAACGATTCACACAAAATAAACATATCAGTTGATAGCTTGTAAAGAATAAATGCTCTACCCGATAATTTTGCCACTCTGGTGTGCCTTTTTGAGTGCTTTTTATCCATTATTGCTCCAGGAAATATCCAATATGGCCGCCGGCTCATATCTCTTCTGCTTCCAGGTTATGAGGTGTTCTGGATGTGCTGTCTAGCCTCAATGAGACTATAGACAAGCAGGGCTGCTGCTGCAGGCTTTCATCTGTGTGCTTTCATTATTCTGGTATGCTGTGTGGCTGCCTGTAGGAAGTGTCTCTCATAGTAATGAAACTGCACACAGTAGATAATAATGATGACTGGCTGCACAGACAGAGCACACAGATCACACAGCCACACTTGTCTGTTAGACAGAGATTTTTCCTGCAGCAGCAGCCCCTCACATGTCATCAGAGCTCTCAGTATGTAAAGCAGGAAATCTGATCCAGGAGGGGGAAGGCTTGGGCTTGAAAAGACTCCACAGAAGAGTGACTCAGCTATAATGATTCCAGGTCAAACCTCGACTGACTCAGTCAGGGATTCTTATCACAGCTGATTATAGACAGATTAAGCAGAGAAGATTTAAACTAAAAGCAGGGTAGGTGTTCATTGTCATGTTCCCACTGATAAATGTAATAAAACGCATGAGGGTGCTTCGTCTCTGGTTCTCTTTAATGACGGCATGTTTGTTTGGGCTGAAGTTCCTCTGTAACCAGTTCACCCCCAAGTGGTTTTTACCCTAACGGACCAGAGCAATTTTCACCTGTCAGTGCTCCTCCCTTTATTCCCTAATAACTTTATTACTACTTATCACAACAAAATGATCTATACCTCGTTTTTTTCGCCACCAATTAGGCTTTCTGTGGGTAGTACATTTTGCTAACAATTTTTTTATTCTAAATGCGTAGGAACGGGAAAAATAAGAAAATAATGGAAAAAATTATTATTTCTCAGTTTTCGGCCATTATAGTTCGAAAATTAAACGTTCTCCTGTGGTTAAAACCAACACATTTTGTTTGCCCATATGTTCTGATTATTAAACCATTTAAATTATGTCCCTATCACAATGTATGGCGACAATATATTATTTAGAAATATAGGTGTCATTTTTCTGTCTTGTTTTTTTTTTGTCCATAATTACAAACTCCTATGTAGGAAAGTAAAAGTAATTTTCCCTCATAAAATATAAAAGCTGAGTCCCTAAAGGTTTTAAATTTAGGTTAGGACACTTGCCCGGAGGTTTGCCTCACCGTGGCGCAAGTGTCTAGTATAATATACTTTGCATGCAAACCATATTGGAAGCTAAAGTTCCTCCTAGCTTAATAAATGTTAGCACTTGTCTTGGATGCAGGGCATGCATTTTTCAGTCTAGCCGAGGCGGTGTATGCCTGTGCGATTAACCATTCAATTGCAACATGTGTTTAAGGATGCGCAGCCTCTCCCCCACCTTTTCTTAAAGGGATACTGTAGGGGGGTCGGGGGAAAATGAGCTGAACTTACCCGGGGCTTCTAATGGTCCCCCGCAGACATCCTGTGTTGGCGCAGCCACTCCCCAATGCTGCAGCCCCGCCTCCAGTTCACTTCTGGAATTTCTGACTTTAATGTCAGAAAACCACTGCGCCTGCGTTGCCGTGTCCTCGCTCCCGCTGATGTCACCAGGAGTGTACTGCGCAGACACAGACCATACTGGGCCTGCGCTGTGCGCTCTTGATGACATCAGCGGGATCGAGGACACGGCAACGCAGGCGCAGTGGTTTTCTGACTTTAAATTTAGAAATTCCAGAAGTGAACCGGAGGCGGGGCCGGAGCTTTGGTGAGCGGCTGCACGGGCACAGGATGTCTGCGGGGGACCATTAGAAGCCCCGGGTAAGTTCAGCTCATTTTCCCCCGACCCCCTACAGTATCCCTTTAACTTTGCAACTATGTAACTATCAGGTTAGCTGCTCCCAGCCCCTCCTCCTGAGTTTCCTGTTTGCATAATAAGTAGTAGCAGATTTGCATGTGATTTGCATCTGAATTGAATGCAAGGTGTTAAAGAAGTCTATTTAGGTGCTGCACACTGAGCTGGTGGTCATTTCAGATGCAGCCTCAGCGGTATGCGCTGGCGTTCTCCTCGCTGTTCAACAAAATGTAAGTTACACATTTTCTTTTTGCTTAGCTGCTCCCAAGGTTTTAAATTTAGGTTAGGTCACTTGCCCGGAGGTTTGCCTCACCGTGGCGCAAGTGTCTAGTATAATATACTTTGTATGCAAACCATATTGGAAGCTAAAGTTCCTCCTAGCTTAATAAATGTTAGCACTTGTCTTGGATGCAGGGCATGCATTTTTCAGTCTGGCAGAGGCGGTGTATGCCTGTGCGATTCACCATTCAATTGCAACATGTGTTTAGGGATGCGCAGCCTCTCCCCCCACCTTTTCTCAACTATGTATTTGTTTTTTAAACAGAGTCTTTTTCTTTCTTTCTTTTTTTTTGGGGGGGGTGGGGGATTGGAAGTGTAAGTTATTAATTTTATTAATATTGTGTATAAGTGTATGTGTATGCATGTGCCTGTATGTGTAATTTAACTTTTTGGCGACTAGATGGCGCTAGTGAACACTCTCCTGTTTAGGAAGTGTTACATTTTTTTTTTTATTTTTTTTTTTACATTTTACTGAACGGTGACTGCTTCCCATTTTATGAATGCACAGTGCCGCTGATCGTGGTCACTTCCATTCATTCCAGGCATTGTGTGTAATGATCGGTGAAGCACAGAGAGGTCTGATTACCGGTGATCTGCAGTATCACGGGGAATACAGATGTATACCAGATTATATGTGATCAACAGTATCAACGATAATCCGATATACTAGCTAACCTCTGTTCACCTGAGTAGAGTGTAGTGTTTGGTGTAACAGTAACACAGAGGACTAAGCCTCAGTGCAGCAAGGAGTACTGCACAGATTCCTTCCGCAGACCTGAGCTCTCCAAGACGGGAGGAGTCAGACTGACAGTAGGAAGGATAGTCTGAAAGTGACACTAGGAGAAGGTGTCACTGACAGGACGGGGAACCGCCTCCAACAGTGAGGTCGGTTCTCGAGGTCGGACAAGCCAGGTCTTACACACACGGACAGATAAAGTACAGTATCGTAAAGCAAAGGCGGAGTCAAGGTACAGGCAGGGTTCGGCAACAGGGTATCAGAAAAATCGAGGTACAAGATCAGGAGGCAGAAACAGAGTCTAAGGACGAGCCGGGGTTCGGCAACAGAGTATCAGAAATATCGAGGTACAGGATCAAGTTTCAAGAGGATAGTCAGGCAGGCAAATAGGTCATAACAGATAATCACAATCAAACTAGTACTTTAGCTATCAAAAGAATCTAGCTAAGTGTAGGATTACAGCTCCAGCTGGTCCCGGCACACTTGCGGATCTGACTACGGATCTGGGTGCTTCCACATATGTGATCGCACGCCAGACAAAGAGCAAGTGAACAACCAGCAGTATATATACTCTAGGACCTTTCCAGGACCTCCCTAATTGCTGGTCCAATGAGAGCAGTGGAATTTGTCAGCTGACCCAGCTGGTCAGCCGACTCCCTTCTAACTGCTATTTAAACTCTGCCTCTGTGCTCGCGCGCGAGTAAGTCTGAATCTTGGTGGACTATCAGTCCCAGCCACACCAGTACTGTCATGCAATGTATCTAGTGCGGGGGCCGCCTCTGATGCGGATTCCGCTGTTACCAATGCGGATTCCGCCGTTACCAATGCGGATTCCGCCGCACTGCCTATGCGGCATGCTGCGTTTTTTCCGTGTTGTGACGCCATGCTGGACGCGGAAACAGCCGCCTCACCTTGAGAGACGGCGGCCTTTCCGCGTTTCCTTACATTGTGATTGCATAGAGGACTGCTTGGGCCTCTTCCCCACTCACGGAACACGGAGACCTAACTGCGGCGGGAGCGGCGTTCACATGTGCGGTGCGGCGGCGGGAGCAAGTGACTTATTGAAACGTCATGTTGCCGTTAACAGGGTAAAACAGGACGTTTTAATAAGTCAGTTTGCTGTTCATAGGTTAAGTAACCATTTAAAGAGAATCCGAGCCGGTGTCATACCTTTGCAAAAAATATACTACCGGATAAGGCTTAAAAAAAAAAATCAGTTTAACTTACCTGGGGCTTCTAGCAGCCAATAAACGCACAAAGCCTGAACAACAACTAACAATAAACAGTATTTACCTCAAGCTAAGGACTATTAAAACAGCTTTTATTACTTCTACATTTAAAATAATTTACTTTCTTAGGTCGCTGTCACTATTGTATACAAATTCAATTTCTTATGAATTGGGAGTCAGCATTACAGGAGAAATATTCTCCGCCCCTCAGTTAATATAGTAATAATAAATTACACGAATCCCCCACCAAGACAACCCTCTGGCAAGCTTCTAGCAGCCCCCTGCAGTCATCCTGGCCCGGGCACCATTCTTCCACGATTGTCCAGCAAGCAGATTTTTTTTTGGGGGGGGGGGAGGGATGGGGGTTCATAGGATAATGCAAATATTTTATGCAAATTTATAAAGCTTGAAAAGATACCAAATGAAATGCCTGAATTCCATTGATCCTGTGTCAGGCTGCAAAAGGGCCCGTTTCCACTACATGTGGTGTGGCACACAAACTCACACTCCCTTCCACTTTATATACTGTGTTTTTCACCCAAAAAATAAGAATCTTAGATAAATTTTTGCTCCAAAATATTCTCCAATTTTTAGGGGAAGTCTTATTTTTTGTACTGTACATTTATTCAGTTAAAGAGAATCTGTATTGTTAAAATCGCACAAAAGTAAACATACCAGTGCGTTAGGGGACATCTCCTATTACCCTCTGTCACAATTTCACCGCTCCTCGCCGCATTAAAAGTGGTTAAAAACAGTTTTTAAAAGTTTGTTTATAAACAAACAAAATGGCCACCAAAACAGGAAGTAGGTTGATGTACAGTATGTCCACACATAGAAAATACATTCATACACAAGCAGGCTGTATACAGCCTTACTTCTGAATCTCAAGAGATCATTTGTGTGTTTCTTTCCCCCTGCTGCTATCTTCCACTGAAGTGTCAGGCTGTTTCTTCCTGCAGAGTGCAGACAGCTCTGCCTGTATGTAATTCCTCAGTATGTGAAAACCCAGCCAGCTCAGAGGGGGATTTATCCAGCTTGTAAAAGATAAGAGAGAAGCTGCCCTAATCTAAATAATACACAGGCAGTGTGCAGAGAGGGGCCTGGAGGGGGGAGATGCATCTCAGAATCACAACACTGAAGAACTTGGCAGCCTTCCAGACACAGGCCTGACAAGTCTGACAAGAGAGAGATAAGTTGATTTATTACAGAGATGGTGATAGTAGAACGTGCTGCAGTAAGCCAGAACACATTAGAATAGCTTTTGGAACTTGTAGGATGATAAAAAACAGGATGCAATTTTTGTTACGGAGTCTCTTTAAGAAAAACAAAAAAAAAATCAACATTTATTCAAATAAAGTCACTTCATCACATTCTGGAACATGATCATAACTCTCCAAACCCCCAGATTTCATCATGAATTTCTAGTGACTATCTCCTTTTACATGTACAACACTCATGACTTGCAGCATTATTGTTTTGGGTGTTGTGGAGTCTTGAGTGCAATTTATTTTGGTCTTTTCCTGGTGAATCCTATTGCCAACTGATTTTCCTTTTTTACATATGGTAACTGCCTGGACACTATTTCGATTTACTTTTTTATGAACTGTAAGGAGGGCTTATTTTGTAGTAGGGATTACCGTATATTTTGAGCTTCCTGAAAAATCACGCTTGAGCTCATTTTTGGATTAGGTCTTATTTTCAGGGACATGGGGTAGTGAAGGGGCGTTCCATGGATATGGCCGCCGGGGGTCCCCTCCAATAGTAGCCAAAGGCGGGGATGAGGACAAGTGCCCATCTCAGAGGTCACTGAAGGGAAGCCAGACTGTCTCCAAGAATTGACAGGAACCAAATCGGAAGCCCCACTGTGATGTCATCACTGATTCCTCAGGGTCCTGCTAAGGGGTTGTCCACCCCATTGCTATTTGGAGTAATATGTTTTTCAAAACTAAATACGAGCTTCAATAAACTACTTAAAGGACAACTGTAAAGAGAGGGATATAGAGGCTGCCATATTTATTTTCTTTTGCACAATACCAGTTGCCTGGCAGCCCTGCTGATTTATTTGGCTGCAGTAGTGTCTGAATAACACCAGAAACAAGCATGCAGCCAATCTCGTCAGACCTGACAATAATGACAGAAACACCTGGGGCTTGATTCACAAAGCGGTGCTAACCTACTTAGCACGTCTAAAGTCTTTAGACGCGCTAACCAGGGTGCTAAGTAGGTTAGCACCGGATTTCTCAATCAGATCGCGCACTAACTTTGTGCGCGCAAAGTTTTACGCGCGCTAAGTCCCATAGGCTTTAATGGGCACTTCGCGCGGAGCGCTCTGTGCTCTGTGCAGTACGCACGTAACACATAAAGTTTTACGCGCATAAAGTTTTGCGCGCGTAAAGTTTTATGCGCGAAAAGCTTGTTTAGACGTGCGAAGGGGGTTTTCACAGGCGTGCTAACAGTTAGCACCGCTTTGTGAATCAAGCCCCTGATATGCTGCATACTTGCTTAGGGGCTATGGCTAAAAATATTGGAGGCAGAGGACCAGCATGATGCCTAGCAACCGATATTGCTTAAAACGAAAAAAAGATATGGCAGCCTCCATATACCTCGCACGTCAGTTGTCCTTTATGCTGGATACACACCATGCGTTGCCGCGTTCGATGCGGCCGTTGATACGCGTCGATTCGATTATTTCCGACATGTCCGATTCAAGCTTCGATGGATCGTTAGGTCGATTTGCCATACTTTACATGGCATTCGACCTAAAAATCATCGAAATTAGTTCGGAAATGCTCGGAAATAATCGAATCGACGCGTATCGACGGCCGCGTGCGACGCGGAAACTCATGGTGTGTATCCAGCATATAGCAGTTACAAAAACTCTAAATCTTGTTAATTTCATTAAACCTAAACTGCTTGTCAGTTCTTTACATTCCACCCTTCAGCAAAACAAAGAAGAAACTTCACTGTGACTCAGCAGTTCCAGTTTATGATCTATGTGCGAAAACTTCCTGGTCTGCAAGAAATAGCTGTCACACCTCTTGTATAATGCTGTGGAAGAGGCAATACAGCACATAGTGTACACTGGGAAGGGCCGTCAACACCGCCATGTCATGACCAAAACAGAGAGGAGTAACAAAAATGTGAAGAGATTAAAGATTTTTAATGAAGGGCATAGATGGCTTTATCAGAACCCCAATTTAGGCAGTTTTTAAAAGTCAACCTAAAGCTTTGAAGAAATAAAAAAAGGATACTTACCCAAGAAGAGGCAAGCCTCTGGATCCTTTACAGCAGGGACGTAACTAGAGTGGTGCAGCCCTTGCGACCACAGGGGGGCCCAGAGGTGGGGGGGGGGGAGAGGGGCAACTACGAACCTTCCCTTCCTCTGATACAGGGGATTATACTTCAGATCAGGTGATTTTGTAGCTTTTTATGGGTATGATGATCATGATGGCCACACTTGTTTTATGACCCCAAGGCCATAAAAGGGAGGCAAGGAAAGGGGTTTGAACAATGGGGGGACCCTATCAAAGTTCTGCTGGGGGACCCCATAAATTGAAGTTACACCACTTCTGCAGAGGCTTCCCGTATCCTAGAGACCGCCGCTGCTGCCCGGGACCGCCTGAAAGATCGGGGCCATGCTATTCTTTGTGGATGAGCGCTGCCCTATTGCGCCTGAGCAAGTAGCACAGAGACAGTTTCCTGCGTTGGCCCGGCTGTACTGATGCACAGAGGGGAGCACCGGCACAATAACATCAGACAAACTCTTGTCTGATATGTTCCAAGGATCCACGTGTAGCAATGGGGTCGAGGAGGGCCGCCGAGCGGCGTGCGTTGGAACGGATTCCCGCAGGCGGGGCGAGCAAGAACAATGCGGTTGTGCGGTGCTCAGGCGTTGGGGATCGCTGAAGTTTCGGCACGCCAGATCTTTAGAAGACATTATGAGGCCGCTGTATACAGGTTAGTCTGATTGTTGGCCATGTTGGTCATTATCCACCACAGAAGAGTTCAGCCCAGCAAGTGAACATATTTTTAGACTAGCTTACAAATACACATGCTATGCAGTGTGAAAATGTGTTTGTAAACACACCAGGCGCAATCCAATTCACTTTTTCTTCTAGGTGATATTTTTACATCATAAATAAAATGCCTTTTAAGTCACCAGCAACCAATACTTTTTTCACCTACTTTTTGGTACTTTTTCAATTTTAAGAATGCTGATGTTTTTTCTGGCTGCAAATAAGCGCATCTGGACTGAGTATGTGCAGGTAAGCAGGAATGAGCTTTCGAGTAGCTTCATACTCGAAACTACTGGAATTCAGAGTTAATTAAAGCACCTGTGGGGGCGGGTGAGGGAGGCTTAACTTATGCATGATGCCTTCCGATCTGCTGCGTCACACGTCACGTTCCAAGTCGTGATCATGTCACTACCACGCTTCCTCCATCAACTCGAAAGGAGGAAGCGTGGTAGTGATGTGAATGCGACTTGGAACGTGACGTGGGACACATCTAATCGGAAGGCATCATGCCTTAAAAAAAAGGCCTCTATGGATGAATAGAACGGTTAGTGATAAAATGAAGTGGAAAAAGAATGCCTAGAAGGTTATAAAACAGGAGGGGACCGAGGCTGCATAAAGCAATTGTAAGGAGTGCAATAAAAGTTGTAAAAAAGAAATTAGGCTGGCAAAGATTGAAGTTGAAAATCAAATCTGTAGAGATATAACATCTGACCCAAAGATTTTTTACAAATACATCAACTCTATAAAACAGAAAGGTTGACTGTATTGGACTCCTAAAGGATGAGAGTGGGAACTCAATGGTGGATGACCAAGGTAAGGCAGAGTTATTAAATGCTTTCCTTGCTTCTGTCTTCACAAGGGAAACAGCACTGTTGCAAATTACAGAGGCAGAAGAGTCTCAATCTTCCAATTGTAAATATTAAATGCTTAACACAGGAAGAAGTGAAGGCAAGACTAAATAAATTAAAAAAAAGACTAGTCACCTGCCCCAGATGGCATACATCCTCTGGTCCTAAGGGAATTAAAGGATACCCGAAGTGACATGATGAGATAGACATGGGTATGTACAGTGCCTAGCACACAAATAAGTATGCTGTGTTCCTTTTTTTCTTTCTCTGCCTGAAAGAGTTAAATATCAGGTATGTAAGTGGCTGACTCAGTCCTGACTCAGACAGGAAGTGACTACAGTGTGACCCTCACTGATAAGAAATTCCCCATTTTATCTCTTTCTTGCTCTCAGAAGCCATTTTCTGCTAGGAAAGAGTTTTATAGTTGGAATTTCTTATCAGTGAGGGTCACACTGTAGTCACTTCCTGCTGAGTCAGGACTGAGTCAACCACTTACATACCTGATATTTAACTCTTTCAGGCAGAGAAAGAAAAAAAGGAAAACAGCATATTTATTTCTGTGCTAGGCATTGCACATACACATGTCTATCTCATCATGTCACATGTCACTTCGGGTATCCTTTAAGTTCAGTTATAGATAAACCCCTTTATCTTATCTTTTGTGACTCTCAACTAGCAGAGTTCCAGTGGATTGGCGCACAGCCCATGTTTTCCCATTATTTAAGAAGGGCAAAAAATCAGATCCGGGAAATTATAGACCTGTAAGCTTTTACATCAGTTGTATGCAAACTATTTGAGGGGTTACTAAGAGATACTATACATGACTTCATAGTAGAAAATAATCTTATTTATCAGCATCAACATGGGTTTACTAAAGACAGGTCCTGTTTGACTAACAGTGAACGCTAATGAGGACATTGGGAATGCTGTAGATGTGATATACTTGGATTTTGCAAAGGCCTTCAACACTGTTCCCCAAAAAAGACTGGTGCAAAAGTTGAGGATGCAAGGACTGGGAAAGAGTCTGTGTGCATGGATAGGGAACTGGCTAATGGACAGAAATCAAAGAGTTGTGGTTAATGGATTATATTCAAAATGGGAGACGGTTAGCAGTGGGGTCCCACAGGGGTCTGTACTGGGTCCTGTGCTCTTCAATGTATTTATTAATGATCTAGTAGATGCAGTAGTGAGAAATGTTGCTATTTTTGCAGATGATACAAAATTCTGCAGAATCATCAACATTAGTGAATATAGTGACATATTGCAACAGGATCTGGATAGGATGGTATATAGGCATGGCCGGATTTAGGCCAAGGTCACCTAGGCCATGGCCTAGGGCACCACAGGAGCAAGGGCACCAAAGCAGCAGGCTAAACTGGTGCAGCATTTCCAAGCTTTCAAATGCTGCAATGCAGGGGGATCAGGCTAGCACCTGACCATGGTACTCTGCTACTAGCCACCTGTGCAGCAGCCACCTTGCTCTATGTGCACATTTGCATTGTGGCCGGCAGCTATGGACTTGGACAGCATTGGAGATGGAAAGGAAGAGGAAGCTTCTGCCTTGGAGACGAGCGAAGAAACAAGTGACACTGATGGCTGTTGTGGTGTGAAGGCGAGCTGGCTACGTATACTGAAAGGGGTGTGTGGGAAAAGGAAAGGAATTAAGGGAGTCATCTGGCTACCTATACTGGAGGGAAAGGGGGGAGGGGTCATCTGGCTACTTATACTGGAGGGAAGGGGGAGGGGTCATCTCGCTACCTATACTGAAGGGGGGCGGCTGTTGACAGTGGCCTTGGGCGGTAAAGAGTAGAAATCCGGCCCTGTATATAGGTACATAAATGGCAGATGAAATTCAATGTTGAAAAATGTAAAGTCATGCATTTTGGTCATACCAATGGTCTAGGACCATACAAAATAAACGGGATACAGATGGGGACCAGGGATGGTCGTAGTCAGCCAACTTCGCTACGCTGGAACTACGCGTAGTTTTACGCAATTACGCTTCGCCAAACTACGGCTTCGAAATCAAATATTCGCTTCGTATGCATTTCGTAGAATACGAGTTAAAATACGCAATTACGCATAGTGCGAAGCGTAGTGTATGCGGATGCTTATGCCTGTATGCAGAAAATTTTACGCATTAATTCCTCTTTAGATGCTTATCCTGGGAACTCTTCTATGCGTACATTTCCCTTTCCAATGCGTAAATTTGTAAGGCCCGGTTCACATTAGCGTTCGCTATCCGGATTTTCCGGATCTGATCCGGACCGCATACTGTACAAACGGAACGTACGTTCCGCATAGCAATGCAAAGGCTATGCGGACGTTCACATACGTTCCGTACAGTACGGAACCGGACCGGATCCGGACTCTTTTCCAACATGCGCTATTTTTTGTGTCCGGATCTCCGGCCCACGCATCCTGACCGGAGCCTGACCTGAGCCTGACAGCACCATCAGGAACACAGAAACCAATGGGAAACGGAAGGCACAGAACACACTGCCTACAAAAACCTGACGTTCTACCCCACTTCCTATGCGTATCCAAGCGGCCATTTCGGATGGGGACACATGGGCCAAGCATGTCTGGAGTGGAGCAGCAGTGACAGACGTGCTGGAGCTGTTTGGCAGCATATCGGAGGTGGAGGTGATGCCTACAGCGGAGGAACCTGATTGTACATGTGCACCAGGTGCACCTTCTGCTGACCCGAACATTTTTTTATTTATATTTAACTATTTTTTGCCCACGGATCCGGATGGCAGCCTGATGCATGCCTGATACAAACGGACCGGATCCGGATCGGAACCATACGGTTCTGATCAGGATCAGGTCAGAATCCGATCAGGATCCGGTCCGTTTACTTGCCAAAACGCAAGTGTGAACGGGGCCTAAGCATACAATCGTACGCGGAAAAATAGACGCGAGTAATGCAGACGTAGTTCACTACGCAATACACATGTTAACTACACATAGTAAGCGTAAGCTACGCGTAGCGGTACTTCGCTACGCGTAAATTCGTAAGCGTAGTTCTGCAACTTCACCTACGAACTACGATGCGTAGATGCAAGCTACGATGCGTAAATTCGCACTGGCGTAGTTTCTGCTCATCTTTGATGGGGACATAAAACTTGGAGAAGGACTTAAAGAGACTCTGTAACGTCAAAAAGATCCCCTGGGGGGTACTCACCTCGGGTGGGGGAAGCCTCCGGATCCTAATGAGGCTTCCCACCCCGTCCTCTGTCCCACGGGGGTCTCGCTGCAGCCCTCCGAACAGCCGGCGACAGAGCCGACTGTCAGTTCAATATCTACCTTTGCAGGCTCCAGCGGGAGCGCTGTGGCTGCTCTCGGCTCCGAACTACACGGAAATACCCGATCTCAGTCGGGTCCGCTCTACTGCGCAGGCGCCGGAAACTTGCGCCTGCGCAGTAGAGCAGACCCGACGGCGATCGGGTATTTCCGTGTAGTTCGGAGCCGACAGCCGTCAGAGCGCCTGCGCAGGAGCCAGGAAGGTAAATATTGACATCATTATTCTCGGAGGGCTGCAGCGAGACCCCTGAGGGACGAAGGACGGCGTGGGAAGCCTCATTAGGATCCGGAGGCTTCCCCCACCCGAGGTGAGTACCCCCTAGGGGATCTTTTGATGTTACAGATCCTCTTCAAGAGTACTCATCGACAACAAGTGAAATAATCGTATTCGATGCCAAGCCGCTGCAGCTAAAGCTAATACAATTTTGGGATGCATTAAAAGGGAAATAAAAACTTGAGCTGCTAGCATAATATTGCCCCTGTTTAACTCTCTAGTAAGGCCACATCTGGAATATGGAATTCAGTTCTGGGCACCACATTACAGGAAAGATATTGCAGTTATAGAGCAGGTGCAGAGATGAGCAACAAAATTGATACGTGGGATGGAAGGTCTCACTTACCAAGAAAGGTTAGATAAACTGGGTTTAGAGAAAAAACGCCTTAGAGGAGATCTAATTAACATGTATAAATACATCAGAGGGCAATATAAAAGCTTGGCGGATGAGCTTTTCATCCCTAGGCCTTCACAAAGGACCAGAGGACATGATCTGTGCATGAAGAAAAAACGTTTTAGCTATTTATTTAAGAAAGGGTTTTTTCAGTAAGATTGATTCATATGTGGAATGCATTGCCACAGGAAGTAGTTGTGGCAAATTCTATATCTGAATTTAAAGGGGGCATCCATGACTATAATTACTAGGTAATGCCCAGTGGTGTTGATCCAGGGATTTTATCTGATTGCATCTGGAGTCGGGAAGGAATTTTTTTCCCTTTTGGGGCTAATTGGACCATGCCTTGTAAGGGTTTTTTGCCTTCCTCTGGATCAACAGGGATATGTGAGGGAGCAGGCGGGTTGTTGTACTTTGTTTTCTGGTTGAACTCAATGGACGTAGGTCTTTTTTTCAACCCAAATAACTATTTGACTATGCATAAGTTAACCATCCCTCACCCGCCCCTACAAGTGCTTTAATTAACTCTTCGATTTCAAGTAGTTTCGAGTATGAAGCTACTCGAAAGCCCATCCCTGCAAGTAAGGTGTGAACATGCCTAATAGAATGAAGCACTCATGCATGAAGGTAAAAAAAAAGCTGTGCACAAGTGGCTTTATCCCACTGGGCATGTGCAGTACTTACATGTCCAGATCTGGGAGCACAGCCAGAAGCTGAAGTGAAACCCAGCACTGGAATTGTGGCCGCTGTAGCAGGACTGGGCCAAGGCTCTGGGGGCACCAGCTTAAGGGCACAGAGCCCTAAGGATGCACCTGTGCCTCCCCAAGGGCCCCCTTTGTCCAGCCATTGCAGAGTATATGCGAGCAGAGCGTGCTGGAACAGTTACTCACCTCTTAGCACTGCTGGGATCTCTCGCATATAGAAGAAACGTTGCAAAAGGCAAAAGAAATCCCAGCATCGCTGATAGATAATTTACCCAGCATGCTGTGGGAGGGAGGAAGGGTACCTAATACTGGGCTAATACTGGGGGCACATCTGGCTACCTATATATGGAGGAGGTGCACTTTGGAATATCTGCCTCTGGTACTGGATGACTTGGTCCCGGCATTGGGCTGTAGGAGGATCCAGGAAAACTCTTGACCATTTAGAAGCTCCCCACTCCTCAGGTAAGTAACATGCCCAACGCCCAACACACACACACACACACACACACACACACACACACACACACACACACACACACACACACACACACACACACACACACACACACACACACACACACACACACACACACACACACACACACACACACACACACACACACACACACACACACACACACACACTTTTCAGCATCTGTAACATTGATGTGTTGTTGAAGAGCGAACAACTGTGTTAATGGGCTCAGACAGGACTACCAAAATCAATCAGCATACCTTTCTACTACTACAGATTTTGTAACATTGTACACTCAAGATTGTATCATTAGTGGGCACTTTAAGACAAGACACAGAACATTTATATCAAGCTTTCCTGATACCTCCACGTCTCCATACTTCCTGGGTTAGCTCCTCCCCCTAACCCCTATAGGACCCGTATAGATCTATAAATAAAGGTCATGACCCTATACACCCCATTCTCTTTTTTTGTCCTCAGACACTATAGGATCCGTGGTGGTATGGTTATTTTCAACTGTATATTTTATTCTATCTTATTCTATCTTTACACTAATTAATCTATTTTCTAGCTCATTGAGCACCTTACCCGTAATGCTAGGTTTTTTTCCAGCTACCTACATTTTTTTCCCTGGCTGGGAGACTTCTATGGCTGCTAAATGCGCCCCACATAGAGCTCCTAGGGATCAGTATGGTGTTTTGCACGGGCTAAATGCCTGTAAGGATTCACTGTGTGTCCGCTTCAGGATGCGCTTGGCCTACCTGTGGGCTTTCTCCTCATCTCGTATCATCTTCATGTTGCTCAGGGAGGACTGGGAGCGCTGCAATGGCAGCGGCGGCTTCCGGTATCCTCCAACAGCGTCCGGAAGTGGATTCTGCGCATGCGTGCGCCAGCGCCGGCCAAAGTACTCGGAGGAGTTCCGAGCGGACATATTGGTTGTGGGCGCACGTGCCCTTTCTAGCGTGCGTAGGTGGAGCACGCTTAGGGCGCTGTATTTAAGTCAGTTCGTTCCTCTCCTTCAAAGAGAGAGGAGTGGAGGACTGATAGGCTCCGCTGGTTGGTGCATTTTGCCTTTGACAGTGTGGACTTTCAGGAACTTAGTTGAAATAGTAAGTAGGAAATATTATCAATGGTCTAATCATAGTGTTGGCTCTTTTGGCTAATTTATATGAGATTATTGATTACTGGTTTGTATTCCCCACAGTGAATCCAGCCGAAAATACTGATCCAGGTCCATCTGGGTAAGGTTTTTTTCCATATATCTTAAAGGGGCCTTAAAAAAAAAAAAAAAAAAGGGGTAGCATACAATTAGCAATTAAATTATTGCTTATATGTTCTAGAACACAGAATCAGGAGGATACAGACCAGGGATCTAACAGACCAAGGTCTACAGTTCAGCCAGTAGATAATGCTTCTTCAGGAGCTTCTAGGTAAGAAATGGGATATTATCCACATAAATATTATTCCAAAAAAAAAAAAAAAAAAAAAAATCCCCAATAAAGCAATTAAATATTGCTTATGTTTTGTAGAGCGAGTGGTACAAGAGGATCTGAAGCAAGATCTAACCGTACGCATTCAAGGTCAAGATCAAGATCGAGATCAAGATCAAGATCAAGGCCAAAGAAACATATTTCAAAAAAGACTCGCAGATCATCTAGGTCTAGATCCAGGTCACGCTCCAGGAGAAGGAGGCATTCCTCTAGATCAGGCTATCATCATCACAATTACAGATATAGATCACCATCACCAATTAACAGACGCTTACCGGATAAAAATCAATGTTGGGCTTGTCCCGGTCAGGCAATGCCAGGAAAGACTGTGTGTGAGACATGCTTTGCTCAGCTAGCAAAGTCACAAGAGAACAAAACCGAAGACATATCTGACATAATAAGAAAGGTGGTGAGAGAAGAGGTGATGGCACATTCATCAACCTCTCAACAAGCGGAAAAAGATCAAGAATCAATTGATACGGACAGAGGAGAAGATGATGAAGCCCCTTGTCTATTTGACTTCAGACTAACAAGCCCTTTCATAACGGCTATAAAGGAGGCACTAGATTGGGCAGAACCCACCGGCGAGGAAGAACAAAGCAGGGAGTATTACTCACATTTATCGAAAAAATTGAATACTTTTCCAATAATGAGGGAAATAAGAAACTTAATTCTGGAGGAATGGAAGAAGGTGGAAAACAAAACCTCATTTCATAATCGTTTTTCCAAACTTTATCCATTAAAAGACGAGGAGGTACCTTTCCTCTTAAACCCGCCAACAATAGATGCTTCTTTATCAAGACTAGCGAAGCATGTGACGCTTCCTAGGGAGGATTCCGCAATCTTTAAGGATCCGCTTGAACGGAGAGTAGACAACGACCTGAAGAGATCATATGTATCGGCAGGGGCTACCTGTAAACCAGCCATAGCTCTTACTTCAGTGGCAAAAGCTCTTAAAGTCTGGACATCCAATATAGAGCAAGCAGTTCAACAGGATGCAGATAAGGAAGAAATATTATCAGCAATGGAAGATTTGAAAATTACGGCAGACTTTGTAGGCGAAGCTTCAATGGACATCCTTAGATCCCTTTCCAGGATTATGCTAAACTCAGTCACCGCAAAAAGGGCTATGTGGTTAAAGTCATGGAGGGCAGACATGGGCTCCAAACAGAATTGGGTTAAGATACCATACGATGGAGTATCTCTCTTTGGGAACGAGATGGATAAGGCGATTTCCAGAGTAACCGGAGGAAAATCGGGACTTATCCCACAAGACAGGCCACAGAAGAGAAATTTTCCGCCCAACAGAAAACAAAATACCCGTTTCAAAGACGCAAGAACATATAGACCAGGTAAACCGTTCAGAGGTAACTGGAAAAGTTCACAATCTTCTCTAGCAAGATCACTGAAATCTAATACATCGTCTTCTGGCCAAACTAAGCAGTCTTTTTGAAGTTACGCCCACCCGGACGTCCATGGTGGGGTCCCGTCTGATGAACTTCAAGGACGTTTGGGTGGAAAAGGTCAAGGACAAATGGGTAATTGCGACAATATCAGCAGGGCACAAATGGAAATTTCGATACTCTCCGAGAGACAAATTTATTCAAACACGGCTTCCAAAGAACCAAGAAAAGGCAGCCACATTGAGAGACTATGTGAATTTATTGCTGCAACAGAACGCAATACGCACAGTCCCATCAGGGGAGGAAGGAAAAGGTATCTACTCTCAGCTCTTCCTTGTGCAGAAAAAAAGCGGAGGATACCGTCCGGTGATAGACCTGAAGTATCTAAACAGATCGATATCAATTCCGAAATTCAAAATGGAATCCCTCCAATCAATTATTCTGGTCATCATGCCCCAAGATTGGATGCTATCCATCGATCTTCAGGACGCGTATCTTCATATACCCATACAGGAGAAACTGCAAAAGTACCTGAGATTTTGTATAGACGATACACATCTCCAATTCAATTCTTTGCCCTTCGGGCTCTCAACAGCACCTCGGACATTCACAAAGGTGTTAGTATCAGCAGTGGCGGAGTTGAGGCTCAAGGGTATCAGAATTCACCATTATCTAGACGATATCTTGATTTTGGCAGACTCAGAGCTGAAACTAATCATGCACAGAGACATCACAATCAAATTTTTGGAAGAGTTGGGTTGGATAATCAACCTCAAGAAGAGCCAGATGACTCCATCCAGGAGATTAATCTACCTCGGAGCAACCTTCGACACAGTGTTCAACACAGTGTGCTTACCGGAGGAGAAAGTACAAAAGATTCACAAAATGATGTATTCAACAATGTACCTTCCTTACATCTCAGCAAGACAGTGCCTGCAGGTACTAGGAGTAATGTCATCAGTGATTCCCATGGTGAGATGGTCCAGATGGAACATGAGAAAATTTCAGTTGAATTTCCTAGGCCAATGGAATCAATCATCAATGAGCCAAAGAATAAAGCTATCAATACCTTGCAGGATTTCATTACTATGGTGGACCAACCAGGACAACTTAAGACAGGGCTTCTCACTTATTCCCCAAAACTGGAGCATAATTACGTCAGATGCGAGCCAGGAAGGCTGGGGAGCCCATTGTCTTCATCACTGGGCACAGGGTCAGTGGCCGGAGGTCCAGAAAAAAGTTGTTTCCAATGTATTAGAACTCAGGGCAGCTTTTCAGGCAACCAAAGCTTTTGCACATGTTGTGAGGAATACAGCCTTATGCTTAAGGATGGACAATCGTGCAGCTGTAGCATATGTCCAGAAGCAAGGTGGGACCAGGAGCTTATCACTAATGAAGGAGCTTTCTCCATTAATGAATTGGGCAGAGGAGAACCTGATAGCAATCAGAGCAGTCTACCTTCCAGGGAAATCGAACGTGCAAGCGGATTTCCTATCTCGGAATACGCTCGACAACAACGAGTGGAAGTTGAACTCGGGAGTTTTCAAGCAGATAGTACAATTGTGGGGTCTTCCTCAAATAGACCTTTTTGCATCAGACCACAACAACCAATTGCCAGTATTTCTCTCCAGACACTGGGTCCCAGGCACAAGTGGAATAGATGCTTCGACGTTTCCATGGAAGGCATCACTGGTATATGCCTTCCCCCCAGTTCCACTATTACTGAGATTCCTGAGGAGGCTGATGACAGAACAAATGGAAGCAATAGTGGTGGCTCCTTACTGGCCCAAGAGGCCTTGGTTTCCTCTGTTATTCAGGATGTCACTTTACCCTCCTCTGAGGTTACAGATGTCACAGAACATATTAACACAGAACGGAATGAGTCATCAGAATCCGGAGATGCTGTCCTTAGCGGTATGGAGATTGAAAGGAAAATTCTAATCGAAGCAGGATTCTCTCAGTCAGTGATAGGTACCTTATTGCAGGCAAGAAAAGTCTCAACAAACAAATCATATCACAGAATATGGAAAAAATTCATAGACTTTTCTTCAATCAGGAGAGTTGACTTTATGTCCCCATCAATACCTCATATTCTCGAGTTTTTACAAACAGGCGTTGACCTTGGCTTAAGTGTCAGTACCATAAGAGGTCAAATATCAGCCATTTCAAGTCTGATAGGCAAGAGACTGTCTGCAGACAGACTGATCCAGTTGTTCTGCCAGGCATTAATGAAAATCAGACCGCCAATCAAAAAGATACTTCCCTCATGGGATTTGCCGTTGGTTCTGGAATACTTATCGGGGCCTCCTTTTGAGCCTATTGAATCCTGTTCTATTTGGAACCTAACTCTGAAAGCAACATTCCTAGTAGCCATATCTTCGGGCAGAAGAGTCTCAGAGATTCAAGCTTTGGGAGCTACTGATCATTATATTACCTTTTTCCCAGATAGGGTAGTTCTGAGACCAGTAATGACTTTTCTACCAAAGGTAGTTTCAACTAAACATCTAAATCAAGAGTGGACGCTGCCAGCCTTTCCAGACTCAGAAGAAGGATCTTCATACAAGCATCTGGACATTGCTAGGATTTTGAGAGTTTACATTGAGGCTACAGAACCTTTTAGAAGTTCGGATCATCTGTTTGTTTGTCCTTCAGGCCCCAGAAAGGGGAAGGAGGTTTCGGCTAGGACAATAGCCACCTGGGTAGTCAGATTGATAAAGTCAGCCTACAGAAACATTGGAACAAATGAAATGCCCTCAACTTCAGCACATTCAACCAGAGGTGTATCAGCTTCATGGGCAGCCTCATCGGGGGTTTCGCTTACTACAATATGTAAAGCAGCAAATTGGGCTTCCCCAAATACATTTATCAAACATTACAGAATAGATCCATCTGTGTTAACCTCTGTTAATTTTGGAAGAAAAGTCTTGGCATCTGTGGATAAATAATTATCTGACCTTATATAAATATTTTGCATATTCCCACCCGTCTGGTTTATTGTGTGCTAGTTATATCCCAGGAAGTATGGAGACGTGGAGGTATCAGGAAAGCTGGAAAATTTGTACTTACCTCTGTAATTTTCCTTTCCTGATACAACTCCACGTCGACATACGACCCTCCCTTATTTTTGTGTGTCTGAGTACTATAAACAAGAATGGGGTGTATAGGGTCATGACCTTTATTTATAGATCTATACGGGTCCTATAGGGGTTAGGGGGAGGAGCTAACCCAGGAAGTATGTCGACGTGGAGTTGTATCAGGAAAGGAAAATTACAGAGGTAAGTACAAATTTTCCAGCTTTTCTCCTGGTGGACTCAAAGCTCCAGAGCTGCAACCAGTAGGATGCGCTCTATAGGCAGCAGCAAATGAATAGATGCTGGCTTACTGAACAGTTAAGGCCCGTACCTGTACCCACAATGCAATTTTCCCGGCGACCGGGATTCTGTTGTGTATCTTTTAGAGCAGAGAGGAAGTTCTGAGTTCATGTCCGCTTTAAAGCAAACCCAAGTTTATAAAGAGCATGGATGCCTGTCCATGAGAAACTATCTAACAAACTCTTATCATGGGGTCCCTCCATGGACACGGTGAAGTCGAGGAGGAGATGCCTCTGGAAGTAACTGTTTGCTTTAGGGCTCTTTTAACCAGCTCCCGACCACCTAACACACATGTGCATTCCCTGCAAATCAACACAGCGGGGATCCGTCATCATCCCTTACATTTTAATGGTACGTACACACTGGCGACTTTGAAAAAGCAGCTTAACGACGGTTCTGCCGACAATCGGGGAAATAACTTTACCAAACGATCATTAAGTACAATGACAAACTAACGATATCGGCACGATGAGAAAATCCAACAGGACGGATCGTATCGAGCGACAATCATTACAAAACTATAGTGTGTACAGTTATCTGCCGAGAACGATCGTTACAAGGGCCAATGCACTTGCGTTGGATTCTGCCCAGCTTCCGTACTTCCTGTGTAGCGCGACCCGTAAAGATTGTTACATTACAAATTTCAAATAAACTTTGTTCTCAAGTTAACAATCATATTTTTATCTATTGTAACTCCATGTTAGTGGTTTTTTTTTTAATATATAAATATGTACGCAGCATTTCCCTCTAATCGTTCTTTTCGGTGAGAACGATCGTTAAAATGTGTATAATGATCGCTGCATCCCATCGTTGCATTCCAATCGTTCCAATATCGTTCGTCTGGTAACTATCGTTCCTTGCAAACGATAGTTATCGCAAGTGTGTACGTAGCATAAGCCTCTGGCAGGGTCCTCCCTTCCCTAGTGTAATCTACTGGATTGTGTGCTCCTTTCCTATGACAGCCTACCTAACCAGCCCATAATCGCATGTTCATGTATCTTGTACCATTTGCCTCGTAAAACTTTGTTCTACGTTGTATAACCTTGTTACGTCTGTCATCTTTGTATCATTGTGTATATTTATTGTTCAGTGCTGTGTAATATGTTGGCGCTTTATAAATACAATAAATAATAATAATCAGCCTGCCAGCCGCGATCGGAGCTCTGTCACTTAACTGTCCCTCCCGACGGCACACATTCTAATGCCTCTCATTGGGTATCATTCATAAAGAGGCTGTCGGTAAGGGGAATCAGTGCGGGAAAACACCGCTGGCGGTGTTTTAGACTTCTGGGTGGGCATTCATAAAAAAGTATCCATGTGCGGAAGCACTGCGGAGATTCCCCGAACTAGGCTGGCGATAGGCAGGCGGTAGGCAGGTGGAGACACGGAAGCTGCAGAGTTGATACATTTCTCCGTGTTCCGTTCTGCTGCAGCTGCCTGGGAGGTCTGTGTGTCTCCATTCACTTGCATTGGTATCGCCACATCAGAGGGAGCGGGACTTCCCGACCTGACACCGCTTGCGGTGTTCTTCATGAATGAACATTTTGCTACATTTGTTCCGATAATCACCGCACAAGGCGGTGATTTATCACTCTGCTCGTTAGTGTCATTTTTTCATGCGGAAAGAGCCTTTATGAATGCTGACTTTGCCGAGTGGTCGGTAAAGTCAGCTGTTTTTAGCATTTCCGCATGCGGAAATGCTTTATGAATGATAGCCATAGGCTTCTAGGGCCATTTTTTAAGGGGGGGGGGGGGGGGGGGAATAGAAGAAATATTTTTTTTTTTTTTTTTAATAAATAAATAATAATTTTACATTAATATAAAAGAACAAAAACAAAAAAAAACTAAAGATTGCAGCAGCAATCAGAGACCACTAAAACATAACTATTAGGGGGGAAAAAGTAGGTAAAATTCATTTTGGGTGCCAAGTTGTAGGACTGCACAATAAATTGTTAAACCTGCGCAGTGCTGAATTGTAAAAAATGACCTGGTCATTAGGTGCGTATAAACCTCTGGTCCTCAAGAGGTTAAGCTGCTTTTTCACTTGTTGCAATTCACTTAAAAAAGTATTATTGATTGCAACAGCACCACAATTTACATGAAAGTCGTGGGCCTCATTTTCCATTAGTACAATTTGTTTTCTGGAATCGCAATCACCAGCCTGCACAGTTTTTGGTGCAATTGCACTTCCTTACAACCGCTGCACGGCGCAATCGTAGAGAGTGGAAATAGTAGTTTGCGCAATCGCAAATGCAGTGCACTTGCAATCGCGCTTCTAAGTGGAAAAGGGCCCTTATACTGCAAAGCACAATCGCAAAACACAAAACGCTTTCAAGACTCATTTACACTACGTGCGATTCCAAAGTGATTTTGAAGCTAGGAACACACATGTAAAAATGCATCTATGGCCTAGTTCTCACCAAGAAACGCTAAGTGTAAATGCAAACGCTTAGCATTTTTGTAGCAATTTGCAGAAGAGATTGCCGGCATGTGCTTAGCAATTTTCTATTTATGCCTAGGGATTTTAAAACTTTTGGGTTTAGCGATTTTTCAGTTCTTGTACACTTTGATCTGGTAGTGAACAGCTTTTGACAAAAAAACGCTTTGAAAATCACTCTGTTCAGCGATTTTTAAAGTGATTTTACAGTTTTTCCTCTACTACTACATAGGCTATCATTCATAAAGCATTTCCGCATGCGGAAATGCTTAATACCGGTGACTTTACCGAACACTCAGCAAAATCCCAATTCATAAAGGCTCTTTCCGCATGAAAAGCTGACATTCCCATGAAGAGCGATACATTTCCGCCTTGTGCGGAGTTTTTCTAGATTAATCTAGAAAAAGTAACAAACACATCCATTCATAAAGATTAGAGCAAGCGGTATGCGGAAGGAAAATACCGCTTGCTCGACAGTAGCGATAGGCGGGCGGATTACTTGTAAATGAATGGGACGGACCTCCCAAGCAGCATCAGACAGAGGAGCGCACGGAGGGAATCGGGCAGCTTTTATGTTTCCGCATGTCTTCCGCCACGCTACCGCCAGCTTCCTCCAGAAAACCTCCGCACTTGTATCGCAACAGGCAACTTCTTTATGAATGACCACCCAGAAGTCTTAAAGGGGAACTGAAGAGAGAGGTATATGGAGGCTGGCATGTTTATTTCCTTTTAGACAATACCAGTTGCCTGGCAGCCCTGCTGATCCTCTGCCTCTAATACTATTAGTTATAGCCCCTGAACAAACATGCAGCAGATCAGGTGTTTCAGTGGTTCAGACTTATAAGTCTGATCTGACAAGACTAGCTGCATGCTTGTTTCTGGTTTTAATCAGATACTACTGCAGAGAAATAGACCAGCAGGGCTGCCAGGCAACTGGTATTGATTAAAAGGAAATAAACAGGACAGCCTCCATATACCTCTCTCTTCAGTTCCCCTTTAAGTACCGCTTGCAGAGAAGAACGGTGTTTTCCCGCACTACCGACTGGTCCTTTATGAATGATTGCCATGGGGTATCATTCATAAAGCATTTCCGCATGCGGAAATGCTTAACACCGGTGACTTTCCTGACCACTCAGCATAAGCCCCATTCATAAAGGCTCTTTCCGCATGAAAAGGTGACAGAGCGATACATTTCCGCCTTGTGCGGAGTTTTTCTAGATTAATCTAGAAAAAGTAACAAACACATCCATTCATAAAGATTAGAGCAAGCGGTATCCGGAAGGAAAATACCGCTTGCTCGACAGTAGCGATAGGCGGGCGGAATACATATAAATGAATGGGAGGGACCTCCCAAGCAGCATCAGACAGAGCAGCGCAGGGAGGCAATCGGGCAGCTTTTAAGTTTCCGCATGTCTTCCGCCACGCTACCGCCAGCTTCCTCCAGAAAACCTCCGCACTTCTTCCGCAACAGGCAGACTTCTTTATGAATGGCCACCCAGAAGTCTTAATTACCGGTTGCGGAGAAGAACGGTGTTTTCCCGCACTACCGACAGCCTGTTTATGAATGATACCCATTGAGGTGTAATTACCTCTAAAATGCTGGAAAAAAAAATCACATTGCTCTGGTATAAACTAGCCCATAGAAAGACATTAGCCAAGCCCTGTGTGTTTTACAGTGTGCATTTCTGAAAACGCATAACTTGCAGCATTATTTTCAAAAAAACGCACATAATGGCCTCAATTCACTGAGCTTTATCGAACGTTTGATAATTTACCTCATGAGTAAAGTCTAATTTTGAATTCACCAAGGTGTTATAGATTTATTGAAAGTTTTATGGATAAAACATTTGATAAATCTATAACACCTTAGTGAATTCAAAATTACATTTTACTCATGAGGTAAATTATCAAACGTTCGATGAAGTGTTCAATAAAGCTTAGTGAATTGAGGCCAATGTATCTCAATAGAGATGAAGAAGAAATCGTTTTTACATACGATTTGATGTGGGGTTTTTGTATATATATAATACTGTGTAGATAGAGGGAAATTATTGAAAAACGCAAAATTCCAAATAAAACCGCACAGAGCAGTGAACACATGGTTTTCTGCACTGCCTAGTGTGCTCCCAGCCTAAGGGCCCTTTTCCACTGCTGCCGTGAACTCTCGCGATGCAGTGCGTACGCACAAGCAGCAGTTTCCACTAGCCATGATTGTGCCATTTACTCATTGAGAACCGAGCGCGATCGCAGCAAAAATTGCACAACTTTACGTTTGCGTGCAGGTAAAAAGCGAAGCGCAGTAGTGGGGAATTCGCCTTTTGAATGGGATCTCAGCCAGTGGAAAAGGGGCCTAAGAAGTCCTACATGCTGAGTTTTTCTTTTTGTGTTTTTAGGGACATTTTCTACAGCTGCTAGCGCTTCTACACGCAATCGCGCTGCGGTGCGTACGCACAAGCAGCAGTTTCCACTAGCCCCGATTGCACTGTTTACCCATTGGGAACCAAGCGCGATCGTGATAAGAATCACACCAGCTGACGATTGCGTGCGGATAAAAAGCGTTGCGCATTATTAGGAAATAAGCACCACAATTTACATGTAAATCGCACTGCTCTAACGATCTGCTAAATGGCTGCTTCTCCAGCTGCAAGTGCAATTGCTTCTTTTCCACTTGTAACGATTGCAACGCAAACCGTCGGGAGCAAATCGCAATTGCACCAGTTATCGTGCAGCGCAAGGATTGCAATTAATGGAAAATCAAAACTCTCTAATGGAAAACTGTACCGCAATTTACATGTAAATAACAGTGCAATAGTGATCAGGAAAATGGCTGCGATCCGCTTTTTTAAGTGGATCGCAGCCAGAGCAAGTGCTCTTAGCACCCACTGTAAATCGGAATCATAAACAAGCCCGTTTGCTTTTAGGTGCCAACAAGACACAATAAACAAGAGTTGATACAAGCACCCAACAGGACATCCCATAAAAACATGATGTTAGGCTAAGTTTCCACTAGTGGGTTGCGATTTTGTTGTGGGAACGTGTAAACGAATTCGCATGGGAATTTGTACGCATATATATGCATATTTTAACATGTAAACACAGGCGTTTTGGTATATTTTTCTGCATATGCATTTTTTTTAACTATGTCAGTGCCTGTGTGATTTTTATTAAAATTTAGGCAAAAACGTATGCTAATTCACGTTAAAAATTCGCATGGTGAAAAAACTGGCGATTTTCCCATTAATTACATTGGGCTCTATTCATAAAACCTTACCGCAAGTTTTCCGCTCAAAACAGCGGATTTTCCCGTCCATTTAGCAAAGTGGGCATTCATAAAAGCTGTTCCCGCATGAAAATCTACAATCCCCCAGCAGAGCGAGAAATTTCCGCCTTCTCCAGTGTTTTTCTAGATTTATCTAGAAAAAAGTAACAAAACGGCCATTCATAAAGATTAGAGGAAGCGTATGTGGACGGGAAATACCGCTTCCTCTGATTTTGCGGATTACATACAAGTGAATGGGACAGACCTCCCAGAGAGAGCAGTGCACGGAGGGACTCTGGGCTCTATTCATGAAACCTTACCGCAAGTTTTCCGCTCAAAACAGCGGATTTTCCCGTCCATTTAGCAAAGTGGGCATTCATAAAAGCTGTTCCCACATGAAAATCTACAATCCCCCAGCAGAGCGAGAAATTTCCGCCTTCTCCAGTGTTTTTCTAGATTTATCTAGAAAAAAGTAACAAAATGGCCATTCATAAAGATTAGAGGAAGCGGTATGTGGACGGGAAATACCGCTTCCTCTGATTTTGCGGATTACATACAAGTGAATGGGACAGACCTCCCAGAGAGAGCAGCGCACGGAGGGACTCTGCCGGGGTGTTTCCACATGCCTTCCGACATTTTACCGCCAGCTTTCAGCGGGAGATCTCCGCTCTTGCATCGCAGCTGGCAAGATTTTTTTGAATGACCACCGAGGGCTCTATTCATAAAACCTTACCGCAAGTTTTCCGCTCAAAACAGCGGATTTTCCCGTCCATTTAGCAAAGTGGGCATTCATAAAAGCTGTTCCCGCATGAAAATCTACAATCCCCCAGCAGAGCGAGAAATTTCCGCCTTCTCCAGTGTTTTTCTAGATTTATCTAGAAAAAAGTAACAAAATGGCCATTCATAAAGATTAGAGGAAGCGGTATGTGGACGGGAAATACCGCTTCCTCTGATTTTGCGGATTACATACAAGTGAATGGGACAGACCTCCCAGAGAGAGCAGTGCACGGAGGGACTCTGCCGGCTGAAGTGTTTCCGCATGCCTTCCGACAGCTTACCGCCAGCCTTCAGCGGGAGATCTCCGCACTTGCATCGCAGCTTTCAAGATTTCTTTGAATGACCACCCAAAAGTGTGAAATACCGCTGCGGTATTTTCCCTCCAGGAGTTTTCTCGCAACAACTTTTTTATGAATAGAGCCCCCAGAAGTGTAAAATACCGCTGCGGTATTTTCCCTCCAGGAGTTTTCTCGCCACAACTTTTTTATGAATAGAGCCCCCAGAAGTGTAAAATACCGCTGCGGTATTTTACCTCCAGGAGTTTTTTCGCCACATCTTTTTTATGAATAGAGCCCATTATATGCATGTGGTGTGCGAATTCTGATAGCTCTGCTGTGCAGAATTTTTCTGCATAGGCCTGCATGCAGATTTTGTTTGTAGTTGAAAACAGGTCCATTGGACTTCTGAACGGAGCAGTGACGGCACACGGCCAGGTCTCATGAGAGAATCAGCTGCTCGCTAACTTTCACTTCCCAGAACGTTCCAAACCTCTCGCGTCTCAGCCAATCCACGCCGCCTGCTGTACCATGACGTCAGCTCCCGCCCCGCTGTGTGTTGTGACGAGAGGAGCCCCGCCTCTGACCTCTTATTGTGTGACGCTGCTGCTGCTGGGTCCTGCTGCTTAGTCACGGTGACTTCTCAGGAGTATGGCGGGGGCGGAGGAGTGCAGCGCCGTGGGCCGGTAAGGTATCGGGGCTGTGGGGAGCGGGGCCGGGGACTGCCCGATAAGGGGAAGTCGGAGCACGCATGCTTCTTAGTGGGACGAGTCTATCAACGGGGGAAATAATAATAGAGATCAAGTGGGAGGAGAGGTGGCATGACTGTACTGCACGTACACTGGCATATATACATATATAGCAGGAAGCAGCTGTCGGGGGGAGACACGCAGCTCGGGCGTCTGGGCAGGCAACCTGTGTACATGGGGGACAGTGATAGGAGCCTCAAACAGGTGGTGGGCACAACTCAGCCACAGGAGCCTGGGAAGGGCAGTGCTAGGCTTTGGTAGTGGCCAGACAGGCTCTGAGACCAGGGCAGCTGTGGCAAAACACTCAAGCATGACAAGAGACGTGGGGGGTCATGCAAGCAGTGAGGAGAGATGTAGTGGGCACACAAGTTTGATGAGAGGTCGTGGACACACAAGCTTTGGCAAGAGACGTAGTGGGCACACAAGCTTGGCAGGAGACGTAGTGGACACACGAGCTTGGCGAGAGACGTAGTGGACACACGAGCTTGGCGAGAGACGTAGTGGACACACGAGCTTGGCGAGAGACGTAGTGGACACACGAGCTTGGCGAGAGACGTAGTGGACACACGAGCTTGGCGAGAGACGTAGTGGACACACGAGCTTGGCGAGAGACGTAGTGGACACACGAGCTTGGCGAGAGGCGTAGTGGACACACGAGCTTGGCGAGAGGCGTAGTGGACACACGAGCTTGGCGAGAGGCGTAGTGGACACACGAGCTTGGCGAGAGGCGTAGTGGACACACGAGCTTGGCGAGAGGCGTAGTGGACACACGAGCTTGGCGAGAGGCGTAGTGGACACACGAGCTTGGCGAGAGGCGTAGTGGGCACACGAGCTTGGCGAGAGGCGTAGTGGGCACACGAGCTTGGCGAGAGGCGTAGTGGGCACACGAGCTTGGCGAGAGGCGTAGTGGACACACGAGCTTGGCGAGAGGCGTAGTGGACACACGAGCTTGGCGAGAGGCGTAGTGGACACACGAGCTTGGCGAGAGGCGTAGTGGACACACGAGCTTGGCGAGAGGCGTAGTGGACACACGAGCTTGGCGAGAGGCGTAGTGGACACACGAGCTTGGCGAGAGGCGTAGTGGACACACGAGCTTGGCGAGAGGCGTAGTGGACACACGAGCTTGGCGAGAGGCGTAGTGGACACACGAGCAGCGGCGAGAGGCCTAGTGGACGCACGAGCAGCGTCGGGAGGCGTAGGGGGCGCACGAGCAGCGTCGGGGGCCGTAGGGGGCGCACGTGCTGCGTCGGGGGCCGTAGGGGGCGCACGAGCAGCGTCGGGGGGCCGTAGGGGGCGCACGATCAGCGTCGGGGGCCGTAGGGGGCGCACGATCAGCGTCGGGGGCCGTAGGGGGCGCACGATCAGCGTCGGGGGCCGTAGGGGGCGCACGATCAGCGTCGGGGGCCGTAGGGGGCGCACGAGCAGCGTCGGGGGCCGTAGGGGGCGCACGAGCAGCGTCGGGGGCCGTAGGGGGCGCACGAGCAGCGTCGGGGGACGTAGCGGGCGCACGAGCAGCGACGGGAGACGTAGGGGGCGCACGAGCAGCGAGAAGAGATGTAGTACAGATGCCTTAGCAAGGCTTGCATCTGATTGGCTCAGCTGATCCAAAACTGTAGTTTGCGTTAAATTAGCATGCAAGCCAGAATTGTGTGCTTCTCATTGACTATCTCTGTTTATGATGTTTCGGGGATGCTCTCAATCTGTAATAAACATGATAAATCTAAATCACTTTTTTTTAGTTAGTTCTTGAAAGCATAAAGTTCATGCTATAATAATTCTAAAGCTTCGTACACGCAATTGATGAAACTCGTCCGAGGCGGTCTACACGGATCGCCTCTGCAGAGAATCCAGTGTGTGTACAGCAGCCTCTGACGCCTTGGCATGCAATCAGCCTAGTGGATTGCTATGGCCAAGAGCACTGTTCTCCCCATTTACTCCCGCCCCCTGCTGCGTGATGTCATTCCTGTGCTTTCTCCATCAGCCCTCCCTCGCATAGCAACAGGACACGCTGCGAGCCTGCAGGCTTGTGACCAGGGATGAGCGATGGATTAAAAGCAGATGAAATCTGAATGAAACCCATTTGGATTTCATCTTCCTAATTACTGCACCTGAGCGGGTGTGTGCCGGGGGAGTTAAACGTACCCAGCATGGGTCTTCATCCGTTTTTAGGCCTCTTGCACACTGCATGCATTTCTGGTTCCGATTTTGCTTTTTAATCGTTTTTTTACCTCCGATTCAGATTTTCAATCTTTAGTGCATGCTGCGTTTTTTGATCCGTTTTTCTGTTGAATGTATTCAGGGAAAATCGGAAACTGAATCGGAAAACAGATTTGCAGTGTGCAGGGAGCCTCAATCCGTCACTCATCCCTGCTTGTGACACGTCTGTACAGCTTCAGCCCTGCAATGACAAATACAAAGCGCAAATTTTTTCCTGTTTTTTACAATTGTATATCAGGCTTAACCACTTCACCACTGAGGGGTTTTACCCCCTGACCACCAGAGCAATTTTCACCTTTCAGCGCTCCTTCCATTCATTCGTCTATAACTTTATTATTACTTATCCCAATGAAATGAACTATATCTTGTTTTTTTCGCCACCAATTAGGCTTTCTTTAGGTGGGACATTATGCCAAGAATTATTTTATTCTAAATGTGCTTTAATGGGGAAATAGGAAAAAATGTGGGAAAAAAATTATTATTTTTCAGTTTTCGGCCATTATAGTTTTTAAATAAAGCATGCTACTGTAATTAAAACCCATGAAATGTATTAACCCATTTGTCCCGGTTATAAAACCATTTAAATTATGTCCCTATCACAATGTTTGGCGACAATATTTTATTTGGAAATAAGGGTGCATTTTTTTCAGTTTTGCATCCATCCCTAATTACAAGCCCACAGTTTATAAAGTAACAGTGTTATACCCTCTTGACATAAATATTTAAAAAGTTCAGTCCCTAAGGTAACTATTTATGTTTTTTTTTTTATTGTATTTTTTTTTTTTAATTACAAAAAAAAAAAAAAATTGGGGAGTGTGGGAGGTAATGAGTTAATTTATTGTGTAAATGTAATGTTTGTATATGTAAAATGCTTTTAGGGTGTAGTTTACTATTTGGCCACAAGATGGCCACAGAGTGTTTGTTTACATGCGACCTGTAAGCGTCCGGAAGGACGCTTACAGGAAGCAGTAGGAGGCTGGGAGACTCACAATGATCTCGCTGTTTCTGAAAGAAGCAGCAGATCATTGCGGGGGCTAGATCAACGAACGGGAATGGATTCTCCCGTTCATTGATCTCCGGGCGGGCGGCGACGTGCACGAGCGGCGGATGCGCGCGCGGGAGCGCGGACAGCGGCGGTAGCGCGGAAAGTACGGATTTCTCCGTCCCTGGTTTTTTTAGGGGGGAAAAATGGGACGGAGAAATTCGTACCGCTGGGGGTAAAGTGGTTAATATTATTAATATTATTATTAATATTTAGTATTTATATAGTGCCGACATCTTACACAGCGCTGTACAGTATATATAGTCACTAACTGACCCTCAAAGTAGCTCACAATCTAATCCCTACTATTATCATATGTCTATGTATGTATTATGTAGTGTAAATACTGTGGTCTAGGGCCAATTTAGGGGTGAGCCAATTAACTTATCTGTATGTTTTTGGGATGTGGGAGGAAACCGGAGTACCCGGAGGAAGCCCACACGGACCCGGGGTGAACATACAGACTCCTTGCAGATGGTGCCCTGGCTGGGATTCGAACCGGGGGCCCAGCGCTGCTAGGCAAGAGCGCTAACCACTACGCCGCCGTGCACCGTGCACCGTGCTAATAACTGGAATATGGTGTTTCCTGAGCAAGTGGATTGACTCTGCCAGGGCTGGTACTGAATGGTAAAAATAAAGTAGGGAAATTGGCTTGTGATTGCCTTGGCAGGGCTGGAGTTAGAAGCAGTTATTTGGTATGTAGACCCCCCGCTGCTCTTAATAAAGTTATATTGAAAAAAACTACAATCTGTACAAACACTGTATTTTACAGATAATGGTCACAATCGGGCATGGGCTGAAATTCGGGTGATATCACCCAGTAATGCTGTGCGGGGGGGGGGGGGGTCAAGCTTACCTATCTGACGTCTTCTTCACTCGTGCCTCCCACGATGCGTTCCAATCCGCCATCACGTGATTACAAACACTTCCTCCTTCCGGGTTGAAGGAGGAAGTGTTTGTAGTCACGTGAAGCCGCGTGGAACGCATCGTGGGAGGCACCGAGGGACTAGCGAAGAAGACGTCAGATAGGTAGGCTTGACGACACACACCCCCCCGCACAGCATTACTGAGTGAAATCCAAATACTAACTATCCGGATCGCCCAAATCCGAATTTCAGCCCATGCCTGGTCACAATAAAAGTATTTCTCATCCCTAAAGCTATGTATACTGTATAGCAGAGTCCCTAGTATCTGGCACCGGTGGGAATCGCCTGATGCCGAATACATGTGCTTGCCGGTTGCTTGAGCAACCGTCCGAAAAAGCGCAAACTGGGACCCATCGTACGGATGCCAGAGAGGCGCTAGGATCTACAGGAGGGCTAGAAGACGCCGATGGAGGCTCTGAGTATTTTATGGTCTGCAAAACCCCCAAAGCACAGTCCCCGTTATCCCCCTCAGGCATACCGGTTGGTTAAGTTCCAGATAACGGGCACTTCGCTGAACGCAGGCTAGATGGAAGTCAGCCGAGGCGGCCGCTTGACTTCTCATCCAAGATTCCAGTATGTGTCCATTGCACATTTATGGCAGCGCAATGTTCCCTTCCTTACCCCACCCGCCAGAATCTGCTGCTCGTGTGCCGCACCCTCGTCCCTCCCACCCATAGCAACAGTACCTGTTGCTATGGGAAGCAACTCTGGTTTCCTATATCTGTTCTTCCTATATCTATAAGTTTGTTCAGCGTTGTTGCCTTGTATTATCACCCACAGGACCAATCTTGATCCACATGGGTGGCCTAAATAGCATGTGTGTACGACCCTTGAAAATGATTATATAGCGCTGACATCATCCACCTTACTGAATATTTATAGTCCTGTGTAAATTATTCTCCCTCAGAGGAGCTTACAATCTAATCCCTATTATAGTCATATGTCCATTATAGTCTAGGGCCATTTTTGGGGGGAAAGCTAATTAACTTATCTGTATGTTTTTGGGATATGGGAGGAAACTGTAGTGCCCGGAGGAAACTCACACAGACACGGGGAGAACATACAAACTCCTTGCAGATAGTGTCCTGGATTTGAACCAGGAACCCAGTGCCAAATGAAGGCTGCTGTGTAGTTTCGCTTGTGCAAAGTCCAGCTGAGCTGTTGTGCAACCTGATAGACAGACAGATGTACGTACCTACCTACCTACTTGCATACCTTTTTAATCTGGATTATAGTTCATTGCTAAAAGTCTTGAGCTGTAACATGTTCATTTGAGTGTACACACTGTAGCTATTGTCAGCTTTAGGGCCGATTCCATGCACGTTTAAAACTCGCCCTGCTTACTAAATAAAAATTAGGTGTATTGGAAATTGTTGTCAAAATTTGCATATGGATTCATCTCCTGTATGGGATCGGACATAATCTCTCGGTCAGAATACCACACAGACGTGCTGTACAGACATTTCGCTAGCCTAGAGGCTAGTGACACATCTGCTATAGATGGAGGGGGAAGGGACACTTTACATAGTGTCTCACAGCGGGCGAGATGAGAAGGAGGGAAATGCATTGGGCAGTAGGTAGGGTGGTGTTGTCGATTTAAAGTTGTCTGGTATGCCTGTACATGTGCTAGATCCTTGGCGGAGAACGTCCCTAAAGCCCAATCTATACGATATGATTCTTTATACGATTCTATTTACGATCCGATTAAATCCAACATGTCCGATCAGGATTCGATTCAATTCGATTTGCCAGTGCAAAACCATGACGACTCAAATTGAATCGAATCCTGTTTGGACATGTCGGATTCAATCGGATCGTAAATAGAATCGTAATCGAATCGTATAAAGAATTGTATCGTGTAGATTGGGCATAACGGCCACATCAGCCTAGTGTCATCTAGTGTGTGTCACTAGCTTTAAACCAATAATATAACTCTTTCCTCATTCATCTTGGCAGTGACAGGCTTTGATGAGCAATAGGGTGGTGCGTTGCCTTCCTAATTGCTGCAGCTTTGCGGCTGGATAAGGGGTTATTTACCCAAAATTCCACCATCCTGCCTGTGCTTCAAATAGATTGGACGCGTTGCAAGCCTCACTACGCGCACTTCCTCCTTCAAGCCGGAAGCGCACTGTGGTGAGGCTTGCAATGCATCCAATAGGATACATGCAAGCTATTTGGAGCGCAGACAGGATGGGGGAATTGTGGGTAAATAACTCCTTATCCAGCCACACAGCTGCAGCAATTACGGCTCATTTTTATTACGAATTTGAGTCCTTACGGACTCGTGATTAGTCTTGAACCCATCCCTGCTGCCAAGCAACTGGTATTACTTTAAAAGGAAATGAATATGGCAGCTTCCATATTCCTCCTTGCTTCAGTTGTCCTTTAAAATTTCTGAGCTGTAGTAGTGGTGATATGCCTTGTTTGTTGCATTATTTCAACCAACATGGAAAATTATAAAAGAACAGGAGGTATCAAAAAGGAGTTGAGTCAGGATTTATGTACCAGTGCCACAGCCCTGCTTTTCAGGGACAGTTAGTGACATAAATCATTTGACGCACTGAAGTGCTGCAGAAGATATCAGCACTATAAAAATGCAAGTTAGTAGTGGAGAGGATGATGTGCCAGTTTATTGTTTACAAAATATATAGAATGGCAGTCAGGGAGTGACATTACATTTATGTACAGATACTCTGATAATGCAGAATAGATGCAGGTAGTAAATGATGTAGTAGTAGGTCCTGGGTGAATATGATAATTTAGTGAGAGGAATTTGGTCATGTAGGTTGCCAGGAAGCAGGTAGGACAAGTATTGCAGAGAACAGGATGAGTCATAGGCTACATTGTATCTTCTAGAAAAGTCATTTTGCAACTGAGCCAATCCATTTCACATTCCACACACAGTGATTAGTCATTATGTCCTATTCTGTTGTGCTGTGTCAACGTGTTCATGTTCACTGAAGCCTTGAAAACAACATTTCAAACTCCTTCCAGCTTTCAAAATAGAAACAGCGCTGCGTAATATGTTGCCGCTTTATAAATACAATAAATAGAAGGCTTTTCTGTGTAAGAACTCATCAGTCTACAAAAGGTGTTGTGGGTTTAATCAACAAATGGTACAGATCCTTGGAAAATCCCAGCTGAAGCAGGAGCTGTGTATTTAAAATGAACTCGAGGTTCCTTTTTAAAGTGAACCAGAGATGGTTCACAAGGCTTGAGTCAGGCCTCTTTCACAGTGTGACGTTAAAGTCGCACATTAGAAAATATTCTAACGTGGACTAACGCACAACAATAGAAAGTCTGTGTGACATTCACAGTGCACACGTTGCGTTGTGTGTAACGTGTAGCAATATTTAGAAAGTGCTGCATGCTGTGCGTTTGCTGCGTTGTGTGTTGCACATGCTCAGTAAGGTGTTTTTTTAAAATTGTAAGGCATGCGCCGTTTTCGTTCCTTCACTGTGCGATGAAAACGGCGCACCAAACGCAGGGCTAAATAACGTCTGTTAGTCTTTCAATGCGTTGCATTTGGGGCACGTTATGCGACCTTAACGTCGCACCAAAGCAACGTCCCACTGTGAAAGAGGCCTAATACTTACCTTGGGCATCCTCCAGCCCCATGCCCTTGCTGTCCTCTTCGCCCCCCCCCCCTCTGGACTGGTGCTACAACTGCCGGTAATCAGTCAGTGGTAGTCAGTCAAGGTCTTTGTAACGATCGGTGTAACACAGAGAGGATCTGATTACCGGTGATCTGCAGTATCACCGAGAATGCAGATATATATATACCCGATTATTGATGATCTGCAGTATCACCGATAATCAGATATATCTCTAACCTCTGGACACCTGAGTGATGAGTGTTTTGGTGCAACAGAAATACTTTGAGGATCGCACCTGTATGCCAGGTGCTAAAGCAATAAGGAGTATTGCAGCGAGTTCCTTCTGTTGGTCTGAACTCTCCGCAGGGAGGAGTCAGGCCGGGTGTAGGAAGGACAGAACGTGAGTGACACCAATGAGGGAGTGTCACTGACAGATCTGTGAACTATCTCTCAACAGGAGAGAGAGTTCTCGAGGTCGGGCAAGCCAGGTCGTTAACACGGACAGATAAAGTACAGAGACAGAAGACTGGTAGAGAATCCAGAGACTAGCCAAGTTCAGCAACAGAGTAACAGAATGACAAGGTACAAAATCAGAGATCAGAGGAATGGTCAGGGAAGCAGGTCATAACAAATAAACAACAATTCCTTGACTAAGGTGTGAGTTCCGTGGTCATAAACACCTTGGAAACTGGTCTAGATAATAACACAGATTATAACAGAATTTCCTAGACTAAGGTGTGAGTTCCGTGGTCCTCAACACCTTGGAAACTGGTCTAAAGTAACACAGATAGTGACAGGGTCTGAGTGCTACCACGTAGTGATCGCAACGCCAGACACCAGAGGAATGACCAGCACCCAGTATATATACACCAGCGCTCTCCAGCGCCTCCCCTAAATGCTGGACCAATGAAAACTGAAAGAATTGTCAGCTGACCGGCCTGGTCAGCTGACACCCCTCTGACTGCTATAAATGCTCTGCCTCTCCGCGCACGCGTCATTCTGAACCTGTGTGGACTATCAGTCCCAGCCACACCAGACCTGTGTTGTACTGCCTCTGCTGTTTTGAATGCGGAATCTGCCGCACCGCTGTCTGAGCGTGCGGCGTTTTCTCCGCGTTCAGCAGTACAGACAGGAGTAGGCCTATGCGTGCAAACCACCGCGTCGGACGCGGAATCCGCCGCCCTGTTCTCTGGGCATGCGGCAGTTTCTCAGCGTTCCGTCAGGCCAGTAAATGCAGGTCCCTGCGCGCAAGCCGTCATGCTGAACGCAGAATCAGCCGCCTTACTCTGAGTACTTGCGGCGGCTTTTCCGCGTTTTCTCACAGTCTTCTGTGCATGCCCAGAAAGCTCCAGGGGAGGGGAGCACGATGAGAGGTGCATGTGCAGCCGAGCTGTGCATGCACAGAAGCCCACAACTGCCCGGATTACCAGGAGTCATAGTGGCTTAATGGAAGAGGCGAGGAGGATGGCGAGGGACTCAATGCCTCTCATGGGGCTGGAGGAAGCCCTAGGTAAGTATAAATCAAGTCTAGTAAACAATCTCTGTTTCACTTTAAAAGGAAATAAATATGGCAGTCTCCATATCGCTCTCACTTCAGATTCATAAATTAAGCCTAGTGTACCATCTCTGGTACACTTTAAAGTGGATCAGAGATGAAAAATTAACTATAACAAGTAACTTATTTATATATCTTATCTAAAGTTTAGATAGTTTGCACAGCATATCTAGCTGCAAACAGCTTCAAAAGTTTTTTTTTTTTTATTTATTCCTGTGATATGAGGGCAGCCATGTTCTGTTTGTCACAGGCTGAGGGCTTGAGATGCTATTAGCTTGCCTGTATGTAAATTCAGTACCCTCTCCTCCACCCTCTTCCCCTCTGAAATCAATGGCTAGTAACCGCCTCCTCCTCCTGTCCAGACTGAGCTCCCATAAGCCCTTGCTGCAGTGCCAAGGCACAAAAGGAGCCGTGGGCAAGGCTTGTTTAGTTTATAGGGGTTCAGAGTATTAAAACAAAACAAAAAAAGCATTTGGCTTGAGTAATGCCCTATAACCTATATGTAAGGAACACAATTATGCAATGAGAAAAAGTTTCTCAGATCCACTTTAAGAAATACCAGTTGCTTGGCTGTCCTGCTGATCTTCTGCCTCTAATACTTGCAGCCATAGACCCTGAACTAGTATGCAGATCAGGAGTTTCTGACAATATTGTCAAAACTGATGAGATTAGCTGCATGCTCGTTTCTGGTGTGATTCAGACTCTAGTGCAGCCTGCTGAGGGTGGTGTGTAGTTTTAATCAGGGCTGTGGAGTCAGTCGGGGCAGTTTTGGGCACCCGGAGTCGGAGTTGGAGTCGGAGTTGTGGTTTCAGAAATTGAGGAGTCGGAGTCGCATGATTTTTGTACAAAATCCACAGCCCTGTTAAGTTTTAGGCTAAGGAGTCTGAGCAATTTTGGGTACCCGGAGTTGGAGTCGTGGTTTCAGAAACTGAGGAGTCTGAGTCGGAAGATTTTTGTACCGACTCCACAGCCCTGGTTTTAATACCTCAGCTCTGCCTTCAGGACATGAGCAGGTGTAGGCCTGTATGGCTCATGGTTCCTGAGGTGAGGGTGGTGAGTAGTTGTAACGCCTCATCTCTGCCAACAGGAAACAAGCAGGTGTAGGCCTGTATGGCGTCATGGTTCCTGAGAAGAGGGGTGTGTGTAGTATCAGAATCGGCTTTATTCACCAAGTGCAACAGGTGCCGCACCCGGAATTATTTGTGGGCACATAGCAGCATGGATGGTAGTGCGAGTTGACAGCATCAACACATTGCAGATAGCAGTAGTAGCTGCATAGGAATACAACAGTATAACAGCGACAATATAACATCGATAATAACAATAACAAAAGCATAGTGTGGATGAACAGCCCCATTGTGCAAGAGTAGCGTAATACGATTGTAACGTGTGGACTACAGGCATGCACGCTTGCTCTCATTCGTAGAGTAGGAGGACTGCCTGGGGGAAGAAGGTGTTTCTGTGCCTGGTGGTTTTGGTGGGGATGGTCCTGTAACAGCGGCCTGAGGGCAGGGGGTCGAAGAAGCGACTGCCAGGGTGGGATTGGTCGCCAGTAATCCTGTTGGCCCTGGACCTCATTCTGGATGTGTGGAGGAGGTCCAGGGGAGGCATCTGCCAATGGGTGGAGAGGT
This sequence comes from Hyperolius riggenbachi, assembly GCF_040937935.1. NCBI lineage: Eukaryota > Metazoa > Chordata > Amphibia > Anura > Hyperoliidae > Hyperolius > Hyperolius riggenbachi. Next base: position 73,084,636 of record NC_090648.1, read on the forward strand.
CTGAATGCTGCATGGATAGGTGCAAAGCTGCAGCAGCCACAGCTTCATAAAAGGATGATTGAACAGTAACTATTTACAGTAATTAACCTGATCACTTTCAGAACTTGCCTTGTTCAAATTTGGCTTTTGTATTGCTGACACCAGCTGTGAGATTCCCCACCTTGCTACTTTGCCTGACTTTCCAGAGTTCACATCCACAGTCACTGTGTAACCCAGGCCTGCCTCACCTTGTGGAAATGTTTAACTGTTGATGATAAGTTTTCGTGCAGCAGTAGGAAGGGGGGTGCTATAGATTACTGTGGGGCTGCTGCAGATGATGACATTGCACGTCCTGAGGTTAAACTAACATAGCATGTTTCCTAGTCTGTACAGGTCATTCACACTCCAGAACACAGGAGAGGGCAAAGGATAACTGATAGGACTGCAGCTTTTCAATTCTGGCTGGTTTATGGACTTGTTGGGAGATAAGCAGAGAGAGTGAAAGCTAGCTCTGCTATTTATGACAATATAGCTGCTATCAGACCAGAGGGTTTATGACAATATAGCTATAAGCTCACTGCACTACAAATCTTAGGGCCCATTTCAGGCCTGAACGATTTTAGGAAAAAATTGAATTGAGTGATTTCTGTCTGAAATTGCGATTTCGATTCACGATTTCCTTCAAATCAAGCTTTGTTCCCCCTTTGTCCCCCTGTCTCTCTTTGTGCCCCTTTGCCTCTTTATGACTCCTCTGGGTCTCTTTCTTGCCTCCTTTGTGTCTCTGTTCCCACTCTCTCTGTCTCTCTCTGTGCCCCCTCTGTGCCCGCTCTCTCTGTGCCCACTCTGTCTCCTCTGTCCTCCAAGCTGCATCAGTTCTGGACATAGCTTCAAGCACAAGTCCAGCGATGCCCGTCTATCCAACCTCCTGCAGGCTCTAATGCACGGAATACTTCCTGTATGTCATGTGACATACAAGAACCTGGAGTTTTTTGCCAAGCACAAGAGCCGGGGATAGTGGACGGACAGCGTTAGACTTGTGCGGAAGGTATGTCCAACGCTGCTGATGCTGCGGGCCGCACGCGTCGGGACTTTGGGGAAGTTTGAAGCCACTTCTTCAAACATCCCCATGTGTAAATTACGTGATAGCGATAATTGCTGCTTTGACGATTCCAAAATTGTGATCTTGGTGATCACGATTTCGGTTTAAATTCGATTTATCTTTCAGGTCTAGCCCATTTCCACTATCGCGAATTCGCATGCGTTTTCGCATGCAAATTCGCATAACAATACAAGTGAATGGGACTGTTTCCACTTGTCAGGATTCCTTTGCGTTTTTCTGTGCAGAAAAAATTTGCATGGCAGAGCCATCAGAATTCGCATATCGCATACCGCTATGCGAATTGCATACAATGTATTTAATAGGAAAATCGCATGAGGTTTGGGTATGCGAATTTTTCATGCGAATTCACATGAAAATTCGCATAGAAACAATGGAAAAGCACACCGGCACTGCCATGGTTAAATTCACATACATCGTAATCCATGCGAATTTTCGTGTGAATTCGCATAGACCCGCATGCGAAATTCGCATCCGCATGCGAATTTTTACCGCGGCGATTCGCACCGCACAAGTGGAAATGCAGCCTTACACAGGACTTCATGCTGGAATAGCTGTCACTGCACCAGAGCTCAAGCAGGAGTGGAATTGGGGGTGGCTCTGTCTGGCCACATGATAGGATCACAAGACCCTGCAGATGAGGGTCGGAGGTGAGTATTAAAGGGAAGGTTCAGGGAGGGTGGTTAAAAAATAAAAATCAATTTCCACTTACCTGGGGCTTCCTCCAGCCCGTGGCAGGCAGGAGGTGCCCTCGCCGCCGCTCCGCAGGCTCCCGGTGGCCGACTGGACCTGGCCAGGCCGGCTGCCAGGTCGGGATCTTCTGCGCTCCAAGGCCCGACACCTCTGCGTCCCACGCCGGCGCGCTGATGTCATCGGACGTCCTCTGGGCTGTACTGCGCAGGCGCAGTAGTTCTGCGCCTGCGCAGTACAGCCCGGCGGACGTCCGATGACGTCAGCGCGCCGGCGTGGGACGCAGAAGTGCCGGGCCTTGGAGCGCAGAAGAGCCCGACCTGGCAGCCGGCCTGGCCAGGTCGGGTCGGCCACCGGAAGCCTGCGGAGCGGCGGCGAGGGCACCTCCTGCCTGCCACGGGCTGGAGGAAGCCCCAGGTAAGTGGAAATTGATTTTTTTTTAACCACTCTCCCTGAACCTTCCCTTTTAAGTACATAGTTAGAATAGTTGAGAGGGAGGACATAGTTAGACTAGATTGAGCTTTAACCACTTCACTTCCAAGGAGTTTTCACCTTAAAAAAACAGAGCAATTTTCACCTGTCAGCATTCCTTCCATTCATTCACCTATAACTTTATTACTACTTAGCACAACAAAACAATCTTAATTTTTTTCGCCACCAATTAGGCTTTCTTTGAGGGGGTACTTTCTGCGAAGGATTATTTTATTCTAACTGCATTTTAACAGGTAAAATAAGGGAAAAAATGGAGAAAAAAATCATTATTTCTTAGTTTTCGGCCAATACAATTTTAAAACAATACATGCTACCGTAATTAAAGCCCGCCCATTTTATTGCAACGTTTAAAATTTTTCCCTAGTACAATGTTTGGCGCCAATATTTTATTTGGAAATAAAGGTGCTTTTTTTTCAGTTTTGCGTCCATCCCTAATTACAAGCCTATAATTTAAAATGTAACAGTAATATACCATCTTGACATATATATTAACCAGTTCAGGACCATAGGCTTACACCCCCCCCCCCCCCCCAGTGACCAGGCTATTTAGTGCTCTGCAGCTTTAATAGCCATACTACTCAGCATACAAATGAACCCCCCCCCCCCCCTTCTGCCCACCAACAGAGCTTTCTGTTGGTGGGCTCTGATTGCTGGCGCGAATGGTGGTGCGCGGCTGCATGGGACATAGTAGCTATGTCCCTGCAAGGAGATGCGTGATTTCTCGGGGTTGTGGTTACTCCTCCCGGGGAAGGCAAAGTGGTTAAAGCAGACCTGAAGTAAACAATACATTTAAGAGATGAATAATTGTATGTCTAGTACAGCTAAGGAATAGAACATTAGTAGCAAACATCGGAGTCTCATATTGTTTTCCAGTACAGGAAGAGTTAAACTTCAGTTGTGATCTATGCAAAAGAGCTTCTCTGAGCTATCAGCCCATTGGGTCAAAATCAGTCCTGTTTTCTGAAACACTTAAACAGCCAAGAATCAGTGAGAGACAGCTGGAGATAAGGTTTTACTGCAAGAAAGTTCATCATTTCTGCTTTGTTTTATAGTTTAAAATACAGAGTGTGGGTTTCTAAACTGCAAATATAGCATAATGTTGCAATGCTGTTTAAAAACAAACACACAAAAAAAAAACTGAAAATAAAAATGACTTATTTGCTACTAATTTTCTATTCATTATCCATAATACACATACAATTCATTATGCCATCTTTTTTTAATTTTTTTTTTTGGGGGGGGGGGGGGGGGGGGGTCAGGTTTGCTTTAAAGGACACCTGAAGTGAGAGCAGGGCTGTGGAGTTGGGACAAAAATCATCCCGACTCCTCAGTTTCTGAAATCTCCGACTCCAGGTACCCAAAATTATATTCATTTTTTTTTTTAAACAATACCAGTTGCCTGACAACCCTGCTCATCTATTTGGCTGCAGTAGTCTTTGAATCACACCAGAAACAAGCATGCAGCTAAAACTTGTTAGATCTGACAATAATGTCAAAAACTGACCTGCATATCTTTGTTCATGGTCTAGGGTTAAATGTATTCGAGGCAGAGGATCAGCAGGACAGCCAGGCAACTAGTATTATTTAAAAGGACATTTGTTTATTTATTTTTTGCAATAAATATCGGTCATTTGTCGTTCATTACAAAAGACTTTACCTCACGTGTGTAGGCAGTTTACATGGTAGTTGTATGTGTGTATGCACTACAGGTGCACTTGACACTCCGTAACACTGCAAGTCAGTAGTGAAATGACAGGCTTTGAAAATATTTGTGCTGGAAATGTTCAAATCTTGCCTGAAGCCCTGTGAGTCAGCCTCGGATTGTCAGTAGTTGGCTGTGGAGTGCTATGAAAGAATTGTATTGTCTCCGTAGCTCCCTCGTGGCTACAACCACAATCTCTACAGTACAAAAACATCAAGACCCCGATACTTTTACTACTTTAGCATTGCTGCAAACACAATCTAAACAATCTTGATTTAGTTCAGCACAAACATGAAGACTGTTTACAGTATGGATTATCTTAAAACTTTTAATGCATTTTACAGTATTGCTGGATGAAAAAGTGGCGTAGTCACCTTTTTAACCTCCCTGCCGTTATAAAAAATTGCTGCGCACGGCAGGGAGGGTGTTTTTTGGCTTTTTTTTTTTTTTTTTTTTCTTTTTTAGCATGTAGCTAGCCTAGCGCTAGCTACATGCTTTCCACCTCCCTGCGGCGTCCCCCCGAATGCGCCGATCGCCGCCGGCGCATATACCCATCCGGAAATCCCGTTCTGAACGGGATTTCCAGGAGGGCTTCCCCCGTCGCCATGGCGACGGGCGCGATGACGTCACGGACGTCATCGACGTCGTGACGTCAGAGGGAGTCCCGAACCACCCCTCGACGCTGCCTGGCACTGATTGGCCAGGCAGCGCACGGGTCTCGGGGGGGGCACCCTCTGATGCGGTGGGTTGCGGCGGAGCGGCGGCGATCGTAAGTTACACGCAGCTAGCAAAGTGCTAGCTGCGTGTAACAAAAAAAAAATTATGCAAATCGGCCCAGCAGGGCCTGAGGAATCCTCCGCGGCAGGTTACCCCGAGCTGAGCTCGGGATAACCGGCAGGGAGGTTAAAGGACAACTGAAGCGAGAGGTATATGGAGGCTGCTATGTTTTCTTTTCTTATAAACAATACCAGTTGCCTGGCTAGCCTGCTTGTCCTCTGCCCCTAATGCTGTGAATACACGGGTCGATTTTGCCGCTAGATTCTCCCGCCGGATCGTTTTACAGTTCAATACCGCAGTCAATTCTCTTATTTTCCGCTCGTTCTTTCTTATCTTTTTCCATGCACTTTCATCTGGAATCGAGCGGCGAAACAATCGTCTGATTGGACATGTCGGAAATTATCTATTGAGCCATCTTAATGGCTCAAAATCTAGCCGTGTTTTCTCAGCATTACACTTTTAGCCACAGACCCTGAACAAGCATGCAGCAGATCAGGTGTTTCTGACATTATTGTCAGATCTGACAATATTAGCTGCATGCTTGTTTCTGGTGCGATTCAGACACTGCTGCAGGGCTGTCTGGCAACTGGTATTGTTTAAAAGGAAATATATATGGCATCCTCCATATACCTCTCAGTACAGTTGTCCTTTAAATAAATATTGCAGCCTGTTCTTAGAACTGTTGACCGACAAGGAAAGTCCCGTGATCTGGCCTCTGGAAACAGGTTAAGCAGCACTGATTACTTCCTGCCGTCTGAGTCAAATGTGATTCCTACCATTTTAGGTCTGTTCTGTGGTATTTTTGTTAAATAAAAGTATTTGCACAATTATAACAGGTTTTGTGTGTGTAAACATATATAATCCTACTAATATTATAAATGGGAAAATCTGGATGTTTGGATGAATAACATATAGGATACTTTTTATCCCCATAACCAAAAAGTGGGCGGAGACCAATACAAATTTCACTGGGAAACTGTAAACTGCAGCCATTCTTACACTGTTAATGGCAGGGTTCTCACACGTTGCACAGTTGGTCACTGGGTGACTGGGATTAATATTCAGGAGTGGGTGGAGCCTACAACAGCCAATCAAAATGCACCTATTGATTTTCAAGGGAATATTTCATTACTGCCATTCTTGCACTGTTAATGGCACAAGCCTCAAACCTGGTACAGTTGGTCATTGGGTGAGTGGGTTCAAATTCAGAAAAGGGGGTGGTGTGTGTGTATCTTTTTTTTTTTTTATGAATTTTTTCCCCCTAGTTGATTAAGCAAACACACAAAAACTTATTTCAGATTTTCTTGCGATCCTGAGATTTAAAAAAAAAAAAAAATTCTCCCCTCCTCCATCGGAAATTGCACCTTGCAATCTGTCCGAATGTGTGCTAATTGCACCGCAAAGCACATGCTGTAGGCAGGGATGAGCTTCGATTGGATTCTGACTCAAAATCGTTCGAAATCCAAACATTAATTAGTGTACCTGAGCGGGAGGGTGAGGGAGGGCTAACTTACCCATGCTACCGTCTGCTTTAATCCGCTTCTGATTGCGTCCCACGTCGCGTGACTACCACGCATCCTTCTTTAACCCGGAAGGAGGAAGCGTGGTAGTCACGTGACGAGACGCAATTGCAATTAGAAGTGCATTTAAGAAGAAGACAGCCTGGGTAAGGTAACCCTCTCTCACCTTCCCGCTCAGGTTTACTAATTATCCAGTCAAAATCCATTTGGAATCCATTTGAATCTCATCCCTGGCTGCAGGTAGAGGAATTCGGACGATCGTGATGTCCCGGCACGTAGAAGGCCTCGCTCACACTAAACTTGTATACATTTCAGCAATGCGTATGGGCCCATATGCAATTACCTTTTTCCTCCTGAGTTTTCTCCAAGGTGATATTTTCAAACTTGTCACTAAACTGCCTTTTAAACCATCAGCAAGTAAAAAGATACTCAAACTAATTTTGATAGTACTTTTCACTCCTTCTTTTTGGTACTGCTGAAAACTCATGAGAAAAGGTTAATTGCATATGGTCCATGGTGTGCAACATGCAAGCAACACTCAGAAGTGTATAACTGCACCGCGTGACTTTCTTACGTAATGCTCTGCGCAGCAGCAATGCGATATCCTACCAGTGCAATGCATTTTTGCTAAAACGCAATGCTGGTTCAGCAGCACCAAGTAAATTGTGTGTTTGCGCTCCTTTGTCACGGCCACCTGCGTTGGCTAGTGTGAACGAGGCCAATGCCCTGAATTGTCTCATGCAATACATTAACGAGCTTGCGTTGGCCTGGAAGGTTTAAGCAAAGGTTGATTCGGTCCATGCGGTTTGGAAATGCATTGTTGAGGTACATTCCTGTTATCTCTGTGGCTTTGATAAAGGTGTCCTGATGATGGGAGCTGTAAAGAGATGAACTTGGAAGCCCCGCGTTCTGTTTCTCCCCAGCTTAGCGTACCGTGTAACAGTGCCGTGTCCTTCAGCAGTTTATTGCCTGTGGCCTGCTGCATATTACTGAGGAGGAATGTAAACCTGCTGACTCATAGAGTACGTGGTTTAGCTAGCGAACCACTGCCTGTTCATGTGACAGCCACAGGCTACATATAGCTATTCATATAGGATAGGAATGAACGCAATCTGTCACTGCAGCAACGTCTTGACTGGAACAAATGTTATCTGGAGTAAGGAAGATGTATGAACAAATGAGAATCAGTTGGAGGGTATTGGTCATTTTACTGCTTTGATATCAATCGGATTTCAGCAGAAATCCAACCAAAAGTCGGTCAGAGCACTACCGCCGCTAGCTTTGTGCTGCTTGATGCTAGTCAGCACTGTGCGTCCATCAGTCTGTCTCTTCTTTTACATTTACTGCACTGATAAAGTGACTGCAATTATCTCTCTCATTTATGCGATAGGTGTGGCTGGAGGTGGGCAATGAGATGCAAATGACTTGCATTGCATGTAAATTTAAAGGACAACAGAAGTGAGAGGTATATGGAGGCTGCTGTATTTCTATCCTTTAGTTGCCTGGTAGTCCTGATGATCTATTTGGTTGCAGTAGTGTCTGAAGCAGAAACAAGTATGCAGCTAATTTTGTTAGATCTGTCAAGGTCAGAAACACCTGACTTTGCTGAATGCTTGTTCTGAGTCTTTGGCTAAAAATATTAGAGGCAATGGATCAGCAGGGCTTCCAGGCAACTGGTATTGCTTAAAAGAAAATAAATTATAGCAGCCTCTATATCCCTTTCACTTCAGTTGTCCATTAAGTAAACCTAAGGCACCTGGTGTAACTTACCCGGGGCTCCTAGCCCCCTGTAGTCCTTCAGGTTCCTCGCTGTAGTTCCAGTCCGGTCCATTCAGCAGCTGTGACCCTCTGGAAGCTAGCCGACTGAGCCATTTGATGGCTACTGTGTATGCACAACCACATGCCCCCTTGGTCATGCTCCCGCACCCGGGAGTGTTCATCCCAGTAGCAATGTTTACGATCTACGCAAGTGCAGAATGCTGTCTTCCGCCATTGGAGTGGCTGTGTATTATATATACAATTTCAAAGTAAGCAAGCTTAGGCCACATACAGACATCAGACCATAGTCTTTGGAAAATGAAAGATCACAGACCAATCTTACCACCCTTCCTGTAGTATAAGAGCCATACTCTACTCAGTCTTTTCTATGGAGCTGAACTCCACACCAGGAAAAAAATCTCTGCAGGCTGCTGCACACACAGATGCTGTACAGACACAAAAGATCAGTTTCTGCAAAAGATCTGTTCCTGCCAAAAATCCATTCCTGCAAATTGCAATGATAGTCTATGAGATCTGCAGATCATCATACACACATGATTTAACTGACATTCATCTGCAGATCAGATCCACCAGGATGGATTTTCAGATCTGCAGATCTGTAGATGAATGTCAGTTAAATCGTGTGTATGATGATCTGCAGATCTCATAGACTATCATTGCAATTTGCAGGAATGGATTTTTGGCAGGAACAGATCTTTTGCAGATACTGATCTTTTGTGTCTGTACAGCATCTGTGTGTGCAGCAGCCTGCAGAGATTTTTTCCTGATGTGGAGTTCAGCTCCATAGAAAAGACTGAGTAGAGTATGGCTCTTATACTACATGAAGGGTGGTAAGATTGGTCTGTGATCTTTCATTTTCCAAAGACTATGGTCTGATGTCTGTATGTGGCCTTAGACTTATTTCTGCTAGTCCTTGTGTGCGGAGTGGCTTTGGGGCAGATTTGTAATTATATCGGCAAGACTGCAATTACTAATCGCTGTATCGCTATGTAACCTTGCTGTGACATGTGACTAGGACACGCCCAGAATTATCACTCATGTATTTCTGTTTCCTGTCTCGTCTGCAGGTACCAAACAAAAAATGAACTAGACGCCGTCTTTTTAGACTTCCTTTAGCTGGACTTTCTACATTCCGAATGGATTAATTTATATCTTTACCTTCCTGGACAGTCCCAAGGGTATCTGCCATGTAAGAAGTGAAATCCTCCGCTTTATGCCTTAAGACCATGAATTAATCTATTCCTACTTTCTTCAAGGATGGACTAGCTTCAAGTCGGATTACTTTTATTTATAGAATCCCGGGATAATATGAAGCGTGCACACATTTCAGTGTTTGTTTAAAACATTTTGTCTTTTTTTTTTTTTTTATTTAAATTTTTTTGGAAGGATTGTGTTGGGCCTCCTCAGTGGTGGTAGATGATGAGCAACAACTGAAGGTTGGCTGGTAGTGCGCTGGGGATGTATGCCACAGAGTGCCAGGCAGAAGTCACGCCTTCTAAGAACTATGGAAACCGCCAGTTCCACTACTCGCTGGCCGATCACACCAATCAGGCCTTCCAGATCATGAACGAGCTGCGGCTCAGCCAGCAGCTCTGCGACGTGACGCTGAGGGTCAAGTACAATGACTTGCAGGTGGATTTCATGGCGCATAAAATCGTGCTGGCTTCCAGCAGCCCAGTCTTCAGGGCCATGTTCACCAACGGGCTCCGGGAATGCGGCATGGAGACCGTCCCCATCAATGGAGTCCACCCCAAGGTCATGGAGCGGCTGCTGGAGTTTGCGTACACGGCCAGCATCTCCGTCGGGGAGAAGTGCGTCATCCACGTCATGAATGGAGCAGTCATGTACCAGATGGACAGCGTGGTTAAGGCATGCTGTGACTTCCTCATCCAGGAGCTGGACCCCAGTAATGCCATCGGCATTGCCAGCTTTGCCGAGCAGATTGGTTGTCTAGAGCTTCATCAGAAAGCACGGGAGTACATATATATGCACTTTGGAGAGGTGAGATGTGGAAGGTGCTCAGTGTGGGACTTGGGTGGGGGGTGCAAACGTAGAAATGGAATCTGCAGTTGTAGATTTAGCAGGGCTGGACAAAACCCAGGAACCAGGTAGCTGAAGGTGTGTACACACTTGTGTACACCAATTTTACCAATTCAATGTAGTATATGAACTTCCCTACACAATCTGTTAATAGTATTGGAAATCCAGGGCTGTGGAGTCCGGTACAAATATCCTCAGACGGCTCAGTTTATGAAACCTCTGACTGTGACTTAAACTCCAGGTACCTAAAAAAAAAAAAGCTCTGACTGCCGCCCCCTCCCCCCCCCCCCCCCCCCCCCCCCCCTCACAGCCCCTGCAGGGCAATGGAGTATAAGAATTCTCCAACTCCAAATCCAGCTACCCAAATATTGCTCCGACTCCACAGCCCTGTTGGCCCCCATGCTACATGGAGGCGGTAAAATTGGCCAGTCAAAATTGGATGTTTATGTACCCTAAGGCCTCGTTCACATATTTTTTTCTTTTTTCCCCTTCCCGGTGATTTCTGTTTGTTGTATGTTTTTGGTAAGCATTTTTGTAGGCATTTTTTTCAGAGCGATTCCGTATTTTCTCTTCCTGACGTTAGTCAGGAAGTGAACTTTCTGATCTGGAAAAGAATAAATACCATGTATTTATTCATAAAAACGTGAACGCAATTGCTGCACAAAGCGATTTTGTGAGTGGTTTGCGTTTTTTCTACACCTTCCATTGCAGCAAGATCTCCCTGAAAATAGTCCATGCCACTCTTCTGAGCGGAAAGCGGACGGATCGCCCTAATCTGAACTAGCGCATAGGATAGCATGGTGCAATTTTAAAAAACCGCTGGCGCTTAAAATAAATAAATAAATAAAATCCAAAAATGCCTGCAGTGTAAACGAGCCCTTAAAGGAAACATCCAAGCTAAAAAAACAAACAAAAACAAACTCCACTTACCTGGGGCTTCCTCCAGCCCCCGGCAGCCGTCCTGTGCCCTCGCCGCAGCTCCGGTGGCTCCCAGTGTTCTGCTGCAGAAGCCGACCTCACCAGGTCGGCTTCTTGTGCGCTCACGGCGCAGGTCACGTGGTCCGGCCGACGTCATCAGGATTGTACTGCGCATGTGCAGTCACGTGGTCCAGTCACGTGGTCCAGTCGACGTGACTGGACCACGTGACCCGCGCAGAAGAAGCCGACCCGGAAACCCGACCTGGCGAGGTCGGCTTCTGCAGCGGGGAAGACCGGGAGCCACCGGCGCTGCGGCGAGGGCACAGGACGGCTGCCAGGGGCTGGAGGAAGCCCCAGGAAAGTGGATTTTTTTTTTGTTTTGTTCTTTGTTTTAGCTTGGATCTTCGCTTTAAGCCTGGTACACACTTAATTATGATTGGCCAATCACTGACCAATATTACCATCTTCATGTAGTTTGAGGGTTAACTACGCAATCTGCTCATAGTATTCAATATTTGTTAATCCCCCATACCACAAAGAGATGGTAAAATAGTCAGTGATTGGCCAATCATAATTGAAAGTGTGTACGAGGCTTTAATGCTGGGAATACACCATGAGATTTTTTTGGCAGATGGCTGGTCCGATAGATAATTTCCGACATGTCTGATCTGATTTACGATCTTTTTCCTGACCGATTTTCTCATAGGCGTTAATGGAAATAGATTGGAAAAACAATCGGAAAATTGATCGGACAATAAATCTACTGAAAAATCTCATCGTGTATTCCCAGCATTATCCACTTCGATTTTGACTGGCCAATCACTGACCAGTTTTACCACCTGCATGCAGAAAGAGAGCTTGCACACAATCTTTTGGCCCTCATACTACATAGAGGTAGTAAAAATGGTACAATCATTTGCCAATCAAATTTGAAAGTGTGTACCAGGATTTAGACTGCTGCATCATTACATTGGGCACCTAACCTTTTTAGTTCATCCCCTAACGGTTGTCCATGTAGCTGGATGCTTAATGGACAACTGAAGCGAGAGGGATATGGAGGCTGCCATATTCATTTTCTTTTATACAATACCAGCTGCCTGGCAGCTGTGCTGAGCTATTTGGCTGCAGTAGTGTCTGAATAACACCAGAAACAAGCATGCAGCTAATCTTGGCAGATCTGACAATAGTGTCAGAAACCACTGATCTGCTGCATGCTTGTTCAGGGTCTATGGCTAAACGTATGAGGCAAAGGATCAGCAGGGCTGCCAGGCAACTGGTATTTCATAAAAGGAAATCAATGTGGCAGCCTCCATATCACTCTGTTCAGTTGTCCTTTAGGGCCCATTCACACTGCAAGTAGCAAAACAGTAGTGCTTAGTGCTACCATTTTGCACGGGTGGTATTAGCGTGGTAATAAACACTGGACACCCTTGTGATTCCTGAAGATCGTGATCCGCGCTTTAAGCACTGTACCGCGATTGCTCGGGAATAGCGGCAAAATGCTGCATGCAACGCGATTGCCGCTGATCACGGAAACGCCCGTGATCGTCGACAGTGAGATCACTGACATATAGTTACCATTGCACTACCACTTTAAAAAGGGCTAGCGCTTTGGCGATTAGTGGGAATCGCCTGCTAACCACCGTAGTGTGAATAAGCCCTGAATGTGGACCTGAACTCTTGCACAGGACAGATGGAAACGATCACAGAAATGCACCCTGAATTTTAGAGTTTGACCTGTTTAACCCTCCTGGCGGTTTAAAAAAATCCGCCAGGGGGCAGCAAAGTAGTGCTTTTTAAAAAAAAAATTTTTTTTCTTCATGTAGCGAGACAAAGTCTCGCTATAAGATAGCCGCTACATGATAGCCCAGCCCCTCTGATCGCCGCCGGCGATCGGAGATCAGGAGATCCCGTTCAAAGAACAGGATCTCCTGGAGGGCTTCCCCCGTCGGCTTCCCCCGTCGCCATGGCGACGGGCGGGATGACGTCATCGACGTCGTGACGTCAAAGGGGACTCCCATCCACCCCACAGCGCTGCCTGGCACTGATTGGCCAGGCAGCGCACGGGGTCTGGGGGGGGGGGGGGCGGCCGCGGCGCGGCGGATCGGCGGGTAGCGGTGGCGATCGGATGCTACACGCAGCTAGCAAAGTGCTAGCTGCATGTAGCAAAAAAAATTATGCAAATCGGTCCAGCGGGGCCTGAGCGGTGCCTCCCGGCGGCATAGCCCGTGCTCAGCACGGGCTTACCGCCAGGGAGGTTAATTCCCCCTCATTTGTGTATAATTACTAGTTGTAATTTGATCTCTCCCCTGTGTTACATGACTGCCACGGCAGATAAGCCCATTTGAAAGCACAGGCTGTAAACAATATGCTTCCATGAATCAGGAAGTAGAAACTGCAGATTTTAGGATTTCTACCAGCTGTAACAAATACATGTTTTTGTTTATAGGTTATTATGCTGTTGTGTATCTTTTAGAGCAGAGAGGAGTTCTGAGTTCAGGTCCACTTTAAATTGTGTTGCTGGCTCCTGGATGGGACAGACTGTTCCTCCTCAATGCAGTATTCATTTGTGCTGGATTCTGGTATTGTTTGGTTTTGCTGGGCCGTGACTGAGGGTCAAAGTGGAAAACAAGCGCTTCCAGACATCAGACAGGTTTGTTTTTGTTCGCAAGGACCGTGCAGAGGAGTTGGAATGTTTCTGCATGTTTGGGTGCCACTTATATAAAAGGGAAAGATTTCCATGCAAGGCCTCTGTTTGTTGATCTTATCTTATTGAGAAAATAAGAGCATGTCAGAGCGCAGGGGACACTGGCAGGCTTCTTACTGGCCAACATCTGCTTGTTTATAACCACCGTCTTTGGCTTCCAGTGACAGTGACCAAATGAATACTGTAGCCAAAGCACTTCCTCACCAAGTGGCTGAGCCCCTGTTCCTTCCATTGCTAAGCCCCTTCCTCTATACTGGCTACTGAGCCCCTCAGGTTGTGGACTGCTTAGTGGACCTGAACTCTTGCACAGGACAGAAGAAAGACATAGAGAAATGCACCCTGTATGTATCTAGAGAGTTTAGCCTGTCTAATTCCCCTCCTTATCTGTTACTAATCACCACTGTAATTTGATCTCTCGGCAGTGTCAGCTGGCTGCCTTGGCAGAGTAGCCAATCTGTAAACACAGGATGTTCACCTGCTGTCTGCTTCCATGAAAGAAGGAAGTAGACACACTGCAGATTTATTGCAGGATTTGTATCAGCTGTAACAAAACAAATACGAGTAATAAGTGTTTCTTTCAGAGTAAAATGAGCCATAAATTACTTTTCTCCTATGCTGCTGTCACTTACAGTAGGTAGCAGAAACTTGACAGAACCGACAGGTTTTGGACTAGCCCATCTCCTCATGGGGGATTCTCAGGGTTTTGTTTAGTTTCCGAAGCTTCTAGTGAATGTCAGTTGTTCTGTCCAACTGCCAAAAAAAACTGTGCAGGGAATGGGGAGGCTGGCCAGAATCATTGTATAAATCCTTTTTCAGAGAATGTCTTTATACAGGATAAAAGCTTTGCTGAGAATCCCCCATGAGGAGATGGGCTAGTCCAAAACCTGTGGGTTCTGTCAGATTTCTACTACCTACTGTAAGTGACAGCAGTATAGGAGAAAAGTAAATTATGGCTCATTTTTACTCTGGATGAAACGCACTTCTTATTTGTATTAGTTTACATGTATTTTAAATGTTACGATTTTTGCGATAGTCGTCCTGGCTGCACAACAGGAACTGGTGGGGTGTTGGGTAGGTACTCCGGCAAGTTCATAAAAGTGACCATCTGCTTAAAGAGAACCTGAGGTGGCTTGTAAGAATCCTATTAGCACACAGAGGGCTGGGTCTGTATATAATGCCCAGCCTCTGTTGCTATACTGCTGCCCCCCAGGGCCCCCCTGCTCTCTGCTGTCACCCATAAATCAAACGCCCTGCTAGCGACATCGCTAGCAGGCTGTTTACATCTGCACTGTCACTCAGCGCCGCTCCCCCGCCTTCTCTATCGCCGCTCCCCACCTGCGTCCCTTCCCTCCAATCGGTGGAGAGGGAAGTGACGCAGGCAGGGAGCGGCAACATAGAGGAGGCGGGGGAGCGGCAGAGAGTGACAGTGCAGATGTAAACAGCCTGCTAACGATGTCGCTAGCAGGGCGTTTGATTTATAGGGGACAGCAGAGCGCAGGGGGGGCCTGGGGGGAAACAGTATAGCAACAGAGGCTGGGCATTATATGCAGACCCAGCCTCTGTGTGCTAATAGGATTCTTACAAGCCACCTCAGGTTCTCTTTAATCTGGAGATCTCCAGAAAAGTGCCATAATAGCCGTATGGAACCAGATGCACAAACCAGTGGTAATATTTCCAAGCACAGGCAACTCACAGCAAGCATTGCTTTGGTAACGTGTTACAATACTTGCTTCTTGCACCTTACGATAGCAACACTCGCAATACCCATGTACTGTGGAGGGTGCTAATTGTGGTACTCTGCTGTTATTAGTACCAGTGGTACTTGCGTATTATACCACCTGAAGAGTTTGGCAGTTCCTTGTTTAAGTCCTGTTTGCTCCACTACCAAGATCTAACCCTTTTTAAAAAGCTGAAAGTCCTGACTTTCAATTACACCAGGTCCCGTGTCAGTGTAATGCTCTGTTGCCAAGTTAAAGTGGATCCGAGATGAAAAACTAACTATAACAAGTAACTTGTCTATATATCTTATCTAAAGTTTAGATAGTTTACCCAGCAAATCTAGCTGCAAACAGCTTTAATAGAATATGATTGATTATTCCTGTGATACAATGACAGCAGCCATGTTGTTTGTAAACATTACACAGAGGCAGGCTTATCTGCCCCCCCCCCCTCCCCCCCCTTTTCCTCTTTGCCTCTGAAATCTCTGGCTAGTAATACCTCCCCCTCCTCCTGCCCAAACTGAGCGCCCATGAGCCCTTGCTACTGTCTGAAAGTGCCTTGGCTTTCTGAAAACCTGTGGGCGAGGCTTCTTTAGTTTATAGGGAATTGGAGTATAAAAACAAAAAACTATTTGGCTTGAGGAATGCCCTATAAACAATAGGAAAGGAACACAATTATGCAATGAGTAAAAGTTCATCTCTTAAAGGCTTTTGAAGGAGGGGGTGTCGACTGCATCTTAGCTGCACAAAGCGTGATTGCAGCACCCCCGGGAGGTCGTCTTCTGTCGCAGGGGTCTCATTACAGAAGATGGAGCAGACAAACTATGCACCCTCCTGACCTCTCTCTGTGTGTTACTGGCCGGGGCTGGATACTCTATTAAGACGAAGGAGCAGCCCAGCTATACACCCTCTTCACCTCTCTTCCAGCTGTTCAAAAAGGGTTAAATCTTGGTAGTGGAGCAAACAGAACTTAAAGAGACTCCATAACAAAAATTGCATCCTGTTTTTTATGATTCTACAAGTTCCAAAAGCTATTCTAATGTGTTCTGGCTTACTGCAGCACTTTCTGCTATCACAGTCTCTGTAATAAATCAACTTGTCTCTCTCTTGTCAGACTTGTCAGCCTGTGTCTGGAAGGCTGCCAAGTTCTTCAGTGTTGTGGTTCTGTGATGCATCTCCCCCCTCCAGGCCCCTCTCTGCACACTGCCTGTGTTATTTAGATAAGGGCAGCTTCTCTCTTCTCTCTTATCTTTTACAAGCTGCATAAATCGTCCTCTGAGCTGGCTGGGCTTTCACATACTGAGGAAATTCAGACAAGGGCACAGCTGTTTGCAGGAAGAAAAGAGCAGCCTGAAACTTCAGTGCATGAGAGATGCAGGGGGAAAGAAACACACAAATGATCTCTTGAGATTCAAAAGGAAGGCTGTATACAGCCTGATTGTGTGTGGATGTATTTTCTATGTGTGGACATACTGTACATCAACCTACTTCCTGTTTTGGTGGCCATTTTGTTTGTTTATAAACAAACTTTTTAAAACTGTTTTTAACAACTTTTAATGCGGCGAAATTGTGACAGAGGGTAATAGGAGATGTCCCCTAACGCACTGGTATGTTTACTTTTGTGTGATTTTAACAATACAGATTCTCTTTAAACAAGGAACTGCTAATCTCTTCGGATGGTATAATACGTAAGTACCATATCAGTAATGTGCACGGCAATATTACCGGCACTTCCTGCATTGGGCCTCTTGCCTTTCCTAGTAGATTGATACTATTTATGCAACAATCTCTAGAGGTCTCCTTTAAAGGAAAGGTTCAGGGAGGGTGGGCAAAAAATAAAAATCAAATTCCACTTACCTGGGGCTTCCTCCAGTAGTTCTGCGCATGCGCAGTAGAGCCCGGAGGACGTCCGATGTCAGAGCGCCGGCGTGGGACGCAGAAGTTCCGGGCCTTGGAGCGCAGAAGAGCCCGACCTGGCAGCCGGCCTGGCCAGGTCGGGCGCGCCACCGGAGACCACCGGGAGCCTGCGGAGCGGCGGCGAGGGCACCTCCTGCCTGCCACGGGCTGGAGGAAGCCCCAGGTAAGTGGAATTTGATTTTTATTTTTTACCCACCCTCCCTGAACCTTCCCTTTAAAGCAGACCTGAACTCAGAACTTCCACTCTGCACTAAATGAGAAG
Source organism: Hyperolius riggenbachi (assembly GCF_040937935.1). NCBI lineage: Eukaryota > Metazoa > Chordata > Amphibia > Anura > Hyperoliidae > Hyperolius > Hyperolius riggenbachi. The sequence goes on from NC_090648.1 coordinate 73,102,254, forward strand.
CAACAGCATAATAACCTTTAAAGTTAAACATATATCAAACCACACCAGTTGCCTGGCAGTCCTGTTGATTACCAGCCTCTAATACTAGGTACACACCATGCAATTTCCCATCCGATCGGCAGGTCAGAACATTCATTTCTGACACGTCCAAACTGCTCCCGATTTGATAACTGGATCGAATTTTTTTTTTTGTTTTTTTTTCAGATCACTACGAAAATAATTTTCAAAATCATTCTTTGCCTCTAATATTGGCATCCTGCTGATCAATCTGTAATCGGTAGTGTCTGAATGACACACCTGAAACAAGCATGCAGCTAATTCCGTCACACTTCAGTCAGAGCAGCTGATCTGCATACTTGCTCAGGGTCTATGACTGAAAGTATTATGCTATACTGTATACACGCAATGAGATATTCTGGCAGATTTTACTGTCCGATCGATTATTTCCAAAATCAGATCGGAAATGTGGAAAATAACCGATCAGACAGTAAATCTGCATTCGAGGCAGAGGATTAGCACAACATCCAGGCAATTTGCAATGTTTAAAGGAACTTGGGGCTCTTTTCCACTATGGAATGCGATCGCGATTCCGATCGCGATCGCAATCGCGTCTCAATTTCCACCATGCGATTGTGCTACTATACTCATTATAGTCCAGCTCAATCGCATACAAAACGCGGCAGGACGACGATTGCGCTTTGACCAAAATCGCATCGCAATCGGATCGCACTAATGGAAATTGCTGCTGCAGTTTCCATTAATTTAATGTACCTTGCGATTTGCGATCAGCAGCAAATCGCAGGCTAGTGGAGAAAGGCCCTTAATATGGTAGCCTCCATATTTCTCTCGTGTCCTTTTTAAGGGATTTTTTTTTTTTAAAGGAACTTTATCTTTTTTTTTGGGGGGGGGAAGGGTGATCACCTCATTGTAGAATTGCCTTATTGCGAGCCAAACCTCTTTATTCTGCAGATCATCCACTGATGTTCCTATTTTGTTTTGTTTTTTTCTTTTAACCTCCTTGCCGGTTATCCCGAGCTCGGGGTAACCTGCGTAGGAGGATTTCTCAGGCCCCGCTGGCCCGATTTTTCACAATTTTTATTTTTCATTGCACGCAGCTAGCACTTTGCTAGCTGCGTGCAAATCTCGATCACCGCTGATTCGCCGCTACCCGGCGCGCCCCCCCCCCCCCCCCCCCTCCTCCAAACCCCTTGCGCAGCCTGGCCAATCAGTGCCAGGCAGCGCTGAGGGGTGGATCGGGATTCCCTCTGACGTCCCGACGTCAATGACTTCGGTGATGTCATCGCGCTCGTCGCCATGGCGACTGGGGAAGCCAAGCACTATTACCTGCTTGCAAAGATCGCCAGCGGCGATCGGAGTAGGTAGGGGGATGCTGCTTGTCAGCGGCTATCATGTAGCTAGCGCTAGGCTAGCTACATGAATAAAAAAAAAAAAAAAAAAAAAAAAAAAAAAGTGCTGCGTCGCCCCCTTGCCGACATAATTGGAACGGCAAGGGGGTTAAATACACTGTTCAGAGAAGCTAGGTATGAAAACAAAAAAAGTTGCACAACAGAGTTCTCCACAGGCTCTTTTAGCCGGGTTCTCTACCTGGCTAGTTTTTGGGAGCACCTGGCTGGCATTGGCTCACCTGCTCCTCTGCTGTAAGCAGAATTGAGGTGCATACACACATGCGACTATAGTCGTTTGAAACGATCGTTCCCCGATCGTTTCAAACGACGATCATTTAAAAAAAAGCAACCAACGATCATTAAGTCTGACGGACGAGCTAGATCGTTAAATACGAACGATCTAGCTTGGCGGATTTTTTTCAACGATGATCGTTTGCAAAAGTAGTACATCGTTGGAAACGGTCGTTCGTACTAGGCTTGGCATGCGCATTTCGCTATTTCTCCATGAAACTTCTCATTTTTATGCGCAAGCGCAATAGTTGCTTTACGTGATGTAACGTTCGTTCTAATGATCAGATCGTTACACACATTTAAAAACTAACTTTACTTAGGTCGTTCTTTCATCAATTAAAAGTTCGTTCGTCCTCAACGAACGATCGTTGTCGCATGTGTGTACGTAGCATTGTGCAGAGAAGTGCCAGCCCTGTATTCTCATCTCGCCCCACCTGGCTACTTTTTCATGCCACCCGGCTGGAAAAAATTTCGGAGGAGAACACTGGAACTTTCAAAATATAAATAGTAAATTATCTCTATTAGTATCTAAAGAGAAGGTAAAAATAACTGCAAAAACATTGTATAACAGTTCCTCTAATAGGTCTGACACGAGTACATGAAGTGCCTTTTTTTGCGTACGGTGATCAGGAATGACCACAAGGCCTTGAGTATAAATAGACAAAGCCTCTAAAACATAGAGTAGGGCCCTGTTCACAGTGGTCACTTGCGTTGCAGGATAATTCTGCATGGCAACTCACTGCCCATACAATGCTATGAGCCTGTTCACAGTACTGCATTGTAAATAATCACATTCTTGTAATTCGCTGCATGCTGGCTTTATATTAAAATCTATGTGCAGTCTCCATTGCAGTTCACAATCATTATAACATGTGCATTATGCAACTGACCACTGTGAACCTAGCCTGAGTAATGGCTAAATCATCAGCAACAAGAATCCATACAAAAATAGACCTGTGTACACAGAACAAACATGTCCGTTTACACCGGCTATACTGGCAGGTGCTGCAAAATACATCATGTCCAGTAATAGGTTTAGGTTTGCTTTTATATTAAGTTTTTTTTTTTTTTTTTTTTTTTTTTTTTATCATGAAGCTTGCTGTAATAAATTAACTGCAACAAGGTCTGGTACTTTCTGAGGCTGAGTCCAGTAGAAGTCCCGCCATGGTCACATACTGCATTTTGCAAAGGTCTTCAATTTTAAAGGACAACTGAAGCGAGATGTATGTGGAGGCTGCCATATTTATTCCCTTTTAAACAATACCAGTTGCCTGGCACCCCTTCTGGTCTATTTGGCTGCAGATGTGTCTGAATCACACCAGAAACAAGCATGCAGCTAATCTTGTCAGATCTGTCATTGTCAAAAAACCCTGATCTGTTGCATGCTTGTTTAGGGTCTGTGGCTAAAAGTATTAGAGGCAGAGGATCAACAGGAAATAAATATGCAGCCTCCATATTACTTTTACTTCAGTTGCCCTTTAACCATTTCAGCCCGCAGGGATTTTTCACCTCATGCATCAGAGCAATTTTCACCTCCCATTCATTCGCCAATAACTTTATCACTACTTATCACAATGAATTGCTCTATATCTTGTTTTTTCCGCCACTAATTAGGCCTTCTTTGGTACATTTTGCAAAGAATTATTTTTTTTCTAAATGCATTTTCACAGGAGTATTAGGAAAAAAAAAATAGGAAAATCATTTTTCTCAGTATTTGGCCATTATAGCATTAAAATAATACATGCTACCACAATTAAAACCTATGTATTTTATTTGCCCATTTGTCCCGGTTATTACACCATTTAAATTATATCCCTATCGCAATTTATGGCGCCCTTTTTTTTGGAAAGAAACATTTTTTCAGTTGTGTCCATCACTATTTACAAGCTTAGAATTAAAAAAAAATATATCGTAATATACCCTCTTCACATCCATATTTAAAAAGTTCAGACATACATTTTACATGAAATAAACAGACAATATTACATTTAAAATGAACTATTTATGTCCCACACCAAAAATTAGCCAAATAACATTTTTAATGGGAAAAAAAAAAAAAAAACTTTTTTTTTTTTTTTTCCCATTAAAAATTTTATTTGGCTAATTTTTGGTGTGGGACATAAATAGTTAATTTTAAATGTATTGTCTGTTTATTTCATGTAAAATGTATGTAGATGTAGTTTTACTATTTGGCCACAAGATGGCCACAGTAACAAAAAAATGTAATCCTGGAAGCAAACACACTCGCTTTCAGGAAGTGTAAAGAGGACGGGAAACGTTTTTTTTTTTGTTAGAAAGACAGCAGTTTCTGATAAGAAGCAGCCGATCTTTCTACCGGGGACTTGGTTCAATGTATGGGGACCAGGTTCCCATTCATTGATCTACGGGCTAACGGGAGGCAACGTGTGTGTGCACAACAGCGATACAGCAGCCGCCTGGACGTGACAATCACGTCCAGGTGGCATAAATGGTTAAAGAGGAACTTTAGTGAAAATAATGTAGTAAGAAAGTGCTTTATTTTTACAATAATTATGTATGGATGATTTAGTCAGTGTTTGCCCATTGTAAAAACTTTCCTTTGCCTGATTTACATTCTGACATTTACCACATAGTGACATTTTCACTGCTGGCAGGTGATGTCAGTGGAAGGAGATGCTGCTTGCTTTTTTGGCAGTTTGACCCAGCTGTACACAGCTGTTATTTCCCACAATGCAACGAGATTCACAGACAGGAAACTGTCAGGACCACTGGGGGAGGGGTCTCACCACAATATCAGCCATACAGCCCCCCCCTGATGATCCGTTTGAGAAAAGGTAAAGATTTCTCATGGGCAAGGGGGATATCGGCTACTGATTGGGATGAAGTTCAGTTCTTGGTTATGGTTTTTCTTTAAAGAGTAACTGTCAGGCTGCAGAAGCTAATTTAAACCTCTATTCTCCTGTGTTAAACAGTTTAGAAGGAAGCTCAAAAGCCATTAGTGAAGATAAACATTTCAGTTACCTTTGATGTGTGCTTATCTTAAAGTCTGTTATAGACCCATAAAGACGCAAGCCGCAGCTAAACTGCAAAGCATTCTGGGGCCCTCCCCTCGGCTGCTAATGAGACGGTACAGCAGCTTGTGTAATCAGTCCAGAGCGTAGCACTGATAAATCTCCGGGCAGACTACACTGCAGGAGTCAGCTATTGTTCTTAGCCACATGGCTCATTAATATTCACTGCACACCGTGTTGTTCAAGAACGAGCTTATCTGTGATCAGAAGCAGGCAGGACATGACGACACATTTGGCTTCACAAACATGGAGCCTGCCATGAGCTGTCAGGAGCATCTATCTCTGCATATACTATATACAAATTCTGTGAAATCCAAACGTGGACAGTGAAATGCATATGTAATGTAAGTACAGCCAATCTTTAGCTACTGATATATGTGTTTTTCTCTGAGACCCTATACCTAACAGCTCCTCTTTAAGGCATGGGTCACAAATTGCTTGTTTGTGGTTTTTTGTTTTTGGGCAAATGCAAAAAAGCGTTCCCAATGTACAACTGCAGTGCAGTGGGAGCAATGTGCAATTTCTTATAGAGGTAAAACAGCATTGCTTCTTTTTAATTTTTGTTTCTCACATCACATGCGATTCCCTATTGCCAACAGTCAGCTGCTCTCAGCTGGCTGTCCGCCAACAGTGAAGTTTCGTCCGCGTAAAAGTTTCCATTTTTCCATGGACTGAAGCGTGACCCCCGCTTAAATATATATATTATTTTCTTTGTAAACCATAAACTCGATAAATGACAACTTTTCGGCCTGGGTCACACTGCAGAGCGCTTTTTGATCTATCAGGGTTGCGTTTGCATTTCAAAAGAAACCCGCTCTGATTGATGCAAGTCAAAATTGCAGCAATCACAGTTTTTAAAAAAATCCTGATTGACAACCTTTTTCGTGTTTTTTTTTTTTTTTTTTTTTTTTTTGTTTTTTGTTTTTTTTTTTTTTTTTGTTTTTTGTTTTTTTTTTTGCAAATGCAGCGCTGACTGATCGCAAAGCGCTATGCAGTGTGTCTGAGGCCTTAGGCCCCATTCACACTTGAAATCGCTGGCATTTTGTGGGAGTGATTTTTCCACGATTTCACGTGGAAAAATCACTGGACACTGTACCGATTTTTCCGCCATTGCATTTAGCGCTTCTATAGCACTGAAACGCAATCGCCGGGAAATTGCCTGAAAATGGTGCAGGCTACGCGTTTGCATTTGGCGATTTGCGTTAATCACCAGCGATTAATGCAAATCGCCCAAGTGAGAATGGGCCCATAGGGATTTATTATACTAGCACTTTAAAAAGCGCTAGCGTTTTGCCGAAATCACCCGTAAAAGGCTCAAGTGTGAATGGGGCCTTAGGACTCGTTCACACTTTCTCAAATCGCCCTAAAAGCAATTGTGCAATGATTTCCTATGACAGTGTTCACATGTGAGCGTTTCTATTTTATTAAAATCCCAAACGTGCTACATGTACCATTTTCTGAGTGTTTTTGCTCAATGGAAGGTATAGGGAAATCACAAAGCACTTGAAAAAGCGCTTTGTATAGTGATTTCCCGAGCACTTTTAAGAATAAATACATTGTATTTATTCATTTCTGGGTCAGAGATCTCTTCCTAACGGACGTCAGGAAGTGAAAATCTTAATCGATCAGCAAAAGCGCTTTGAAAATCGCTCTGTAAATCGCTCAGCGCTTGCGATAGCGCTGGCGATTTAGAATGTGAACAAATCCTTTGTTAATAAAATGCAAAATGATTTGTGTAGCGCTGATGTCAGCCTTTTAGCAGACGAGAGGGAAATTCACATTAGCCATTGGAATGCTCTTGGATTTATAGTGTAGTATTAATAAGATCCATATGCAAACTAGTTGGAGAAAATCTCCTCTTGGGGATTTGGAGACGAGTTCCCATGTTGTGCGTTCTATAGACTGGGATGTCTGTAGTGTCTCTCCAGGAACAGGAGGCAGCCGGTCACATGACACGTTATTGGCCCTCTGTAATGTGATCCAGAGACCTTTCTCTTGCACGGTTACGCTGTGTTACTCGCTGTATTGTACGGTGCTTTCCCCTCGTCATGCTGATGGTGTATCAAGTTTTATACAATGGGGTCATTGTTTTGTCACTTGTAGGTTGCCGTAGTGATCATGTCCTTGGAATGTAGAGCGGCTAAAGCCAGAAGGCAATATTGTTTTATGATGACTAAGGGCTGGTTCAGACGGACGTCTGTGTGGCGTCGCGTCTGGGGGCGTTGCGGCGGCTGCGCGGTCAGGCTTTCAGTAGCCTTCGGTCGCGTCGTGATGCGGTCGTGTTTTTTTTCCCCGTAGGGGAACATTAGCCGTCGCGGTTGGCCGCTCCCTGGAAGCTACATGTTGCTTCCAGGGGCAGCCCGAACGCTCGCGAAAATCGGGACCCAAACGCCGCGTTCGGGTAAAAGCGCGCAAAAGCTCGGTGTAAACGCTCCCATTCACTTGAATGGGAGCGTTTACCGCGACGGTCCGAACGCTTGCGGTAAACGCTCCGCAAGCGTCCGTCTGAACCAGCCCTTAGTGTTAAAGGGGCAGTCAGTTTTAGTTTTTTTTTTTAGTGTTTTTTTTTTTTTTTTCCCCAGCCTACACATATAGGTGCTTTATATATGCTTAGACATCACACTCCACTATGTACTTTATCTGTAAACTGTATTGAGAATCTTATTTGGTGTTGAGTTCTTCATAATTCTTTTTTTTTTTTTTTTTTTTTTATATCTATCTAGTCTGTATTCTTTTGGTTTTATGTGGCCGGAGCATAGTTGATATACCAATTAAAGCGGATCTGAGATGAAAGAACAAGTAACTTGTCTATATATCTTATCTAAAGTTTATATAGTTTACACAGCAAATCTAGCTGCAGACAGCTTCAATATAATATTTATTTCTTCCTCCTGTGATACAACAGCAGCCATGTTGTTTGTAAACATTACACACAGGCAAAAGCTTATCTGCATCTTCAGCACTCAGCCTAATCCCCCATCCTCCTCCCTCCTCCGCTCTGCCTCAAGAATTTTCTGGCAAGTAATACCTCCCCCTCCTCCTGCCCAGACTGAGCTCCCATGAGCCCTTGCTACAGTGCCAAGGCTCTCTGAAAGGCTGTGGGAGAGGCTTGTTTAGTTTATAGGGAATTAGAGTATTAAAACACAGGAATGAGGAATGCCCTATAAACAATAGGAAAGGAACACAATTATGCAATGAGTAAAAGTTCATCTCGGATCCACTTTAAGCACTCCTACAAACGCTGCTTCCCTTCCGAAGCTGCTATGACACGCACTGTGCATAGTTAAAATTGCATTTTAGCCACAATTTTTATGTACACCTTAAAATCGGAGTTACAGTCTGGGCTAATACTCATTCTTTTTATTGTTTATACAGAGGTGATATTACTTGTGAACAAAAGCAAGTCCTCCCAGCTTATAGAACAGCAGTGCTAGGATCTGTCATTGCATAGAAATAGTAAATAATTAAATTCATTTGTAATTTTTTTGGAGTGAAAACTAACATAAAAAACAGTTTTTCTGTAGGTATGCATAGCTGTTCAGTTACTTAACTTTGCAGAAACAAACTCTGCAGCTGATAAGGGTTAAAGGGGAAAAAAGCAGTTAAGGTGGCCATACATGCATCTAGTGATTTTGGCTATACGATCGACCATTTGATTTAATTTTTTTTTTTTTTAATCGAATCGGGAGAGAATTCGATCACTGTGTCTCCGCTGTCTTCTCCTCCGCCCTGGGCTCCAGGTTCACTGTACTTCCTGTCCGGGGAAGTTTAAACAGTAGAGGCCGCTCTACTGTTTAAACTTCCTGCTGGAACATGAAGAAGTGAAGCCTGCCGGACCCAGAGCCCAGCGCGGAGAAGAAACAGCGGGGACTCGTGCCAGCCGGATCAGATAATGTATTGCCGCTAGCGTCTGTCGTCGGGCATTCGAACGCCGCTATCGATGCTCTCCTGACCCGCAGGCGATCGAGCGAAATCTTCTGCACGGAAAGATCAACGGGAACAATCTATTTTGGACGAAAATCGATCGTTCTGTTGGCGTTTGCGCAACGATTTCACAGTTGATTCGATCACAGTGATCGACTCGGCTGTATATCGACGGGAAAATCGGTAAGTGTATAGGCCCCTTTAAGGGGGCCACACACCATACAATCTTTTAAATATCTGTTCAATTCAAGAATTGCAATCCATTTTTCTGACTGATTGGTCATATTTTTGAAATGTTACAATGTGTACCACACACATGTTCAATTTTTCCCCAATTATGATAAAAATGATTGGAAACTCTGAGAAAATTGCTAGGGTGTGTATATTAATAAATTGCCAATCTAACACACACCATACAATCTTAAGAAAAATTGATGAAAATTTTCCAGCATTCAGGATTGATAAAAAAAAGGTAAATCCGATTGGATTTTTCAGTGGAATGGGAAAAAAAAGCTTTCATTTTTTTCGGGAGATCCGATCTTTATTAACTTGGCATAAAATCAGGTCATTGTATTATATTGTGTCTGTGGCCACCTTTTAGAGCCTTTCCGGTCCTCAGTCTTTCCCATCCGTCTAGACCAGGCATGGGCAAACTCGGCCCTCCAGCTGTTACGGAACTACAAGTCCCACAATGCATTTGCCTTTGAGTCATGACTGTGGCTGTCAGACTCCTGCAATGCATTGTGGGACTTGTAGTTCCGTAACAGCTGGAGGGCCGAGTTTGCCCATGCCTGGTCTAGACTCTAGGACCATCCTCCGGTGAAGTCATGTGACCATCTCTGTCTTCAGCCTTCCTCGGGGCAGCCTTAAAAAGTTCTCATGCCTCCGAGTGCTTCTGAAGACAGGTGCATCCGTAGTGTACATGCGTGAGCCCGGATGCGCTTGTGTTCGGAAGCACTCGGGGGCACAAGGATTTCTGATGGCTGCCCGGGCCGAAGGGCTATTCCACCCAGCATGTCATATAACTTCACTGGGGCATGGCACTGGTACAAAGCAATAGATCATGGAGGTTCCATGGTATCCAGAGCCTTCCTTCTACATATGTATGTAACCTGAGGAAAGTTACCTCACTTTATGTTCAATTTAAAAGGAAATAGAATGTCAGCCTACACATTACTCTCACTTTAGGTGTGCTCTAAATAATTCTGTACACAGATCAGCCATGGAAATCAATCAATATTTTTTTTTTTTTAAAGCGTGTGGAATGAGAAGTGCTTCCAAATTCGCACACGGCTGGACACTTCCTGGTTGTACACAGCGTGGCCCTTTTATCCTAGCGTGGCAGAGTGACACATCTGTATGGCGTTTGTACCCCACAGTGCCTCTCGGAAGATTGAGCTTAACATGGCACGTGTACACACCCTTAGGCCCCGTTCACACTACAAGAGCTTTTCTAAGCGTTTTGTGATTTTAAAAGCTCTTGCTAATGTTATCCTATGTGAGTGTTCACACTGGAGCGATGTGATTTTATAAAAATCCTCAGTGTTTTATGGCTGCAATTCCTCATCAGTGAGGGTTACGCTAGAGTCCGACCCGGTCCCGACCCGGACAGGAACTGCCACTTACATACCTGATTTTTAACTTTTTCAGGCAGAGAAAGAAAAAAAGGAAAAAAAAAAAAGGAACACAGCATAGTTATTTGTGTGCACTGTACATACACATGTCTATCTCATCATGTCACCTCGTGAGTCCTTTAAGGCTCGTACACATGTCTGACTGAAGCCAACGACTGGTCCGTCGGCACCTCCCACTGGGCGGGTTTTCAGCAGACAGTACAGCATGTGTACAGTCTGTCGGCGGACTGATAAGGCTGTTTCTGAACGATCCGCCAGCACCGCCTGTCCAAGGAGGTGCCGACGGACCCGTCGTTGGCTTCAGTCAGACATGTGTACGAGCCTTTAGGATTGTTTGTTTTTTCAGGATCCAGGATTGGCTATCGGGAAGCAGCTGTGCTTGACACAGTTAATATCGCTACACTGTGCACTGCATGGGGGGCAGTTTGGTATGATTTAAGGAGAACCTGAAGTGAGATAATGTGTAGGCAGACCTTTTTCTTTCCTTTTTTAAACACTGCTAAATGCCTGCCTGTCCCGCTGATCCTCTGCCTCTATGGGTGTGTACGCACATCCACTTTTGATTGGCCTGGTTTACCACTTCCATGCAGTGTGAGGGCCAACAGATTTTGAATACAAGGAACAGATTGTATAGGTAAGCCTTCATTCTACAGGTTAGTGGTAAAATTGGATATGTATACGCGCCCTAATACTTTTAGCCATAGACTCTGAACAAGAATGCAGATTAGATGTTTTTGACTGAAGCTTGACTGGATTAGTTGTATGCTTGTTTCAGGTGTGTGATTCAGACGCTACTGATCAGTCATGATGGTGCAGCTTAATGCAGCAGGATCAGGGGCTTCTCGTGATTACATACTTACCTTATCCGATGTAATCAACTCACAAATAACCTTCCACCGCCCGCCCACCCCCTCACCAAAGCTGTGGCTGCCAAGCTGGGTTTGGGCCATGGCAACGCAGGTAGCATGGCCAGAACCTTGGCAGAGATTTTGAAAAAAAAAACAAAAAACGGCCATGGCTAAAATATCGAGGGACTACCTGTCTGGAGGGATTATGACAGAACAGATAAGTATTAATGCTGAGGCAACCCCCCACCGCCCAATCCTCAATCACGGACCTGGTGTGACAGGCTCTGCCTTATATAGTGTAGCAGCAACAGCAATCAGCCTAGTGGACCCCGATCCCTCACCATAGCATAGCAGCGACAGCAGTCAGCCTAGTGGACCCTGATCCCTCACCATAGCATAGCAGCAACAGCAATCAGCCTAGAGCACCCCGATCCCTCCCCATAGCATAGCAGCAACAGCAATCTGCCTAGTGGACCCCAATCCCTAATTATAGCTTAGCAACGACAGCAGTCAGCCTAGTGGCCGCTAATCGTCACACGTTGCTTCGTCAGCTTGCCACCCCCATAGCTACAGAATAGGTTCGCATCTGTACAAACTCGGACCTGAACCTTGCAGGATCTAGTCCTGATCCCTGCCGGGTGACGGTTCTCGTACATGTTGTATGAGGCCATATTCGAATGTACATTTTCTGGCTCCTGAGTGCATGAAACTAAGGCATCAGTCAGACAGTGGGATGTTTTGTTTATTTATTTATTGTGTTTATAAAGAGCCAACATATTACGCAGCGCTGGACAATAGATAGGGATACATACAACATTTTGGGGTGACATACAGCAAAATGACAATACCTGAATACAAGAAAGACCAGATCATGCAGCACAGTATGAGTACCAGGTAATGCTTAGTCAGTCACTGGAGGGGAGCATGGAGATTAGGCAAGTTAGGTTCACTCAGATGCATAGCATGGGTTCAGTAATGGAGGTGCATGATCAGGTAGGACACAAAAGGAGGAGGACCCTGCCCAAAGGCAGAGGTAAGGACACAGAAGGTAGGGGACTAGAGTTCAGCTGTGGGTTTAGAGCACTTGTGAGGGGTAGTAGGCCAGAGTGAAAAGGTGAGTTTTGAGGGCTATGTTGGAGGGGGCTGCCCTAATGGGTGGAGGTAGAGAGTTCCATAGTGTTGAAGCAGCTCTTGAGAAGTCCTGGAGGCGTGCATGGGACTGGGTGATGAGGGGGGCGGTTAGGCAAAGTTCATTGGAAGAGCCGAGTGAGCGGCTAGGTGTGTACCTCTGAGTAAGATCGGAAATGTAGGTTGGACAGGTTTTGTGAACAGATTTGTAGGTCAGACACAGTATCTTGAATCTGATTCTGGACTGGATAGGAAGCCAGTGGAGGGATTCAAGGAGGGGATCCGCCATGGTGGAGCGATGGGAGCAGTGGATAATTCTGCTGCATTCATGATGGACTGCAGTGGGGCTGTTCGGGTCATAGGGAGACCGGGCAGCAGGGCATTGCAGTAGTCAAGGCGGGAAATTATGAGGGCATGGATGAGGAGTTTGGTGGTGGCAGAGGTCAGGAAAGGGCGAATCTTACAGATGTCACGAAGGTGGAAGTTGCAGGACTTTGTGAGGTTTTGGATGTGGGGAGTGAAGCAGAGTGCAGAGTACAGGGTGACACCCAGACAGCGGGCTTGAGAGGTAGGGTGAATGGTAGTGTGGTTAACAGTGACATGCACATCTGGGAGGTTTATGGATGTCCGGGGTGGGAAGATCATAAATTCTGTTTTGTCTAGGTTTAGTTTCAGGAACCTAGCGGACATCCAGGAGGAGATGGCTGATAGACAGGAGGAGACCTTGTCCATGGTAGTGGTGGATATGTCAGGGGTGTGGAGGTAGATATGGGTGTCATCTGCATACAGATGATAGTTAAAACCCATGGAGGAGATGACCTTGCCAATGGAGGATGTGTATAGGGTGAACAGTAGGGGGCCAAGGACTGAACCTTGGGGGACTCCCACCGAGAAGTTGTTGGGGGGTGGACGAGGACTCATTGAAGGCGGTCGTGAAGGAGCGGTTGGAGAGGTAGGATGAAAGCCAGGACAGGGCAAGATCGTGAATGCCCATGGACTGGAGGAGTAGGGGATGATCTACTGTGTCAAAAGCTGCTGAAAGGTCAAGGAGGAGGAGAATGGAGTATTTACCTTCAGCTTTAGCTAAGACAAGGTCATTGACCACTTTGGTGAGAGCAGTTTCGGTTGAGTGGGCAGGCCGAAATCCAGATTGCAGTGGGTCTAGCAGTAAGTTGGCATTGAGGAACTGGGTCAGGCATTTGTGAACCAGACGCCCAAGGAGTTTTGAGGAAAAGGGGAGGAGAGAGATAGGACGGTAGTTGGAGGGTAGCGAGGGGTCGAGGGAGGGTAGTATAGTGGCCTGCTTGAAGTCTGAGGGGAAGGTGCCTGTGGATAGGGAGCAGTTGAACAGAGTAGTGCGGACTGTGGCCAATTCCTTGAAGTGAGGGTGCGGTGGGGGGGGGGGGGGAGGGAGTTAAGCAGGGAGCTGAAAGTGGCAAAAAGACATCGGGGGTTGGAAGCTTGTGCTCCGATGAGCTTGGTAAATTATTCCTGCTTCGCATGAGCAAGGGCAGTGTGGAACTGCAGCAGGTTGGTCTTGTAATGTAGGAAATCCTGGTTAAAGGGAAGGTTCAGGGAGGGGATTCAAAAAATAAAAATAAATTTCCACTTACCTGGGGCTTCCTCCAGCCCGTGGCAGGCAGGAGGTGCCCTCGCCGCCGCTCCGCAGGCTCCCGGTGGTCTCCGGTGCCCGACCCGACCTGGCCAGGCCGGCTGCCAGGTCGGGCTCCTCTGCGCTCCATTTCCTGGGACTTCTGCGTCCCACGACGGCGCGCTGACGTCATCGGACGTCCGCCGGGCTGTACTGCGCATGCATTTCACTGGGTAAACTGGCATTTTTTTTTTTTTTTTGACACTTTTTTTAATGACACTGAATTGTTTTTCCCCAGTCCTGCTGGGGTGACCCAGAGGGTTTCCTGGTTGTGTGTCAGATGAGGAACTGAGTCACTGCAGCTCCTATCAGCTCAGGGTCAGGCAGCTGATATGGCAGCAGCCTTCCTCACTGATAAGATGAGTCATCAGTAGACCATCACTGATAGGACTCACAGGGAGCCTGAGTCATCCTCCAACAACTCCTGGAAGCTGAACTAGCTCAAAATGCCATGCAAAGCACATAAAACTAGTCTTAAGGGGCCCATACACTCAGCCGATTTTTTTGGCCGATCGATCGATTAATCGTTTGCAAATCGGTTGGCCAATCGACCGAACGATGGCCGATTTCGATCGATTTTGATGGATTTCCATCGAACTAGCAGGGTGGAAAATTTAGGTCGATCTGATGAGATTGCTTATCAGTTTGCATTGGCCTTAACCTCCTCGGCGTTCTATTGAGATCGCCAGGGAGGCTGCGGGAGGGTTTTTTTTTTATTAAAAAAAAACTATTTCATGCAGCCAACTGAAAGTTGGCTGCATGAAAGCCCACTAGAGGGCGCTCCGGAGGCGTTCTTCCGATCGCCTCCGGCGCCCATAATAAACAAGGAAGGCCGCAATGAGCGGCCTTCCTTGTTTTGCTTAGATCGTCGCCATGGCGACGAGCGGAGTGACGTCATGGACGTCAGCCGACGTCCTGACGTCAGCCGCCTCCGATCCAGCCCTTAGCGCTGGCCGGAACTTTTTGTTCCGGCTGCGCAGGGCTCAGGCGGCTAGGGGGGCCCTCTTTCGCCGCTGCTCGCGGCGAATCGCCGCAGAGCGGCGGCGATCAGGCAGCACACGCGGCTGGCAAAGTGCCGGCTGCGTGTGCTGCACTTTATTTGATAAAAATCGGCCCAGCAGGGCCTGAGCGGCAGCCTCCGGCGGTGATGGACGAGCTGAGCTCGTCCATACCGCTCAGGAGGTTAATGGAAATCTGATGGCAAAAAAATGCCATCAGATCGAATTTCAGTAGATTTCAAACTGAAATCTATTGGAATTCTATCCTGGTAAAAAAATGTTCTAAAAACGCATCAGATAGATCATCAGATGCATTTCTTATCTATCTGCTGCCAATCTGACGAGTGTATGGGCACCTTAATTCTTCCATAAGCGAGTTAGCATTGGTCCTGACTTTAGGGACCCATACACTGGTCGATTTCTGCTATCGATATACAGCCGATTGGACCGTTGTGATCAAATCAGCTAGGAATTTGATCTATCAATTACTGACCGATTTGCTCAATCGGTCCGGACAGAATATCTAGGTCAATCGGCTGCTGGCTGCAGATCAATGGCCTATAGAGTTGCATTGGATCGAATAGTGCAACACTGCATTTCGATAGATTTTTCAATAGATTTAATTCTGAATCTATTTGATGGTCAAATCTGCTGCAAATCTATAAGTGTATGGTTATCTTTAGGCTCTTTTCCCACTAGAGTGGAGAACGGACATATTTTATGCGTTCTCTGTGATACAGCGGGGAACACTGCCTTGATGGATTTATCCAGGTGCTCCAGATTTAATGTTAATATCTGTTTCGATGCATGAATTTAGAAACCTTGAATCAAAGAGACACGGAGACCATATTTATTAGATTCGTAATTTACAAGTGCCTTTATTGGGATGCAGCCCTTGATTTTATAGATTACATGACGTAACAATTAATGTTTGTTCATTTGAGGGACGGGTTATGGTTAGTAGAGGGTGTACATAATTATTTAGAGGTGTGTTAAAGGGATACTGTAGGGGGGTCGGGGGAAAATGAGTTGAACTTACCCGGGGCTTCTAAAGGTCCCCCGCAGACATCCTGTGCCCACGCAGCCACTCACCGATGCGCCAGCCCCGCCTCCGGTTCACTTCTAGAATTTCAGACTTTAAAGTCTGAAAACCACTGTGCCTGCATTGCTGTGTCCTTGTTCCAGCTGATGTCACCAGGAACATACTGCGCAGACACAGACCATACTGGGCCTGCGCTGTGCGCTCCTGCTGACATCAGCGGCATCGAGGACACGGCAACGCAGGCGCAGTGGTTTTCAGACTTTAAAGTCTGAAATTCCAGAAGTGAACCAGAGGCGGGGCCGGAGCATTGGGGAGTGGCTGCACAGGCACAGGATGTCTGCGGGGAACCATTAGAAGCCCCGGGTAAGTTCAGCTCATTTTCCCCCGACCCACCTACAGTATCCCTTTAAGGCCCATACACACGTTGGATTTTTTTCTGAACGACGGGACGTTTAAACGACCCATCCGGAAAAATCAGGCGTGTGTGTATGGGCCTTTAGGGTGTACATAATTAAATATAATGCAATCCGATGAGCTCCGTGTCCTTTGATGTCTAGGTCAGGCCAGCATTGCCAACTTGCTCGGCATCACACAACATCTTGTGACTGACCTTCAATGCTGATTGTTTTGTCTTTTGTCCCAGAGTTAGGACAGAGCTGACATAAGCTAAATTAATCGCAGCACATTACACGAGAATAAGCCGTCTTGTGTACAGCCTGCTCTACCCCTTCCCAACTGCTGTGTCCTGTAGTGATACTTGAGGAGCCTGGACATGGAGAGAAGGCGGAAGGGGGGCCCCATCCAAAGTTTTGCAGGGGGGACCCGTGATTTCTTGTTACGACCCTGGTCTAATCAATCAATCCTGGATTTAATCAATAAAATTAGAGGTAAAGAATGTTGTTCAATACCTAGTCAATAATATGCTCATGACATCTGCTTATTTCTAAGCGGAGAGTGAACGGCTTCTATGTTATACACAGGAGCTGTTCACACTTGTCACGCTGCAGCGGATTCACAGGATACATGGCAGTAAGCGGGCCGCGGGGCGTTAAAAAAAGCTGTTATTTCCCACATTGCAACGAGGTCCACAGACAGCAAACTGTCAGGACCATGGTCATGACATCACACTGTGGGAGGGGTTTCACCACAATATCAGCCATACAGATCCCCCCCGATGATCTATTCGAAAAAAAAGGTAAATATTGCTTGTGGGAAAGTGAGTATTGGCTACTGATTGGGTTGAAGGGCTATAGTTTCTCTGTAAGGGCTGGTTCACACGTGTGTCTGCCCACCTTTCGGCAGCATCGCGTTTGGCAGTGCTGCGGCGGCGACACGTTCAGGCTTTCCTTGGCTTTCCGTTGCGGTCTGCGTTTTTCTTCCCCATAGGTGGACATTACCCGCGGCGGTTAACCGCCCCAGGATGCTACATGAAGCGTCCAGGGGCGCCTCGAACGCCAGGGAAAATCGGCATCCGAGCCCTGCGTTCACGTAAACGCTGGTAGAAGCCTGATACAAACGCTCCCATTCACTTGAATGGGAGCATTTAACACCAAGTCCCGAATGCCGGCGGTAAATGCGGGGCAGACGCCCGTGTGAACCAGCTCTGAGTCGTTATTCTGCATAGAATCACAGTATTTGGGGTGAAGAGGTTAATGCCTGGGCCAGCACATTATATAGAATCTGGGGAGCATGCTGCCTGGATAAGCCTGTGAACAAATTTTTGTGTTTGCTGTACATTTCATGCGGTCGTCTGTCTTTCAGGTGTCCAAGCAGGAAGAGTTTTTCAACCTAACCCGCTGCCAGCTTGTCAACCTGATCAGCCGAGATGACCTGAACGTGCGCTGCGAGTCTGAAGTCTTCCACGCTTGTATCAACTGGGTCAAGTATGACTGTGAGAACCGGCGGCCCTATATCCAGGCGCTCCTGCGCGCCGTGCGCTGCCACTCGCTCACCCCCAACTTCCTGAAGCTGCAGCTCCAGCGCTGTGAGATCCTGCGCGGCGACAGCCATTGCCAGGATTACCTGTCCAAGATCTTCCAGGACCTCACTCTGCACAAGCCCACCAGGACTCACCCGGGCAGGATCCCCAACATACCACAGTTCATCTATGTGGCTGGAGGCTACTATCGTCAGTCACTCAACTTCCTGGAGGCCTACAACCCCATGGAGGGCGAATGGCTTACACTGGCTCCCCTGGAAATGCCTCGTAGCGGGCTTGCTGGCTCTGTTATCGGGGGACTCTTCTACGCGGTCGGAGGCCGTAACAACGCACCTGACTGCAATGAGGACTCTAATGCTGTGGACTGCTACAACCCCATGAATAACCAGTGGTCGCCCTGCGCGCCGATGAGCGTGCCCAGGAACCGGGTGGGTGCTGGAGTTATAGACGGACAGATTTATGCAGTGGGTGGATCTCATGGGTGTCTGCATCATAACAGCGTGGAAAGGTAGGTGTACACAGATGTATATGGATCTGCCAACCTCTAGAGAATGAATGGGTGATGGCCGCTTTATCCTCTGATCTGATGATTAGCAGTGTTCCTTCCTAGCTGGTAGCCCAACAGTCCTGTGGGTAGGATCTGGTGGACCAAGTGTAAAGGCTCATACACACATCAGACTATATAATCTTTGGAAACTGAAAGATCACAGACCAATCTTACCACCCTTCATGTAGTATGAGAGCCATACTCTACACAGTCTATTCTATGGAGCTGAACTCCCCATCAGAAAAAAATCTCTGCAGGCTGCTGCACACACAGATGCTGTACAGACACAAAAGATCAGTATCTGCAAAAGATCTGTTCCTGCCAAAAATCCATTCCTGCAAATTGCAATGATCGTCTATGAGATCTGCTGATCATCATACACACATGATTCAACTGACATTCATCTACAGATCAAGCAATCATCTGCAGATCTGAAAATCCATCCTGGTGGATCTGATCTGCAGATGAATGTCAGTTAAATCATGTGTGTATGATGATCTGCAGATCTCATAGACTATCATTGCAATTTGCAGGAATGGATTTTTGCCAGGAACAGATCTTTTGCAGATACTGATCTTTTGTGTCTGTACAGCATCTGTGTGTGCAGCAGCCTGCAGAGATTTTTTTCTGATGTGGAGTTCAGCTCCATAGAAAATACTGTGTAGAGTATGGCTCTCATACTACATGAAGGGTGGTAAGATTGGTCTGTGATCTTTCAGTTTCCAAAGACTATAGTCTGATGTGTGTATGCACCTTAAGCCTAATGTGTTAAAGTGGACCTGAACTCTTCCACAGGACAGAAGGAAAACCTAGAGACGTGCACCCTTTATGTATATAGAGAGTTTAGCCTGTCTAATTCCCCCTCATTTTCCCAAAATCTCCAAGATTGTCACATGTTGTAATAATTTGTTAATTTGCCAAAAAGGCATGGCTTCAGTTCACTAAGACCTGTTCGGTAATAAGTAGAAGTGTTAAAATCTTCGGAGAAGGTCTCTGCAACAAGCTGTGTTCTGCTATGGTGATTACCGGATGCCTGTTTGTTGGTTACTGCCAGCTCCAGGCTGGAGAGAAATACCGAACATCTCACTTGTTTTGGTATTTACCTCACAAGTTGCTGCACATTGCACAGGTGCACACAATGCTCCTCCTGTGCAGAGTGGTTGTGCCCCTACACTGGCGGTAACAGGGCCATGTTAACCTCTTCAAACAGCCTTTGTCAAATAGGTTCAGAGGGTCCTAGCGCTGGAACGATGAGCTCATGGGGGTAGTCTCTGTTTTATCCAGAGGCTTCTCTACTGCGGTGATTATCTAACTGTAACCACTTAATCCTATCTGGATGACTATTATTGTCCAGATAGGAGCCGCTCTATTCTATCTGGACATGTTTTTGCTCCCAGTGTTGCTGCGGCAGGTGAACACTGCTTGTTCACAGGATTTCAATAGCGCCAATTGGTGAAAGGGAACAAGCGTTCTGCGAACCACACAAAGTGCCTGTAATGAATGGACATGACCCCGTTCAGGGGCCATGTTCATTCATAATAATGAAAGTAAAAAGGAAAAAAAAAAAATAGAACACTTCCTGGTAACCCAGGGTAGTGTTTTATAGTGCCATCTAGTGGTGAAATAGTAAAAAAATAGTATACATTTTAATTCAGTTAATTTTAGCTAATCCATTTCAAAGGCCCTCTTTCACCCCCTCCCCCCATATAAACACTTGTAAATAAATACATTAAAAAAGTTAGTTGCCTTTGGGACTCGGCTTTTTTTTTTTTTTTTTCAATATGTATGTCATGATTTAACTGGTTTTGCAAATAAAGGCTTATATATATTATATTATATATATTGATGGGATACAAAAAAAGAGAAACAAAAAAATACATCTTTTATATCTAAATAAAATATTGTCACTCACCATACAATGTACTAGGAACATTGTTGGATGGTGCTTTGCCTACCTGAGAGCTGAACCTGGCCTATGGTGACCATGGGAGTAAATAGTGTCCTCTTGCACTTTGCTCTTTAGCCTGACAACTCTGTTCCTGGCATTGTGCCCCCACCCCCCCCACCTGGCAGCCTCCCTCCCTTCATACTGTCGGACTCTGGTCAGCTATCTGCTGACCACAGGATTGGTCAGCCCCGCACAGAACTCATCCTTCAAGCTGCTTTTCTTGGTAACATTGCAGAGTTTAATAAATAACTAATTGGCAAACCGGCATATGAAAATTGCATTCTGCAGCCGTTCCGAAGCCTGGTGATGTTGTCACCCTCACTGCAGCATATTATCAGTAAAAGCAAACTCTTCTGGACCCCATATGCATTTTTGCTATTATGCTAGGTACACATCATACGTTTTTTTTCCCGGCAGATAGATGGTTCGATAATTTCCGTCATGTCCGATCTTATTTTCGATCGGTTTTCTGGCTGATTTCTCAGTTGAATGGAAATAGATAAAAGATAAGAGAATCGCGGAAAATCAAATTGATTGGATGAAAAATCGACCGGAAAAAAACCTCCATCGTGTGTACCTACCATAACAATAGAATCTCATTATAGTAAACTCTGATACTGTAAACCTCTGGCTATAGTAAACTCAGTCTTTAGGTTTTGACCATGTGCCTGCATGAATGTACAATACATGACCAATCCTGATTAAGTAAACGTCATATATGTAATATAGATGGAATGATTACTGTGCAGTTTTATTCATAGGCACACACATAGGCAGCACGTAGTGTTTAGCGCTCTCACCTTGCAGCACTGGGTCCCTGGTTCGAGGGCACTATCTGCACAGAGTTTATATGTTCTCCGTGTCGGTGTGGGTTTCCTCCGGGCACTCAGGGTTCCTCCCACATCCCGAAAACATACAGATAAGTTAATTGGCTTCCCCCTAAATTGGCCCTAGACAATGATACATACCCCACACTATACACATTTGTCCTAGACTATGATGCATACATAGACATATGACTATGGTGGGGATTAGATTGTGAGCCCCTCTGAGGGACAGTTAAGTCACAAGACAATATACTCTGCACAGCGCTGCGGAAGATATTTGCGCTATATAAATACTAAATAACATGGTGTGTGGTAAACACTTAAATTGGATCAGAGATAAACTTTTACTCGTTGCATAATTGTGTTCCATTCATATAGTTTATAGGGCGCTCCTCAAGCCAAATACTTTTTTCTTTTTGCTTTAATACTCTAATTCCCTATAAACTAAACAAGCCTCACCCACAACTTTTCAGAGTGCCTTGGCATTTTCAGTTAGTAGCAAGGGCTCATAGGAGCTCAGTCTGGGCAGGAGGAGGGGGAGGTGTTACTAGCCAGAGATTTCAGAGGCAGAGGGGAGTGAATTTACACACAGGCAAGTTGATAGCATCTCCAGCCCTTAGCATGTGACAAACAGAACATAGCTGCCCTCATTGTATCACAGGAATAAATAATCATAAACTTTGCAGCTAGATATGCTGTGTAAACTTATCTAAACTTTAGATAAGATATATAGACAAAGTTACTTGTTATAGTTAGTTTTTCATCTCTGATCCGCTTTAAAGCCCTGCAAATTTATTCCCAGCCTAAGGGCCCATTTCCACTAGGGATGAGTCTGCAGTGTTTTTTCCCCAGGCAAGTTGCATGGGGAAATGCTGCCTATTTGGTCAATGGCTTTGTCATCCAGATGGCATGCTGCAGTTTTCTGCAACACACATCTGAATCCTTATAGCCATGCATAACTAAGCGATTCTGATGCATACTCTCATCACAAGAAGTGCCGGCGTGTGCCCTGCAAGATGGCAGCTAAGTGGAAATCGGCCCTTAATGTCCTAGGGGAGGTAAAGTCTGTATCCTGTCCATATACAGTGCTGCTCGCTGAGATTTCTGAATGAATTTGATGATGCAATGAGCGCTCCTTAAAATGCTGTACTGTGAGCAGGGCTGTGGAGTTGGAGTCGGGGCAATTTTGGGCACTCGGAGTCGTGGTTTCATAAACTGAGGAGTCGGATGATTTTTGTACAAAATTCACAGCCCTGTTAAGTATTAGACGGAGTCGAGTCGGAATCTGAGCCATTTTGAGTACCCGGAGTCGTGGAAGTAGATATAGTATGTATTACAGGCAGTCCTCTACTTACAAACCGACTCCCATCCGGGAGATTGTAAGTTGAATTTGTTTGTTTAACTGAATGTCCCCATTAACGGTACAATTTCCCGAACAGTCAATTGAATCGGGTACCGTTAATGGTGCCAATCATCAGTTTGAATTTTGGATTGATTCTACTAGTCTAATTAGATTGCTTATAATTTTCCCTCCATTGGTAGGCCCAAACTATTTATTTTCCAATGATCGGACAATGGATCGATCAGGAGATTGTATCGTTAATATTCATCTTAAAGAAAAATTAAATTTACATTCTTTGTTTAGTTTTGCATAAAATTTACATAAATACTTAAAATAAGCTAAAAGCTATTATACATTCCTCTGCATGCAGACTTCAGAGCTTTGTCCGTTCATTTTAGAATCCGCAGACAAAGCAGAAAGTTTCCTCCAAAACAATAAAAGCTGTCGGGAAACTGTTTGGTTGCCAGGAAGTGGTTTCCAGTGTCTTGGTTGCCGCGCTGCAGAGACTGATCATAATCTTCTGCTGTTATTGGATATCTCGCTCACTGGAACACTCTCTCTTTTCTCCTCCTCCCCAGGTATGATCCTGAAAAAGATGAGTGGCAGCTGGTGGCTCCAATGAGGACACGGAGGATTGGTGTGGGCGTGGCTGTTCTGAACAGGTTGCTTTATGCGATGGGAGGCTTTGATGGGCTGAATAGACTGAACTCTGCAGAATGTTACTATCCAGAGACAGACGAGTGGAAGGATATAGCGCCTATGAATGTGGTGCGGAGCGGTGCCGGTGAGTGTTCAGTGTTTGTGGTAAGATTCCACTTGGGGGTGTGGTCATTAACTGGTTGCAGTTCTAGGATGTAGGTTACTAAAAAGTGTTATGTCCAAGATTAGAAACTGCTGCCCGTCGCCACACGTGTGCGCTCCTGTGTGAAAGTGAAGTTAGTTTGGGGGGTATGGGAGGGGAGATTTTAGTTAAAAGAAGAAATAAATCAAAGTGCCAGGACACAAAGGCCTCAATTCACTAAGCTTTATCAAACACTTTATCAAACATTTGATAATTTACCTCATGAGTAAAATCTAATTTTGAATTCACTAAGGTGTTATAGATTTATTGAACGTTTTATCAATAAAACATTCAATAAATATATACCACCTTAGTGAATTAAAAATTAGATTTTACCCATGAGGTAAATTATCAAACGTTTGATAAAGTGTTTGATAAAGCTTAGTGAATTGAGGCCATAGTGTTTTGGCTCCACCCAACCCCAGTTTTTTTCATGTCAACCCCCCCCTGCCCGCCTAGTCTAATAACGTCTTGTGAACCCCTGTGCTACCTATACCTGTTTATGCCCAGTAATTTGGAATTTGGGAAGTCGGTGCAGTCTGGCCGCACACAGCCCCCATTGCGCTCCCTTGGCTAGGAGCATCCTGTGCAGTAGTGCAGGCCGAATTGCGGAAGAACCATGAGGCAGAGAACGACAGCGAGGGTCCGAGCTGGAGGAAGTCCCAGGCATGTATAAAACTTTTATTTTGGGCCATCTCAGGTTCTCTTTAAACATGGTACTAGTGGAGGGAGAGGAAATTTTGGAGCATGGGATGGGGCTGATGAGGGTATTGGGGGGGGAAAGGGCGCACAGAGCAAAGTGGAAAAAAGGGCGCTGGCAGAGGCTGCAATGATAAAAGCCATGATTAGTGGCAATAGATGGAACTTTTGAGTTGCCGGAAATGGCCGCAGTTTCCGTCCGGTCAAGATTCCATATATTGCCGCTAATTGCGTGGGGGTGGATCAGGTTAGGCACCACCGATGGGGGGGGTAGGGATAGACTTTAAGGTTTATGGGGATAAAGGTTAAAGGAACACTATCAAACCAAGTGTTCTATAATGACAATGTACAAAGAAAGCTCTCACACACAGGGTTAACTGAGGGAATTCCCCCTCCCCTCATGGCTCACTCTTTCCTATCAGATTAGAGCAGACTTGCCATCAGTTAATAGTGAAAGGAATTTAATACAGTAAACAAGACATAAGCAATTGAAATGTATACATCATTATTTACCAGCACTTCATTAACCGCCCTCCCCCCCCCCCCCCCCCCCCCTGGCGTTACAATAAAATCGCCAGGGGGGGGGGGGGGCGGCGCAGCACTTTAAAAAAAAAAAAATTTAATCATGTAGCTAGCCTAGGAATATCTACATGACGGCTTTTTTTTTTTTTTTTTTTTGTAAATCCAATATGCTTTATCCACGCTGCACTGGGCTGAAGGGAACAGACCATACTCTTTACTAGAATATTCATTGATCACATTGCATTCTCTTGTATTCCCTGCTGCAGGGGCCTGTTCTCTGGACACCTGTGTCTATGCAATGGGGGGATATGACGGAAGAGACCAGCTGAACAGTGTGGAGAAATACGATGTGGAGAAGAACACGTGGACTTTTGTGGCTCCCATGACACACCGTAGAAGCGCACTGGGGGTCACTGTTCACCAGGGAAAGATCTATGTGCTAGGTAATGCAGCTGGAACATGTAATCTTTCACCACACATGGGCTTTTCCTGCACAGATCTGAGTTTTGAAACTTACAGAGCTTAAAATAAGCTTGTAGTGGGAGGAATGTGGGGAGGGTACCATTACTGACATAAATGGTAAATGCCTGGCCGTCATGCTTATCCTTGGAATTATGTAAATTCATACCTGCTATAAGCAGGGTTACCCAATCATTATATCTGTTCTGGATCAGAGATCTGCAGAGAGAGAGCGGCATGACTGTTACCTTCACTATTGGATTTTTTTTTAACCACTTCCCATTTTTGGATGTAGATTCTACGTCTAAAAAAGTGCTACTGTATGTACAAAAAGCTGCCACATGTGCGTGCTCTTGTTCAATCACTTAAAGTGGAACCGAGATGAACTTTTACTCATTGCATAATTGTTTCTTTCCTATTGTGTTATCGGGCATTCCTCAAGCCAAATACCTTTTTTTTTTTTTTTTTTTTTTTTTTTTTTTTTGTTTTGTTTTGTTTCTTGTTTTAATACTCTTATTCCCTATAAACGAAACAAGCCTCGCCCACAGCTTTTCAGAGAGCCTTCGCATTTTCAGACAGCAAGGGCTTATGGGAGCTCAGTCTGGGCAGGAGGAGGGGGAGGTATTACTAGCCAGAGATTTGAGGCAGAGGGGAGGGAGGAGGGGGGGGGGCTAGATAAGATAGATATAGATCTATCTATCTATCTATCTATCTATCTATAGAGAGAGAGAGAGAGAGAGAGAGAGAGAGAGATATCTATCTATCTATCTTATCTCTATCTATCTGTCTATATAGATATATCTCTTGTTATATCTCTTGTTATCAAGTCATCGGGGGATGCCGGACACCACTGCCTAGCTAGCCTAGTGCTAGCGTGGTGGGAAGGGAGAAGTATCTACGTACCTGTGAGGTGTAGGAAAAAAAAAGGGGGTGGGGGGGGGGGGGGGGCTATTCCAGCTAACTTTTAACCCCTGCCTAGCCTGTGAACCCCTGCTATACCTGTTTATAAAAGTTTACCGACTGCGGCCTGTAGCGATCGGATGCAATCACTAGGGCAACAGTTCGGGGTGCCATTTCTATACAGCATGCATTTTTATGAACAGTGGATTGTATTGTCATTCTTCTGAATACAGTGTCTCCACTCTGGAGTGACAACAAACCAGGGCAAAAAAATATATATTCTTTTTAAAACATTAACCACTTGAGCCTTCAGTCGTTTTTCACCTTATACATCCGAGCAATTTTCATCTCCCATTCATTTGTCAATAACTTGCTTAATGCTTATCACAAGGAAATGATCTATATCTTGTTTTCCACCACCAATTAGGCTTTCTTTGGGTGGTACATTTTGCTAAGAATTATTTTTTTCTAAATGCATTTTAACTGGAATATTAAGGAAATAAAAGGGGGAAAAAAAAATCATTATTTGAGTTTTTGGCTATTATAGCTTTAAATAATACATGCTATCATATTTAAAACCCACATATTTTATTTTCCCATTTGTCCCGGTTTTTACACCATTTAAATTATGTCCTTATCACAATGTATGGCGCCAATATTTTATTTGGAAATAAAGGTGCATTTTTTTCAGTTTTGCATCCGTCACTATTTACAAGCTTATAATTTAAAAAGTAATAGTAATATACCCTCTTCACATGCATATTAAAAAAGACTCTTAAGTAACTATTTGTTGTTTTGTTTTTTTAAGTAGTTAAACATTTTATTGTGGTATTTTTTGGGAGTGTGGGTGGTAAACAGTTAATTTTAAATGTAATTTATTGTGTTTATTAAAAAAAAAAAAAAGTATGTTGGCTACAGTCGTTTTTTTTTTTTTTTTTCTTTTTTTTTTTTTTTTTCTTTTTTGTCCTGTAAGCGAGCGTTCTTGATTACAGGTAGTGTAGGAAGGATGTGAATTTTTTTTTTTCCTTTACAAAGATCGTGGCTTATCATACTGTAGAAGCCATCAGTCTTTCTAAGAGGGACTTAGATCAGTGAATGGGAACTGCGTTCCCATTCATTGATCTCCGGCTAACGAGCGGCGGCACGGGAACACGCGTAATTCTCCACGGGAGTGTGCAGCAGCAGCCTTTTGGATGTAGCAAGTATGTCCAAAAGGCTAAACTGGTTAATATATCATATTTTTCTATAGAGTGTAATTGTGTGCTATCATTATGTAATTGCCTCTAAAGCAAACCTGAAGTGAAAATAAACTTTAGATAATAAATGGTATGTGTAGTACAGCTAAAGGTGGCCATACACTGGTCGATTTGCCATCAGATTCGACCAACAGATAGATCCCTCTCTGATCGAATTTGATCAGAGAGGGATCGTATGGCCACCTTTACTGCAAACAGATTGTGAATCGATTTCAGCCTGAAACCGATCACAATCTGTGGAGCTGACGCCCCCCGCATACATTACCTGTTCCGGCCGGCGCAAGTCCTGCTGTCTTCTTCTTCTCTGCTCCGGCTACTGAACTTCCTGTCCAGGGGAAGTTTAAACAGTAGAGGGCGCTCTACTGTTTAAACTTCCTGCCGGGACAGGAAGTTCTGTGTAGCTCTGGAGCCCGAAGCGGAGAAGACCAGGGGACTCGCGCCGGCTGGAACAGGTAATGTATTACCGCTGTATTGCGTCTGTCGTCGGGCATTCTAACGACGCACTCCCGACCCGCCGGCGACTGAAAAAAATGGGTCGACGGGAACGATCGATTTCAGATGGAAATCAATCGTTCTGTCAGCGGTGTGCTCGGCGATTTCACAGCCGTTTCGATCACTCGAAACTGCTGTATATCGGCGGGAAAATCGTTAGGTGTATGGGCCCCTTAAGAAATATAACATTAGTAGCAAAGAATAAAGTCCTATATTTTCCAGTACAGGAAGGAAGGAAGAGAAACTGCAGTTATCTATGCAAATTAGCTTCTCTGGGCTTTTTTGGCACACTGGGTCAAATAAAGTCCTGTTTTCTGAAGCTTATAAACGGCTCAAGAAACGTGAAAGAGAGCTTGAGATAAGGTTTTACTGCATGGGAGTTCAAAGGGTCATTATTTCTCCTTTGTTTTATGGCTTAAAATACAGATGTGATTTTAAAACTGTAACTGTGACAGAACGATGCAATGTTAGTTTTATTTTCAGTTATATAGCTTTTTTTGAATATGAGACTCTTCTATGCTACCAATGTTCTATGCATTATCTGTACTGCACATACAATTCATTATATCATAAGTTTTTTTTCTTTCGCTTCAATTTTTGTTTTAAATGTTTTTATAGAGCAACAAAAAAAAGTTGATCTGATTTATGATGCATTGCATGAGCATTCTGTACTCTGAGCGTCCATCTCCATTTCTCTTGTCTTGTAGGCGGCTATGACGGGAACACGTTCCTGGACAGTGTGGAGTGTTATGACCCCGCTACGGACGTGTGGACAGAGGTGACGCACATGGTGTCCGGACGTAGCGGGGTGGGCGTAGCCGTCACCATGGAGCCCTGCCGTAAGAACCAATGCCCAGACTTCTTAGCGGAGAAGCAGAAGGAGGGGAACCCCACAGAGAAACAGAGGGGGCACTGCTTCTTCTCCTCACTCTGCAAGAAATGACCCCCGGTGTGAAGCTGCGCAGTGTTACACAGAATACCGGCCTTTCACCCTGGGGTGGGGCGACGCCATGGGGCCGCTGCCGGAACCATTATAAACTCATGAAATACCAGGTGCCATCAAACTGTACTATACATTTTTTTGACATACTCTTTGTAATGACATTATTAAAACGAATCTCTCACTGGGAAATCCCATACAAACTGTTATTACTAGGTGACAGCAGGCAATAGAAAGTGGCAGTACACCTAAGTGTTTGTGAAAAGCCCCTGGGGGTGCCCGGCATGGAAATCCTGACTTTGATCTGAGCCAGAAAGTGGATTTCTTGAGGTCACATGACACAGCACAGGCTCTTGAGCTACCCGTTAGGAAGCATATACACTGCATTGAGGGAATTCTCTATGTATTGGCATTTTATATGCAAGAGACTCCTGAGCAGTGATGTGCGAAACATTCTCCTGACAAGCTCACTTTCACAGACCATGACGGGAAAATAAATGGGAGTCGGTGAAAGCCAGTAGCTGCCAATCAGTATGCTGGCAGCTGGTTGATGAGCTAGCGGCTTTGATTGGCTAAGTTTAAACCCCTCCCTGGATCAGTGGAGATCGTGGAGCGGAATACAGAGCAGCCTATTGGTGTGTGCTGCCACCTTGTGGCGCCTCTCTCCTAGGAATTATTGATTTTGTATGAGATTTCTGCTAGTGACAGGCTCAACAAAGTACACCTTATTGGCAGCCTATTTTTGTACGCTTGCCATAAATATTGTACATAAAAATATTATTTTTTCTTCTCGTTTTAATACATTTTGTGAATTTTGGCCACGACAGTAGCTAAACTTTTAGCAGACTAATTCTTTGAGGATTGGAATATATAGCAAAGTGCAATGTTTTATTTTTATATCACTTGATGTGCTGCTGTGAGGACTTTTTTTTTTTTTTTTTTTTTTTTTTTTTTTTTTAAGCTATTCTAAATTGAGATGAAAACTTTCTTTATTTTTTTACGATGACCTTTTTTTTTCTGCTGTCCAGAGCACAAGTGTCTGACTCACTCTATCAGTGGCCGCTGAAGTGATGTCATCTGCTTTTAAGCCTGTAGAGGCCCTCGTTGCTATTTTTGGACCAAAAGGCGACAGTGAAGCCTAGTCTGACAGATTCGCAATTGGGACTTGCATGTCTGTGGCTGGATGGAATCCCTGCAGCTACTCACTCCTCGGTGTCTGGAAACAAACCCGGATGGTCTCCACTGCAATGGTGGGCTCACATGCTACAATCCGGGCAGTTTTTTTTACCACTTCTGCATAGTATGAGATCACTTCAAGCACATATCAGGTACTATGACATTAAGTCATAGATTTTTAACACCCAAATCCATCAGTTTCCGATTCTTGCTATGTTGAGGTCTACTTATAAAGTAGTAGCAATATGATTACAGGTGACCACTTCTTTGTTCGTGCCCCCCCCCCCCCCCAAAAAAAAAAGAAACTATAGAAAGTTTGTGTTACAAAGTTCTCTTTACTTAAAGTGTACCTAAGGTGACATGATGAGATAAACAGGTGTATGTGGAGAGCAATACCTAATAACCAGGCTGTTTTACTTGTTTTATTTTGCTGTTTGAAAGAGTTAATCTTCAGGCATGGAAGTGACAGCTTCTGTCTTGTCCATAGCTGTCAGGAATATACCATAGTAAGCATCACTGATAGGCACATTTCAGCCATAAAAGTTTTCCTGGCAGAATACAACTGAGGGCAGATGGTGATTGAAAATAAATGTATTGATTTTTTTTTTTTTTCTAATTCTGGGATACTTATTAGGCTGCCACTGAGCAGAGACAACAAACTATTCATTCTACTGTGTAAAAGTTTAAATCTAAAATAAAACCATGGGATAGCTATAAAAGGGTCATTTTGAGGAATAGGAGGATAAATACAATTGTTTATCTCATCAGTTTTTCACCTCGGGTTCACATTAAAGAGGAGCTGTAGTGAAAATAATGTAATAAATTGATTTAGTCAGTGTTTGCCCCACTATATACAATCCTTTCCTCTCCTTGATTTACATGCTGAGATTTATCACTGGTGGTGACGTCTTTAGTCCTGTCAGATGCATCTCTGCAGATGGTTTTTCTGAAGCAGTACAGAAAATACCTGATCTCCCAGAATGCTCTGGGAGAAGAATTCCGCATAGCTGAACAGCCAATGCTAACAGTTACTGGAAGCTACTGGGGCTGCATACAGATTATATACATTTAGGAAGTGTTCCTGATGCTGAAACCAGGATAATTACCATACAAGTGGGTATTCTGAATAATTTACTGCATTCTTACTATATGTCACTACAGGGCCTCTTTAAGGACAACAAAATGCAAATACTCCATGGGTGTATTGTGTAAGCAGTGTCACATTTATCGATTTTGTTCTTAGTTTTTGGCTCGGTTCACATTAGGCTGTTTTCAGCCTCCGAAGAGCAGCCACAGCAATGCTTTCCCGATGGGAAAGTTCTTATTGCTACGTTCCGCTCATCGGAGCGATCGTTCCCGACATGTCGGGACCTTGCGTTCCCGCTCCGCTCACCTCACGGAGCAGAACGCAAGCGTACAGGCGGATGCGTCCTAATGTGAACCTGGCCTTTCTCCATTGTCTGTGATGCATTTAACTATAGACTTCAATTAACAAATCAGAAGCACACAGTGCTGAAATCGCCCAGCATCCAGAAATCCACCAATCAGAGGGCAGGATGATGTCATCACACACTGACACTCAGTATAACTGGTGAGATTGAGCGAGAAATATTCAGTGGACAGACTGGGAAAGATGCCTGCAGTCAATTCACATTTATAAATATGATGATCTGCAGATTGCCACTGTGATAAACGGGCCTCATAGTCTGCAATCTATGTAGTATGCATTCAAGTAGATTCCTTATGCCCAGTGGCATAGCGAAGGAGCTGTGGGCCCAATGCAAGTTTTACAATGGGGCCCCCCTAGCACTCTATACATAACAATTGATATGGCGCACCAAAATCTACCAATGGCAACTACAGTGTCAGGTGCAAGAAGGGAATGGGGAACAGCTTGTCAATGATTACCCCTATCAAAGTATCTACAGAAGTTATTATGAGCACAGGACCAATAGAAAGCGAATACTGCAGTTGAAGGAGAGCCCTTTGGGGCCCAGATGCGGTTGCTACCTCTGCACTCCCTATTGCTATGCCCCTGCTTATGCCCTCCATACTACATAAATGTTGGTTAGATGGTTAAGAAGTGGCCCAGATCAGATTGCTGTGTGTGTGGTGGGCATTAGTTGACGTACAGGTGGGTGAACTGTGTCGTTTATCCATCCAGCAGCCGTGAAACGACCACCATGTGTATATATATCAGAAAGGGCAGGCAGCACTCTACTGAGCAGTTACACAGGGCTGCATCCTGGGGGCGATTTAATGGCGAAGGGGATGTGGTTTCCTTGGGTCACCCATTGTTAGGCTATCATATGGGAGCCGCAGGCAGTTGACCAACAACTACTAGCTGCCCACCTGTACTTAAGTAGTGATGGTCATGTCTTGGAAAAATCATGGAGAAGCATGTGGTTTTGTTTGATCAGCTGATAGATTTGCAGAGCTCTGATTTGCTGTGATCACATCCTGCTTTAGCACATGATCATGACTAGCGAATCAGAGCCTTCCATATCTATCACCTGACCAAACTGATCATGTGCTTCTCAATGAGATCTCCTAGACATGACCATCGCTATACTTGGGCTTAAGTCAGGTAAAAAAAAAAAATACATTGGAGAAAGGCTGCCACTGTGATCAGTGACTAATTCTGTGAAGTTTTATTAAATCATTTATATTCTTGCTACTATTGGTATTTTTTTCCCCACTTTACAATATGATTTGGGTCGGGGATACTTTTAGTACATTATGGAGTTATTCATTATGCTTAAAAATACAAACTGAGTCTCTTAAAGCAAACCTTTCTATTTCTGAACCAAAGCAAACAAAGGGCTAGAGAAACATTTTTTTACTTGCTCGTTTTTAGTATCTGCAGTCAGTGTCTGGATATTTTTAGGTGAGTAGTTTGTGCATCATCATTTCTGAAATGACTAACCAACCAGCTTCTACTTTCTAAGGGAAAAGGTCACGCCGCATTCTCAGTCTCTCATTCCATGTTTCTTGTGACAGCTCAGCTGATCATGTGACTCTCCAGGCTGTCAGCCAGTCTTACCCTGCACAGGATCCGCTGTCCGGTTTGCTATTAGGAATAAGCATTATCAAAATGAATGCCCTAAATGAAGGATTGTATCCTATTAATGTGTGTTAATAATTTGTCTCAAAGCGGCTTTTTGATGGTGTCATTGTTTAGCATTTGCCCTGCACCTAATGTATTGGTTAAATGTGTGTTGCTAATGAGGTAAATGACAAATACTGTGCTGCTGACATGTCACACAGCCATGGGAACGGTCTCAGTATAGTGCTCAGTATCTGCTCGGGTGACGACAAGCAGAGCTAGACTTTGTGCATCTCCTGCTCCCGGCGTCCCTTTCTCTGCTCCCGGCGTCCCTTTCTCTGCTCCCGGCGTCCCTTTCTCTGCTCCCGGCGTCCCTTTCTCTGCTCCCGGGCATCCCTTTCTCTGCTCCCGGGCATCCCTTTCTCTGCTCCCGGGCATCCCTTTCTCTGCTCCCGGGCATCCCTTTCTCTGCTCCCGGGCATCCCTTTCTCTGCTCCCGGGCATCCCTTTCTCTGCTCCCGGCGCTATAGGCATACATATGAATATGCTTCCGGGAGACTTGGGTGCAGGATACAGCCGATATACGGCTTACCCTGGCTCTGCACAAATCCCGGCGGTGTGAATTTACTATTCCCTCTCCAGGTCCATGTGGATGGTGGGGGAATAATGTAATTCAGCTTCCAGCTATTGCCGGAGGCCGAATTACAGTGTTTTAAAAGTAACTTCAGCTCCGTCTTCTGATGCAGCAGAAGTTACTCACTGTGTGCCGCTATAGCCGTAATTCCTATTATGGCCTATCTGCCCAAATCTCCTGCGCTGTAATTACAGCGCTCCTTCTGTAGGCACCTTCATGAGATAGCAGTTGCACAACTGTACCCACTTGCTTGGTTCTGCTATGACCCAGGTGAGGGCAGTGATCTCTTGCCTCATAACAGTCGATAAATCTTACAGTATTCAGTTTTAAGATCTAGATACTGTATATATCTCATGATGTTTCTGTTGGCTTGCTGGCTCACTTGTAATATCTCCACTGGAGACGCCTTAGGAAATTGGGCCCAGAGAGTCTACATGTCTCACTGTTGAGAAGCTGAACACAATAACATTTTGCCACCAGTACATTTACAAGCTGTTCACAAGTGGTGCAGTGACACGTGTGAGCGCCTGAACTGGTCATTGGTGATCAGCTGTTAACCCCTGGCTGTAAATATTCCAAGTAGTGTTGTGCACTATCAGTAGCTACTTGTAATATAAATTTAAAGTAGACAGCACTGCCCACGGCAGATGGGCATTAACTTACAATGCCACCACCCTAGCCAATGTGCTACATAGGATTGGCATGGATTAACTATCCTGCTGCCCTCTGGGAAAACTCTTGACGTGAATTGATTGGCAGGTGCTGGTCACACGGACTGCTCAGAATAGTCTAATTTAGTGCTGATTAGAGGTGGTCAGTGACGCGTTCATCCATTGCGGCTTGTCTGCCAATATAATGCAGATTATATTTGGGCATTTGATTGAACTAATAAAAAGCTGCATTAAATTTGCATGCAAGCTGCGAGAATTGATGTCTCATTGGCCATCTTTAGTTTTTTGCAGAAATAAAACTATTTCAATACAAGTGTAGCTCCGCCTTACAGACCACGGAGCTAGTGATCATTCAGCAAAGGTACTGGGAGCGGCCAGACTGGTTCACAAGGGTCCGCAGGTCCTCTGGGGGATGGGATGACCGCATTACTGACGGTGTATAGGGAATGCATAGCAATCTTTAAACCTATTCTATTTTTTTTTTTTGCCATTTGGTATGTATAGGATATTAAAAATGGTTTCCATTGTGTTGCTGTTTTCACCGATTGATTTGACTGGCCATACTTTGTTAGCAGAGGGTCTTGCTTTACTGATGTAGTATTAAGTCTGGAATATTACAAAAGTCAAGTTTGCTGGCCTGGTGACTGATAATGAAAGCATCACACTGAAATCAGCCCCAGGTCTTGCAGCCAGGGCCTGGCTGAGGCAGAGAGGCTCCAGCCTCAGGGCGCAGTGTAGGAGGGGGCGCACAACTCACTCAGCTATCATTCCCTTATTGTGTTTGAAGCAGAGAGGAATAAGAAAAGGGGATACATGGCAGTGACTGCAAGCCAGATAACTAGATATTAAGGTGTTGGGGGCCCTGGGCTGGGGGCCTCTTAGTCTAATAGCAATCATTGTGTGACAGCTGGGGTGGGAGGGGATGGAGGGGGGCGCTCTTTGGTGTCTTAGCCTTGGGTGCTGGAGGACCTTGTCCCGGCTTTGCTTGCAGCACTGATTTATGGACAGCAATCTGATGATGGTTTAACAATTTTTTTTTAAAAAAGCCACTATTTTTATAATGGCGTTTGCATGTCCTTTCCTGCTAGCGGGCAATAGCAGCAATATAAGGGTGTTGCCTGCATAGTGCTGTTCAGCAATGACTGACCACTGGGGATGATCCATGAGATGCAAATATTTCAGTTGATGCAAATTTTTATGCAAATGTATGCTTTTTGAAAATGGACCAATCAATTTAAACCCAGGTTTAAATTGATTGGTCCATTTTGAAGCTGCATATACATTTGCATAAACTCGTAAGAATTTGCATTTCTTTGATCATCCCTACTGAGCACTTGAGCAGAGCTATGGCTGGAGAAACTTCCCCCAGTCCCAATCACTTCAGGCTTAGGGCCCTTTTCCACTAGCAATCGCTAAACGCTAGCGATTGCGCAAGTCCCCTAATTTTTTCCACGATTGCGATTTTGCATATGAAATGTATTACATTGCACAATCGCGGTAAAAATCGCTCCGAGGTGTGATTGCGCTTTGGTTAAAATCAAATTGTGGTAGTGGAAAATACCTACGATTCCTGTTGTTTTGCAAACCCTAGCGATTTTAAAAATCTGTAGCAATTTGCGATTCAGCCGCGCAATCGCTGGTAGTGGAAAAGGGCCCTTACAGCGTTTTAAATAACATCTAAAGGAGACCATACATCTAATGATGTATGTGGGCCGATCGACCATCCGATTCAATTATTTTAACTATTTGGATGAAAATTGTCGCTATAACTTGTTTGCCTGAGTAATAATTTGATTACATGCATGCTGAAATCAGTCAGAGGCATGGATCAGACATGCTGGAAAGTGCTCAATCTGGTGCAAGGTAGTACCGCCATTCGATATCCCCACAACCGACATACATGACTGATCCCCCGCCGCCATGCCCCCAAGTGTAAAATGTTCCCCCTGTGCCCATGCTTTGTGAATTCTCACCCGCGACTCCCGGCACCCCTCGCTATCACCCCCGGTACCACGAGTGCCTGTATCATCTGGCATCAGGTGTGTGTGCATGATGTCACAAGCAGCATGTGGTACACGCCATGTGGCACTCGTGGTGGCGGGGGACGCCAGGAGTCACAACAGTGGGACAGGTGGAAATTTACAGAGCACGGGTGCTGAAGGGGGCGCTTAATGTATAGGCACCTTATATAGCATAAAAGGCCGAAAAAAGTGCATATAAACAAAGCAAGGTAGCTTATCTGTATCTGGAAGTGGGGCTTCTGTGTATTCAGGCAATTCCTTCAGAGACTCTCTGCATGGAGAGGACAGACTTGCTCCCTTGTATTGCTACTCCTCACTCTTGCCAGCTTAGTTGCTAGAAGTCTGCGTTGGGAGCTGATATCTTTGAGTCGCACATTTGCAGGTTCGAGAAGCAGAAGCCACAGAGCTGATCAGTCTGTTTTGTTGCTGGATTGCATTTAATTATTTTATATTATATACCTTAGTGCAGTTTGCCAAATGGATTTTAGTTTTTGAGATTAACCGTCCTGCAGGTTTTTTTGTGTACGGCTCTTTGCTTTGCAACAAAACCGCAAACCTTTCATAGGTACAAGACATGCAATTTAATTTAAACCACCAGGTGGAGCTATAGAGAAGTAACCCTTGACTTATAACCTTTCTTATTTTGCTGATTACAATATATATTATATTAATTTGTTAGTATTACATCTCATAAATAAAACAAAAGTGAAAATGTCACTGTACATTCCCTTTTAAGGAGGATACATAAGGTGACCCTGAATAAGGCCTTGGTGATAAAGACTGAGCACATGATGATAAAATACATGACGGGTTTCATATAAGTGAAGCTGTAGAATGGAATGGTTTCTTGTTCCAGAGCGACACGCAGGAGAAGTCCTTTGTTCCTGAGTTTGTCAGGAAGAGAAGTTCCACCCCTTTTAAACTTCCAAGTCTCCCTATTGGTTCATAATGTGATGAATTGTTTCACTGACCAATAGGGAGGCTGTGCTTGCATGTTCTGCATTCCTCATCTGCTCCAAGCTCTGGATCTACTGACATTGTAGGCATTGACTATCTGATACTTCCTATTATCATGTCATGCACAGTCCATATAGCCCAGGTCTACTATAAGGTCACCTATAAGGGAGGGCAGGGGGGATTTGAGGGGCGCAGGGCTGCACTTTTCTACTCAGTGTTACTCTGCTAATTTAACTTTTTTGATTTTTCTCTTCCTAATGTTAAGTTTATTTTATTAAAGGTAATTTCTTGTTCTTGTTCTTTAAGAGCTGAAAAGGCCAATCCAGCCAGAAGTGATGTTTGGAGTCCTGGGCGGTTACTGACTGGCTGGGTCACCCACTGCCTCATAACTCTTGGGTACCGGAGATCAGTGAGATCTCCCCCCCCCCCCCCCCCCAGAGGTTCCCAGCTCTGCCCAGTAGGCCATATCGTCCCTCCCTCAGTGCTCTGATATGTATATAAATCACAATAAACCAGTATGGAGAGTGGGACATCCTCATTGTGGCTGCTGGTAGTGGGTGGGGCAAGGAACTGTGGTGGGTGGATCTCTGCCAGGTGCCTGAGGGACTTACCTTTTTACTGTGTTCTTACGATGTGTATGTAATGTATATATCTACAGATGTATAGGACTTCTAACAAGGTAATTTGGTTTGTGTCGAGCTTTGATGCTGCTTTTCAATCTAATGTGTATATAGGCCTCTCTGTATACAGTGTACACTTCCTGTGCCACATGTATTATACAGTTCTGTTCATTGGCAATATTCACTTGTAATTTAACACAGTTTTCAATTAAAACTTGTCATTAAATAAAACTTTTGCCTCTTTTGTATTTACACACAGGTATACAGCTTCTGGACCGCGGTAATGGAAATCTACGCCCTGTTTTTGGCTGCTTATACCTGACAAGGTGTAGATTTTCCATAACTGCGCCACGTAGATCTGCCGCTCTCGCCGCAAGCCCCTTCCTCTGCTGTCGCTATGACGGGGGTCAATAGCCAATGAAAGCGGCTCACAGAGCTCTGCAGTCATAGCGACAGCAAAGCAAGGGATGGTGCGTATGTGCGGATTCGTTGGAAAAGCCTCGTTTTTTTGGTACCAGCAATGTCTGGTCCTTAAGGGTCCAGAGACTGCTGGTACAGAAAGGGTTAAACTAGTGCTGCACATGTGTAGCAGAACCTGTGGAGAAGCATGCGATCGGTATAATCAGCTGATGGATTTCCAAAGTTATGATTTGCTGTGATCACCTCCTGCTTCAGCACATAAATGAGACTTGCCAATCAGAGCTGTACAAATCTATCACCTGATTGAAGTATAACCGATGCAGTGCTCCCTGAGGTAAGCAGAGGTGTGTTCATGCTGGATCCACATATCTCTGCATTGCCCGTTCCCCTTGGTCCCTTTGGAGTGGACCTGAACTCTTGCACAGGACAGAAAAGAAAACCTAGAGAAATGCATCCTGTCCTGGTACACACTTTCAATTATGATCACTGACCACATTTACCACCTCCACGTAGTGTGAGGGTTTACCTGCACAATCTGCTGGTACTATTCCATATCCGTTGGCTCTCATACTACATGGAGGTGGTAAGATTGGCCAGTGATTGACCAATCATACTTGAAAGTGTGTACCAGACTTTAGTTAACCCCTTACACCTACGGATCATCTGTTGAGCTCTCTGCAAATAAATGGTCATTTTATTCACATTAAAATTACAAAACAAAGTGCAATGCTGTTCATGTTTTACACCAAATTTATTGTGAAGGTAAAATGTTAAATTAAAAAAATGGGTTCATAAAATGTATATTAAAATAAAGGGAATTGGAATTCTTATAATTGGCAGCTTTAAGTGAACGGAGCAAATGGAGTATGATAATAGAGATGGATTGCTTGAACAGGAAGTGTCCCTGTCTTTTCCAAATTGCCATATTGTGTATTCCTGAGTGATGTAAGCTAGAGGCACATTTTTCCCATAAATACTTGGGGGGGGAGGAGGGGGGGGGTTGGTGTTGGTGTTGGTTAAAGCAGTTCTATGCGTATCACTGAAGCACACATCCTGCATGATTATTGGTACAATGTTTGGTATGTTCTATTGCTGGAGGCCTGGGGTCAGTGCAGGCACCACTAGAGGGAAGTTCTCCTCGGAGTCGGCAAATATCTGGCCTCTCGTGATACATGAACTGGGATAACGTCATGGAGAAGATGCAATTAGGGGTGGGCAATGAGATGCAAATAATTTTGAGTTTAACGTAAATGTATGCAGCTTGAAAATGGACCAGTCGGATTTTACCTCAGCAGGATTTGATTGGTTCACTTTCAAGATGCATACATTTGCATGCAAAATTTGCTTTATGTACAACTCAACTCTTCAACTCAACATTATTTGAATCTCACTGACCATCCCTAGTTGCAATTGCTAGACGACTATGCGCCCTTCCACATTGGATATTGCCAGAGGCTTAGATCTGTGCTCTGAGTACTTTGTGAAGAGAGACAGAACCTTCTTCCTACCTCCACGTGTCTCTGCTCCACGAAGCGGGTCATTTGATCATGCGCTGTGCCTGACCTGGGAGCCGCCATAGATATGTTAGGTCTATGGCCATGCAGCAGTGTAATTCGGGTATCAGTGAACCCTGAATTACCTGCTCCCAGAGTTGCTACAACTCGGAAAGGGAATAGTAATTAATGCCGGACAGAATTTGAGTTGCAGCAGGATGAACTGGGTGGTGAGAATCCATATGTGCAATGCTCCGCCCCTCTGCATCAGCCCTGTTCACAGGCATAACATGTCTCCTCCTGTTGTTTACATGAGACCATTGCTCTTTTGCCACACCAACATCTTTCCACTCGCGAAGGCGAAACAGACCTTGAATTGTTGGTGTTCTTGTGCACCTCTCTTTAGAGCAGGAGCCTCTGACAGAGGCACCAACACTTTACTGTACACAAGTTTCTAAAATGGAAGACTGGTACAAGTCCGCCTTTAGTCCTCTTTTCCATGAGCAGTTGAACTGTGTGTTCAGCAAGCACTTACCAGGCAGCCGTAAATAGTTGCCAGCCCTTAAAAGAGAACCTGAACGGAAAATAAAAAGTCAAAATGACCATACACAAGTCATACTTGCCTCCTGTGTAGTCTACTCCTCAATCTCTTTCTCCTCTCCTGTGTCCCATTTGTCCACTGTGATCAATGGAATTCTCTAGCCTCCATTTTAAAAATGGCCATTACCTAACAGCTTCCTGGTCAGCACACTGTTAAACTGTAATATCACCCACTTGAGACATAGGGAAACATGGACATTACCTTGCACATTCAGTTGTAACTGACAGCTGCTGATATATAACTGACAGCAACTGGTATATTTCAGTTCTGACAAAATATTGTCAGAACTGGAAGGGATCACTGT
Source organism: Hyperolius riggenbachi (assembly GCF_040937935.1). Classification (NCBI taxonomy): domain Eukaryota; kingdom Metazoa; phylum Chordata; class Amphibia; order Anura; family Hyperoliidae; genus Hyperolius; species Hyperolius riggenbachi. The sequence continues at coordinate 73,142,881 of NC_090648.1, forward strand.
AAGAAGAAAATGGTGAGCTTCTGAGAGGAACTGACTGCAAGGTAAGTATGTTTTATAAGTATATTTTAATATAGTTTTAAAGTATATTTTAAATAAATTTTACTCGCTTCAGGTTCCCTTTAATTGGCCAGAGGTTAAAGAGGAATGGCCTAAATTAGAGCGTACGTGAGTTTTGAGGGAGTGCTTAAAGGTTGGAGAGTGACGAATGTCCATATTATACATCACCAGCCAGGGTCTGGGCACTGTTTCTTATAACCTTCAACAATAACCCATGGGAACCAGAATTCAGATGTTATCTGCTTGGGTTTACCGAAAATAGCGGCTTGGACAGATTGTCAAAATTGTTTACTCTTGCATAAAGAAACACTAAAATAACAGTGGTTTCAGAAAGTTCCCACTAGAGGTCGCCAGAGAACTGTCATGGAGTCTCCAGGTTCACAGCTGTGGAAGATTAGTGTGGACTTTGGAAGCCTAGCACTCTTGCCTGCAGAATACATGTTGCTCCAGCTTAGTGTGTGTGATGACAAATATGTACTTTTTTGTAGACACTTGCCTTATTTCATAAGAACTTCTTTGGTGTCTGTGAGCCAGATAGTATTGAAGAATTCTGCTAAACTGTGAATAATAATGCAGTCACGTTGCATGAAGCCTGGAACACATGCAGGTGTGAGCCAGAAATCTTCTCAGAACTGTTAGATTTATGGACACGACTGTGGTAGAGAACACGTTATTTAGGCTACATAAATACTTTCTGTAGTTGTTGCCTGGAAAGCACTTTCTAGGAATATTATTCTGTGAATGATCTGTGTACAGAGACACACCTTGGAAGCATGTTATGTTCTATCGAGAGGGGAGGAGGGAGAAGGCCTGAGAGGTGTCGGCTGAAGAACAGCAGAGGTGAGCCATTAGTAATGTAACATTACAAAGCACTGATACAGGGCTGGGCAGAGGCAGAGGTGAGAGAGGCTCTAGCCTCAGGGCACAGTGTAGGAGGGGGCGCATAACTCACAGCTATCATTTCTTTATTGTGTTTGAAGCAGAGAGAAATAAAGTGTGTGGCCCTGGGGAGCCTTTTAATCTAATAGCAATCAGTGTGTGATGGGTGGGGTGGGAGAGATGGAGGGGTGTACTTTGGTGTCTCAGCCTTGGGTGTTGGAGGATCTCGTCTCATCCACCATCCCTCCTCTTCATGCATCTTCAATCTCGTCCAGAACATCCATCTCTGCTGCTCCAACACTCTACAGATATGCTCTCCTATCACTTGCTCACTCATGAGGCTCCAGGACTTCTCCAGAGCGGACCCTACTCTATGATACTCTCTCCCTCCACCAATCAGGCTTGCTGAAGCAGGCCTTAAAGAACAAGTCACCCCCATGTTAACCTAGAAATAAAAAAAACCCATATATAAGTAGATAAATACTAGTTCATAACAGATGTATTCCACACTATGATTCCTGTGAATTTTATAAAGGAAAAACATAATCTAGGCAGGTTCCATCTTTGTTACCGTTGACCTCCTGACATAATTTCCTCCCTCACTTTTTTTCTCCTCTTGCTAATTGTGGATTCCTTACCCTCCCTCCTCCCAGAGTCTTCAGACACTTCCACTGAGGTCTATGCTAGGAAGTGCACTGTCTTAAGTTATTAAAAGGAGGGGGAACTAAAAGGAAGAAGAGGAATATATTGTATATAAAAAGAACCCCGGCATGCAACTGTTTGGCAATGGCAATTAAAGGGCACCTAAGGTATGTGATAACTCCAAACCATAACAGCAGAAAAAGTTTTGAATGCAGGATTAGCATCTTTATCACTTAATACACTCAGACCAGTTGCTGTTGAAATTTGATTTTTATGGTGACAATTCCACTTTAAAGACTTCTCAGTTTGCCATAGCCTACCCATAATTTTCTTAACTCCAAATGCCCTATATTGAACTGCTACCCCACCCTCTTTAATGTGTCCCACTTTTCCACCTCTTAGATTGTAAGTTATTTGGCAAAGCTCTCTTCTCCCCCACTACAGATTCCACATAAAATAAACAGCCTAAAGGTGGCCACACACCATACAATAAAATGATCCGATTTTACAGCAATTCGATAAAAACGATCGTATCTCCCGAAAATATCGAGAGCTTTTTTTCATTCGACTGAAAAATACGATCGGATTTCCCTTTTTTTTCGATTTAAATCGATCCGGAATGCCAGATATTTCTTTTCAATTTTTTTAAAGATTGTCAATTTATTAATATACACATCCTAGCAATTTTGTCAGTTTCCAATCAGTTTTATCATAATTGGGGAAAGATTGAACATACGTGTGTGGTACATTGGTCATATTTTTGAAATGTTACAATCAGTCAGAAAAATTGATGGCAATTCTTAAATTGAACAGATATTTAAAAAATTGTATGGTGTGTGTGGCCATCTTTAGATAAACCTCAGTGGGAGGGCGGGGCTGCAAACCAATATATAGCTATAGGAAGCATTTTTGATGCTGAAACCAAAATATTTAATGCAAAATTGGGTATCCTGAATGCATTCTACTATATGTTGTTACAGTTCCTCTATAACTATTTTATTGTACAGCACTGTATGTTAGCACTTTATAAATAAAGTTTGATAATGGTATGTGTATGTAGCTTAAAGGGGAACTGAAGTAAGAGGTATACGGAGGCTGCCATATTTATTTCCTTTTAATCAATACCAGTTGCCTGGCAGCCCTGCTGGTCTATTTCTCTGCAGTAGTATCTGAATAACACCAGAAACAAGCATGCAGCTAGTCTTGTCAGATCTGACTTTAAAGTCTGAAACACCTGATCTGCTGCTTGCTTGTTCAGGGGCTATGGCTAATAGTATTAGAGGCAGAGGATCAGCTGGGCTGCCAGGCAACTGGTATTGCTTAAAAGGAAATAAACATGGCAGCCTCCATATACCTCTCTCTTCAGTTCCTCTTTAAAGGACACATCTGAGCACTACAAGAATAATAATAAAAAAAAAAAAACGACCTGGGGCTTCCACCAGCCCCTGCCAGCCGTCCTGTGCCCTCGCCGCAGCTCCGCTCACCGATGGTGGCCTGGGGTCCCCACTGCACCTGCACGTGCCGCACTGACATCATCCGGACTGTACTGCGAAGGGGCAGTACTGCGCTGTACAGTCTGGATGACGTCAGCGTGCCAAGTGAACCGCATGCTGGAGCGCAGGAGAAGCTGACCTGGCGATGTCGACATCTGCACCGGGGGCCACTGAAGCTGCGGTGAGGGCACAGGATGGTGCTAGGGGCTGAAGGAAGCCCGAAGTGTATTTTTTTATGTTTAGGTTACTCGGACCTTCCCTTTAAATGACAGCTATTGTAAAAAAAAAAAAAAAGCACCGTAAATTACCCTTTCCTTATGTAGCTGGCTCAGCCGCACTGTGCTTGTGCATGAAGAGGAACCTGGCTGCAGTCTTTCAGAGTCCCGGGCAGCAGTGGTGGTCTCAAGGGGAACGTGGGATGTCTCTTCGCAGCATCCAGAACCTTCCCTCTTTATAAGTATCCAACTTTATCGTTTTAATCTGCCTTGGGTTCTAAAGATAAAATAAACAGACCCCCAACCTTCCAATTCATATAAAAATCCTTACCTGTTAGAAGTCCTGCAGCACAGGTTATGTGGCCATTATAGATAGCAATTTATGGGAGGGACAAGTGGTCCATGGTACTAGGTGGGTGGTTACTTACCCAAGGAAGTCCTTTTTCGGTCATTGGCTTCAGTCGTTCTCTGGCTACCAAGGGGAGCTGCAAGGCATATTTCACATTTATGTACAGTATAAAAGTGGCCACTAATGATTCAATCTTTTTCATCCAATTTTACCAAATCTATGTAGTACAAGAGTAAACTGAGTGAATATATTAAATGGAAAATTTAGGTAGGTAGTTATCTTATATTATATAGAAATGGTGAGATTGGATGAAAAAAAAATGGTATCGTTAGTGGCCAGCTTAAGTTTAGCATTGAGGTTGGTCAGGAGTGAGTAGAGTCTAATCATCCACAGGCAGTTCCTGTAAACTGGCCAAGGTACCTGAAGAGGGAGACTGTTTTCTGAAGATTCCATCTTTTGCGTATTGGATGATGTTGGCCTTGGCTATGCTAAAAGCAAAGTGGATTATCATTTAATGATATCTAGCAAAATGCACAATCACTCGACTATTGCCATGTGTGAGTAATGTCTGCTGACAAACGGCTGTACCCGTCATCCATGGTGGCCTCAGAAATCTGATGAAGGTAGGACTGTCCTCTCATAACATGTTGAAATTGAACTAGCTAGAATGCATCTGGTGGGAGTACGGCAAGATCAAGGCACGTCATCATGTATCACTTCTTGCCTGAGATCTGTCGGTTGTTGATGGTACATCATACAGCAATGAATAATGGAATCGAGGAATCTCCAGCTGTACCTCAAGAAGGGAACTTGTGAGAGAAGGGAGTCTTTTTGTGCACTAGTGTGTCTAGAGCAGTGATTCTTAACTTGTGTTCGATCAAACCCAGGGTCTTATGAGGTTCTGTGGAGGTGTGTGTGTGTGTGTGTATGTTTGTTCCATTCAGTAAATATTGTTACTGGGGTTTTTCCCCCCAAATACGAAGGTTTTGTTGAACTCGTGTATGAAACTTGAGGAGTTCCATACCCCAACAGGGTTACAAACCACTGGTCTAGAGTCTCTCCTAGTGAGAGTGGGGGGCAAACTGAGTATTGATAACAACTGAATATTATGAACCCAGGCCTAGAGGATGATGAAGCCAGGATTGTGCAGCTGGATTATTTTCTAAGAACAAAGGAGCATGAAAGTCTAATTCACTTTTGTTGGACAAATGCTGCTGCATGCTCAACTGACACACAAACATGTTTGCAATGAAATATAAGTAAAAGGGCATAACAGCGAAAAATTATAAAATGTAAAATATGTGCAAACATATACAAATAAGTACATTTTTCCAGAGTAAAATGAGCCATAAATTACTTTTCTCCTATGTTACTGTCACTTACAATAGGCAGTAAAAATCTGACAGAAGTGACAAGTTTTGGAATAGTCCATCTCTTCATAGGGGATTCTCAGCAAGGCTTTTATTCTTTATAAAGATATTCCCTAAAAAGGATTTAAAGGGATACTGTAGGGGGGTCGGGGGAAAATGAGTTGAACTTACCCAGGGCTTCTAATGGCCCCCCGCAGACATCCTGTGCCCGCGTAGCCACTCACCGATGCTCCGGCCCTGCCTCCGGTTCACTTTTGGAATTTCAGACTTTAAAGTCTGAAAACCACTGAGCCTGCGCAGCTGCATCCTCGCTCCCGCTGATGTCACTAGGAGTGTATTGCACAAGCCCAGTATGGTCTTTGGTCTGCGCAGTATGCTCCTGGTGCCATCAGCGGGAGCGAGGACACGGCTATGCAGGTGCAGTGGTTTTCTGACTTTAAAGTCAGAAATTCCAGAAGTGAACCGGAGGCGGGGCCGGAGCATCGGTGAGTGGCTGCGCAGGCACAGGATGTCTGTGGGGGGTCATTAGAAGCCCCGGGTAACTTCAACTCATTTTCCCCTGACCCCCCTACAGTATCCCTTTAAAGGGGAACTGAAGTAAGAGGTATATGGAGGCTGCCATATTTATTTCCTTTTAATCAATACCAGTTGCCTGGCAGCCCTGCTGATCCTCTGCCTCTAATACTATTAGCCATAGCCCCTGAACAAGCATGCAGCAGATCAGGTGTTTCAGACTTAACCAGCTGAGCGGTCTGGACGAGCTCAGCTCGTCCAACACCGCCAGAGGCTGCCGCTCAGGCCCTGCTGGGCCGATTTTAATGAAATAAAAAGCAGCACACGCAGCCGGCACTTTGCCAGCCGCGTGTGCTGCCTGATCGCCGCTGCAGCGCGGCGATCCGCCGCGTGCAGCGGCGAAAGAGGGTCCCCCCAGCCGCCCGAGCCCAGCGTAGCCGGAACAAACAGTTCCGGCCAGCGCTAAGGGCTGGATCGGAGGCGGCTGACGTCAGGACGTCGGCTGACGTCCATGACGTCACTCCGCTCGTCGCCATGGCGACGAGGTAAGCGAAACACGGAAGGCCGCTTATTGCGGCCTTCCGTGTTACTTCTGGCCGCCGGAGGCGATCGGAAGAACGCCTCCGGAGCGCCCTCTAGTGGGCTTTCATGCAGCCAACTTTCAGTTGGCTGCATGAAATAGTTTTTTTTTTATTTAAAAAAAACCCTCCCGCAGCCACCCTGGCGATTTAATCAGAACGCCAGGGTGGTTAAAAGTCAGATCTGACAAGACTAGCTGCATGCTTGTTTCTGGTGTTATTCAGATACTACTGCAGAGAAATAGACCAGCAGGGCTGCCAGGCAACTAGTATTGATTAAAAGGAAATAAATATGGCAGCCTCTGTATACCTCTTACTTCAGTTCCCCTTTAAACAGTGATGCTTTAAACAGTGATGCTGGCCAGCCTCCCTGCTCCCTACACCGTTTTTGGCAGTTGGACAGAGCAACTGCCATTCACTAAAGGCTTTTGAAAATAAATATATCCCCGAGAATCCCCTATAATGAGATGGACTAGTCCAAAATCTGTCACTTCTGTCAGATTTCTACAACCTACTGTGACAGCAACATAGGAGAAAAGTAATTTATGGCTCATTTTACTCTGGAAAAAGTGTGCTTCTTATTTGTATAGGTTTGCACATATTTTACATTTTATAATTTTTTGCTGTAGTGCCCCTTTAAAATGACTTTTGCAGCTGAGTCTGGCTACTGTTCTCTCAAGTTGTTATACTTCTTTGTACTTCTAGCAACATTCCACTGTTTGGTCAGGGCCAGTTCTAAACTTTTTGCTGTCTGAGGCAAACTTGTGAGGGTGCAAAGTCTCCACCCACCCATACCAGTATAGGTTAGCCAGGTATAGTTGCCCCTATTATAGGTAGCCAAGTATAGATAACCAGGTATACTTGCCCCGAGTATAGGTAGTCAAGTATAGTTGTCCCCAATATAGGTATCCTGGCAGGTAGATTCTCCCAGTATAGGTAGGTAGGTAGCCAGCCAGCCTCCCCCCCCCCCCCCCCTCTCTCCCCAGCCAACACTAATTTACCTTCTTGAGTCCTCCTCACTAGACCTCAGATTTGTGGTGATCTGCAGGGCTGCAGTGAAGAGACAGGAGAGCTGTTCCCCTGGTAACAGTGCATACACAAGAAGTAAATACTTTCTGTAGATGTGGCGCTACAGGAACAGCTCCACCGTCTTTGGCCGGGTCACCACTGATCTGAGGTCTAGCGAGCCGCGGCTTGGGAGGAAAGGGGGTGGAAGGGATGCCGCCCATTGGAAGACACCCCCTGATGCAAGTCTTTCAGGCAGCGGCGTGGAAGGTCCACCCCGTGTTTGGTGCATGTATCTGCCTCAAATGTTTATTTATCTGCACAATGTTTAATTTGCTACGTCTTATTCTTGCAATCAGAAGTTGGAATTCACAATTGCAAATGTTTGTGCTCAGTTCAAGTGCAGCTGCACCCAATTAAATCCTCCAGTAGCACACCTGTGGGCCAGAAGGTGCAAACAAACCACAAAGAAAAAAAAAGCTTGCTAGTAGTATTTTAAGTTCTGCAATCCATATAGTTGTCCTCCTGCAGATCACTGCCGCTGTCCTCTCCAAGTTAGTGCCCTTGTGGAATGCTGGGAGCAGGGCCATTTCTGACCTATTTGGTTCCCCACACAAAGCAAACTAACACCACCACTACACTCACACATACTACTAATACAGAGAGTTCATTTTTTTTAATTATAATTATGAAAACTACATTGATATAGAATGAAATACTAATTAAAAAAAAAAGTGGTGTTGCTAGGATCTCAAAATATCCATAACAACTGAATATCAGGCATTACATAAAAATGTGATCCTAGGTTGCATTCTATAGGCAAGTCCGGATTTATACCTTTTATGCCCCTAGACCAACTTTCTTTTTGTGCTAGATTGCCCCTCCCATTCCACATCCAGCCCCCTCTTCTGTGTGCAACATCCATGTAAGTCCATTTCCTTCGTGTACAGCTGCCTTGAGCAGTATCTGTCTTCTTTCATATGTGTTCCCTGTTAGCACCCTCCCTTTACCACTTGCAGGCTTCTCTCTACTATATCCATCAATCACTATTCCATGTCCAGCCACCCCCTTGGGTATCAGCCACCTAAGGCCTGGGCCTTTGTGGCCTTTCCAAAAATGTGATACCTGGAGGGGAGTGCAGGTGGGCCTGGACCTCTCACACCCAGGCTCTGGACCTCTCACATCCAGAAAACCCACCAACACTGCCTCCGTAGTAAATGCTAAATTCAACACACACAAGCAATAGAACACAGCAGTACATGCATCCAGCTACATTTAAAAGTGGTCAGCAGGTGCTCGTCAGCCAATCAGGATGCACTGTCATACACCCTTTACCTGCCATACCACATCTAGCAGTTATTAGCATTCAGGTGAGAGGCCTCAGTTGGACGCCATCGCAAGATTGCGTCGCTATCAACTGAGGCCTCCCATCTGAATACAGCCCCAAGTGAGTAAAACGCATTTTTTTTTCTGGCATAAGTGTCCCTTTAAGACTCCGACCAGTACTGCAAAGTACTTAAAGATGCATACCTTTCTGTAGCTTGTGCTCTCCTCTTTCATTTGATTCCTGAATCGCCATTCTACACCAAATAGTTTTCGTTTGATTTCAATTTAAAAATCGTGGCTGCCATCTTGGCTATGTTATAACATCCGGGTCACCCCTGTCTTTTCTGTTAGAGAAGTGCATCACCGAATGAAGCAGGAAGAGGAAGTGACATGCATGGCCATTGCAAGAGGCTCCTCCAGAGGAGTCATAGCACGGCTTTGTTGGAAGTGGTCTGGCTTAACCTCCTTGGCGGTAACCCTGGACGTAGTTCGGGGTAAGCCGCGCAGGAGGTTTTCTCCGGCCCTGCTGGGCCGATTTGGTTAATTTTAATTTTTTGCTGGACGCAGCTAGCACTTTGCTAGCTGCGTCAGCACACTGATCGCCGCCGCCCCGCGCTCAATCGCCGCTATCCGTCGCGCCGCGCACCCCCCCCCCCCCCCCCGACCCTGTGCGCTGCCTGGCCAATCAGTGCCAGGCAGCGCTGAAGGGTGGTTCGGGACTCCCAATGATGTCCCGACGTCGATGACGTCATCCCGCCCCGTCGCTACATGATAAAAGAAAAAAAAAACCTGCTGCGCTCCCTCCTGGTGGAATTTTTTATACCGCCAGGGGGGTTAAAGGCATGCCCATGAGAGGAATCGGCGCGGGAGACTTGGGCGCAGGACACAGCCGGTATATGGCTGCTGCTGCAGAAATCCTGGCCGTATTAAATACTATTCCCCCTCCAGGCCGCCATGGATGTAGGGAATGAAATAATTTAGCTTCCAGCAATTGCTGGAGGCCGAATTACAGTGTTTTATAAGTAACTTCAGCGCCGTCTTCTGACGGCGCTGAAGTTACTCACTGCTGCCCCAAGTCTCCTGCGCAGGAATGAAAGTGTTTGCATGAGAGGTGCTCGGAGTCCCTTTAACAGGCAGCCGCAACCTGGCCTATAATAGCGTATAGTGTCTCTGCAGAGAAGAGTCGCACAATGAGCACTGGAGACAGGAAGAGTTGAAACAGATGCAATGTATTGTTCATGACTCTGTCCAGAAGCTGTAGTCCATGGTTTTGGTAAAGGTACATAGAACAGTGCAATGTGATAACAACAATCTCAGAAAGAACAACTCTACATTAATCAATTGGTCTATATTACACCATAGAAATATACAGAGAATGCAGCTATATGTCTCACCAGGAGCACTGAAAGCATCGTCACCTCTTAAACCCGAGGTGTCCACCCATAGAGTAATTGTACAATCTTAACATTACAGTATGTACAAAAGGAAAAAAAGAAATATATATATTTTCTTTTAATCATTTATTTTAAACCAACCACACTCGAAAAGAATTTAAAAAATAAAATAAAAACTGTACAAGAATCATTAAAGGATTCCATTGAGGCTTAACCCCCGTCATGGATGGAGCTGGGAACCACACTGGACTCCGGCACCATGCGACAGGGGGGCGAACTCCCAGCAGCCCCCGGGAGGCCTACAAATCTCCATGGGGTGTACGATCCTCCCTGGGGGTGTCTGGGGGTTCTTCAATAACGATGGCTAAATTAGAAAAAGAAAAAGCTACAGTACTGTGTACAGAAATGGCATTTTCAACTTTGCAATTTTCCCCCCACTCACTTGTTTTCCACACAAATAAACATTTTGTAAATTTTTATTTATTTTTTTGTTACTGTGATCTGTCTGGTTTACAGACATGTAAAATATATTCCACACAAGATGGCGAGGAGACGTCACAGCCTTTTTCACGCTATATATTTTTGGTGGAGATGGCTGCAGCGCCATTTTTGAAAATGCACACGTGTGAAGTAGATGCGGTGGGTGGGAGGGCATAGGCCAACGGTAAAAGATTAAAAAATAAAAAAACAATGCCGCCAACCCTCCACTCATGAATAGACACAAAAAAATCCATACTGGATTGTAGTATTGCCAATAGGAATGCAGCAAAAGAGATCGGAACACCACCAGAAAAGGACTATGGGTAATGACACTGACGTCTGACACAGTTAATCCAGATTGACACGCCCAACTCTGTTCTTTCCTAACTTCCATTGTGACAAAAAATGGGAACCCCACCCCTAATCTGGGCATACCCACCCACACCCAAACTCCACCCGCATCATAGCATAAATAGTACATTGAGAAAGGTGAAGATCAGATTGTGAGTTATTTCTACAAAAGATCACTGATCACTAAAGAAGGAATCAAGCCAGACCAATAAATAAGAAGCTACACAGTCATGTAAAGGACTTCACCTGCCAAAATATGTGCAAGTCCGCTGAGCCAGTCTCATTGTGTACATAGTTATTTGGGTTGAAAAAAGACATCCATCCAACAAAGGCAAGTGGAGAGCGTCGCTATTCTTTGCAAATTCCTCTCCTCCTACTTTCCAAGCTGCTCAATGGATTTATGAGGTGTACGCAAATTTAAGGCAAATAGTACGCAGCTGGAAAATGGACCAATCCAATGCACTGACTGCCAATTTGGAATGGTCTCATTTGCATACAGCTTGCATTAAATTTGCAAGCAAGCCAGAAAAAAATCACCATCTCATTGAGCAAGTCTAATCGAGCATCGCTAGGCTCCAGAGGCTTTTCATGCACCAACACGCAGTCTAAACAGTTAGGGTGCATACACACATCCAATTTTGATTGGCCAATCGATTACCCCCTCCGTTTAGTATGAAGACCAACAGATTGTGAATACTAAGAACAGGCTGAGTAGGGAAGCTCTCATACTACAGGAAATTGGTAAAACTAACTAATCCTTAGCCAATCAAAATTGGATGTGTGTACGCACCCTTACACCAGCCATAAATCGCCTGCAGACATGTTAAAACAATAGCACTGTGCTTTGTGTTCCCACCCTTGGTTTTACCAATAGATGTTATTGGAAATGATCTTTTCATTTCAATCTGCAGCCAGCTAAATATTTCCAGAGCGGACGTGAAGGTGATTTTTCTCCTCCTGGCAACCATGGTAACAGTTCTCTGAATTCTGAAGTACTGTTGCCATGAGGCTGTCCAAAAGCTCCAACTAGCTGCTTGGAGAACTTTGTGACTCTTTATCCACACTTGCCCTGATCCACAAACTTTCACGCGCCTATCTGCCACTGTATATGTGATAAAAACTGAACAGAAAAGTGGAACTGACATTGCGGCTGATTCACAAAACGTATCTCTCTGATTATCTCTCCTTATCTAAAGCTCACTTTATCTATGAAATAACTCGGCGCTTTCCAAGCAGGAGCATTACTCAGACGTTAAATTAATGAAAAACTACTTATTCTGTTACTTTTCTTACCTTATTTTTATTTCTACTTTGCTTGTTGGAATGATAAAGGGAATTGCACTGATAAGATAAAAACAGACAAGGGCCTTAATTCAAATCACTTTTCTCCTGAGTTTTCTCACCTTATGAATAATTATTGTTTTGGCTCCTCAGCAAGCAAAAATATTCTTTTAAAAAGTTATTCCAAACTAACCTAACCTGTTATTTTCTTCATTTTAGTAGCTTTTCAGTTGCTAGGTGCGGAAAATGTATTTTGTAGATAAGATGAGAATATATCTCGCGCAAGAAAAAACTGAAGCTAGTTTTTTCTCCCAGGAGATAATCTTATTTACAAAATAACTTTTCAGCATTTAACTATTGAAAAAGTAGTACCAAGTGGAAAAAAAAATGTATTTGCAAACTTATTTTCCTTATATTTCCTTACTCGCCGAAGAACTTAAAACATATTTTATCAATCAGGTGTGAAAACATCTCCAGTGAGAAGATTCTGGAGAAAAGTTAACTGAATAGGAGCCCTGGGCACATGTGCTATTCACTTTTTTCACCTTAGTTTTTTCCTAGGAGATCATTTTTCATCTCTTTCAAATAATTTTTGTACTGAAAAAAAAAAGTATAAAAAAGCAGCTGAAAAGGTACCATCCAATTATTCTGAGTATTTTCTTGCTAGTTGGTGGTTTTAAAGGCATTTTATTCACAGGTGTGAAAATACCACCTAGGAAAAAGTGAGGCTCCCTTTGCCATATCGACTTGTTCATTTGGCACTTTTATTGGCCTGATGAAGCGGGCTTGGACCCGCGAAACTCGTTGCCTGTGCTAAATAAAAATCTTTTGTCATATACAAGGATTTCGTTATTGAGGTAAGCCACCTCATATTATTTCCTCGATTTTAAGCTGTTTTTAGATGCTTTTATTTCAACCAGGGCGCCTCTTTACCTTCAATTGTGCATAGCTATATCCCCAAACAATCTGTGTTTGAGGGGTGGTGACAGACCACCTGAGGGTGCCCCACAGTGGACACCTGTCCCTACTTTTTCAAGGAGAGCGACCACATCCAGGTCCCGGCTGGGACTACCCCGAGTGGAGTCGGGTTTATGGTCTCCACCTGCTTCCTACGGTTGGTTGCCCTTGCAACCTCCTTTTGTGAGTAGTAATTTATTGAAATTCCTATTTTCAATTGCATACTAATATACTACACTATTGGGCTCCCGTATTTGTCTCCTATATTTTTTTCCAGGCAAGGTGCTGAGACACCCCCACTACACTACACACCTAGGAAAAAATTCAGGAGAAAAAGTAAGTTGCATATTGCATAAGAGAAAAGTCTATTGAATTAAGCACATTTAAGGTGGCCACTAACAGTCCAATTTCTAGCAAAAAAACGTTCAAGCGATCAGAAATTCTGATCGGATTGGTTGTAAATAATCTCAGTTGATGGGCACAATTGATAACGAACGATTATAAAAACAATCGTCCGATTGAATTTTCGTCGAACCAAAATTTGGATTCTCTTGTTGGTCGTGATAGATCGGAAGCAATGATTGGTTAGTTGATGGTGTAGTGAACGATTTTTCGTCCGATCAGAATTTCTGATCGCTCTGACGATTTTTCACTGGAAATTGAACTGTTAGTGGCCACCTTTATGTGTAAGATCATGGCGGAACTCTGAAACTGCAAGATCATTATTTTTATATGATGAAAGTTGTGAGCAACAAATTAATAAATATATAACATTATATATATATATATATATATATATATATATATATATATATATATATATATAAAAAAAAATATCGACAGTCTTTATACTGTACATTTATTTTGAACTCTGCTAATATATGCACTGGAGAAATATTTTCTCTGGACTGCTAACTACCAAACCAAGAACGCCGTCAGCTTGTTCATATGAAGTCATACGTCAGGCGTCAGATATTTGTCTGTACAGATTTGGGCGCTTATCATTTTAACTTATATCTCTTTTATATAAAGCTACGTACAATTTTGGTATACTGATCCTCCAATAAAACTATAAGTGGGAGAGCAAGGACCCCGGTGCTATGATACAGAACACACAGGGTAGGGATTGGTCTTCAAATCTACAGGTACAACACTTGGGGATCGGCCACAAGGCCATGTAAAAGCAGCCAAGTTACTGTGAAAAACTCTGGGCTTTTATGAGTTAAAGATCTGTTAAAGGGAACCTGAAGTGAGAGGTATACAGAGGCTGCCATATTTATTTACTTGGAAGCAATACTAGTTGCCTGGCAATCCTGCTGATCATCTGCCTCTAATGCTGGGAATACACGAGTCGATCCGCCGGATCGACCCCCGCCGCGTCCCCGCTCATCCGCGCGGATCGATTGCCGCTCGTCCCTGCCGGCGCTTATTATCAGAGCTCGATTTCCTGCCATTGTCCGCCAGCGGGGATCGAGCGGCATGATCGGTCCAGCTGAATATTATCAGCTGGCCGGATCAGCTGGTCGATACACGGTACAGAAACGTACCGTGTATCCCCAGCATAATGCTGGGAATACACCATACAATTTTCTGTTAGATTTACCTGCCAGATAAATAAAGTCCAACATGTTGGGAAATGTATCTATCTTCCCATCTATCTGCCCAGCGAATAGGCATTGTTCTACTCAGCAGGAGATACACAGAAGACAATGCACCAGAAATAATGACCATTCATTATGCATTCTAACAGAAAATCTAACAGAAAATTGTATGGTGTATTCCCAGCATAATACTTTTAAGCTAAATCTACACGCAGCGACCCCGCTCGCCTGCGCCGGATTCGATACCCGCTCGGCACCGCGCTGCTTATCTTCCGCTCGATTCCCTGCCATTGTCCCCTTGCGGGGAACGAGCAGGGAATCGGCGGTGATAACACACATCGGAGCCTCATCTACGCGTGTAGATGAGGCTTAAAACAGACTCTGAACAAGCAGATCAGATGTTTCTGACAATATTGTCAGATCTGACTGGATTAGCTGCATGCTTGTTTCTGGTGTTATTCAGACACTGCTGCAGCCAAATAGACCAGCTGGGCTGCCAGGCAACTAAATATGGCAGCTTCCATATACCTCTCACTTTAGTTGTCCTTTGAGATCTACTTAAATGGCAACTCCTCATCTCCACACTTTTCTGGATAAGTTAATGTTTAAAGCAGGGGTAGGGAACCTATGGCTCAGGAGCCAGATGTGGCTCTTTTGATGGCTGCATCTGGCTCACATACAAATCAGTAGGGGTTGATTCACTAAGCTATATTTATCAAGCAGTGCAGCTTAGTGTGGCAGCGCAAATAACATTTTCAAAGTAGGCACACTACTGCTGTAGCACGCACTACTAACTTACTCATGCTCCCCCCAAAACTAACGGCTGCTCCAATTGTCCCAACCTGGACCCTGTCAGGTCCAGTGACTTTGTAGGACGAGATCCCTGCACTTTGATTGGCCCAATAGGCTGTCTGCCACTTGACGAACAGCCTATTGGGACAAAGTGTGGGGATCTTGTCCTACAAAGTGAATCAATCTCCAAGTCAGCTTGCTAATTGTACAAGCTGTTAGTCAGTATTTCTGCTGTCAGGGAAATTTCTGATGTTACAGAAACCCAAGAGAAGCTAAAGATGTGTCTGACACTTCCGCTGCCCGGAGGATCAACTGTATACACATCACCATGGCAACAGGGATGCAAGCCCTCTGCTCCGCATGGGCACTGTCCCAGTTAGAAACATATTGTATGGCTCTCAAACAATTACATTTTAAAATATGTGGTGTTTATGGCTCTCTCAGCCCAAAAAGTCCCTGACCCCTGGTTTACAGCATACCCTGGTAAATAAAAGAATAGATACATTGGCCTCAATTCACTAAGATCATGCTGGAGATAATAAGGCAAGAGAAAACTTACCTCCACACAGTTTGCCTGAAGTAAAATGTTTCCTGAATACTACATGCCTTATCACCATGGTGATAACTATAGAAACGCAGGAGATAAGCTTAGTGAATTGAGGCCATTGTGTTTGTAATACAGCTCACCAGAGCCATGTTTAAGCCAGGTTCCCACATGTAGCTGCTTTTTCATCAAGGGGGCGGAGCTACATACCGTAACCCGATAAAATGGGGCTCTGAGAAACTACTACTACTTTATTTATCCATTATAATTATTTGTAATTTTTATCATAGGTACTCCTTAAGCTAGTGCGGTAAAATAATAAAGTTTGTAGATGATTTTATTACTTACTCCATTTCAACTAGCTTATGCAGGAACTTGAATTCAGCTCTGTGTTTAATGAAGAATGCTCAGATTTGTTTGCTGCCAAGTGGGAACCGCAGAAACCATATTACATTGTATGGGAATGCGCACCAGATAAACATAGATCCTCAGGCCAACAAGCAAAGTGTAAACATTACCAGTATGGCAGTATGGATGGTTTATAAGCCTGAACAGACTTGACCTAAGATTAGAAAGTAGTAGTGTTATAATTTGGGACCACGTGGTTCAGCATCCAAACAGACACATTCAGCCCCATTTTAAAGGACAGGGTGTGCTCCATTTAGCTCTGATCGGGGAAGGCCACCAAGGCCCAAGCATTGGGCGGCAGCTGGACATGGTACTGGGATTGCTGCAAATGGAAGAAGAGGCTGTGAATGGGAGCACCACATAGAAGAGGGGAGCTGCTGCACAGAGATCTGTATATAACTGAAGGGGGCTGCTGTACATGAATGTTAGGGCGCATCCACACTAGAAATCGCAAAACGCTAGAGTTTTACGCAGGTGATTTCTCCACAATTTAAAGCGGAAAAATTTAAAGCGAAAAAAATCACTGGACAAAAACGCGTTTTTGGAGCGATCGCAAGAAAACTGCTGCAGGTAACGCGTTTGCAATTAGCGATAATGGCGAAACGTCCGCGATTGTCGACAATCGAGGCAATGGGAACATTGCCATAGGGTAGAATAGCACTAGTGTTTTTAAAAACACTAGCGGGAATCGCCTGCTAATCACCCTAGTGTGAATGGGCCCTTAGACATGAAGGAGGGGGCTGTACAAAAGTTTGCCTAGGGGCAGAAAAAGTATAAATCCGTCCTTGGCTCCGATACTTCCTCCTCCTTCCTCCTCGTAGCTTGGAATGAGGAAGTATCAGAGTTAAATGGAACGTGACCCTTCCTGCTGTTTGATGCTGATTGTGTCTGTTTGGGTGTGAACCACGTGGCCCCGAATTCAAACATCAACACTACAGATAAGTGTCACTTACAGAGCAAAGTGCAAGCCTTTTATGCACACTGGCAGAATCAGGCAAAAAGCTTTCATATGAACACCAAAAAAAACGCAATTTCAGATGTCAAGTATAACATACCTACAGTATCCCTTTAAGTGGAATGTGTATGAAAGAAAGTCAAGCCCTAAAATAAATAACAGTGTGGTTTTGTTGTAACATGGGAGTCCAGTACAATGGTGCAGGGCATTCACAGAACGCAGGGTGGGTGAGATTCATATCCCCCTTAATTATACTGTTCACCCTTGTTTCTCCTAAGGATTAAAAAAATACAGCTCCATTGGGCACATAGTGGCCTTGGCTATTTTGTATTGGTTTTCTAATAATATAAAACAACTATGCTTTCGGTCTGTGATATACCAATTGAAATTGTTTGCATAGAAGCCTCCGACAAAGCAGCCTTTGGGCCGTGAAACTTGTTGGATGGGATTTTCCACTGCATGATGTTGGACATATGATTGGATGCAACTGGTACTGTACAATATATGCAACCCAGATAACAGGCTGCTATTGTATCAGGGGCTGAAACAGATCTATGTATGCACCGTATCTGAAAGGAAGTTTATTCAAATTTCTCATTTTAACCTAAGGAAATGTTACGTTTAATAGATTTTAGGGGTTGAAGTTCCATGATACATATTCCTCTTGAAGCGTAATCAATTGCAATTCATCAGAAGATCTATAAGGGTGTGTATACTGTACGTTATGCAATAAGTAATAGATAAGGCAATACAATCAGTATCTTCCAGACATTAGCCATTTACCTGTGTAACCACTTTGCAGCACCTGTTCTATACAAGACAAGATGTTGCCACTATTGATCAATCCAGTACAAAATGATGGGAGGTTTCGTTTGCGCACTGCTGCTACACTCGGCTCCCTGCTGCTTGGTGGGACCCCCTGGATACATTGAACGAAAGAACGAAGATGTCCATTCTATAGTTGAATGGTATATCAATTAAAATATTGTAATGCTAATTGATTTCCCTCTAACTAAAACTATTTACAAAGCTGATTATTTTGGAACTTTAGCTTAGAGTAATTAACAACGTCCCCAGAAAAGAATGTCAAGTTGGAATTAAGACTTTATGACCGCTGTGTTGTATCTATTTTTTAAAGTAAACCTGGCAGTTGCCCACATGTGGTGACATCAGATCTCCCAGCCCTCTTTGTAATCTTTTCTTTCCTTTGCATTGTAATTTTCACTCAATATGCCTGCCGCCAGCAGGATGCCTCCATGGCCAACAGAGAAGCATCTGATTGGACATTTGCACATCAGAGGGTGGGGCTAAAATTAACTTTATTTATAGTTCCATGTGGGAAATTGTTACTTTCACTTTAAAGGGTTTGTACAGTGCTCTTTTCAGTTAATGTGTTGTGTTTATTCATTGTGATAAAAAATATTTAAATTATTTGTAGTATACATATATATATTATTTTTTTTATCAGGAACACATTAATTCTTTACAAATAAATGTTTCATTCTGTTAAGAGCTCCACTTGCTGCCTACAGGTAAAGTAGTGAAAGCAGAAGAAAGTGTTGCTTTATTGTTCTTTATGGTGCTACCTTATCTTTACTGCACTGCAGTACACAAAGCTTCCCAGCCAAAACAACAGGAGGAGCGCTAAACAATATCACATTTTCATTTTGTGATATTTAATATTTTTCTGGTTGGAAAAAAATACTCCTGGCAAAAAACAAAACAAGATGGCACATGAACATCTTTGGACCAGTCCATACATGATGTCTGACAAAAAGAAATTGGGATAGACATCAAATACATAGTAAAGTGAAGAAGTTAACAGAAGACTAATTATCTATCTAAACATGGATCTGTTGTGCAGTAGTAAGAATAGCTCGGAAAAAGATTTACAAATAAACAGCGCTTGATATCAAACACCAAAAAACCATATGAGGCAACCACAGTCACCAGATATTCTGGCATAAAATCACAGAGGTCAGAAAAAGCTGTTGTCTCCTGGGGAAATAAGGCAATACATTTGTTCAAAGGCCTGCGCTCCATGCCCACCACCAAAAAGATCCAACAGGCCGTGTGAGGCCATCACTATGAAGTTAAATGCGCTCACCAGATATCCTACATTAAAATGCTAAAAGTCAGTGAAAGCTGCATATTTCAGGAGATCAAGGCAATCAGATGGTCCAAAGGCCAGGCCATAGTTTGCGCTAGTATAAAATGAATGTGAAATTCCTCTGTAGTTAGAGCAGGTATGTACACTCTGTGCTACACAATACCCAGAGGCCTTCCATTATATAGTCTACTTGCATGAAGTTCACTTTGCACTCCTTATTCGCCCTTCTATCAATTCACTTTTTCTCCAAAGTTTTCTCCTCGATTATACGATTATATTTTCAAAACTTAACAATAAAATACATTTCAAGCTACTAGCAAGCAAGAAAATACAGTACTTTTTGGTTTGTTTTTAATTGCACAGTGCTGAAAAGTTATTTGAAACAATAACCATAACATTTCTATAGCGCTTTTCTCCCATAGGAGTCAAAGCACTTCGGCTCTCTCAGATTCAGTAGTTGGTAGTAGGATGAAGTATTAACATAATAAAATAATATTTCTGCAAATACCAAACTGAACAGGGGGGTTTTCAGTCAACAGAAGATGAAAAATTATCTTCTAGAAGAAATCTTAGGAGGAAATGAGACGGGGACATCTCTTACAGCCAACGCTAATGAATTACACAGCTTGTATCAAAGTACAAAAATAAATCATAATTTGACATAGCTTCACTGGCTGTCCATTTTCTGTAGGTTGATTTTGTAGAACATAAGATGTCTAGATACATTACTGCTCCTACCACAGAGGGATTTGGGATACAAGTTATACTTGCATAGACAAAGGACCAGACATTTTACAAACCTCCTGCATTACTTCTTATAAATTGCAGATTATTCAGACTTTTCTAATCTTGGGACAGAACATCCTCTGAATATGATTGGTTCTTTTGGTGATGTCCTCACGAGGACTTTAGATTTTTTTTGGGTGGTGGATGACCGTTGCTTATTTGTTCAACTTGATTCAAACGTTTCTGTAACACTCGGTGCTTTTGGACTTTTTATTGTTAGACACAATAGAATGACAACGGCTGTCTCTGATAATGCTTTTTTAAATAAGATGTCGATTTACTAGATGATAAGAGCAGTGAAGACCAAGGGAGTTTCACTGTGTTCTTTTCAAAATACCGTTCTTCCCTCCACATCTTCTACAATGAATCTTTTTCCAATATATCTTCTCCATTTTTTGACAACTATGATGATGGACAGGTCAAAAGATGCTCATATGCACCTATGCGAACGGCGTCCGTAAGATTCAGATAAATATTTGAATGTCTAAGTAGCAGCAAAGCTTTCTGGGTGACCAGAAAAAGGGTGTGGTGTTAGCATTCCACCAGGAAAGACAACATTCATTTCATCCAATACAAATGCACATCCTTCCACCTGTATACAGTAGCAGCTCTTTCTACAAGGAGGAAAAGGACAACACAATTCAGGAGAATAGTCCTACCATAGTAGGCGCTTGTCTAATTTAGGAGACCCATCAGGGAATCTCATAGGGGACAGTTCTCCAATCACAGCACAAGAGTGTAGTGATTAGTCGAATAGTGTGGGTGTGGTTTACTACAACCTATTGGAAACCTCGCAGTTCAAGAGGCTGCCGTCCGCCCAATCACGGTAGTTGAATTTCCCTATGATTTTTCCGCTGGGTCTCCTAAAGTAGACTAGCGCCACATAGTAGTTGCTGGACGACAGAATCGCTTCTTTAAACACACAGGACAGATGGACAACAGATTTTAAGAACCAACTATGGCAAGATTACATTTCATGGCCATCTACCGTTTTGGGGGTTTAAAACGAACAAGCGGAGCAATCAATTCATAAGTAACCACATAGCCCAAAAAGTAACTATAGACCTGTCCTCTTAAAACACTGATAAATATTACGTTTGGTGCCACTTAGCCCTTAAATACAATTTGCTTGGTTTTCAGTATTCAGTGGAAAGGAATGAACAATGGCTTACAAGATTCTCAAGTCACTGCTAAAGGCAAAAAATAAATCACATTAGGCGAAGTTAGATCAGATGCTGCCTTATAACAGACTGAAAAGGTCAAAACCTGGCTCTGAATGTTTAATGAGCACCAGATCCCTGGACCTAACCAACATTGTGCTATAACTAGTCTGAAGCTTCACCAACCCAGAATTGTGAAATATCCCACCAAAACATAGGCAGCTGGGAGGCCGAGTAACACTGAACTAGTATTAGCAAGAAGCAATAAATCATGTGATATCACTAATGCGACAGTGTGGGTGTGAATGACAACACACTTGCTGGACACACCTCTCCTTTCTCCTGGGAGCAGTGGGGAGATACTACAAGTGAGTGTACAAATCAACTCTGTATTTTTAAGATTTCCACAGCTCAGTTTTGACTTATGTTTTAAAGGACAGCTGAAGCGAGAGGGATATGGAGGCTGCCATATTTATTTCCTTTTAAGCAATAACAGTTGCCTGGCTTGCCTTCTGATCCTCTGCCTCTAATGCTTTTAGCCACAGACCCTGAACAAGCATATGCAGATCAGGTATTTCTGAGAAGATTAACTGCATGCTTGTTTCTGGTGTTTTTCAGATACTACTGCAGCCAAATAGATCAGCAGGACTGCCAGGCAACTGGTAGCAGCATGGCGGCGTAGTGGTTAGCGCTCTCGCCTTGCAACGCTGGGTCACCGGTTCAAATCCCAGCCAGGTCAACATCTGCAAGGAGTTTGTATGTTCTCCCCGTGTCTGTGTGGGTTTCCTCCGGGCACCTCGGTTTCCTCCCACATCCCAAAACATAGATAAGTTGATTGGCTCCCCTCTAAATTGGCCCTAGATGATGATATATACACGACTGCATGATACATACATAGACATGATTATGGTTAGGGATTAGATTGTGAGCCCCTCTGAGGGACAGTTAGTGACAAGACAATATACTCTGTACAGCGCTGCGTAATATGTTGGCGCTATATAAATAAATAAATAAATAAATATGGCAGCTTCCATATCACTCTCACTTCAGTTGTCCTTTAATCAATCCTACAACAATGTAATCGAAGCAGAATGGGACGAGGTGGAACTTTGATTTCTGCTACCCAATCAATTTACGGTCACGGATTTCTTGCTAGATAGAACAGTGGCTGCCTTAAGAGATACGTTCAAACACGTGATCAGTATACTTCATCCAGGTCAGTCTTTTAGGAAAGTGTTTTAGCGAGAGAGGCGGGGACTGTAGCCCGGAAACCGGCATTTCCTGGAGGAGGTAACCAATAGACACTCCATATATTCCCAGAACAGATGTACATGAAAGACTCACTAATTGGAAGGACAGCAACATCCATAAAAGTGACAGTGGTGATGCCAGATTCCACACCACCCAAGTGCTCATTTGTTCGTTAAAGCAAACATCACATGATCATTCTGTAGGGGAGGAGCCTAACGTTTTCCCACAGAAATGGAAATGATAAAACTCAGTAGTGAAAGTGGCACAAACATAGAAGAGATGAATGCAAATGGCTGATCTATTCCTCAATACAGGTTTGTGTCAATGGAAAAAGGCTTTTCATCGTAAAGGTGAAATAAAGTGCTACCGGAAACTTTCATATCGAGACTTTCGAATAAGAATCTCCGACTAATAAATACAATCCAACATTCTATATAATCTGTACATAACTGGTCCTCTTTGTCATCTACTGTGTATAAATATATTGAAATATCCTTCTTCATGGTCCTGGATCATTCCCAGATAAACCGCTAACAACCTTCACCATTGTGGGGCTTATTAGCACCACCCTCCTTGTTGTTTGGGTATTACAGTCTCTGATACAGGTAGTGGCACCACAGGAAGGTAGGTGGCGACAGCTCCACGCTGGAGAAGGTTGTGAGCAACACCTAACCCAGCTGCACACTGGTGGCCTTTGAGCCTCTTAAGGTGCGTACACACGCACTACTAAAGAGAACGACGGGTCCGTCAGACTCTCCCGCTGGGCGGGCGTTCTCCCGACAGTAGTGCGTGTGTACAGTCTGTCTGCTGACTAATAAGGCTTATCAGTCTGCAGACAGACTGTACACACGCACTACTGTCGGGAGAACGACCGGCCAGCGGGAGGGTCTGACGGACCCGTCGTTCTCTTTAGTAGTGCATGTGTACGCACTTACAAAGATGTCAAGTGGGGAAGCTTAGGACTGCTCTTCTGGACCTGGTGGGTTTAGTGAGGACTTGTCACCAGGTCTGACCATGAGTGGTCATACTAAGTGTCAATCATTTCCTGCTTCTGAGAGGCTTCAGCCTAAGGTAATTCTTTTACGAAACAATTCCTCCTGTTTATTTTGTGGGACAATTTAGGAATTACTGTTGTACATATAGACTTGCTGCTCAGCTATGTGCTAACCAGCCTATTCTGTACCATAGAGAGGAAAGGGAGAAGTATGGACAGAAGGCACCCCCCACTGCAGGGACAACAGCAGGTTGCCCTCTCACAATGAAGAATGGTGGTAACAATGGAACTGTGATACAAAGCTAAGGTGTGTAATTAGCTTAAAGGGAACCTTAAGTGACATGATAAGATAGACATGTGTATGTCCAATGGCAAGCATACAAATACCTATGCTATGCTCCCCCATCTTCTTTTCTCTGCCTGAAAGAGTTAATATTCAGCTATGCAACTGACAGCTTCTCTCCATTCAGAACCCAGTCAGATTATAGCATTCCTACTGATGAAACATTACAACCATAAAACACTTTCTTGGCAAAGACCTGGGCTTCTGAAAACAGGGGATAAATATAAATAAAAGGTCAATAGTTCGCATATTTTAGCTTCACAGGACAGACTGTCATTGAGCTGAGACAAAACAATACATTTACTTAAGTTTTTAAACATAACATAAAACTGGGGGATATTATTTTCACTTAAGGTTCATTTTAAGTTGTAGCTGGCCAACCTCTTCCTCCAGCAGGAGAGCTGATACAGCCAATCACAACAGAGGATAGAGGATGAGTTCTGATAGGAGCAGCAAAAGAACTACTGCTGCATTATATGCATTAACAAGGAAAATGGTAAATCAGACAGGTACACCAAACTTTGGCTATAGCAACTCGCTACAATTTCTTTTTCAGTTTACCACATGGCACTATTAACATGAGAGGAAGAATGTGATTGGTTGCTATTGCAGTTTGGCTGTTTACGAGGTCCAACGGCTGCACCACAGACGTGACAGGCTATTCAAGCTTACTTGCACCACATTGCAGCTGGTTGGTTGTTCAGCTCTACTGGGACAATTCAGGATACAATACTTTTAGTTTGCCCCTCACATTCGCATATCGGGTCTTATTTATAATGACCAAAAGTAAGAAAAAAGAAACAACAGTCAGTAATCACGTCAGCTCCCATCCTCTAACCTGCGGTTCAGATAATGGAAGCTGATTGGTTGCTGTCAGCATCACCTTCATTTTCTTCTACTTTAGTTGTAAATAAAACCAGAACCCCAGAAGGCCTGAGCACACTGGTCACCGGCAACAGTTTCCACACACATATACAGCACTGTATATCATGATATAGGGGGTCCATTCACAAAGACTGGCAGAACTGTCAGGTTATAACATCCCGCTCCTTCTGTACCAAACCTGCAGCCACGCTACATGAAAGGGACTCCGAGCACCCCTCATGGGCATGCCTTTAAGCCAGACTTCCAACAAAGTCGTGCTATGACCCCTCTGGAGGAGCTTCTTGCAATGGCCATGCGTGTCACTTCCTCTTCCTGCTTCATTCAGTGATGCACTTCTCTAATAAAGAAGACAGGGATGACCTGGAAGTTATAACATAGCCAAGATGGCAGCCGCGATTTTTAAATTGAAATAGAACGAAAACTATAAGGTGTAGAATGGCGATTCAAGCATCAAATTAAAGAGGAGAGAACAAGCTACAGAAAAGTATGCAAGTCTTTAAGTACTTTGCAGTACTGGTCGGAGTCTCTTTAAAGGCATGCCTATGAGAGGTGCTCAGAGTCCCTTTAAAGAGGAATACTTCCAAACAGCTACATTTTCCTAACCGCCTGTTATTTGCTATTTTTTCCTCTCCAACCCTGGCTGGTGATATACAGCTGTTGGACACATAAGGACCCATTTAAAGCAAATCTGTAGTGAAAGTGAAAAAAAAAGTCAGATACTGACTGCTGATTCTAGAGCCTTCCCTGTCCTCTCCCGATCCCCACATTCCAGCACTTGCTGCCTCCAGGAGTCCCTGTGTCCCCAAGTGCCTCCGAAGACGGGCAAGTTCCATACTGCACATGTGCGCAAGCACACTTGCGCAGTATGGAGTGGCCTCTCTTCAGAAGCACTAGGACCAGTAGCTCCAATACCTGAAACAGGGGTGACAACGCTGGAACGAGGGGACCCTGATAGGAGCAGATAGGCTCTATAGGATCCAGAGCCTTCCCTCTCCATAAGCAATTACTTGACTTTTTTGGCTCCAGTTTTACTTTAAAGTGGTCATTGAGGAATTCTGGGATACTAGAAATTTCCTATGCACATTCCTGACCTTACTCTGATTGGGTTCATTTTTAAACATTTCAGAAAAAATGCCTGCAGACATCGCAGAAGAGTTTTGACGATCAGCGTGACGTAGGACAGAAGATTCCACAAGATACTTTTTCTCGCTCTGCAACGGGTGTCCCCTTCTCTGAGCAGGAACTTTGCACAGGTCTAATCACATTGCTAGTGATTGACACCTGTCAGCTTCACAGATTAGCGGTCAGGTTTTTCCTTAAATTTCGGTATCTGATAAGCCCTTTACAAAGTCCTGGATCTGCCCACAGTAATGGACTCCCGTTTTGAAGAAATGTGGCCATTTTTTTTAACTAAAGATGAGTACAACAATTTTCATCAACCTTATTGAATATATTGGTACAACCGATCTTTGACCTTTTCTTTGTACACAGAGTTCCTCTTTAACACGATGTTACACTCTGATTACAAAGACCCCCATAGCATTGCTATGCAAGACAATAAAGAGTATCCTCCCTGCATAACAATCTAAGACGCCCACCCTGCTCCATGCGCAGTCACCAGTCCTTGTTAATTTGTGGTGCTGGACTCCCTACAGGAAATGACATCATTAGTCCCTCTGGGGATGGATCTATGCACAAATGGCCATGTGATCTGTCCCAAGGAAGTAACCTATCGACAGAGGCACCAACAATGAGACGTGGGTGACTGTACTCGCAGCAGTCTGTGCATGTTAGATTTAATATGTGGCAGCTGGGCAAGGATCTTTACTGTATACTACATTATGAGAGGTGCTAGCAGAAACAGTGAAATACTCACTTAAGGGTGTTAAACCACTTGAAAGCTGCTGTGAACTGGTACAGAAGAGGAGCGGTTATACTCCCCATATTCCTTACTTTCCTTGCAAACCGACCCCCCATTCTTTGGAAGGTGCAAAAACCAAGCAGAGATACAGAGAACAAAACATGAGATAAAATGTGTCAGATGGTAATAAAAAAAAGTCATTATTTTTGTTGTTCATTCTCTTTGCAGCGGACAGCCCTTTAACATAAATAATAAAACACAACACTCACAGAATGATCGCTAAGACTATGGCAAATAAATTTTGGCTTAAGGCAAAATGGAATTATAAATAAACATGGATATACTGCAAGGTCTGTAAGCTGCTTCTACAGAAAGGCCAAACGCAAGCGACATCGCTCACTAACGCATCACTTGTCTTTACAATGATGGTGAGGTGACATCGCCCCCTAGAGGGCTGGCTTTGTATTGCATTGACGTTGAGAACGTGATCAGTAAGACAAAAACAAATGAGTGATGAGGTTTGAATTTGTGTAAGCTGAAGATAAATGGCCCTCAGTTACCATGACAGTCAAGGGTTAATGTACTAAAGTAAGGTATCTGTACTTACTTGCAGAAGTATATTTATCCATCAGTGCTTCACTTATCTCACATTTCATCTTTAGAGATGGTCATGTCTAGGAGAACTCATGGAGAAGCATGTGATTTGTTTGATCAGCTGATAGTTTTGCAAAGCTCTGATTTGCTGTGATCACATCCTGCTTTAGCACATGATCATGACTAGCAAATTAGAGACTTACATATCTATCACCTGACCAAACTGATCACATGCTTCTCCATGAGTTCTCCTAAACACGATCATCTCTAATCCTCTTGTCTCGCTTAGACAAGGCCTAACTGAAATCAATATAGTCTTGTATCTGCAGCCTCAATAAGCCCCTCCTTCTTCAACTTCCCTTCGATCACTTCCTGTGCCAAGGCATACACCGGAAGACAAAACTTAACAGAAGTTTTTTTTATTATTATTCATGGCAGAAAAGAGGAATTTTTTATTTATTGTAACATCCCTGAATTATCAAAAGAGGTGGATGAGGAAACTTGTGAAGTCCATTATGCTTCAGTTGGGGAATGAAGATTAATTCTTTGCACTTGTCCTGATAAATCAGTGATCTTACAGCTCTCACCAGTCACCTAATGATTCAAGTGAAGTGTGATTTGTTTATTTAATCACGTTGAAAGCAACATTAAATCTCTTTGATTGGACCTTAACGGTTTCCGGACTAGGCTGATTGAAATAGACGCCCTGTTTGGGACTTAACGAATATGAAGAAAATTCAAGTCAAAGACATGAAAAGCTAAATTCAGTTGAGGACTAAAGGCAGTGGGGTACAGTCTTTAGTGTAAGGGCCCAGCAACACGGCAGACAAATGGCTCTGCAGACACGCGACAATTGTGCTGTGTGTATGCAGTGTGCGACAAAGACTGTCTGCAGACTAGCTGTGTTCTGAGCGATTGAAATTCCCAATCGCAAACGGTCGCGCAGACTCGGCACGTTGTGCTGTGTGTACGACTGTTTGCTAGAGACGGCAGAATCATTTCCAGCAGGCGTACACAGAACATCCGTCGCTATGTGGTCTTTAACTTATGTGAGCCAGCATCGTCGCTGAGGGCAGTTTCTCTCCTCAACTCCAAATCGCAGGACCTTTATGCTGACCTTCGGATGTTTGTATGCGATGTGCCTCTGAGGAAGCGGTTGTTGACCGTGAAACACATGTCAGGCTATCTTTTTATATGAAAGTGACGGTTCGGCCTTTGTATCTACATACTTTGTCCACGATTTGGAGAGACTGTAAAGAAAGAATAAAGTATCAAGGAGGAAAAAAAACTCTGGTTCTAAAAAAACCCAGTTTTGTTGTCTGTTGGAACTGCTATGTGGTCTTTGACAGACACCTTCCGCTGTGATATCGCTATGGATGTAGTCGCGTGCGTACAACTGTCACTAGGATGAACTGTCACTTGTGCCAGCAGGCTGAAATCTTTTGTCTTTTGTCTCTGCCTTGCAGCTAAAGACATTTGTCTCCCGTGTGTATGTGCCTTAACAGGATCATGTACAGTATGGTCTTTTTGTACCTAGTTGTAATCTTTAACGCAAAATAAACCATTCGTTAAAATTCTCCATGTGATAAGGTAGCACATTAAACATTCATTTGAAATGAAGGTCATGTGATCGCCAATTTAAGCAGCGGTGTCAATGTACAAGTATCTGAATCTCTGGCTGGTTTAAAAGATGTATGTTGGAAAGAATCACTGTGAGGGCAACTTTACACTAACATGCAATTCCGATTTCCAATTTTGATGCAATCTTATATGGGATTCCAATTTTTGATGCGACTAAAAAAAGTCCTGCATGCTGCGTTTTTCTTCTTTGTTGCTAGCATCCAGTGAAAATCGCAAATCGGAATTGCGATTTGCAGGATAAAAGTAGCCTCACTGGGAGGTGTTTATAAAGTTAGGAAGGGTGAAATGATCTTAAACATGAGAAATGAAGTCAGACAGAATGATGCTGTAGAACATGTATGTAGGCATGAGTGGAAACAGCCCTTTCTATGGAAACTGATCCAGTAATAACCATTCGTCAGATTAATAGATTATGTGTTGTATTTTGTACTAAGATGAATATATTTGAAATGCCTTAAAGTAGAACTCCAGAGCAAGAGAGGGCAGCAAAACAACCATTTGTAAATAATATGCATTGTGTGTACAGTCTTTCCAAAGACACATTGTGCTTGATTCAGCAAACTGCACTAAATATACTGCACCCTCACAGCGGGGGTTAATATTACTGCATGCAAACAGTGCACAGTTACATTAGCGCTGCGTGCACAACTACCATGGTACTCAAGTAGTGCACCTGCTACTATTGCACGGTAGTCACGCGCACGCTGTGCCAATGTAAACGTGACACATTGTGCTGTAATATTAACCTGCGCTGAATGTGCGTGGTATATTTAGTGCACATACAGCGCACTAATATATATTACTAGTATGCCTGCTCATAAGGGCACGGAGTCCCCCTCTTCCTTTGGTCTATTCCATCTGAAAGTACTCCTAACAGCCATTCGTTTGCTGCTTACAGTAGCCGGTCTGTCAGTTGCCACAAACCAGGCCAGAGGGTAAAGACTAACTAAACAGGGCAATCTCTTTACTTGTCTGTAGAGATGCTCAAAGAGATGCTTTGCTTTTCTGCTTGCAAACAAATTTATGCAAATTGTATTCGGCTTGGAACTAGGCCAATCAAATACACTTCCTGCAGAATATGATTTGCCCAATACCAAGCAATAATTTGCATAAAAGCAGCAATTGTCACCGTCTCATTGATCATCTCTGCTTGTCTGTAGCCCTGCAGACTGATATTAAAAAGTATTTCTGAGCATTTAAAAAAAAAAAAAAAAATAAATTGACTTATTTTTTTATTTTGTTTTTACCACATTAAACTTTTGCTATAGTGGTCTTTCCATGCTGGGAAGGAGTATGACAGATATACAGATAAAACGTTCTGTTTATGGGTAAAGCACACTGAGAAACGTATCTCGCTCAGTCTTCATTCTCAGAAACTGATTTCATGCGTAACGACTAAAAATAGGACGCCTGACTGTGAAAAATAGGAATCGGCATTTATAATCTCAGTTTTCTGTAGATGCAGCTTACAGATATGCAGGAATTTGGCAACAACAAAAAAAAAACGCATTCAAATAAATAATTATAAAATGACAAAATATCACAGAGAAACAACAGAAAAAAAAAATCATTAAAAAAAAAAAATAGCAAAGGAAAGGAAAGATAACATTGCTGGTTTGGGGAAAATAAAAATAAAAACCAACTTTTCTTCTTCTACCCTGCACATTCTTTTGCAACTTGTCATCTCCTAAAAACAAACACCTTGCTCTGTGTGTGTTGCCAGAATGCGCACAAGAAAGTAGTAATATTAAAGGATACCCGAAGTGACGTGTGACATGATGAGATAGACATGTGTATGTACAGTGCCTATCACACAAATAACTAGGCTGTGTTCCTTTTTTTCTTTCTCTGTCTGAAAGAGTTAAATATAAGGTAAGTAAATGGCTGACTCAGCTCTGACTCAGACAGGAAGTGACTACAGTGTAACCCTCACTGATAAGAAATTCCAACTATAAAACACTTCCCTAGCAGAAAATGGCTTCTGAGAGAAAGAAAGAGATAAAAAGGGGAATTTCTTATCAGTGAGGGTCACACTGTAGTCACTTCCTGTCTGAGTCAGGACTGAGTCAGCCACTTACATACCTGATATTTAACTCTTTCAGGCAGAGAAAGAAAAAAAGGAACACAGCAGTGTTAGCCACTGTACATACACAGGTCTACCTCATCATGTCACATGTCACCTCGGGTATCCTTTAAGGAAGACTGATGGCCAAGCTGCAAGATGCTTCAACAATGACAATCTCTCTGTCTCCCACATCTTAGTCCTTTTTTCACTTTCCATAAAGACCGACAAACGTTCACATTTCTATGGCATTGACATGGGACGGGGAGAGAAGGCGATCAATAAATTATAAGCGTTTAGAAAATATATATATAATATATATTATATATATATATATATATATATATATATATATATATATATATATATATATATAGATCGATATATCTATGCTGACAGATTAAAGAGAAAGATAGAATTAAATAAAATATTAATTTTTCTTTTTTGTTTTTTGATTTTTTTTTTTTTTTACCAAAAAAGTGTCTTTTGGAGGCTACAGGTTTCCACATTCATTCACCATTTGGCTACCAAAAAGAGAGAGGTTGAGATTTGAGTTCCACCCTCCTCTCCGGCAGTGGAAAGGTCCATTTTAAAATATTCCACTATGTTGAGATACTAAGGCCCGTACGCAATTAACTTTTTCTCCTGAGTTTTCTCCCAGGTGAACTTTTTTAAACTTGCCAATAAAATGCTTTTTGACCCACCAGCAAGCTAGAAAATACTGAAAATAAATTTGATAATGCCCTTTCACCAACTTTTTGGTACTTTTTTTTCAATTGCAGATTGTTGAAAAGGTATTTAAAATAGAGGATTAAACATTTTCTCCTAGGAGAAAACTTAGGGGAAAAGTTAATTTCCTGTGGGCCTAAGTGTACTCCCATCCCTGTGACCCGTCAGAACTAGTGCTATTCGCTGCTGTTCTATTTTTTAAATATTTTTACCCAGAAACCTTTGCCACTGGAGCGCCATCTGCTATACAACAAAAGACACAGAAATGTACATAAAAGGCACACACCTCTTCCACAGTCTCTGGAATCCTACTTCACTCCCAGAAGACAAGGAACACTCTCTGGAGTGAGCTCAGCTTGGCTGGGCCAGTAGGTTTCTCTTTGTTTTACAAATTAAAAAAAATTATCAACGCTTCACGTTAAGAAATAAAATATTTCAAATTTGTTATGCTTCTCCTATTAAGTTCTCCATGGGTAATTTTTGTTCTTTTTTTTCCTGAAAAAAATTAACAAAAACAAATGGCTTTATCTTTGCATGCGCAAAAATAGGAATAAGAATTGGTTTTTTTCTTGTTGCATCCGTTTGAAAGGGAAATAAAAATGTTTTGAAAAAGAAAAAAAAAAAACACGCATATAAAAAAAAATATATATATATTACAGATTTTTTTTTTGTTTTTTTTGTAGAGAGTGTGTTGTAACTTACTTATGGCAACAAACTCCTATTCTGTGCAAAGTATCTGAATCTACAGTAATTGTGTTTGTTCCCCTTGAGAGTACAAAAACAACCTTAAAAGGAAAAAAAAGACAAAAATAAATAAATATGAAACTGGAAATTAAACACATTTTTGATCTCCATTTAAAACAGGTCTTTGTGTGTTGTTAAATAACATCTTAAGAGTTTTTCGTTTCCCATTGGTAAAGTTCAGGACTCCGTGGGAGATGTGTTATTTGATAGGTCATCAGTCTGTACTGGCTGCTCTTCCTGCGTCGTGCGTGAGTCATCCTCAATGTCTAGCTCAGGTTCTTGGATTTCAGGTGTTTGGAGTGTACAACTGCACTCGTCCTCCTCAATGCCGCTATTCCTGTCTTTGTCAGATTCCTCCGCTTCTTCCTCCAGTGTCAGTTCAAACTGGAACTTTTCCATAGCAGTGTCGTCGTCTTTTTCTGGGTCATCTGGTGGCGGTGATGGGCTTTGAGGGATCATGCCTTGGTACCAATCCCGATTATCTTCCAAGGTGTCTAGGATATCCTGCGCATCAGGGTGAACAAGATCTGCCCATGTCTCCCAGAGCGGATGGACGATGTAATCAATGAAGCCGACCTATTGATGCACAGAAACGTGCATTTTAGATTATGGATAAAAATAAGCACTCTACTGACCCGTTATTGCATTTGGCTAGACCACATTGCAGGGTCTTGTTGTAATTTTAAGGTTCTGGCAGACTGGCAACTGTTTAATTATACTCTTATGCCCTTATCTCCTGTCCCAACTACTGCAACTCCCTTCTGTCTGGCCCCTCTACAATCCATCATGAATAAGGCGGCCAGACTGATCCATTCTTCCCATTGCTCCGCCTCCACGACTTCCCTCCGTAAATCCCTCCACTGGCTCCCTATGAGCTCAAGGATCAGCTTCAAGATTGAGCGTATAAATTAGTCCATAGGACCTGCCCGGCCTACATCTCTGAACTCATCCACAGACGTATACCCAGCCTGACCATCCTGCGCATCTCCCACTCCCATGCGAGACTGCAGGACTTCTCAAGAGCTGCTCCCACTCTCTGGAACTCACTTCCACCGCCCAACATCCTTCAACACCTTCAGACAAGCCCTCAAAAAACTCACCTCTTCAAAATCGCCTCCCCCCTGCATCAATGCCATAACTTGCTCCACTGAGCACCCATTATGTAACTCATACCTAGTATTGTAAGCCTCTGGCAGGATCCTCCCATCTAGTGTATCCAACTTCATCATGCACCCCTCACCATCTGGTACCCTTCTAGTGGACGACTTGGATTTTAATTATGTGGTCTCTAAAACTTAAACTCCATTACATGATCTTATATCTTGCTGTCCGTCTCCCAAAGTATCTACTGTTCAGCGTTGTGTAATATGTGTGCACTTCATAAATACAATAAATAATAATTCTTACCCAAAACTAATTTCTAATAAAAATAAAAAATAAAAAAAATTGCAGATATTAAAAAAAAAAAAAAATGCCTCCACTCACCTTTGCCTGGTGGTCATGTTGACATGACCATTTGGCTTTTCCTGGATCCCTTATATCACGGAAGTGAAGTGATCTGTCTTAGGAAGTCAGTAATACAGTCACCATCCACAGACTTCTCCCTCAAAATTGCGGTCAGTGCGTCTTATATTCCAAAGGTGTGCCCAGAAGTCACCCCCCCCCCCCCCCCCCGCCTCTGTAAATGGACAATTCCGCTGCTGTATACAGTTGTCCTCCATGGCTTCTGTCCTTCCGAGTTCACTGGTGCCCTTTAGCTGCGCATGACATGCACATAGATAGCTGAAATCTTGCAGTCAGTTACCTGTGAGTCAGTCAGTGTAGATGGCAGTGTAGTCAGTGTAGCTGAGCAGTGTATTTAGTGCAGCTGGGCAGTGTAGCGAGGATTGAGACAGTTTAGGTGGAAAAAGGTCCATAATAGGTCCCAGTACCAGGTATAGTATTTTCCTTTCCCCCCTGATTTTCGCCCTCTAATCCTAGGTGCGTCTTATAGCCCAAAGCGTTTGTTGTAAAAATATGGGTAAGTACTAATTTGTCTTTTCCACAAAGAAGGGAGTGTGTAATTTCATGTCAGGGTCTGTTTACATAGGCCCGGAAGGACAAGTGAGCTGTCATCTGCCCAATCACTGTAGGGAACCTGCTTTGAATACACTCAATGGGAAAAAGTCAAGCGTACCTGTGATTTTTCCACAGAGGCAGTGTGCTTGTCACACATAGGGCTAATCTCCATCCCCCTCTCCCTCTCCTTGTCTCCTTGTCTGAAGAATTCCTCCAGGATGCGGTCAGTCCACTGGCGGTACAGCTCCAGGGGTTTGGTTGGGTTGCTGAGATCAGCACAATGCACCATATTGCGTAGAACCTGTCAGAGCACAAAGAAACAGTCAGAGAACAGGAACAGTGGTCTAATTATAAAGTAGCATAAACAGTCTTCATGTACAACCCATGTTACTGCAGTTATCTGAGTACTGCTCATTTATCAACAGAAATAGCAGAACTGAAATGGGAATGTTGATAATGGGATTTTTAACCCATTAGTGCCTCAACTCAGCAAAGCCCCTACCTATAGCTAAGGCTAAACTTAAAGGGGGGTTGTCACCATAAAAATCAAATTTAAACAACAATTGGTTTGAAAGTATTAAGTGATAAAGATGCTAATCCTGCATTCAAAACTTTCACAGTTTTTTCTGCTGTTATGGTTTGGCGTGATCACATACCTTAGGAGCACTGGCCCTTTAATTACCACTAGCCGACCCGCGGCCTAGCATACTCCGCATAAGAGGGTAGAGGGCAGGAAGGGGGTATTGGGCACAGCGGGTCCCCCATGAGTGCTCTACCTCCAGCTTAAGCTCAGCAGGAACCCCCCCTCCCCTCACCTGGGGCCCCCATGTGCGCTTCCCCTCCTGCTTAAGCACAGTAGCAGCCGCCACTATTAGTAAGAGGCAGCGGGCGGGGATGACTCACCTCTTCCGTGTTCCATCGTGCGTTCCACTGTCGTCACTTCCTGCAATGCCGCACACTGTATTGGTTTAATTTGCTTTTTTAAAACAGAAGGAAATCTGCAATAATCCAGCTATAAGTGAACATTTGTGGTTACCCACAATGCACTGCTACTAAATATGCAAATTACCCCTTTTCCCCCTTGGTAAGCCAAGCAAGCATCCAGAGCCGCTGGTGTATAGCAAGCCTATAGCTTTAAATTTTACACAGTCATATCAATCCCACATGTAGACAGCCTGTTTCAGACTTTTGGTCCTCATCTGTACATGGCAAGGATTGATATGGCTGTATGAGATAGGGCTTGGACCAGTACAACAGAGTAACCAAGCAGCTCAGGGTGACCCAAACCACTCGGAATGTATAAGGGGATAAAAGGGACCAAAAAGACCTCCTACTAAAAAAAATGCAAAGCTTGGTGTAATTTGCCTTCCTAAAACAGAAGGAAATATGCAATAATTCAGCTATAAGTGAACATTTGTGGTTACCTACAATGCACTGCTACTAAATATGCAAATAATTCCTTTTCACCCTTAGTAAGCCAAGCAAGCATCCAGAACCACTGGTGTATAGCAAGCCTATAGCTTTAAATTTTACACAGCCATATCAAACCCACATGTGACAGCCTGTTTCAGACTTTTGGTCCTCATCTGTACATGGCAAGGATTGATATGGCTGTATGAGATAGGGCTTGGACCAGTACAACAGAGTAAGGCCTGGTTCACATTAGCATTCCCTGTCCGGATCCGCCTGATCGGATCCGGACCGTATGCTGTGCAAACGGAATGTACATTCCGCATAGCAATGCAAAGTCTATGCGGATGTTCACATGCGTACTTTCCGTACAGAACGGAGCCGGATCGGATCCGGACTCCGGACACTTTTCCAACATGCGCTATTTTTCGGGTCCGGATCATCCGGCCCACGCACCCGGACCGGAGCCTGACTGCACCATCCGGAAATAGAAACCTATGGGGAACGGAAAGCACAGAACACACAGGATACAAACACCTGACGTTCTACCCCACTTCCTATGCATATTCTAGCAGCCATTTCGGATGGGGACACATGGGCAGCAGTGGAGCAGCAGTGACTAACGTGCTGGAGCTGATTGGCAGTATGTCGGAGGTGGAGGTGAGGCCTAAACAGCGGAGGACCTGATTCTACAGGTGCACCAGGTGCACCTTCTGCTGACCCCAACAATTTTATTAGTAATTTCACTGTTTTTACCACACGGATCCGGATGGCAGCCTGATACATTCCTGATGCAAACGGACCGGATCGGATCCGGATCAGAACCGTACGGTCCGATCCGTTTGCATGCCAAAACGCAAGTGTGAACGGGGCCTAACCAAGCAGCTCAGGGTGACCCAAACCACTCGGAATGTATAGGTGGATAAAAGGGACCAAAAAGACCTTCTACTAAAAAAATCAAAGCTTGGTGTAATTTGCCTTCTTAAAACATAAGAAAATCTGCAATAATTCAGCTATAATTGAACATTTGTGTTTACCCACAATGCACTACTACTAAATATGCAAATTATTCACCCTTGGTAAGTCAAGCAAGCCTATAGCTTTAAGTTTTACGCAGTCATATCAAACCCACTTGTGACAGCCTGTTTCAGACATTTAGTTTTCATTAGTACATTGCAGGGATTGATAATGCTGTATGAGATAGGGCTTGGACCAGTACAACAGAGTAACCAAGCAGCTCAGGGTGACCCAATCTACTAAGACTGTATAGGAGGATAAAAGAGACCAAAAAGCCCTCCTACTAAAAAAAAAGCAAAGCTTGGTGTAATTTTCCTTCTTAAAACAGAAGCAAATCTGCAATAATTCAGCTATAAGTGAACATTTGTGGTTACCCACAATGCATATGCAAATTATCCTGGTTTGATATGACACTACTTCTTCTTCTTGCTTGGACCAGCCCCTTCTTCTTGCTTGGACCGGCCCTGGGGGCAGGGCGCTACTTCTTCTTCTTGCTTGAAGGTTGAGGCACTTACTCAATTATATATATAGATTGCCAAACAGTTGCATGCTGGGGGTCTATCTATAATATATTCCACCTCTTCCCTTTAGTTCCCCCTCCTTCTAATGACATAAAACAATGCAATTCCTAGTATAGACATCAGTGGGAGTGTCTGAAGACTCTGGGAGAAGGGCGAGTAATGAATGCAAATTAGCAGGAGAAAAAGAGTGAGGGAGGAAATGATGTCAGGAGGTCAAAGGTAGCAAAGATGGAAACTGCCTAGAATAGGATTCTCTGCTTTAACTTTATAAAATTCACAGGAATTCACAGAACTAAAGATGTCAACACCGGTGATACATTTCAAGAGGTAAATCAGGGAGAGGAAAGCTTTTACAATGGGCAAACACTGACTGAATGATCTATAAAGGAATACTGTAAAAATAAGCAATTTTATTTATTATGTTAATTTCATTGCAGTTCCTCTTTAACCTCGCCACCCCCTCAAGTAGTTTAGCAATAAACTTACCCCCTAACCTTAGCCTAAACACTATTATTGCCTTTCCGCTAAACCTAACAACAGATATAGGTATACATACTGTATACTCCATGCACAAAAAGAGATGCTTCTTCCTTGGCAGTTGGCACACTGTGGGATTTGTTTCACCACAATATCAGCCACGCAGCGCCCCCCCCCCCCATGATCTATTTGAGAAAATGTAACAATTTCTCGTGGGAAAGGGGGTATTGGCTACTTGTTAGGATGACATTCAATCTTGGGCTAAGGTTCCGCTTTAAACTTCGCCTAACACTACACAAATCCTGCTGAATAAGATCTAGCACGCTCTCCATCTACAATTGCTATGACTGGCAAAAGTTTTCCTCATAAGGATTTATATAGAAATACAGGGCTGTGGAGTCAGTACAAAAATTTCCTGACTCCTCAGTTTATGAAACCTCTGACTCCGAATCCAGGTACCCAAAATTGCTCCAACTCCTCGACTCCGACTACTTAGTCTAATTTTTACAATAGCTATGGATTTGGTTAAAAAATCATCCGACTCCTCACTTTATTGAAACCACCACTCCGACTCCAGGTACCCAAAATTGCTCCAACTCCTCGACTCCGACTAAATAAAAAATAGACTAAAAAAAAAAATCTATGCAAATCGTGAAAGTTACCCTAGGCTCTAAACTTCAAAAACTTCACTGGAAAAATGCTTATCTGTACCTCACGAGCACCTTCCCATCTAGAGGCTGCCATTCAATGCAGCACCACACAAGGGCCAGAGCAAAAGAGGAGTCACTGTGTGAAATGACAATGTATAGCAGATGACTCCCTGGTTTTCAAAACGCCATGTACCTAAGAGTGGATTGGCAGCTGGAGGTCACATGACCAGAAGGAACACCATAAGTAAGATGCAAGAAAGTTGAGAATTCTAGAGCCATACAAGTTTTGATACTAAAGGAAGCATTGGAAAAAAACCTGTAATGCTAGTTTCCTTACTGCTCTCTTGCCAAGAGTTCTTTAAAGCGTAACTGTTGGGCACAAAATCAAAAATAAATTCTCTATTTTTATCTGGTAAACAAGTAATAAGGATGCTAACCAGACAATCCAAAAGTTAAAATCTCTATTACTTTTCTTGTTGATAAATGATCATTCCCCAGTTTACCTGACTCTTATTTGGTACACACAAAATTTGGTACATAAAAAGGGCATGCTGGGATGTCCTTTTTTGCTGCTCTACTTCCCCCCAGACTTTACTAATGCAGCCTGATTGGCTGAAGCCTCTTTTCCTCCTGTTTTCCCCTCCCACACCTCTGTTCCTCTCTGATTGGCCAATATTTCTCGTGCTGAGACAATGCACTTTCTATAGTGAAGGGCGGGCAAATCAGGCAGAGGAGAGTAAGGGAGGAAATGACATCAGGATTGGCTTCAAAATAGCCACAGTTGAAATGGGAAATACTTTTTTTTTACTGTAGAAAGATCACAAAAATCAAAACGTGGACAGTGCAATACATACAGTATGTTATGTAAGTAGAGCAAGTATTTATCTACTTATATATGTGATTTAGTTTTCTGAGATAGTATGGCTGACAGCTTCCCTTTAAGAAAATCAAACTATTCAAATATCCGGCACTAAATTTCACTGCATTGTCTGCCACAGCTGAAGTGCAAAAACTCAGAAACATCCATATCTTATGCTTTCCAGTAAAAACAATACCTGCAGCAGGCTTGACTTTAGAAGTACTACATGTGGCTACTGCTTATTGGCCAGTAGGTGGATTTTCTCACTTCCCTCACCAGCCCCGTCCAACAGTGCACAGCCTGCGGTTCATCAGATACTTGCCTGTATCCTGTCTGTGTAGTTATCGAGCAACAAGACACCAGAGCTGGTCACTTTCTTGGTCTCCACCATGGTCTTCAGGTCAGCCAATAAGCTCATGTGTTTGGACATGTCAGTAGCCAGAACCTGTTCGTAAAAAAAAAAAAAATTACTTTTAGATTATTATTTTCCAATCAAGCTCAGAAAAGCACATCCCAAAAACCCACCCAGGCTGCTCATGATGTCAAGCAACTTACTAACTCTATTAAAAAGAGACACTGAAGCGAGAATAATCTCGCTTCATTGCTTATATTCAGCAGGGGCATGTGTGCCCCTGCTAAAACGCCGCTATCCTGTGGCTAAACGGGGGTCCCTTACCCCCCAAACTCCCCCTGCAAAATCTACAACCAACTTGGTCGTAGATTTTGCTGCTGTTGAGGCAGGGCTAACGGCTGCAGCCCTGCCTCTCAGCACCGTCTGTCAGCGGCGCATCGCCGCCTCTCTCTCACCTCTCTCAGCGAAGGAAGACTGAGAGGGGTGGGGGAGAGGCGGAGATACGCGCTGACAGACGTGCGTGAGGCAGGGATGCGGCCATTAGCCATGCCTCAATGCGGAAGTGATCCCCCGCTGCACGAAGGGGATTTGGGAGGTAAGGGACCCCCGTTTAGCGGCGTTTTAGCAGGGGCACACATGCCCCTGCTGAATATAAGCACTAAAGCGAGATTTATTCTCGCTTCAGTGTTTCTTTAAGTACAATATTGCCTTATAAAGACAGGAGTTAAGGTCATCATTTTTAGAATGTAACCAAAAATCAAATCTATAGTTTGTTCAAGATGGTAGGTAGTGCCATGTAAATCAATCCATAATGGCACTATAGGCCAAACACAGATCCTTAACTGTAGTTTGGGTTTTTTTGCGCACTTACAGCAATAAAATACCCTCAGAAAGAGAGGTGATTAAGGTAATTTACCGTAAAGCTGGCCACAAATGATAATTCAAACATTACAATCAATTTTTCTGATTGATTGTAACATTTAAAAAATCTGACTAATGTACCACACGTGTACAATTTTTCTCTTAAAAACCACTTAAGGACCGGCTGATTATTCTGTGATCTGTGCTGCGTGGGCTCTTCAGGCCCCAGCACAGATCAGGTTTTAGGCAGGGCGATCACACTTCCCCCCCTTTTTTCCCACTAGGGGGATGCCCTGCTGGGGGGTCTGTTAGCCGCCGCTGCCTTGTGCCTAGCGGGGGCTCCTCAAAGCCCCCCTCTGCAGCGCTATTCCTCCCTCCCTCTCCTCCTCACTATAGGCGGTACAGGACAGCGATCCGTCCTGTACCGCCTCAGATAGGCTTCAGCCTATCAGATGGGGGCGATTTCCCGGCCAATCAGAGGATCGCCGATCTACATTACGACAGCACCGCCGTACGATGAAAACACCGTGGAATTACTTCCCCGGGTGTTTACATTTAGCCTGTGAGCTGCTGTTTACGGAGCCCCCCTCCGTGAACTGACAGGAAACCCACATGCGACCAGCTGCCGCCTATCGGCGTTGGCTGGTCGTTAAATGGTTAATATGAATACAAAGATTGAAAACTCTGAAAAAAATTGCCTGGGTCTGTACATTAATACATTGACAATCTACCCTACACCATTCAGTTTTCATAAAAACCGATCATAAAAATCCACCACTCCTGATCAACATATCGAAAAAAAACAGGAAATACAATCGGCTTTCTCGTTTGAATGAAAAAAAAAAATTTAAATTTTTCGTGCCAACGAATGGTTTTCTTCAAAGTGCCGTATAATTGGAACATTTTATTGTATCATGCGTTTAGTCTCTGTGCTCATTGCCATGAATGGGGGTATGGGTATATACTGCAGAACAGTAGAACAGTAGAAATTATTATTTACGAATGGAGCAGCTGATTATGGAAACATAGATATCTCGTTACTTAGAATTTTTTGTTTTGTGACTTTGGGTTACTTTGTATGTTTACAGTTAAGATGTTGAGAAGCAGGCTAAATAAGTACCTGTGCTGAATGTGGCAAAAGTAAAGTACAGTATTTAGCCCACGACACTAGATTTGTGACAGGCTAGCTTCAGCCAATAACTTCAGCCAATCCCATAGAGTTTCAGCTTCCTTGGGACTGTCAGATCTGTGGCATGCAGCAGTTGTCAGGTGTATTAGACTGTCATGCAGAGAGGGATTTATGCATTATTGATGGGCTGACAAGTACATGGAAGACAGTAGCGGTGTAAGTCAGTAATACAATGTTTGTTGGCCTGTGTACAGAAGGTTATGTATTACACTTGTCTTGCAGGATGAGCTGTGCCCAGATAAGTGTCACGTGTGCACAGAAAACATTCCGACACCAACATCAGCACGCCACAAGGTGCTAATCTCTACCGCAATGCCTGGCATGACACACGGTATAAAGGCCATGAAACTGATTACATAAAACTTGCCAGAAAACTGATTTAGCAAAGCAGGACGGTAATACAATAAAATTTGAATGGCCTGTATACTTCTTTCTTTGGAGTTTTTATACAATTTTATTTTAATCAGGGGCAAATGAAAGCATTAGGTATTTGTATTTACATTTGGCTTTACATTAACATTTATGTAAATTTACATTTATTGTACATTATATGGTTTACATTTACATTAGGTATTTGTGTTTGTACATTAGATATTTGTCCATAGTGACAATTGGGGATTTGCCTAGCAACCATAAGGTGGCCATACACGTATAGATTTGCTGCAGATTCGACCATCAGATAGATTTCTGTCAGATGCCTGTCAAGACGAATATGACAGGAATCTATCTGATGTATGCCACACACTAGGAACAGATTTCCAATAGATTTCAGAATGAAATCTATTAGAAATCTACCTAAATGCATTACTGGATCATTAGATCCAATGCAACCATGGGCCATGGATCTGCTACCAGCAGCAGATCGACATAGATTTTCCATCCTGTCAGACAGATCAAATCCATCGAAATTAGCCGCAAATTGATCGATTCATAGAATCGATTTCTGATCGACTCTATAGAATCAATCGATAGCTGAAATTGACCAGTGTATGGGTCCCTTCAGTAAAAAAAAAAAATATATATTTTTTGCTTTACTGCTGAACAGTACACGTCTCTAAGGTTACAGAAACCAAGTCAGTGATCCTAACTGATGTGCAGACATATACATGCATTTGTGTGTCTGCACATCAGTGAGGATCAAAAAACTAAAGTGAACCTCTTCCATAGAGCATCCATTATACAGAGACCTGACCAATGCAGCCAACAGTACTGTCTGTTATAAACAATGATCTTACACCTAATACCAGGGCCGGATTACCGACCAGGCAACAAAAGCAGTCGCTTGGGGCCCCATTCAGAGTCAAAGGGGCCCCATCAGCACATAAACCAGCCCTTGCCATCCTGTCAACGGTGGCTGGATGGTATAATGGTTAAAGGGACTCTGAGCAGTGCAGTAACTATGGAAAGATGCATATCATTTTAAAGCTCTCTTTCTCCTCTTTCCAATGATATACAAACGGCTGCTCTATGCCTTTTAGTTTTTGATATTTTCGCAATTCGAAATCGCGGCCACAGGACGACTTTTCTCCAAAGTCAGCGGTGGCTGGATGGTATAATGGTTAAAGGGACTCTGAACAGTGCAGTAACTATGGAAAGATGCATATCATTTTAAAGCTCTTTTTCTCCTCTTTCCAATGATATATAAACGGCTGCTCTATGCCTTTTAGTTTTCGATATTTTCGCGATCGAAATCACGGCCACAGGACGACTTTTCTTCAAAGTTGGCAGCTCGATTCAGCACAATGCAATGAAATATAAGGAACCCAGGGGGATATAATTACAAACATCATGCTGGTAGGTGTGAGGATGTAATGAATTAGTTGTGGGTATGCTTAAAGGCATATCCACAGGCACTGCTCGGAGTCCCTTTAAGGGCTCTGCCGCTGACACAGGAGACCAGGGTTCGAATCTCAGCTCTGCCTGTTCAGTAAGCCAGCACCTATTCAGTAGGAGACCGTAGGCAAGTCTCTCTAACACTGCTACTGCCTATAGGGCGTGTCCTAGTGGCTGCAGCTCTGGCGCTTTGAGTCCACCAAGAGAAAAGCGCGATATGTTATTTGTCTCGTCTTGTCAAATGATGCCGTGCGCTGCTGATTGTCTTCAGAGCCAGGCTCTCCTCCTAGGTCCCCCTCCTGCTACTGTGCGCTCTGCCGCTGCCCACTCCACCCTCCCTTCCCACAGAGAACTACAGCTGCAGCAAGAATGATAGCAGCAGATGGCAAACGCTCACTCGCCTATCCATGATCCAAGCGATAGAGATCCCGTCATCTGAAACCCATCTGTCTCTTCTACAGTGCAGCCGCTCGCTCTGAACTTCCTGATTCTCAGATCAGACAGGAAGTAGGAAGTAGTAATAGTAGTAGTAACAGAGCGGCAGCACTCTAGAGGAGACAGATGGGCTCCGGATGACGGGACCTCTATTGCTTGGATCGCAATAGGTGAATGTGATTCATCTGGTGCTGTCATTCTCCCCCACTGCGGCTGCCTTCTCTGCTGGACTATCGTATTCACTGGGATGGAGGCTGCATGGTGGCTGTCTAGTTTGGGAGGAAATTGGTTGTTCGGTGGTGGGAGTGGTTATGTAATTCTGTCTGGGGAACGGCTTCCGGTTTGGCGGTGTCCAGAGCTTTCTGCTATTGCCAGGCTGGAGATGCAGGGGAAAGTGCTGCTGCTGTGATATCTGGCGCCCTCTTCACAGGGGTGCCCCAGCCCCTGAGTGCAAATGTCCCAGCCATTCATCTCTCACTCTGCATTTTGCCGCGGCTATTCCCTGCATTGTGCACCCACAGAGGAAAGCGTGCTGTTGCCCATAGCAACCAGTAGCTCGGCTGCCCGGTGTGTGCGGCATATTGCTGTGCAGCTGCATCTTCTGATTCTATTACAACATGATGGGGGG
Organism: Hyperolius riggenbachi; assembly: GCF_040937935.1. Taxonomy (NCBI): domain Eukaryota; kingdom Metazoa; phylum Chordata; class Amphibia; order Anura; family Hyperoliidae; genus Hyperolius; species Hyperolius riggenbachi. Next base: position 73,187,521 of record NC_090648.1, read on the forward strand.
GGCCCAAATCAGTTACTTTGCTTAGGGCCCCATTTAGCCTTAATCCGGCTCTGCCTAATACACACAATACAATTTTCTATCAGATTGACGGGTCATCCGATAAGAAGTTGCATCATGTGTAGTTGTCCAAACTGCTCTCACTCAATAATGTGATCGGTTTTCAGCTAACTACCCAAAATCGGTCGCGTTATCGATCCAATTGGACAGATCATAAATTATCTTATTGGTCCACCGATCTGCCAGAAAATTGTACGGTGTGTACCCAGCTTCAGCTCCAGTCTACTCAAAGAAGATTAGCATAAAATAAGGAAGTGGTCTCGTAATTGTAGGGCAAAATTGAAGAAGCCCCGCCCACAGTTCTCCTGTCACATTTACTTAACTGTGTCAGTACAGTTATCTTTTAAACCTAACTGGTCCCTATTGACTTGTCTCCAACAGTATTTAGTGATAAAAAAGAAAAGTCAAACAAGCAGGTGTACCTCCATAAACACAACTAGTGATGGTCATGTCTAGGAGAACTCATGGAGAAGCATGTGATTTGTTTGATCAGCTGATTGATTTGCAGAGCTCTGATTTGCTGTGATCACATCCTGCTTTATCACATGATCATGACTAGCAAGTCAGAGACTTACATATCTATCACCTGACCAAACTGATCACATGCTTCTCCATGAGATCTCCTAGACATGACCATTACTAAACACAACATTTTCATTTGCAATACATATTTTTATTATTATTCAATACTAAGCTTAATAAATGAAACTTAGCACCCAGTAGTGTAGTTACCATATCAATCACCATCTTCCTCATCGTTTGCCGCTGGCGTTTGCTCAGGTTTTGGAAAATGTCGCAATTCTCCTCCTGCAGTAGCTTGAATCCCACAGCCAGGTGGTGGTTCTCCAGGACAGACTCATCGTTGTACATTAGGGCCAGCTCTGAATCTGAGAGTCACACAACAAAGGACAGTCAGTGTGGTGCAGATTACATCATACATCACATTGGAGTTTTCAGAATGATACCATTTCAAAATAAGATGCTGTAAACAGCAGTATAAATTATATGAGTGCTTCAAGGCAGCCCTGTCAGCATTAAAGCATAACTGTCAGGCATAAAATCAATTCTTTATTTTTGTCTAGTAAACAAATAAGGATGCTAACCAGGCAATCCAAAAGTTAAAAATCACTCATTTAGTACATTACCTCACAAAGGAAGTTGCAGGGCATGCTGGGTTGTCGTTTTTTGCTTCTTTACTTTCCCCTCAAACTTAACTAATGCAGCCTGATTGGCTGAAGCCTCTTTCCCACACCTCTGTTCCTCTCTAAATGGCCAATAATTCTCATGCTTCTCAAGTTACAGTCACACAATGACAATGCACTTTCTATCGCAGAGCTGGGTAGTGTCTGAAGACTGCCTGTGTTTGCATTGGCAGCCCTCCTCCCAGAGCAAGGGAGGAAATGACATCAGGATTAGCTTCAGACACAGGCCAAAATGGCAAATGCCCTAAACCGTTTTCTCTTTATTTACCATATAAAACTCACTAAAATCAAACCGTGGACAGTGCAATATATTACGTACGTAGAGCAAGTATTTATCTACTTTTATATGTGGGTTTGTTTTTTATATATAGTATAGCCGACAGCTCCTCTATAAGGCTGTTGGAGCTAATACACATGCCCAACATAATGCACAAGCAACTGCACAACATGCACCAGCTGCACTTTACATGACAAGTACTGTACCATACACAAACGCCAACCAACTAAACAACAAACTCAATTAAATACTATGTGCGCAAGCTAATTGACAAACTGCACAACATGTCTGCATTTAATAACAACAAAGCTATACGAAAGACTTGTACACACGTTCCATCCTGCCTGATATTTAAGGTGGCCATACATTTATAGATTTGCAGCAGATTGGACCATCAGATAGATTTCTGTTAGATTCCTGTCAGATTCGACTTGACAGGAATGTATCTGATGTGTGCCACACACTAGGAACAGATTTCCAATAGATTTCAGGAGGAAATCTATCGGAAATCTATCTAAATGCATTATTGGACCATTAGATGCAATGCAACTTTATAGGCCATCGATCTGCTACCAGCAGCAGATCGACCTAAATTTTCCATCCTGTCAGATACATCAATCGAGTGATAGATTTGATAGAATCGATTTCCGATCGATCGACTATCGAATCGATCAATGACTAAAATCAACCTGTGTATGGGCCTCTTTAGGAAGGTAGATCCATCGGTTGGATCTGGCAAAGAACCTGGTATCAGTTGGTCGTCTGGTTGTTTGCCAGTCTGGTTGTTTACACTATAAAGAGGCCCCACACTATGGCAGATATCATGAGGAATCGTGACAGGCTTGGGATTGCCTTAAAATGATCAGAAAAGCGCTGCGGACCCCATCTCACACAGTGAGTGTCCACTTCTAAAGGTAGCCATACACTGGTCGATTTGCCATCAGATCCGACCAACAGATAGATTCCTCTCTGATCGAATCTGATCAGAGAGGGATTGCATGGCTGCCTTTACTGCAAACAGATTGTGAATCGATTTCAGCATGAAACCGATCACAATCTGTGGTGGCGCTGCCACCGCTCCCCCCCGCATACATTACCTGCTCCGGCCGGCGTGTGTCCCCTGGTCTCCGCTGTCCCTTCTCGGTTCTCAGCTCCTCCAGCTTCACTGAACGTCCTGCCGGGGAACAGTAGAGGGCACTTTACTGTTTAAACTTCCTGCCGGGACAGGAAGTTCAGTGAAGCTGGAGGAGCCGAGCACGGAGAAGGGACAGCGGAGACCAGGGGACACAGACCGGCAGGAGCAGGTAATGTATTGCCGCTAGCATCGGTCGTCAGGCATTCGAACGCCACTATCGACGCACTCCCGACCTGCCGGGGATCGAGCCGAAATCTTTCGCATGGACGGATCGACGGGAACGATTGATTTCGGACGGAAATTAATTGTTCGGTCAGCGTTTGCGCAACGATTTCACAGCAGATTCGATCACAGTGATCTAATCTGCTGTATATCAGCGGGAAAATCGTTAGGTGTATGGGCCCCTTTAGAGTGAGGTGGTGGCTGTCAACTCATCCTGTCACGGTGGTCTGATGCTGAGGACTGTGTTGAAGAATTGATTACTGCTGCACTAACAATATTGGGACTTACTTTAGAGTGTGAAGTGCTTTTTATGTCTATTAATCACAAATGATCACTTTGGGCGACAGAAAGTGTGTGCACAGCTCATCTCTCTTTACTTGGAAGCAACAGCTGCAGAATCCAAATGGTAGACTTTAACTATTCATATATAAAATTTTCCATTGACCGGATTAGAAAATTAAAAACAAAAATACTTCTTAATGCTGAATATTATAAAAAAAATCAGTAGGCTCCATTTAATGATAAAAATTCATAACAAAATAAATAGATATAAATGTTCATTTCTCCCAGACCAAAATGCACAATAAAATACATTTTTTCTGAGTTGCTGCCGCTTACAGTAAGCCGTAAAATTATGACAGATCTGTCAAGTTTTAGGCTAGTCCATACCCTCATGGGGGATTCTCAGTTATTTCTTTATTTGCAAAAGCACTAACTGAACTGCAGTTCCTCAGTCCAACTGCCAATATAGTGTACAAACGAGTAGAGTAAGCTAGCAGGCATCTTTGTATAGATCTTTTGCGGGCAGTGCTTTTGTAAAGATTAAAGGTAATACTGAGAATCTCTCATGAGGAGATGAATTAGTCCAAAATCTGTCAGCTTTTTACTACCTACTGTACGTGACAGCAACACAGGACAAAATAATTTATAGTGCATTTTACTACGGGTGAAATGTACAATTTATAATGTATGTATGTATTTTAAATCTTACAACTTTCTTCAATGGAGCCCCTTTAAATGTTATGCTTTCAACTGTAAGTGCTTCTGTCTGACAGGCGTTCAATCACGTGGCCAGTGGTGCTGGGTTATAATCCCGCACTGTGCTCTATATGGTACAGGCGGGGGAAGGGAGTGTGGCTGCTCTGACAGATTGTCTTATTACAGGACAGATGCTGTGTGATTCGGCCACCCTAAGCCATTCATACGCTGAAGATTTCCCATGGCATAAGCTCTTCTATCTGCACAAGATGCCGCCTCCACTTACTTGTGTTAATAAGAAACTGATTGGAAACGCCGGGATGGTCCACGTCATGGATGGCCGCAGCAAACAACGCTGCTAAGATCTCTAGGTCCGTAAAAACAGCCTGAAAGTGAGACACGGAGCTGGTTACACAGTGTAATGTACAATATATGCATACAAGAATAAAAAGCCCTGGGAAAATAGGGCGCAGGGGATTACCGCTAGTAGAGTATTGTTTAATTAGCCATATTCTACTGCTGGATTCCGATAGTAAAATATTGGTAACTAGTACCGGGGCATTGCGAGTATAGAAATTGCTCCATAGTATAGCGGGCGTTCCACTCCTGCTATGCAATGCTGTAATTTGCATATCCGTAAGCCCCCAGTGCCTCTGGCGACGAAATTTCGCTTGTTTACCGCATATCATGGCCATTATAAAAGCCGCAATACCAGGTGGGTTCGCTGCAAAACTCAGCTTTTATAATAGGCGCCTGTGGCAGCGCCATTTTTTTCCATAAGGGCTCCTGCGTCCCTTTTTCTTTATTCGCACTGCGTAACATGTTGGCGCTTTATAAATACAATAAATAAATTAAATAAATTTGCAATATATATCTGTCATAAGATATGACAAGCTTCAAAAGGGCCCTGTGGGGAACAGAACATGTCCTGCCCACATTTATAGCAATCCCAATCATTCTCTCATACCTAGGATGAAATCTGATTGGCTAATAGGCAAATGGCCTACGCTTAGGCCTAAAATTTACAAGGCAATCTTTTTTTTGCATGAACCTTTAATATCCATACACAACCTGTACAGACAAAAGGAAGGCTAGGAAGCTGGAAGATGTAGAGCAGAGCTGTGAAGAAGGAAGCTCTTATGCATTTATGAGATGTGTATACATTGTATTTCCTGGCTACAGCTCAGAGTCATCTATTATTAAACAGAACCCAACACTGGGATGCCTGACTGGGCTGAATGGTGTAGCACTGAGAAGACCGGCGAGAAGGACAAGCTGGAGAGCGGCTCTGGCGTCAGCAGGCCCCGGATCGTGTTACTTGTGACGTCCATGTTGCTATCTCCATCTGTTTACATTGTGCATTATTAATATTTTTAGAGGGCTCAGTAGGACAGCTTGAAACTCCATCATTAATGTTTGCCTGTAAGTGAGCTTAGCAACTGAAAACCGTTATGTCTGGTTCCCCTTCATACAAAGCTGCCTCTCGTTCTATGCAGTGCAGCAGCTGTAGCTTTGGAGATTCAGGCTTTCCTGGGCAGCGTCCCCACATGACACCTAGCCACTCTGCTAAGAGGCCAGGCCCCATTCAGTATATCTATGTGGAGCAGTGCAGTGCCATGCATTATAGCTGTGCCGAGCAGATCAGCTAGATTAAAGTGGAGCGAGCAGCACTTTTAGCACCCAGGGCATTTCAATAGCACAATAAAAATGCATGCTAAAATGTGGCTCATTACTAAAACAAATTCCATTCTACCTCTTAATTTTACATTTAAATGTTTGTTAGAGGCTTATATTGCCCTACTTCCATGGCCCGCCATCATCAGAAAGTGCAGGCAGACAAGGACTGCCCTGTAATTAGCAGTAGCAATGAGCAAAAACAAGCTTTAATCAGCAGGGGGGGTAGGGAGATTGGACACTGTATTTCACTTTGGATAAGTCCCACTCAATTAACTTCACACCTTCCCCTGCATAAATGAAAGGGGGGGGGGGGGGAAGGTCCTATAGCTATTAGAATCCAGGGCAAACTGCAGAAAAAAATGCTTGGATCCCTTTAAGAATAACTATGTTGTGCAGGCAGCTCCAGTCAGTGTAACTATGTGGTGTTAAGCTTCCCAACTCTATATGACTATGCTGTGCAGTGCAGTCCCATTCAGTATAACTGTGGTGCAGTATAGAGCCATTCATTCAGGACTGAGCAGGGGGTATGTGGTCCCACAAAGTATAACTGTGTGATGTGGCCCCACCCAACTATGTGTGCGTTGCAGCTTTATTCCATAGAACTACATTGTGGAAGCATATAAAGAGGAACTGTAGTGAAAATAATGTAATTAATTAAATTGCTTGTTTTTTTTCACAATAATAATTTATAAATGATTTAGTCAGTGCTTGGCCATTGTTAAATCTTTCTTCATCCTGATTTACATTCTGAAATTTAGAACAGGTGGTGACATCTTAAAGGTGGCCACTAACTATACAACTTGCTAAACTGATGATTTACGAACAATATTTCTGATGAACGATCGGAAAATGCTGCTAATCTGATAGGATTGGTTAAGAGATTTTTGCCCATTAGTGGTCCCAAATGATAATTTCCAACCGTCCATATGAGAAATTGTTTGTAAACGATCGCTCGACAGATTGTATGGTAAGTGGCCACCATTAGTCCTGCCAGGTGATCTCTGTGCGTAGAACTCTCAGGAAACAAACATTCCGCAGAGGGAGAGGTTGCTGGTTTGGTAGTTTGAAACAGCTGTTATTTCCCACAATGCAACGAGGTTCACAGATAGCAACTGTCAAGAACGTGGAACGTATCAGTTTTTAAAGGCACACGTTTTCTATCTGTGACCCTCTGTCGATCTGGAAAAATCTCTTCAGACCCAGAGGGTCTGGAGGGAAAAATGCCGAACTGATCTGTTTGAATGGACCAATGTGAATGGAACGGATTGGTTAACATTGGATCTGTTCTTGTCTGGTGTGTTACTGTCTGTTTTTTAGGGCCCCCCCCCGACAACTCTATTACTAACTAATACACATCTAGCGAAGCTATTGTTGCCTTGGACTGAACCTGCTATTATATTGATATACATTATATATTATTTAACCTCAGTAGGGTTGGGGGTTTTCCTATGGGTATCTGGCCTAGCTGTGAAGGTTGCTACCCCCCACTTCCTATGGGTAGCAGTGACCACTCACAATAAGGATGTTATTTGTCATACACCACCACACAGAACAGACCTCTGCCTGAACACAGTAACAGAACATTTCCTGACTTACATCTAGTGCCGGCGTGGAAAGGAGGACATGTGTGGACTGCGTGACGTCCGCGGCGTGCAAGCTGTTGTGGTACGCCACGTCGGCGTGGTAGTGGTCTTCTAGGGTCATCAGGTAAGTGATTAGCGAATCCACAGGTATTTTAAAGGTTTTACACAGCTCTCTCTCCTGCAAAAGAGACAAATAAGATGACTTATAATGCAAACAACGTATGAATACAAGAAAAACTATTCAAGAAAAAATAAAAAATTGAAAAACAACTATGCAGCTTTTGCAAATCAAAAAAGAAAGGTATCTGTACACAAATTCAGAGATCGTTAGCGACTGACTATTTCCTGCTCATTCCCCTTTTAGTCACATGACCATGAAGGCAAAGGGCTCTTTCAGCCAAAAACAGCACAAAACCAAAGCTGTAGCAATCAAGTAAACTCCCATGATCGCTACACAGCAGTACAAAACAAGCAAGAGGCCAGGCACAGCTAAAGCCACACCTCCCTACTTCTATCAGCCTATTAGACTTCACACTGATTAGGAAGGGGAAGTGAGCAGGCACCTGCACATAGCTGAGGAGAAAACTAAAGAGCTAGAAATTGGTGCCGCACATTTTTTTCTTTGATAACATTTTCTATAGGTGTTCTTCCTATATGGCCATATTCTACTACATGTATATTTAACCTCCTGGGGGATACAATAATATCGGCAGGGGGCGGCGCAGCACATTTTTTTTTAATTATTATTTTTTTTTAATCATGTAGCTAGCCTAGCGCTAGCTACATGATAGCCGCTGTGCAGCGGCATACCCCCACCCCCTCCGATCGCCTCCAGCAATCAAAGCAAACAGGAAATCCCGTTCAGAACGGGATTTCCTGTTTGGCTTCCCCCGTCGCCATGGCAACGATCGGGATGACGTCATCGACGTCGTGACGTCAGAGGGAGTCCCGATCCACCCTTCAGCCCTGCCTGGTACTGATTGGCCAGGCTGCGCACGGGGTCTTGGGGGGGAGCGGCGCGGCACGGCGGGTAGCGGCGAATCAGCGCGGAGCGGCGGCGATCGGTATATACACGCAGCTATCAAAGTGCTAGCTGCGTGCAACAAAAAAAAAATTATGCAAATCGGCCCACCAGGGCCTGAGAAATCCTCTGTGGCGACTTACCCCGAGCTCAGCTCGGGATTATCCCCCAGAGGGTTAAAAAAACAGTTCCTGAACTTGGATTTTAAAGCAATCCATTCTTGATATCCACCCAGTGACTGAGGACCAGTACACACGACCCAATTTCCACTCCTGACTGGTCAAATGAACCGATCAAATTGATTGGATTTGCCACTGATGGGAAGTGAATTCTCCTGCCCATCAAATCGTACAGGTTATAAAAATGTTGTTCTTTCACAGTGTCTTGGTGCTCGTGGATGAGCAATCACTGATTGGAAAACTGACTGGAATGACTGATTGGCTGGAAGCATGCGCCCACATGCAATATGTCGACAGTGTGAAGAAGAGTTGTGGAAACGGAGACAGAGGCGGACCCTGACAGGTAAAGTAGTCATGCACAGGCATCAGGGGGGTACATTTTACACCGGGGGGGGGGGGGGGGGGGGGGAGACTGGGGGCGGGAAAGGCGACAAGGCGGAGTCAGTAGGCTGATTCCCAAAAGTTTCATACTGAAATCGCTCGGGAAACAACCTATGGCTAATGGCAGCTACACATCTCTCTCCAGTTCTTATCAGAGAGAGAGAGATCCTTTCTTGGTCGATTGGCTGACAAAATCGCTAGATGTGTGGGAATCTTAACTCTTTCAGGCAGAAAAAGAAAAAAAGGAACCCAGCCTAGTTATTCATAAACTAAGCAGTGGATTTCGGTTGTACAGACTCCTCAGCTGACTTCTCTCAGACAAATTACCTGAAATATGGTGTACATTATACAGCTCAGCGGACGGTTATTGGAATATTCCGCTACTCTGAAGATATTAAGGCCCCACTTGTTTAGATTATCCAATTCCTGAAAAGAAGAGAGACATGGTATGAAGCTTAACTGAAGTTTAAAGGAAAAGTATACGTACAACATAAATAAATCCAGTCAGCCTCTGACTGATGATGCTGCTACAATGCATTACTGATTGTGTCCACAGACTCATACAGCATTGTATTCTGTTTACACTGTATGCCATCTCTGACACCTGCCAGCTTCCAAGTAATCCGGGAGTGGCCTGCTTCCAAGTGATCCGGGAGTGGCCTGCTTCCAAGTGATCAGGGAGTGGGCTGCTTCCAAGTGATCTGGGAGTGGCCTGCTTCCAAGTGATCTGGGAGTGGCCTGCTTCCAAGTGATCTGGGAGTGGCCTGCTTCCAAATGATCTAGGAGTGGCCTGTTTCCAAGTGATCAGGGAGGGGCCTGCTTCCAAGTGATCAGGGAGTGGCCTGCTTCCAAGTGACCTGGGAGTGGCCTGCTTTCAAGTGACCTGGGAGTGGCCTGGGCAGTATATATATATATATATATATATATATATATATATATATATATATATATATATATATATATATATATATATAGTTTAAGCCAAGTTCCTTTGTATAAGAAATAAAAGGTAATTACCAGCAGGGCAGAAAATGTTGATTTGCAGTAAGTGTTGCTGCGCGGTAGTGTTACATAACACACCATTTAGTTGTGCTGCAATCAGTTAACATATAGTTAAACAGACTGCATTATTTTCTTACAATTTCTATTTGGTATCCACCATTGGAATCCCTAAAGAGCACCAAGGCAGTTCACCTGGCAGTTCTGCTGGTCTATGAGGACTAACTTTGCATATCTGAAGAATTGTTCTTAAGATCCTTTTTTGTTATGTGTTAATAAAGTTTTTTCTATTTTTTGCACTACAAGATTGCGTCATAATCTGAGTCCATTTGCCTAAAAGAAACATATGTAAACACAAGTGAGCAGAGGATCGTGTTTCAGATAAGCAGCTAGGCAGGGAAATAAAGGGAAGAGGAGGAATAGATTATAGATCAAAAGAAACCCCAGCATGCTACTGTTTGGCAATGACTAATAAAGGGCCAGTTTTCCTAAGTTGTGTGATAACTCCAAATCATAACAGCAGAAAAAGTTTTGAATGCAGGATTAGCATCTTTACCACTTAATACACTCAGACCAGTTGCTGCTGAAATTTGATTATTATGGTGACAATCCCACTTTAAGGGTCTATGGCAAAAAGTATTAGAGGCAGAGGATCATTCATGCATCAGAAGTGTCTGAATCACACACCTGAAACAAGCAATCCAGTCAGACTTCCGTCAGAAACACCTGATCTGCCTACGCTTGTTCAGAGTCTATGGCTAAAAGTATTACAAACACAGGATTAAGTGGACTGCCAGGCAACTGGTATTGTTTAAAAGGAAATAAATATGGTAGCCTCCATATCCATCTCACCTCAGGTTCCCTTAAGAAGCTATGGGCCTCATTGTGAGGTTGACACTGGGCCTCCTCAACCAGCCTATACACAACAATTGATATGGAGCATCAAACCCAGGGCATCCACAGTGTCAGAGAGGCATCAGGAAAGGGAGGGGAACAATCTGTTAATAATAATCACCATTCAAAGCACATAGAGAGGTTATAATTACCAGCATAGCAGGAATGAAGTAATAGAGCAGTTGAAGGAGGGCCTCTTATGGGCCCCTCTGGTCCAGGAGCCCTAGTATGGTTGCACCTCTGCATTGTTATGCCACTGCCAGCCAGTGGCCACTAGCTACATTCACCTGTAATCATACAGTGGTTTGCTGTACCTTCCCAAGAGGCTCCTCCTGGTCAGTCTTCACTCCAAAACGAGGTATTGTAGAGTTGGTCAGGCTGGAGCTGTGGGTTAGCTTCTTGACACCGCTGATTTGGCACATGGTCTGCTGTTGTTGTTGTTGCTGCTGCTGTTGTTGCTTCTTCTTTTTCTCACGATCCTTCTGAGTCGGGGATGGGATATCCACTTCATTCTGTTTGTCTGAAAGATAAAAAGGCTGTTTTAGAACAAGATTAAGTAATGACTTGGTGCAACCAAAGAGAGCATCTGCCCATGTAATAAGACGGGAGGGATAGTAGTGGAGTGTCTACACATAGCGGTCACTCAGCCTTGTAGATATAAGCTGGCATAGGAATAGCTGCTGAATGATACAGAAAATGTCTACTTTCCACTCATATATACCAGACCATGGGTGGACAAATTGGAATTATGCAGTCAGTCTGTACAATCCAGAAGCCACAAGGAAGCTTTTAGCTCCGCAGGCAAGGAAGGGAAAACTCAAAAGTTAGATATTGGCGCTCATTTGTATGGAGCCCCGAATTATCTGGCTTCTGAGACTTGTCCAACTCTAAATATACTCACATCTCAAAACTATATATTAGTGATGAAAAAAACATAACATGAAAATTTCCACTTCTCCAGGAAGTTAAAGAGAACCCGAAGTGAGTATGATATGGAGGCTGCCATTTTTATTTCCCTTTAAACAATGCAAGTTGCCTGGCTGTCCTGCTGATCCTCGATACTGACAATTACTATTGATAATAATAATAATAATGCCACAAGATCAACAGTACTGCCACGCAACTGGTATTGTTTAAAAGTAAATGAATATGGAAGCCACCACATTCCTCTCACCCCACGTTCATTTTAACCACTTAAGTACCAGCGGTCTATGCCCCCTTAAGGACCAGAGACCGCTGGTACCATAAACAGCAGAATACCAACGAATCGCCATGTATACCTGCCGCAACCGCCATCCACACCGCCCACCCACTCTACTTACCGTCTCTTATGACGGCACAGCTTTGAGAGCCAGTCAGGAGCCGCTTTCATTGGCTTCTGACCCCTGACCGTGTGATCAATGTAAGCCAATGGGAGTTGCTTACATTGATAGACAAGACAAATAAAAGACAAATAACATTTATATCGCGCTTTTCTCCTGGCGGACTCAAAGCGCCAGAGCTGCAGCCACTAGGACGCGCTCTATAGGCAGTAGCAGCATTAGGGAGACTTGCCTAAGGTCTCCTACTGAATAGGTGCTGGCTTACTGAACAGGCAGAGCCAAGATCCGATCCCAGGTCTCCTGTGTCAGAGGCAGAGCCCTTAACCATTACATCAGGGTCGGGAGCCAATGAAATCAGATCCTGACCGGCTAACAGGGCTCTGCCATTATAGAATGACGGAGCGAGCGAGCTGTGGTGGAGAGATAGTGGCAGCGATGAGATCGACAGGAACGCGCGGGGGTAGTGAGCTGAAATCTAAGCCCTGGCAGCCACATCAGCATCAAAAAAGGGTGTAGATTTCAACTAGCATCGTCATTAACTGGTTAAAAAGAACCAGAGCTGAACCCGAGCTCAGAAACATACTTACCTAAGGAGAGGGAAGTCTCTGGATCCAGCTGATCAGGGTCAAGATCCTCTTCGTGCACCAGTGGCTGCTCCTGCACAAACAGCTCCGACTTATTGTGCAAGCCTCATTAGGATCCAGCTGCTTCCATCTCCTTAGGCAAGTATTTGATTTTGCACCCGAGTTTGGCTCGTGTACACTTTAAAGAAACAGAGCCAATCAAAGCTAGCAGTTGCCGGATGCTTTAGATGCAAGTTAAATTTTTTGCTCATCACTGTATGCTATATATACCACATTCGTGTTCTCTCGATGCGGCCTTCACACTGAAGATCCTACTCCCATTTTCCAGGACCAATATTCCAAGCGTTAGGACAGTGGTCGGCAAGAAAGTGAGAAAACCAAGCAGGGGAAATTCCATGTTCTCAGCAGAGAAAAGTCCGGGAGAGTCTATCAGACTGAGGAGAGCGAAGCTCAGCTCTCTGTCAGGTGCTCAGGGCTCTGTGAGGAGCATGAGGGGAGTAGACAGGCCATTTAAACTCCCGGGAGGAACAGGTGTACCATCTGTACAGCCACCTTACAGGAAGGATGGTGAAAATGTCCATTTACTGACCAGGGATCATGTGATTAAGAGGGTATCATGTTTCTTTTGGGAAAGCGATTGCAGTGTTTACGCTGCAGAATAAAACCCAATATCCATTTGTGTATCTGTAACCTAGCAAAATGTTACTAAAAAAGTTTGACTCCCGCTACTGTTGTACTGACCGACACACCCAGCACTGTGTGGCGTAATCCCCACTATGTACCAGAGTCCCGTTTCACAGATCCTGCCTCTGTCTGCCAGTCACTGTATAGGCTGCCTGTATTCTGCAGGATACATAATACTGAGGCTACAGTCACTAACAAAACCTTTTCCCAGTAGTTAGAAAGCGTGCTGGAAAAATGCAAACTCATTTACCATTCAGCCAGTATCTGGTACTGCCATTATCACACATGGCTGTATACATATGCAATGTTATAGTCATTGCAGACAACTGCAATCATCTCAAAAAAATATCTAGCAATAAGATAAAAGAAATCCAGAGATCAACTGTGGTTTGGTAGTGAAAGTAACGTAATATATATATATATATATATATATATATATATATATTCACAATATTGCAGTAATTTCTAAATTATTTCTCAGTTTTTACCACAGGTGGCCACAGCTTTATTCCTGCCAGGTTATCTCAGTGGAATGTTTGTTTGCTGAAAGTTCTGTGCACAGAGGGAGATACTGCCTGCTTGGCAGCTGCAAACAGTTGCTATTTCCTACAATGCAAGGAGGTTCACAGACAGCAAACTGTCAGGACCATGGTCATGACATCACACTGTGGGAGGGGTTTCACCGCAATATCAGCCATACAGACCCCCTGATGGTCTTATTTGAGAAAAGGTAAACATTTCTTATGAGAGAGGGGTTAGTGGCTACTAATTAGGATGCAGTTCAATTAAAGTGAACCAGAGACGAAGCACCCTCATGTATTTTACCATATATATTAGTGGGAACATTAGAGAAAACCCCTACCATGTTTTCTGTTTTATTCTTTGCTGCTCAGCTTGCTTCTAATCAGCCCTGATAAATTCCCTGACTGAGCATTCAGTCTGGCATTGCTCAGAAATCATTATAGCTGAGTCATTATAGCAGAGCCAGAAGGGGGCAGGTTTGGGCTTGAAAAGACATCAGAGAAGACAGACTCAGCTATAATGATTCCTGAGCAAAGCCAATATTTTTTGGTAAATTGAAAGTTGCTAGGAAGTTGTTTGAGGTACCAGAGACGTGTGTTCGAGATTGCCCTAATTTCGTAAAGAAAAGATTGCATATGGTGAAAAAGTTGGTTGAATTGAAAAGCATTCCACTGAATAATCAACTCTTGATCTTTTTGATTTTTAAAATGAATACCTTTTTTTCAATGGATTTTTGTCATTCTCATTTTGGTGTTTATTAGCCTACCATCATTATTCTCCATTTGGTGAGTATTAGCCTTTGCCCAAGAACTCCTTACTAGTTAGGTAGTGGTTCAACCCAGGATTCAAAACCCGATCTCTTGTGTCACCTAAGGACACTTCAGTTGGTGTCCTTAAAGAGAAACTTAAGCCTAAACAAACATACTGTCATTAAGTTACATCAATTAAAATAGATAGGTAATATAATCTCTTACCCACCCTGTTTTAAAAGAACAGGCAAATGTTTGATTTCATGGGGGCAGCCATCTTTTTGGTTGAAAGGAGGTGACGGAGCATGAGACACAGTTCCAACTGTCCTGTGTGCTGATCACCCCTCCCAGTTGCTAGGCAACTGAATAACAACATAGGAAATCCCATCATGCTTTGCACAGCATCAGGGAAAACAAATCCGGGAAGTTTTTTTTTATGGGTGGAGCTTAGCTAAAAATGCAGCTTAAAATGATGCTTTGGTAAGAAAAACAAAGTTCTGAGGCTGTGAAACTGTTAAAAAAACACCAAGCCTTTTCAGTTCTGCTGAGTAGATTTTTAGTCCGGAGGTTCACTTTAACCAGTACACTATCCTGCCAGTCTTAGCAGGGTTTTCATCATCAGGCTGTCACCTGACCCAATTATTGCTTCAGGTGACAAAACGCTTTAGACTGCAGGGAAAAGCTGCCACTTTGTATGTGTACCACTGACAACATCAAGGAGTGGCTGTATGGTAGACAAAAACAGGTCTTAAAGCTGACCTGTAATCAGAACTACCTCTCTGCTCTAAAAGATAAGCAACAGCATAATAACTTAAGAAAAACATTTCTTTCTGTGTCTACTTACTGCTTTCATAGAAGCAGATATAGGGTTAACATCCTGTGTTTACAAATTAGCTGCTCTGCTGAGGCAACCAGCTGTGAGATCAAATTACAGTTGCGATTAGTCACAGATGAGGGGGAATTAGACATGCTGAACTCTCTAAATCCATACAGGGTGTATTTCTCTGTTTTCCTTCTGTCCTGTGCAAGAGTTCAGGTCCACTTTAACTGATAGATACACTTAAAAATCTCCCCTCTTTGCCGCAGATCGGGGCTTTGCGGCAGGGGATAGATTAAGGTTGGGGCGGGGAGGGGGGTCTAAGTGTTAGGCACCACCTGCCTGGGGGGAGGGGTTATGCATAGGTAGTAGGAGGTCTTAGGGATAGGCATCAGTAGTCTGTCTTTTCCCATTGTGAAATCTTTCTTCACCCTGATTTACATTGTGAAATTCATCGCAAGTGGCACTATCTTTACTGCTGACATGTGCATCGCTGTGGAATTTGTTTTTTACTGTGTTCCGAAGCCAGTACAAATAATAACTGGTCTCCCAGAATGCTCTGGAAGAATTCCGCATATCTAAACGGCCTAGGCTAAGCATCACTGGTAGGGTGGGGCTACATACCTATATACAGCAATATATAGCTATAGGAAGTGTTTGTGATGCTGAAACCAGGATAATTAGCATATAAGTGAGTATCCTGAATAATTTACATTCTATGACAGGTCGCTACGGCGCCTCTTTAATACTGACTCTCAAGTGAGACTAGCAGTCTGCAGAATGGCCAGAGCAGCCAGATGTCTCCAGTCACGGCTGACCCAGCCTCCAGGAAATTCAAGGGCTCCTCCCCCTTTTCCCACAGCTGGCATCTTGCAGGGAAAACTAAATATACATTCCTGCAGCAATAGACATAAATAATCCGTAGCAGGCTCTGCATCATTCCCACGTCACAGGATTAATAATCTATAATGGGGCTGCTGTCCCAAACTGTAAACTCTCCGAGCGCCTGAGAACCGCGACTCCCAAATCCTCCTGTCCGGCTCACAGTCTGCAGCTACTCTGTGATATGTAACAGACGTCCTGGGAACCTGCCCAGATCAGCATAAGGCTGGCTCCATGTAGAAAGCAAGGTTACAGGGGGCCATCCCTAAACTCAGATGTCATTTTCTAGTAAAAGATAAAGTGATCTGTAATGACAAAATGTAGGATGGATATTTAGTGATATCTCCCTAGTTGCAGACTGATCCCCAGAATGTTGTGACCGCATTATGCTCCAAGTCTGCTAGCACAGGCTACTTTTATATGGCTTGTATTATTATTTTATATCTATATACCACCGACAACTTCCGCAGCACTTCACAGGGTGTACATAGGTTGTCTTGTCAGCAAATGTCCCTCAGAGGAGCTCACAATCTAATGATAGGCAGCAGGGAGTCGGATACGGGAATTTCACTTCCATCAGGTGACTTGTGTATAAGCCGAGGCCCCCACTTTTTAAGGCTCAAAAGCTCTGCTTATACACAAGTATATACTGTATGTTTTAACCAGGGAGTAGTAACATTCAACAGATGGTGTAATACGCAAGTATTCAAAAATGTTTGATTTGTTACCGTTTCTGTCCCTCATGGACATGTTTTTCCACTTCCTGGGTAGACAGGAAGAGAGGGAAATGCAGACAGGTAAAAGGGAAGGGTTAGTCAGTTGTGTGTGGTCCGGTGTGATCCGCAGACACTACAACAAAAGTTGTTTAGGTGATACCTTTAATCAGGGCCGGCGCTTCCATAGAGGCAAAGGGGACAATTGCCCCAGAGCCTGTGGGGGCCCCCCTATGGTGCCCCTCCTCCCCTCCAGCTATGGGCACCCATGACAGTGGGGATGCTGTGTACTTACTCTGTATAGGAAAAGGAGGTGAATAATGGGAACCCCAAAAATGCTTTTTAGGGGACTTATGATGGTCACCTAATGGTGTGTGTGTAAGGGAGAGAGGGGGGATTGGATCGGGCCAGGCAGCCAGCTCAGAGCCCTGGGGTAATTTGGTTGGAAGTGGGGTGTCAGGGGTCCCCCGAAGTTACTTTTGCTCCAGGGCCCCATTGTGGCTAGAAACAACCCTGCCTTTAATGACTAACTGTACGAGATTGTTTTGCAATCCTTTAAAACTTTGAGTTTCTTCTTCAGGCATGAAACAGAACTGGGAACAGGTTCTGATCCACACTGACCGGTTCTGATCCAGTTCTGTACCATGCCTGAAGAAGAAACTTTGAGTTTCGAAAGCTTGCAGAGAACCTCTTGTACAGTTTTTGTTGTTCGGTCTAGGGAAGTGATAGAAAGATAATATTTTATAACCAGTTACCACACTATTGAGAACTACAATAAAGATGTAAACGAAACCCCGTGATTATTGACTGCGTGTGGAGTGTAGAGGGGGACTCACCGAGAAAGGTGCTGGAAATGTATTCTGAGACTTGGTTCCCGGAACGGCTCATCTCAGACAGGTGTGTTAGCTCACGGTTCAGCATTCTCTTGAACTGTTGGGGAGACAGAAAATACTCCATTAAAATAAGTCATTTATCATAACTTTCTCATTCTCAGCCATGCAGCAAATGATCTGAACACCGTGGCCCTCCGATTGTCTTTTCTGCTGGGTTTTCTCACAGGCAAAGTTTTCAACAGATTATGAATAAAATACCTTTCAAAGCTACGAGCAGGAGAATACCCAAAGTGAGTCAGATATGACCTTTTTTTTTACCTACCTCTAAGTACTTTTTCCATTGGCAGGTACTGAAAAGTTATTTTGCAGGTAAGATGAAAAATGATCTCCTCCGAGAGAAAAGTTAATTGAATAAGAATCCATATCAACTCTTTCGGCAAATTGTTTATTTTTGTATTAATTTACTGCATAAGTCCCTGAGCCCTCTTTTGCACAGGCAGCTGAAGGCGGTGAAGTCACCAAGCCACAAGTACAAGTGGTAGACAGGCGGACGTACCCCAATTTCCAGAGCAATTTATGGGAAAGTGATTTTGGGCCCTGCTTTCCCTTAGTGATGGCTTTAAAAATAACGAGTTTCTTGCAGATTCCATCAAATTTGTTTAAAACTTTTTGAGCTATGTACAGACACTCCATTACTGTCACTCAAGATGACCATTGCTGACAGTTGAGGAATGACTGGTGTACAGGCATGGTGAACATGTACGTATGTATACACAGCTGGTGAGTTGGGCACAGGGTGAGCCGAATAGCTCACCCTGCTGCCCTCAAAATCCCAGCGGTGTAAAATACTATTATACCTCCCAAGTTTTTTCTATCCACAGTACAGCTGTCCTTTAAAGAGACACTGAAGCGAAAAAAAAAATGATGATATTATGATTTGTATGTGTAGTACAGCTAAGTAATAAAACATTAAGATCAGATACATCAGCCTAATTGTTTCCAGTACAGGAAGAGTTAAGAAACTCCAGTTGTTATCTCTATGCAAAAAAGCCATTAAGCGCTACGACTTTTAAAGTCGTGGAGAGGGCTGTTTTCTGACTTTTATTATCTCAACTATTCCTGAACTATTTACTTTTTCTCTGCCAGAGGAGAGGTCATTAGTTCACAGACTGCTCTGAAAGAATCATTTTGAATGCTGAGCGTTGTGTAATCTGCACATATTATAGAATGATGCAATGTTAGAAAAAACACTATATACCTGGAAATAAAAATATGAGAATATTTTCTTTGCTGCTAATCTTCTAGTAATTATTCATAGTACACAACCAATTCACTATATCATATTTTTTTTTTCGCTTGAGTGTCTCTTTAAGTATACCTTAGAGCTGCATAGCAAGCAGGGCTGTGGAGTCGGTACAAAAATTCACCGAATCCTCAGTTTAGGATTCCACCGACTCCAACTCCTCTAATTTGCATATTACAATCTCGTTGATTGAAAGTATGTAACATGAAATTCGTCTCTTAAAGTGAACCTCCGGACTAAAAATCGACTCAGCAGCACTGAAAAGGCTTGGTGTTTCTTTAACACTTTCACAGCATCAGAACTTTGTTTCTCTTATACAAGCCTCATTTTTAGCTGCACAGAAAAAAACTGCCCGGGCTTTTTTCCCCTGATGCTGTGCAAAGCATGATGGGATTTCTGATTTTGTTGTTCTCTTTCTGCTGTTTTGGTGCAACTTTTTTTTTTTACATTTTGAATTTGACATTTGAAGCCTAGCGTGTGCAGCTGGGAGGGGTAATCAGGACACAGGATAGTTGGAACTGTGTTTCCTGCTCCTTGTCACCTCCTTTCAGCCAAAAAGATGGCTGCCCCTTGACAAAGATGGCAGCCCCCATGCATCACAAACATTTGCCTGTTCTTTTAAAACAGGGTGGGTAAGAGATTATATTACCTATCTATTCTAATTAACATAACTAATGTAATTTGATGACAGTATGTTTGTTTAGGCTGAAGTTCCCCTTTAACTGCCAACGCGTAGGAATTTTAAAAGACGACTGCAGTGAGAAGGATATGTTGACTGCCATATTTATTCCCTTTATTCATAGAGTAAAACTAGTGCTTGGTAAGAGTACTTGTAAAAGGTACAGGACGGAACAAAGAACATCTATCAGGCCCTAGGCAATGTAAGTGTGGGTACATGTAATGTGATGTGCAGGTACTCTGTAGGGGAATAAGGAGATTCTTCCTCTATTACACATTCTTCATGCACAATCTGAACCAGGTTTATGGGTGATAGACAACTCCTCTGTGTTCAATGTGCTCAACATTCTCAGTGGATTCCCTGCAGCTCTGTGGGGAGTGCATATGAAGGAGTAGTACTACTGTGTAGCAAAGTAAACCTGAGATAGAGGAAATTAAAGTTTTATACATACCTGGGGCTTCCTCCAGCCCCCTTCAGGCTAATCAGTCCCTTGCTGTCCTCCTCCGCCACCTGGATCTTCTGCTATGAGTCCAGGTACTTGAGCCAGTCTGGCGTAGTGCGCATGCACACACTCCGCCGCCGGGAGCGTACTGCACCTGCGCAGCACTATTGCGCATGGGGAAGAACGCTCCTGGCTGTGGGAGCGGCATGTGGCCGGACTGCACTGACTGGCTGAATTACTGAGACTCATAGCAGAAGATCCAGGTGGTGGAGGTGGACAGCGAGGGACTGATTAGCCTGAAGGGGGCTGAAGGAAGCCCCAGGTATGTATAACACTTTTCTTTTCATCCGTCTCAGGTACCCTTTAATTCATTGTCACCAAACAAAATTTTAACAACATATACAATACAATAATACAATACAATAACATTTGTAAAGCGCTTTTCTCTCATAGGACTCAAAGCGCATAGCTGTGTCTCAGATTAATACAGGGTTTCAGGCTGGGTTGTGTTACAGAGGAGATAGTCAGATGTTCATGAATGCCAGACTGAAGAGGTAGGTTTTCAGTTTAGACTTAAATGCTTCCAGGGATGGGGCTGTCCTGATTGGGTGTGGCAGGGAGTTCCAAAGTGTAGGGGCAGCATGACAAAAGGCTCTGTCTCCAAAGGTTTTGAGGTGGACTCTGGGGGTGACCAAGGTGTTACGTCCTTTTGATCTAAGATTGTGGGGGGTGTGATGTAGTTGCAACAAGTCCTTCAGGTATCCAGGTCCCAGATTGTGCAAGGATTTGAATGTCAGTAAGCCAATCTTAAACAGAATTCTCCATTTTATCGGTAGCCAGTGGAGTGAGCTCAGGGTTGGTGTTATGTGGCAATGGCGGGGTTGGCTCGTTAACAGCCTTGCGGCGGCATTCTGTACTAATTGCAGGCGGCGTAAGTCTTTCTTATGCAGGCCTGTGTAGAGGACGTTGCAGTAGTCTAACCTTGATGTGACGAAGGCATGAACTAGGGTTGGAAGATCCTCTGAAGGAATTAGGTGTTTAATCCTTGCAATATTCCTTAGGTGAAAGAAGGAATGTTTCACAACAGCTGAGATTTGATTCCTGAAGCTTAATTTCCCATCAATCAGTACTCCCAGGCTGCGCACACAGTCTGAGTTGTTCAGGTCTGAGCTCCCTATCCTTAGCGGTGTTGGTTGAGACTGGAGCTGCTTTGCTCTTGAGCCCTGGCCCTCGATAACAAGAACCTCAGTTTTGTCAGCATTAAGTTTTAGCCAATTATTATTCATCCACTCCTGAAGCTCAGCTAAGCATGCGTTTATTTGTGGAGTAGGGTCTGTGACGTCAGGTTTGAATGACAAATATAGCTGGGTGTCATCAGCATAGCAATGATATGTCAGGCCATGTTTTTGTATGATTTCTCCAAGTGGCAGCATGTATATGGTGAACAGTAAAGGGGATAATATTGCGCCCTGAGGTACACCGTATTTTAGTGGTACAGGGTTGGAGAGGAAGGGCCCTAAGGCTACCCTTTGTGTTCTGCCAGCCAGGAAGGAGTTGACCCACCGGAGAACAATGCCATCTATGCCACAGTACTCTTGTAGCCTGTTGAGTAAGATTTCATGATCGACTGTGTCAAAAGCCACTGAGAGGTCGAGCAAAATCAGGATGGAACATTGACCCTTGTCTCTTGCAATGAGCAGATCATTGCAAATCTGGGTGAGGGCTGTTTCACAGCTGTGATATTTCCTGAAACCAGATTGAAGAGGGTCAAGGATGTTGTTTCTGGAGAGCCTGGCTTCAAGTTGGAGGTAGACAGCCTTTTCAATAACTTTTCCCAGAAAGGGGAGGTTTGAGACAGGTCTGTAGCTGTTTAGAGCATCTGGGTCTAAGGATGGTTTCTTGAGTAGAGGCCTGACGATTGCTTCTTTCAGAGTAGAGGGAAACCACCCTTCTTGTAAGGAGCCATTGACTATTTTGTGGAATGCCGGTGTAAATAGTTCAGGGCATTTCAACATGAACTTAGTGGGGCCAGGGTCCAGATCGCAGGTAGTCTGGCGAAGGTTTGAGAGGATATCCAAGATGTTTTTTTCAGTGATTACCTTAAAATCAGACCATGGTGGTAGGCTATTTTTGCACCTGTTATATGGCTCTGCATGGGTTTCTGGGGCTGTGAATTGAATGGCAGATCGTATGGAGGAGACTTTGTCTGAGAAGAAGTGGGCAAATTTCTCGCACAGTTCCTGTGAAGGTCTGATGCTGGATTTCCTGCAAGATGGATTGCAGAGACTGTCAACCGTGCGGAAGAGTTGGGCAGGTCTGTTGGCTGCATTTGCAATTTCGTGAGACAGGAATAAGGACTTCTTTTTGTTAATCATCGTTTGATATTTTTTCAGGTGAGCAATTAGGGAAAGTTTGTCATCAGGAGACTGATGTTTGCGCCACCTTCGTTCCAGTCTGCGTCCCTGTTTCTTTAGTTCCTTTATAGAGTTGTCAAACCAGCGAGCATGATGTAATGGTGCGGAACGTTTAATCTTTAAGGGAGCTATGGCGTCAAAAGCGGCTGAGACATCGTGGTTATATTTAAGGACCATGGATTCAAGGCCGAAGTTGTGATCTGTCAGTCCACCTAGATTGAGGCTGTTCTGAAGGTGTTGGGGTGTCAAACCTTTCAAGGAACGATATTTTATTAGTTCTTTCACTTGGTGTTTTGTAGCCGGTGCTGTAAAGGAGAAGTGGACAGTGTGGTGGTCTGACCAAACTACTGGATCAATTTCCACATTGGATATTAGGAGTTCTGAATGGAAAATGAGGTCCAAAGTGTGTCCTTTTTTGTGGGTAGGGAGGTTGACGGCTTGAGAGAAGCCCAGTTCATTCATGGAGAGAAGTAGCTTAGTTCCAAATTGGGAAGAGTGTGTATCGACCCGTGCGTTAAAGTCTCCAAGAATTATCCACCTAGGGTGTTTCAGTGTTATGCAAGATACAAGTTCTGCTATTTCCTTGAGAAAAGCTGAGCCAGCGTCAGGGGGTCGGTAGACAAGCAGTATGTTTATTATTTTTCCAGCTGAGAGCTGGGCTGCTAGACATTCAAAAGAGTGGGTGGGGGCTACAGCAAGGGGTTTAATATTCAAACTGGATTTGAAGCACAGAGCTAATCCTCCGCCCTTGCGGTTTTGCCTTTCACAGTGTAAAACTGAGTAATTGTCTGGTACCGCAGCTGCGAGAGTGGGTCCTGAGTTCTGATCCAACCATGTCTCTGTAATTTAAGCTAGATCTGAAGCCTCTATTAGATCATGAATAACTGCTGTTTTGTTGTTTATGGACCTGGCATTGCAGAGTACTGCTTTAATGTTGTTTGCCTTAACTTTGAGGTCTGTGTTCCTAGCTCCTGGCTGGGGGTTGTAATCAGGAGTGTGGCAGCTGTCTCTGTTATCTGGGTCCTTTACTGATACAGCTGATTTATAGATATGTGATGATTGCTTTGGCTTTGATTTATGGGTGCCTGCACGTCCTCCCCTCTTCCCCCGCCTTGTTTTCTTGAGAATCCCAAAGGATTTTAGAGGAGTAATCAAAGCAGAATCTATTTGTAAGAGTTTCTTGGGAACAGAGGTTGCAATATAGATAAGCATCTCAGCTGAGTATTTTAATGGTGGCATTTGGACAGCTGATAGACACCCTGCTGAGATCAAAGGGAAGGGGTCTTTTGCAAGCTGTACTTCTCAGAAAAAAAAAGGAGATGCTCCAGATTAAAACAAATTAAGACAGTTCCTTGTTTCAATTTAAAAAGTTTGGAATACATGTAGAAATAGGATAGTCATAACATAGAAAGCTCACAAGGTGTTTTTTGCCATTTCCGTTACTTACAGAAGGATCAGGAGCTGAGGGTTGAAGAAAGTTGAAGAATTTCAAAGTTTGAGGTCAGCTCCTAGCAGGCTAGGCATTTTCAGTCCAAGTCCAATTTTACTATAACAGAAGTGTTATTTTATCCGGTTTTACTATATCAGGCGTTGCTCCCAAATCAAATTATTTGATTTCATGAGCAAAGAGAATGCGTATATTTGCATAAATCAGCATCAATGCAGAATTATTTCCATCTCATTGACCATCTCTATTAGTGACACGGCTACACATCAGGCTTTATTCTTACAGCATAGATGTTATTTAGTATATATAAGAGATTCCTGTGTACACATCATCAGGGCCGGATTTCTGGCAAGCCCACCTAGGCCGTGGCCTAGGGCGCCATATAACTGACCCTTGTTTAGGGCGGCTGGGGGGCATTTTATTACTTGATTTAAAAGCAAACATACTTTCAAAGCGCCCGCCACCCGCCCGCGCTATCATTCATTCTGGCCGCCGGATCCACTCTCCTCCACCATTACACATGCAGCCAGCACTGTAACATGACATGAGGCAGCCAGACCCAGTCCGTCCGCAGCCGCCCTCTGCAAACTCTGATGCAGGGCGGCTGGCCGCGGACAGAGCGGGTCTGACTGCCTCATGTCATGCTGGCTGCTTGTGTAATGGTGGAGGTGAGAGTAACCGGCGAGCTGAATGAATGAAGGATAGGGCGGGCAGCGGGTGCTTTGAAAGTACGTTTGAACAGTGCAGCAAGGCTGGATGGTCGGGGCTGAAGTCTGCAGACACACGTGGAGGAAGATCCTGTGTGCAGAAGCAGCAAACATACAGCTGCAGGCAACTTAAGTGAGCCTGCAGTTCAGCCTGGCCTGCCCGGGAGAAGAACGTCCACTTCCTGCAGAAATGAAGAGACGCAGGGCAGCTGTTTGTTCCTCTCCCCTCCCGTACAGTCAAACACATCAAAGCACGGGGGAAGGTGAGACTGCTCAGCTGAACGGAATTCAGCTCACATGGGAGAAGCAGGATTCTTGTGCAGCCTTCACTGGCTAGTGGCTGCAGGAAGCTGGAAGATCCTGATGTGTCTGTGTCCCTGATGCTGTTTCTGGCCTGCATGCATGTGAGTACCTGTCCTACTCCTGAGTCCTGACACCTTCTTCCCCACCCCACAGCGTTAGGTGGCCTATTTGACCCCTTGCTCTCTATTGAGGTACCACTTCTCCCAGCAAATCCACCCCATTTATATAGGTACTACAGCTATCAGCCTGTCCCTCCTCCTCAGAGCTCCCAGCAAGCACTCCAGCCCCCCTCCTTTGTAGAGGCACTACAGCTGCCAGCATGCTCCAAGGAGGCACCAGAGATCCCAGCATTCTCCACCCCCCTTCCATAGAGGCACCACAGATCCCAGCATGCACCTCCTCCATATACAGTAGTACTGTATTGTGATTTCCCTCAGGGCCCCAGTGCTATCTGGTGACCCTCCCTCTTGTCTCTCCCAAAGTGAAATATGGTCCCCTGGAGCTTCTGTGTATTTGCACAAAAGCACACAGACACCCGGCCAGCATGCTCCTCTGCATGTTTTTCCGTCTTGAGTATGCACATGTCCACTGGAGTATGTACACGCCATTAGGTTACAGAGATGAGGTGCCCACAAGGATAAAGCACACAGAAGAGCAAGCGGGCCGGACAGGTGAGTGTGATCCACTAAAAATGTTCTGCATGGGCTTCGGGGGCCCAGCAGCCGTCTTTGAGGCCCTAGGGGACAATCCAATACTATATGGGAGCTGTGGTTCCTCTATAGAAGAGTAGGTGCATGCTGGGAGCTGTGGTGCCTCTATGGAGGGAAGGAGCATGCTTGGAGCTGTGGTACTTCTATAAAGCGGGTGTAGGGCTTGCTGGCAGCTGTAGTGCCTCTATAGAGGGGGAAGGGGTAGTCCAGGGGCTTCCTGTATCTTCCTATACCTCAACCTTTCCAGTGGTGAGTAGGTTCCTTCAGTATGCAACTGCAACTGTGGGCGAGTGTATCTGTACTGGGCATGGCTGCACAAGTAAGGTCCGCACATGCCCAGTAATGTGCACAAAAAGTAAAGTAAAAAATAGCCTTGCACAAGTGCCTTAGTTCTATTGGGCATGCACAGACCTTACTTGTGCATGATCTGTATGGACACGCTCACCACGCCTGCAGAATTAAGAAACCTATTCAAGCAGAGAGTGACCCAGTGCTGGAACAGTGGGGTGTATGACGTCTCCTTTAGTAGTTTCAGGTACTGTTAGTTTTAGGTACTGTTCTTTTTTTATGTTTGGGAGGGGGGGCGGTGGTGAAATTTGTTGTGTACTGATATATATTAGGGGGGGGGGGGGGGGGGCTGGTGACAGACGGCCTAGGGCGGTAGAAAGTACAAATCCGGCCCTGCACATCATATATACAGTCACAATCAGATATGTATATCTGACTTAAAAATACGGGGACTGCTTTATTAAAGCAGCACAAGTACAGTAACTATTTCTGATTGGTTTATTTCATTTTTGCAGACTAAGCAGAGCTATTACAGTATGTATAAATTATTTATGATGACTATTATCTGCGAAATAGAACATTGTATCATATTTTCTATTTTAATTACAGTTTAAATTCATTAGGAGTCGGTGCATTTTTTCCCGACTCCAGGCACCCAAAATTGCTCCGACTCCACGACTCCGACTCCACAGTCCTGATAGCAAGACTGGACATTTTGCTGGCACAGTATCCAGGGCTCCTTAAAAATTGCAGCCGTCACTGAATAGAGGCAGCCCCTCGCTTCCTGTGAGTGGCTCCGATACCTCCGCGGGCGGGACTTGCAGCACCAGCCTGGAGAGAGCAGCTGACCATGGATGTCACACTGACATATGACGCATGCACCGCCCACTGTTTACTATATCCAGAGTAAGAGTCACATAGGAGCCAAAAAACATGTTTACTATAACAGAAGTGTTATTTTATCCGGTTTTACTATATCAGGCGTTGCTCCCAAAGGCTTATAATGGAGATTGTCCGGGACCTGAAGAGGTAGTTTACTGTACCCAAATGTTTACTATAACGAGATTATAATGTATCAGTAAACTAAATTACTGATACTTTACTACTTGTGGCACCACCCGGCGCCCAACTGAAGCAGTGCCGCTGCAGAATGTACTCTTTTAAAGCGGACCTGAACTCAGCACTTCCTCTCTGCTCTAAAAGATAAGCAACAGCGTAATAACCTTTAAAGAAAAAAAAAACATTTCTTTGTTACAGCTTAAACAAACCCCGCAATAAATCTGCAGTGTGTCTACTTCCTGCTTTCATGGAAGCAGACATAGGATTAACATCCTGTTTTTACAAATTAGCTGCTCTGCCGAGGACCGCTAAGATTCCTGAGCTGACACAGCTGAGAGATCAAATTAGAACTTGTGATAAGGCACATCACAGATGAGGGCGAATTAGACATACTGCTAAACTCTCGAAATACATACAGGGTGCCTTTCTCTATGTTTTACTTCTGCCTTGTAGAAGAGTTCACTTTAATGACTATGACCAGCCAAAGGCTACTCAGCGACAAAAGACATGGCTTACTGGTTTCTTGATCAATTTATCAGACACAGCACAGAGAGTAAAGAGAATCCTGTCTGATCACAGAACCACAGGCAACAGTGGCAAATATTGCTTCCAAGCAATGGAGATTCTCAAAAGCATACTGTGTACAAATGTGTATTGGAAAAAAAAAAACCTGACATGCAAAAGCATCAGCCTGTTAAAACAGACGGTTTCAGCTTTACACATCAATTGTTCAGACAGCACTGGTCGCTATGCTGAAATTAGGATGGGGGGATGGAACCATTTTTTGAATTGCCTGAAAAAAAGATACTAAAGATCTTGTTTGATGAATGAATACTCAGCTCACAATTAGGTAACTCATAGCCAGGGCCTTGAGCTCCTCATCCTCGCTGGTCTTTGTGTTAAAGGGTCCATTCACACTATCAGGGCCTCTTTCCACTACAGAGGCGCTCACTTCTGCATCTAGACCCATTGAGTTATACTCCTGTTTGCCTGATGAAGCAGGACCACACCTGCGAAACGCGTTGCACTAAGTGGAGTTAAATAAAACTTTTTTTGTATTGATATATTGTGACTCAATTGAGTTCTATATTTTTGAGGGAGGTAAGTCCACCTGAACATCCCCCTCTTTTAGACGGTTTTTAAACATTTTTATTCTACTCTGGCGCATTTGTACACCATGCCTTGCTGAAATCTTGTTTCCACTACAAGCAGATTCTGGATGCAGAAATACTGGATACAGAAAGACTCTAATATAAGCCTATGGGCCTGTTTCCACTAAACACGATTTTTCTGATGCAGATTTCCCACAGGCATTCATTGGAGTCAGTTTTCTGCATCCAGAATCCGTGTAGTGGAAATAGCCCCTTAATCGCAAAACAGTAGCGCTTAGCGGGTGATTTTACCACGATTAGTGCGGTAAAACCACTGTTCACACTTCCACGATCGCTCCAGAATCGCAGCAAAATGCTGCATGTAACACGTTTTGTGATTAGCGCTAATCACAAAACGCCCGCGATCGGCACCAATCACGGCAGTGAAATCACTGCCTTAGGGTAAAATAGCACTAGCGCTTTAAATCGCTTGCTAATTGCCATAATACGGCCATAATATGGCCTTTTTACGCTTCCCGTGTCCGTCGCGGTCCTCGCCCCGGCCGCAGCTTGTCGCAGTGGCCATTAAAGTCTTTGAGGCATGACACGCTGCTTGCAGTGAGACCATAGTGCTCCGGGCGCTGCAGAAGTAATGCACAAGCTGCAGCGCATTACCCGGCCACTCCCGGAGGGATAAGTTGTGTATTCATTTTCTTTTCTTCATTCGGCTGTAATGCAAGATGTGACTTTTGATGCGGTGCATTGCTATTGTTCCACATCGCTCCGCTACCCCAGAGATGGACCCTACAGGGAACCCACAGTGTGAGGGATATGGAGGCTGGCAGTTATTTCCTTTTAAATAATGCAAATTGCTTGGCTGTCCTACTGGGCTGATCAAGTGCTCTGACTGAAGTCTGACTAGGTTAGCCACATGCATGTTTCAGGTGTGTGATTCAGACACTATGCTAAGATCAGCAGGACAGCCAGGGAACTGGCATTGTTTAAAAGGAAATAGACATGGCAGCCTCCATATCACTCTCACTTCAGGTCCCCTTTAAGTAATAGTGAGAAGAACCACCACTTAATTACTGAAGACAACATCACAAAAATGCCTCAGATGCGTGCATAAAATAGGGGCGCAAGGAAAAATGGGCACCGGTTGAAGTTGATATAAGCATAAACAATACTGTAATTGGGCGCCAGATGAAAATGAAAAAATATTTACAGTGGTAATGATAATAGTAAAACACTGGTAAATTTGACCGATATTTTACTACAACTAAACCTAACCCCACTCTCACACAGAACCCTCCCCCCTTCAATGCCTAACCTTAAAACTCCGCTTCCAGATACTGAACCTTAAACCCCACTATTGATGTCTAAGCTTAAAACCCCCATCCCTGACGCCTAACTGTAAACCCCCTCTTCCTGATGCCTAACCCTAAACTCCCCCCTTCCTGATGCCTAACTCTAAAGCCCTCTTCCTGTCGCTTAACCCTAAAACCCTCTTCCTGATGCCTAACCCTAAACCCCCCCCTTCCTGTCGCTTAACCCTAAACCCCCCCCATTCCTGTCACCTAACCCTAAAACCCTCTTCCTGATGCCTAACCCTAAACCCCCCTTCCTGATGCCTAACCCTAAAGCCCTCTTCCTGTCGCTTAACCCTAAACCCCCCGCCATTCCTGTCACCTAACCCTAAACCCTCCCTTCCTGACGACTACACCTAAAACCCCCCTTTCTGACACCTAACCCTAAAATCCCACTTCCAGACGCTTAACCCTAAACCCCCCTTTATGACACCTAAAATTTCCCTTCCAGGCGCTTAACCCTAAAACCCCGACACCTAACCCCCCCCCCCCACCCCCACCCCCTCTTCGGACGCCTAACCCTTAAACTCCCCTTCCTGACGCCTAGCCCTAAAATTCCCCTCTTGTCGCCTAACCCTTAAACCCCCCTTCCTGATCTATAACTTTCTAATTAAATTTGAAAATAATAATTTTCAAAAAAAAGAAAAATTGTTAAATACAAAAGATCACAAATTCCAATAACTATAGCTTTCTAATTTTCAGAACGATAAAAACCCAATAACGTTCTAATGTTCTCAAAAGGAAATAAATTTCAAAAACTATAACGCTGAAATTTTCAAAATGATATTTATCAGATGCCCAATAGCAGATATTTGCATTAGTGCCTATGGCAGCACCCAAATCACCAATAAGCCGCGGGTGCCCAAATTTCTTGCTTTGGATCAGCTCTGATAGACCTTATGCTCTTATTTAGAAATGTTCAGGAGTTGTGAGTTTGGCAGTTGTGACAAATCCTGTTATTTTGTGCATCTAGCGGTTCTACAGCAGCTCACAGCCATACTTGTAGGATAGACACTACAGTACACGGAAAGTTAGAGAGGTCCTATCAGCGAACATCAGGCAAGTTACAGCAGTACAGTAGCCAGCAGGTCGTACCTTGATGTACCCCCAGGATACAGACAGTAGGTAGTTAATATCCGGCATGGTGACTGTCTACGAGGTATAGGCAAGCAGCTGGAATCACTTGGTTTCTTCTCCTAGAGCTAAATCAGTTTAGTCCTCAGTGAATCAGACGAATCCTGATCACCATCCAGGTTTTTTTTCATTGCAAACTAAAAGCTGTTTCAAATTAGAGGATTCGTCGGCACAAGGCACTCCTCTCCCGGAATTCTGTCCATCGTGTCACCTCCCATCCACTGTCTGTTCCCAGACCCCTGAGCGGGATTCCTCAGAGCCCTCCTTCTCTCACACATCCATCTGCTGTCTGTACTGTAACCTCTCCTTCCTTCTGCTGCCCAATCTCACTTTATCATCACACTGTCCAATTACAACTGTCTCTCCTCCTCTGTGCTGGCACAGCTCCAGTCTCTCAGTGACCCTGCTGCTGTAACATCCTTCTCTCTTCTTTTCAGGTCTCTGTATCTCCTTATCTGCGCTGCCTCATGAGAATGTCTTCCCTTGTCTCTGCTGTCTCAGATCACATTTCATCAGCAAATGCTGTCCCCAGCACTGTGCCTCACGCACTCTGAGCTGTCTCCAGCACTGTGCCTCAGTCAATGCTACCTCAAGCACTCTGAGCTGTCCCCAGCACTGTGCCTCACGCACTCTGAGCTGTCTCCAGCACTGTGCCTCAGTCAATGCTACCTCAAGCACTCTGAGCTGTCTCCAGCACTGTGCCTCAGTCTGCTACCTCAGGCACTGTGGCTCTCTAGGCTGTCTCCAACAATGTGCCTCAGTCTATGCTACCTCAAGACACTCTGAGCTGTCTCCAGCACTGTGCCTCAGTCTATGCTACCTCAGGCACAGTGGCTCTCTGGGCTGCCTCCAACACTGTGCCTTAGTCTACGCTACCTCAGGCACTGTGGCTCTCTGGGCTGTCCGCAGCACTGTGCCTCAGTCTATGCTACCTCAGGCACTGTGGCTCTCTGGGCTGCCTCCAGCACTGTGCCTCAGTCTATGCTACCTCAGGCACTGTGGATCTCTGGGCTGTCCCCAGCACTGTGCCTCAGTCTATGCTACCTCAGGCACTGTGGCTCTCTGGGCTGTTTCAGGAACTGTCCCTCAGTCTGTGCTGTCCCCAGCACTGTGCCTCAGTCTATGCTACCTCAGGCACTGTGGCTCTCTGGGCTGCCTCCAGCACTGTGCCTCAGTCTACGCTACCTCAGGCACTGTGGCTCTCTGGGCTGCCTCCAGCACTGTGCCTTAGTCTACGCTACCTCAGGCACTGTGGCTCTCTGGGCTGTCCGCAGCACTGTGCCTCAGTCTATGCTACCTCAGGCACTGTGGCTCTCTGGGCTGCCTCTAGCACTGTGCCTCAGTCTATGCTACCTCAGGCACTGTGGCTCTCTGGGCTGTCCCCAGCACTGTGCCTCAGTCTATGCTTCCTCAGGCACTGTGGCTCTCTGGGCTGTTTCAGGAACTGTCCCTCAGTCTGTGCTTTCCCCAGCACTGTGCCTCAGTCTATGCTACCTCAGGCACTGTGGCTCTCTGGGCTGCCTCCAGCACTGTGCCTCAGTCTACGCTACCTCAGGCACTGTGGCTCTCTGGGCTGTTTCAGGAACTGTCCCTCAGTCTGTGCTGTCCCCAGCACTGTGCCTCAGTCTATGCTACCTCAGGCACTGTGGCTCTCTAGGCTTTCTCCAGCACTGTGCTTCAGTCCACACTACCTCAAGCACTCTGAGCTGTCTCCAGCACTGTGCCTCAGTCTACGCTACCTCAGGCACTGTGGCTCTCTGAGCTATCTCCAGCACTGTGCCTCAGTCTGTGCTACCTCAGGCACTGTGGCTCTCTGAGCTGTCTCCAGCACTGTGCCTCAGTCTACACTACCCTCAGGCACTGTGGCTCTCTGGGCTGTTTCAGGAATTGTCCCTCAGTCTGTGCTGTCTCCAGGACTGTGCCTCATTCTATGCCACCTCTGGCACTGTGCCTCATTCTATGCTACCTCCGGCACGGTGCCTCTCTGGACTGTCTTCAGCACTGTGTGTGGTTAATTATTTTTCACTTTCATTTACGTCACTATGATTTGTCTGTTTGTGCTTCTGACAACGCCTTTTTGGCCAATACATGTAGTCTTGTCTGCACCTGTTGATGCATCTTATGTGCAACAGTTATTATCTATACATGTGTCGTGGTGTGTATATGTTACGGCCAGAACCCGAAGTTTGGCCACTTCTAGTTCTGGCCGGCCACTTCGGGTTCTGGCCGGCCAATGCGCGAAGTGGCCGCAGCGCAGCGGCCAATGTTAGAAATGGAATGATTCCTCTGACATTAATGTATCTTCTGGCCGCAGCGCAGCGGCCAAACGTATAACAACTTAGTTCATTTAATGCAATTCAGCCGGCGGCAATGTAACAATTCAAGCCGCCGGCTATTTCTCTGCCTCTCTCTCCTCCTCTGCCTCTCTCTCTCCTTCTCCCCCCCCCCCCCGCCTCTCTCGCTCCTTCTCCCCCCCCCCCCGCCTCTCTCGCTCCTTCTCCCCCCCCCGCCTCTCTCGCTCTCTCCTATGGACAGCCGGGCGGGGACACGAGTGTCCCCCCTGGAGTCGTTCGTCGCGGCAGGGGAATCCTGCCGTTCTTGCAGAGCGGGTGCTGGCAGAAGCGATGTCTGCAGCCTCCCCGCTCTGCTTTCCTGGTGCGACGAACGACTCCCGGGGAGACGCATGTCCCCGCCTGCTGCCAATAAGAGGAGGAGAGAGAGGCAGAGAAAAAGCCGGCGGCTTGAATTGTTACATTGCCGCCGGCTGAATTGCATTAACTGAACTAAGTTGTTATACGTTTGGCCGCTGCGCTGCGGCCAGAAGATACATTAATGTCAGAGGAATCATTCCATTTCTAACATTGGCCACAGCGCAGCGGCCACTTTGCGCATTGGCCGGCCAGAACCCGAAGTGGCCGGCCAGAACTAGAAGTGGCCAAACTTCGGGTTCTGGCCGTAACATATATATGAAATGAGCTGACAGACCGGCTGAACACACTTGCCGTTCGGACACTTAGACGCATACACCTGTATAATATGTAGCATGGTTCCTCGCTTAGCAATTGTTTGTGAGAAATAATATTGTTGGAGTGCCGTTTATCACACGACACTCCTCACATTTTAACTCCATACTGATTGAGATGGCTAGCTGCACCCCACCTTTTTCTATATACTAGACTGGTGTGGGGGGGGCAAGCAAGGAACTGCTCTCAACCTCTATGGTTTTATTGAGACCACAACCAGTGGCAACTCAAAACTCATTAAGGACGATTAGCAGGTGAATCCCGCTAATTGCCGAAGCACTAGCGCAGTTATAACCATATGGCAGTGGTCTCACTGCTGCGATTGCCTCTGATCTACAGCGTTTCGCAATTAACGGCAATCGCAAAACGTGTTTCCTGCAGCATTTTCTTTCAACTCTGGAGTGATCGTGATTCAGTGCTTATCAAAGCACTAAACACAATCGCCGGGAATCACAGTGTACAGTAATTTTCAGGGCTGTGGAGTCGCTACAAAAATCAGACTCCTCAGTTTATGAAAGCACAACTCCGACTCCGAGTACCCTAAATGGCTCCGACTCCTTAGTCTAAAATTTAACAGGGCTGTGGATTTTGTACCCAAATCATCCGACTCCCGACTCCTCAGTTTATGAAATCAACGACTCCGACTCCAACTCCGGGTGCCAAAAATTGCCCCGACTCCAACTCCACAGCCCTGGTAATTTTACGGCGCTAATCGCGGTAAAATCATCCACGCAAAACGGTAGCGCTAAGGGCTAACGCTCTGAAACTTTCAGGTGTGACTGGGCCCTGAGTGTGTATCACCCATTTGTTGTTATTTACTGACATAATTCGATACTTGTAGGGCTTTTGCCTTCAGTGTTGCATCTAATTATTTCCTGTATCAAAGCTTTCGGGTGTGTGGGGTATCAGTCTGTGCTACCGCAGGCACTGTGGATTGTCTCAGGAACCGTGCCTCAGTCCGTGCTGTCTCTAGCACTTCCTCTCAGCTCTTAAAGATAAGCAACCGCATAATAACGTTTAAAGAAAAACATTTCTTTGTTATAACTGATACAAATCCTGCAATAAATCTGCAGTACGTCTGCTTCCTGCTTTCATGGAAGCTGACATAGTGTTAACATCCTGTGTTTACAAATTAGCTGCTCTGCCAAGACAGCTAGCTGACACAGTTGAGAGATCTAATTATACCTGTGATTAGTCGCAGATGAGGGAGAATTAGACAGGCCAACTCTCTAAATACATACAGGAAGCATTTCTCTACGGTTTCCTTCTGTCCTGTACAAGAGTTCAGGTCCAAATCTCCCCCTCCTACTCGTCTCTCTCTCTTCCTCTTTATGCTCTGACTCTCTTATCTCTTGGTCCTCAGTTTACCTCCCCCAATTCCCCCAGAGCTTCCTATTATTTCTCAGAATCTGCTCTCCTCTTCCACATTTCCCCTTGGACTATCTTGCATGACTATCATGTTCCCCTTCGATCCTCCTCCTGTATAGAATCCTATCATGTGCTGCACGTCTGCAGGATGTACAGCAGGTGGCAGCGCAGGGTACGCAGGTCAAGCACCATGCGTCATTTACCACCACTTCTACTTCTGAAATTACACTGACGTACATACAGCACACTCTATATTGATACTACATATCTATATACAGTACTGATAATCACCTGACCACACTACATTCTGTAATAATACAGAGAACATACATACCAATAATCATCATGCCACATTGAACAGGGACACTGATGTGAGAAAATACTTGTCCCCTCCCTGGCTTAACTCATCATTGAACATCTTTCACGTAACGATCTACAATCAAGGTAGGGGACACACTTGACTGTTTTCTTGCATGTTTTCTGCACAGAAAATCTGAGAACTGTGGAAGCCTTGTTGCCTTGTGGGAAATAACAGCTGTTTCAAGCTGCCAAAAAAGCAAGCAGCAGCTACTTCCACTGACATCACCTGCCAGCAGTGAAAATGTCACCATGTGATACATGTCAGAATGTAAATCAGGGAGAGGAAAGATTTTACAATGGGCAAACACTGACAATCATTTATACAAAATTATTGTAAAAATTAAGCGCTTTTGTTCATTACGTTATTTTCACTGGAGTTCCTTGTTAATGCTTTTATCTGCATCATGATGCTGCACATTTTGTCAGTGATCTCTATCAATTACATCACGTGATGCACTTCCTGACTGGAAGTGTGCGCATGACTTGGGGACAGACACAAGTGACATCTGACGTCACTTGGGTCCAATTTTGAGGGCATGCAGATTTCGCTGTCTGCACTATCTACCGCAGGGGTAAATCTGCATGCAATGATGCGCTGCGGTAGGCTCTTCTGCGGTGTGCAAATCGAACCCCACCGTGTGCGAATCTAGGCCATAGCTCCCAATTGTCCCTCGTTTGGAGGGACAGTCCCTCTTTGGGAACCTTGTCCATCTGTCCCTCTTTCCTCCTCATTTGTTCCTCTTTCTATGTAAATATATATATTTATCAACTGAAAAATGCGTTTGATTGACTCTAAACTTTATTCCCATGCTTTAAATTGATATATTACTAATTTTCAAATGTTAATATGAAGGAAAATAAACCAGGATAGAAAGGACCAGTGTCGTTTGAGTTATAAACCAACAACATTTTCTTATGAAATCTTTATGGTATTCATGACTAGGGGTGTGTCGGGGGAGTGATCAGGGGTGTGGCTTAAGTGTCCCCCTTTCTCATCTCAAAAAGTTAGGAGGTATGTCTAGCCTCAGACAACACAAAACCAAAACGTCACAAATTAACAACAACAACAAAACAACAACGTCAATGTCACCCCTGTGAAAAAGTAAATGTCCCCTATAGATCTTATCACTGCTTTATAGCAGTACTTCCTAGTATGAATGTCCCACTGCAGCATCTGTAGACACGCCCATTTTTGACGGTATTCCAGCTTTTGCATTGGCTGGCTGCTGTAGAAAGTGGAGAAGGTGGAGGGTGTGGCTATGGCTATGCTTCCATCCCAAGAAGAACTGATGCATGAGACTGTAGCAGAACTCTTTGTATTCTCTTTTTTAAATTGAGAACTGCGGATAATTATACATTTTAGCATTAGTTAATTCTCTAAAATTAAATAATTCTCTGCTTTGAGAAATTTTTGTACAGTGCAGAACTCAATGTTCCTCAAATGAACTTTACAGGTCCCCAAGGCAGCAAAGCATCCAACTGCCATCTCACTACCTCCACCATGTCTGACTGCTGTTACTGACGTTCTTACTGTGGAATGCTGCATGTGTGGCTAAAGTGATCCTGAGCCCGAGATCACAAACCCTGGATTTATTAAAGGACCACTACAGCGGAAAAAGTAAGCAGTTAAAATCTGAGCGATCTGAAAGGTTTTAGATTACGCAGGCTGCCTCCATAGAAGCGCAGCAGTGCACAAAATGGCTGTCAGGCATTTGTACCCAGCAGCCACCGCCACCAGTTGGGCCAGCTCTCCACCCACCGGTATGTGCATATTTATCCAGTTTATGGACATTGCATATTTGCACTCATGAAGTAACAGCAAGTTCTGAATAAAGGCAGCGTTTTGTAGCAGTACCAGCATCTTCTACTCTTTTTGACATGTTGCAGTACTACGAACACTAGAGCACGCTATGTGCACCAACCAAGAGAGGAAGCACGTTTAAAGGACACCCGAGGCGAAAATAAACTAATGAAATAAACGATTGTATCTATCTTTCTTCTCCTAAAAATTACTTTTTAAGATATTCCATAGTTTTTTTTATATTTAAATCTACATTTTAAGTTTTAACTGTTTTATTGTTTTTTGCTCAATGACACATTCATTGACGTGTGCCAGAGCTAAAATGTATAAACCATTGACCCTTTTTTATCTCGTTCCTGCTCTCAGAAGCCATTTTCTGCTAGGAAAGTATTTATAGTTGGAATTTCTTATCAGTGAGGGTCACACTGTAGTCACTTCCTGTCTGAGTCAGGACTGAGTCAGCCACTTACATACCTGATATTTAACTCTTTCAGGTAGAGAAAGAAAAAAAGGAACACTGCATAGTTATTTGTGTGCTTGGCACTGTACATACACATGTCTATCTCATCATGTCACATGTCACCTCGGGTATCCTTTAAGCCACCCCTGCCTGGGTAATCCTCTCACTATACATTGTAGTGCCAACCTGCTACTACTACTATTTGAATTGCCTTCATCATTATACTTGTGTCACTGTCACGGCGACATAGTCAGCCAGTACCGGAAGTGAGAAGACCGGAATCCCCCTCACAGACATCAAACACACAGATGTTCAGACATGGGAAAGTGTATTCCGTGCAGACTGGCTCGCCACAGCGGAGTCTACATTCCACAAGGTTGTGTCACTGGATCACTGTGAGCCATGTAAATGTAATAACCCATCAGCAGAACCAGAACTTGGCTCCACTCAGCACTCCTCATTAGATTGTCCTGCAGCTGGAGCTGAAGATGTGTTACACAGCCCTGAATTTACATAGAAAAATGTAAGACTGGATGGCGGGCGAGGAGGACGGATAAAAACTCAATAGAGAAGTGGTGGAGACAGGCAGACGTTTGATGTGGACGGGGTAGTGGGTGGCAAAGGTAAAAAGTAAAAAAAAAAAAAAAAAAAAGAGAGATTCTTGGCATCCAAAATGAATGGGGATTGTATTGTGTTCCCATGCACACTTTTATTCTGTTCTCTTGTGCCCAGGCCATGCCCACACACACAAGGCTTGCTTCAAAAACAGGTGCTAAAATGTGCAGTACCTGCTCATTTGGAGGCTGACACAGACGCACGTACTCAGGCAAATTATTATTCGGTAGGGACACACTCACAGCCAGGTCAATATCTGCAAGGAGTTTGTATGTTCTCCCCGTGTCTGCATGGGTTTCCTCTGGTTTCCTTCCACATCCCAGAGATACATACTAACCAGCAAGCTCACGGTGAACCAGAACTCATTGGAGTGTGTGAGTGGCTACAATGGTCCAAAAAGCCCTCTTACTAAAATGCATGGAAAACAAAAGTTTGCTTTCTTAAAACAGAAAGAATTTGTGATAATTCAGGTTGGAGTGAGCTTGAGATGTCTCCC
This sequence comes from Hyperolius riggenbachi, assembly GCF_040937935.1. Taxonomy (NCBI): domain Eukaryota; kingdom Metazoa; phylum Chordata; class Amphibia; order Anura; family Hyperoliidae; genus Hyperolius; species Hyperolius riggenbachi. The sequence goes on from NC_090648.1 coordinate 73,226,299, forward strand.
AGTGCATCACTGCTGAATATATGCAAATTAACCATTGTTGTCCTTAGAAGCTAAACACACCTCCAGAACCGCTGGCATGCAGTGATGTGTCAGCTTGTTAATTTGTACAGAGCCATAATAATCACACATGCATACAGACTGTTTCGAATTTGGTTGATCCTCATCAGTGCATGGCATGGATTAATTTGGCTCTATGGGGTAGGACTTGAAACGCCGAGAGGTACAGACTAACCAGCAAGCTCATGGTGACCCAGAACTCATTGGAGTGTGCAAGGGGCTACAGTGGTCCAAAAAGTGTTAATTAACTTACCCCTACATTGGCCCTAGACTACGATACATACACTACACGATACATACATAGACACAAGACTATGGTAGGAATTAGATTGTGAGCCCCTCTGAGGGACAGTTAACTGAGAACACAATATACTCTGTACAGCGCTGCGTAAGATGTTGGCACTATATATGTACTAAATAATAATACTATATATACAGTATATATAAAATACATACAAATATAAAAAACGTCACTTAAATGTATGCGCAATAATGGTTTAAATAAAATTAGGCAGGTGCATAAATTTGTTGTCATTTTATTGATTCCAAAACCTTAAGAACTAATTATTGGAACTCAAATTGGCTTGGTAAGCTCAGTGACTCCTGACCTACATACACAGGTGAATCCAATCAGAGCAGTTTCTAGGCGAAAATGCACCCAGGGCGAAGGTGTAAAAATTGCGACCCCCCCCCTCGGAGCAAGGTGTAGGTGCCCGCAGTATAGGTTAACCAGGTCTAGTTGCACTCAGTATAGGTAGCCAACAATAGGTATCCCAGTATAGGTAGCCAGCTATAGGTGAGCCAGTATAGTTGCCCCCGGTATAGGTTAGCCAGGTAGGTGCCTCCAGTATAGGTAGCCAGTATAGGTGCCCCCAGTATAGGTTAGATAGGCAGGCACCCCCGGTATAAGTTAGATAGGTAGGTGCCCCAGTAAAGGTTAGCTAGGTGGGTGCCTCTAATATAGGTAGCCAGAATGGTTGCCCCCAGCATAGGTTAGATACGAAGGTGCCCTCAGTATAGGTTAGTTAGGTAGGTGCCTCCAATATAGGTAGCCAGTACAATTGCCACCTGTATAGGCTAGGTAGGTAGATAGGTGCCCCCAATACAGGTTAGATAAGTAAGTGGCCCCAGTATAGGTTAGATAGGTAGCTGCCCCCCAGTATAGGTTAGATAGGTAGCTGCCCCCCAGTATTGGTTAGATAGGTAGCTGCCCCCCAGTATGGGTTAGATTAGGTAGGTGCCCCCCAGTATAGGTTAGATTAGGTAGGTGCCTCCCAGTATAGGTTAGATTAGGTAGGTGCCCCCCAGTATAGGTTAGATAGTTAGCTGCCCCCATAATGGAGGGGGGAGCCACGGGGAGGGCAGCCCGACCTCTCCCTCCCTCCCCTTTCCCGGCCGCCCTCCGTGCTCCCCCCTCAGATGCAGAGTGAGCAGGAAGCGCTGTATACAACTCCCCTCCCTGCGTTCCAATCGCTGCTCTCTCGCCGACGGTCTTTTCCTCTCTGCATACACGCTGATACACACGCTGCTTCCGGCTAAACAGGAAGCAGCGTGTGTATCAGAATGTATGCAGAGAGGAGACTGGCGGCGAGAGAGCAGCGATTGGAACAGGGAGGTATGTTGTGTACAGCGCTTCCCTGCGCGTTCACTCTGCACTCCGAGGGGGGAGCACGGAGGGCGGCCCGGGAGAGGAAGGAAGGGAGAGGTCGGACTGCCCTCCCCGTGGCTCCGGCTCTCCCCTCCATTACAGCGCCCCCCCCTCCCTACAGCGCTCAGGGCGGAGGCACGGCCCTAGAAACGGGCATGGTTTGCCTGTCAGTGCCACTGTCTGTAACCACGACTTAGTCTCTGACTGAGGGGGTCTCCGGTGGTAGTTACAATATCACCACAGGGCCCCTCAGCCAGACCCCCACTCAGTGCAGGTTACAGTGGTACTGACAGGCGAACAAACCTTTCTTAACTAGAGAGCCACCCCCAAGTGGCACTTGCAGACCCTCCAACAACCCTCAGCCAGAGAAACCACCACCCCTCCCCCGCCCCCCCAAAGTAGTTGTGGCAGCCACCCTAGCACCCCAGGGCCCTGCCCTGATGCCTCAGCCAGATCAGGGAGTTGCACACAAATTCATTATTTATTGAAATAATACATACTGCAGGGCAGAGAGCGACCCCCCTCCTCCCCCCTCCCTGATAGCGGACACATCGGTGCGGAGGACAGAGGCAGAGGGGACAGCACAGCAGCAGTGTCTGTGACCACCTGCTGAAGAGGCGCCGAACCAGGGGGGAAAGCACACAGGGCGGGTCACCAGGCAGGGGAACACAGACAGACGCATCGCCGTGGCGTGAAGACAGCCAGGACTCCACGGCGCTCTTCCTCTCCTGCAATACCGCTACAGACGTCAAGTGACTCATCACGCGGTGACGTCAGAGCGGAAGGAGAATGCTGCAGGACGCCCAGGAGCCAGGAGTGTGGGAAGGATGGTGATCGCGCTGGCGTACTTTCCTTCGCCTGCACCGCGCATCACCTGCGGTCAGTGTCTTCCTGCCGGCGCCCCACTTCCTGTCCTGCCAGTCTGCGCTCGCCCAGCCCGCACGGTGGAAAAACCGGCCCTGAATCCAATTATGAAAAAGAATATTAAGGGGGTCAACTGTAAGTTTCTCTTTTTTTTATATTTTCTCTGAAGAGTAGCAACATGGGGATCTCAATACAACTCTTAAATGACCTGAAGACAAAAGATTGTTCACCATCATAGTTTAGGGGAAGGATACAGAAAGCTCTCTCAGAGATTTCAGCTGTCTGTTTCCACAGTTAGGAACATATTGAGGAAATGGAAGACCACAGGCTCAGTTCAAGTTAAGGCTCAAAGTGGCAGACCAAGAAAAATCTCAGATAGACAGAAGCAATGAATGGTGAGAACAGTCAGAGTCAACCTACAGACCAGCACCAAAGACCTATAACATCATCTTGTTGCAGATGGAATCACTGTGCATCGTTCAACTATTTGGCACACTTTACACAAAGAGATGCTGTATGTGAGAGTGATGCAGAGGAAGCCTTTTCTCTGCCCACAGCACAAACAGAGCCGATTGAGGTATGCTAAAGCACATTTGGACAAGCCAGCTTCATTTTGGAATAAGGTGCTGTGGACTAATGAAACTAAAATTGAGTTATTTGGGCATCACAAGGGGCGTTATGCATGGAGGAAAAAGAACACAGCATTCCAAGAAAAACACCTGCTACCTACACTAAAATATGGTGGTGGGATCCATCATGCTGTGGGGCTGTGTGGCCAGTGCAGGGACTGGGAATCTTGTCAAAGTTGAGGGACACATGGATTCCACTCACTATCAGCAGATTCTGGAGACCAATGTCCAGGAATCAGTGACAATGCTGTGCCAGGGCTGGATCTTTCAACAAGACAACGACCCTAAACATTGCTCAAAATCTACTAAGGCATTCATGCAGAGGAACAAGTACAACATTCTGGAATGGCCATCTCAGTCTCTAGATCTGAATATGATTGAAAATCTGTGGTGTGAGTTAAAGAGAACTTGAATAATAATAATAATAATTGCAGTATTTGTATAGCGCCTTTCTCCTGTCGGACTCAAAGCGCTTGCGAGGCAGCCACTAGAGCGCACTCAGTAGGCAGTAGCAGTGTTAAGGAGACTTGCTCCTTACTGAAATAGGTGCTGGTTTACTGAACAGGCAGAGCCAAGATTTGAACCCAGGTCTCCTGTGTCAGAGGCAGAGCCGTTAACCATTACACTATCCAGCCACTGCTTGAACTAGAGATGTTTTGTAAAGAGGAATGGTCCAAAATACCTTCAACCAGAATCCAGACTCTCATTGGCACCTACAGGAAGCGTTTAGCGGCTGTAATTTCTGCAAAAGGAGAATCTACTAAATATTGATTTCATTTATTTTTTGTGGTGCCCAAATTTATGCACCTGCTTAATATAGTTTAAACAATTATTGCACACTTTCTGTAAATCCAATAAACTTCATTTCACTTCTCAAATATCACTGTGTGTGTCTCCTATATGATATATTTAACTGATATTTTTTATCGTAACAACCAATGATTTATACAGGAAAATCATGACAATTAACATGGTTGCCCAAACTTTCGCATTCCACTGTATTACTCCATATGCAGGACATCCACTAACTGGGCAGAGCAGGAGCCAGATCGCAGCTACCTCTTCAAAACAACCTAACAAGACCTTGCTCCTCAAAACTGGTCACCCCCCATTATCCCCATAAGGGATGGATGACTATACCATCTAAAGGCAGTTCCAGCTCAGAAACAGCTCTGCCTTCTGAGGAGCTCCAGAACTGAAACAAGCAAAACACTATTGTCAGCAGTGGATCATCTAGTGGATCATCTAGTGGTCATTTAGTACTGCACCAAAGAGACTACTAAAAAGTATGTACAGGTAATCCTCGACTTACGAAAACCCCAACGATATGAATGGCCGAAAATGGCAAATTTTACTCTATGGGGAAAAAGTCAAAAATCATGTAAAAAAATACCTGAGGTGACACAATGCGGGCCAGAGGTGGCACAGAGGGGGACACTGAGGGAACAGGGGACAGAGGCGACACACTGCGGGGCAGAGGTGGCACAGAGGGGGACACTAAGGGAACAAGGGACAGAGGTGACACACTGTGGGGCAGAGGTGGCATAGAGGGGAACACTGAGGAAACGAGGGACAGAGGTGACACAATGCTGGGCAGAGGTGGCATAGAGCTGTACATTGAGGGACTGGGGACAGAGGTGACACAATGGAGGGACAGAGGTGGCATAGAGGGGTACATTGAGGGACTGGGGGACAGAGGTGACACTAAGGGGACAGAGGTGACAAAGTGAGGAGGGGGGCAAAGGTGGCACAGAGGAAGACACTGAAGGCCAAGGGGAACAGAGGTGACAGAGGTAACACGGTGGGGGGGGGGGGTGACACAGTGTGGGGGGAGGGGGCAGAGGTGGCACAGAGGGGGACACTGAAGGCCAAGGGGAACAGAGATAACAGAGGTAACGGTGGGCGGGGGGGGGAGGTGACACAGTGTGGGGGGAGGGGGCAGAGGTGGCACAGAGGGGGACACTGAAGGAACAGGGGACAGAGATAACAGAGGTAACGGTGGGTGGAGGGGGGGGAGGTGACAGTGTGGGGGGGAGGGGGAAGAGGTGGCACAGAGGGGGACACTGAAGGAACAGGGGACAGAGATAGCACAATATCCAAACTTCAGAACGGATTCAAGTTAAGAATGAACCTACAGTCTTTATCTTGTTTGTTAAGTGGGACTACCTGTATTTTAAATCAGAGAGGAATGACTAGCAAACTTTTCAAAGCCATGGCTTCATTTTCTGACCAACAGTGGAAATATAAGTGCAGAAATCTGACCCGCTGTTAGGAACAACCCTCCACTGCTTTTGTCACCTTATTCTTTAATATATTGTGCTGTGCTCCTTACAATCTGCAGGCACCAGGGTCTGACATCTCCCTGTGCCAGCATTTTCCTGTGAATGCCCACCACTCACAATACTGTGGAGCTGTTGGAGATAGCAGCAGAATAAGAGAAGGTTAGCGTGTCAGAGTGAGTCATGCATGGATTCAGCTGCACGACTGTCGGATGTTATAAATACACAGCACAGCTAGAGGCTCCTGCATACTAGAGCTCTGAGCTGCACACCGAGGCATATGTCTGCAGCTCTGCTCATTATTTCAACAAGCAGCCATTTTCTAGGAGACCAGACTCCACTGCCTGATGAATAATGTTTAATAAAGTCTCATTGGCCAAAGCCATTTCTCATTATTCTACCACTTTTGTACTTCTAGCACCATAGCACTCCCACATTGGAAGGGTATGCAATGATCCCTGGGATTCATATATCAGGGCTGGGGGCTACAGAGGCTATCAGAGAAGGGCTGGAATAGGCCAATGAGCTGACATGAGGGGTGAAGGGCAGCTCATTCATAGAATCTGTTCAGAGAGGGATCTATTAGCTGCCCACACATTGCACACCGATTTCCAATATATTTCAGGATGCCACCTGCTGGGCCCATGGTGAGTGTGGATGTGGTGCAGTTCACCTATGTGCCAGTGCACCTCCTCCAGCCTCCCATGTCTTCTCTTCATCACCCCTGGGAGCATCTTTACCCTTTGACCTGATGACCCGTGCGTGACCTTGTACATGCCGAAGGTTGTATTTTAGTTTTCTCCCCGTTTTGAGAATTGCCCTGCCTTTCTTCAATTATCGAGGAGTTTTCTACTGAGCTGGAGAGTGACCCAGAAAGTGGGTTTCTTCCGTTGGCTATAAAATTGGTTGCAATCGTTAGTAACCAATAAAGTGTGAGTAAAACACTACTCTTGCTACTGCTTAAGGTGTTTATTGTAGGTCGCACTATTGGCTCCTGGTATTTTCCCTATTGTTTTCCCAGTTACACGGTTCTTCTGGGATTAGCTACTAAGCTTTGTACTATCCCTGCTCAACATAGTTCCACAAAACTGAGCAATACTGAGCCCCAATATTGTGTGTAAAAGTCTGAGAAGGTCCCCAGTAGTATCATACCCTGGACTTTGCACCAATATAGACACTGGGGTTAAGTACCAGTGTGTTATAAGGATGCACAGGCAGCTAGCAGATGACCACCTGACCACCCGTTGCAGTAAATACTGAAGACCAAACACCAAAATACCATTAAAATATTTTATTCTGAAAAGTGCATTTATATACAAGATGAAAATGTAGCTTCAAGCAACAATAACCACAGGACACCACAATAAATCATAACCCAGAAACACTGCACCCTAACTAGAAAAACAAATACGATATATACGGATATAGAGAAAACGCAATACCAAGTCAGCAAGCAAATAGTGTTGGTATTCGAATTTGGCACAGCCGATTCGGAACACCCAAATACTCCCGACTGCCGCTGTACAGCACCGAAAATGCGGACAGGGTCAGAAGGAGTTCACGGACTTGCGAGTCATATAAGACAGTGAACTCCTGCTGACCCTGTCCAGTTCTTTGGTGCTGAACAGCAGCAGTCAGGAGTATTAAAGTGTTCCGAATCAAATTCAAACACCTACACTACAGGCAAATACAAATAGCAGGTCAAACCAGATAATCAAAAAGCATAGTCGGTACAAGAACACAGAGCACTTACAGAGTACGGAGCAAAACTCAGCAACACAGGGTCTGGCCACTGAATACTCTTCCAACTTCTCAAGCAAAGAAAATGAAGGAGATCCTCAGGTGTTGCTTGATTAATGAGCTACACCTATTGTGGTGTAAAACTGGCCTTAAAGTCTCTGCAAAGTGCTGTATAAAATGTTGCCACTATATACCTTCAATCTAGGCAGGGGTGTAACAATAAACCCTGCAAAAGACACAGCCGCAGGGGGGCCCAGAAGCCACAAGGGGCCCGTCCTAGGAGACACATGACTAAGGGCAAGGAGAGAAGGAACTTTCTGCTCTCTGCACAATTGTTCGCATGACTGAATCTGCTCAGCCACTGATAATGAATCATACAACGTTGTAGACAGTCCCTATTCAGTGTTCAGCAGGGTTTTGTGTACAGCGCCCAGCCCCCAACCTCTCTACCCCTCCCCAAGTGCTGTGTACTGTAGTGATGCTGGAGAAGTCTGCAGAGCAAGTTCTGCTCCATCAGAGATGGACAGAATGAGTGTAATAAGCTGAGGCTGAGAGCACACTCATCTGTCGTTTTTGTGTATGTGTTTTCTGAGGGAAGACATCCAAAGTTTTACAGGGGGGCTTAGTGATTTCTAGTTACGCCCCTGAATCCAGGAAATAAATGGATGGTCAATCGACCATTATCCCCCATTTGCACAGAATTTTCTCAGTGCATGGGGGTTTCAATAATGGATTGTAAAGGGGACTGGCAGCGTCTTTGAACAATGATTCCACCATCTAACATACTTCCTTAAACATTCCAGACTTTACAATTTGAGCTGGATGATGAAAGCTGTATTCACTAGAAAAGCAGAGTCTTTATAACATTGTCTCATAAAGTATGAATGATCTGAAATGAGGAGAGAATATCCTGCAGAGGGTGTCAGAAGGGTGCCCCGTGTGATCACAGGCAAGACTAAGGCCAGCCATGTTGTTCCTTGCCTGTAACGCCAGCCCTGCAGAGATCAGAGACTTCTGGACGTAAACTTCCCCCTCACGTTACTGCAACAACCACACTCTCATTAGCTCAATAACTCCTCCATTACCTTTAATTAACAGCAGATTAAATACATTTTACAAATGTATGACCGAGTCATGCATGGGTAGCTTAAAGTGTACCTGATGTGAAAATAGTGCCCCAAATGGGTACTTAACTCAGGAGAGGAAATCATCCAGATAATCCAGGGGCTTCATCCTCCTCCCTCTACCCCGCCGTTCCAGAGCTAGACCCCTCCGAAATGTACGAAGAGTTCTTTTTTCAATACAAATGGGACACCTAGGCATGTTCTTTGCTTAATGACATGGCCTCTGCGTCCTCTCTGCACCGCTTCCTGCCCCCCCTGCTTCGCTGCCCCTCCATCCCAAAAGCTACAGACAACAGCTTGGCGGTAGACCATTGGGGAAGGGGCATGCCTTGCAGAGAGCAACTCCTGCAAAACGCCCCTTCTCCACCCATCAGCGCTTCTACCCCGCCTTTATCTTGCCCCTTCCCTGCCTCTATCCTGCCTGCCTTTCTGCCCTGTGATGAGAAGCAGAGAGGCAAGCTGTAGCGTCGTGACCACAGAGTTGCAGGCATTTGTTTTTAAAGATTAACAAAACTATAGGAGAATTTGGCACAGAAGGTAATGGACGATCAGGTAGCCCCCCTCCCCCAGATCAGGTAGTATGTTTTTTGGTTTTTTTAAGTTATTTACCCGGCTCGAGTTCTCTTTACCTGTTTGTATTTCACTCCATGTAAAAGTGAATAGTCATGGTCTAGGAAAATGCATTTCCGCAGACTTTAAATCAACTTGCTGTATCCAAATGCTAAGAAGTAAAGCAAGCCTGAGGAACCTGAGCAAACATTATACAGGTTGCCGTTGGGATCAATGTTATTTTTCTTTGTGCCCGCCTCTTCCTGCCTCACTGAGCTGCTCCCATTGGCTGACTTATCTCCATCTCTAGTCATGTGTCATGGTGACAGGATTAGTGGGTACCAGTCTTTAATTAGCCTAGTACAACTGTTTTGTTAGATAAAACTTCAGCACAGGGCCTCATATTTGGAAAGTACATCAGAGATCAGCCAGCCATATTACTTTAGATCACAGGTGTAGGCCTGGAGGGCCAGATCCATGCCAGTGGACTAAGAAAGAGAGGAACGTGGTCTACCAGACAGACCACACCTTTCCTGATTGAGACCCATCAATTAATTTGAGCTGTACTAAAAATGTGTGAGGACCTTGGCCCTAGAAGGACCAGTTTGACAGTTATATTTACCTGCGGTGTCCTGTCCCAAAAAGCCGCCCGAAGACCACCACATCTCTTCATTTCCGGCGCCTGGCCCTGCCACCCCTCTCTCCTCCCCCCCAAAAAACGCCAAGCTATTTACTGCAGTAGGGGAGGCGAGGCCAGGCGCAGGAAGTGGAGAGATGTAGGGTCTTCGGGACAAGTGACCGCAGGTAAATATAACTTTTCATTACAGTAGCACTACAGGATTTTGTATTTTAGGATGGAGATCCACTTTAAGGATTACTACTATTCGATGCACATATTCGGGTGTTCATTATCAGCATAGCACCAATAAAAAGCTAATAAGATGGATGAAGGAGGGCACCGTAGTGGGCCCTTCTGGCCCCGGTGCGGTCGCAACCTCTGCATCCCCTAATGCTATGCCACTGCTAAGGGCGATTTTACATGCAATTCCGATTTTCATTTGGTACTGCATGCTGCATTTTTTCTGCGTTTTTCTTCGTTTTGATAGCATCCAGGGAAAATCGGAATCACAAATCAGAAACAAAAATCGGAATCGCAAATTAAATTTGCAGTGTGCGGGGGGTCTAACTTGTACTTGAATTGGTGGATCTCTGTAATCAGCTCCCAAATTGCATGTCAAGTATCTTATACCATTTGTAAGTGTAACCTGGTGCTACCTCCTTGTCTGACACACCCCTTGTTAACATTGTATGTATCCCTATTTATTGACCAGCGAAGCATGACGTGTTGTCACCTTACCAATACAATAAATAATGATAATAATCATCACTTGTTTCAGCTACAAATCAGCACTACACAAAGAAATGGAAGAAGGAGAAACATTTGCGGAGGAAACAGTAATTCTCACCGAATCAGGTAAAAGGGGTGCAGGATTCCTTATGGAAAAATGGTGCCGCCATAAGCGCCTATTGTAAAAGCTGCGATTTGGGACAAAGAAAGGAAATTTGGGCGCATGGCGGTGCCCACTACTTACCTACTTTGCCACAAAATCGCAGCTTTTATAATGGCTCTGATATGCGGCAAGGAAGTTACATTTTGAAGCCAGGAAGCACCTGATTTGTGGCAACCACAGTATATTTTGTCGTCCAACAGCATCCCAAGCGCCGGGGACTAGCGGTCATCCGAATTGCGGCATTGCATAGCGGGCACAGAGTTAAAGGGAAACTTAATTGTACTAAAATAAAAAAGTTTCACTTACCTGGGACTTCCCCAAGCCCCAATATCAGCTAGCAGTCATAGGTGGCCCCAATATGGTCCAGTAATCATAGGTGGCCCCAAATATTAGCCAGCAGTCAATATGTGGCCCCCAATATTATCCAGTAATCATAGCTGGCCCCCAATATCAGCCAGCAGTCATATGTGGCCCCCAATATTATCCAGTCATCATAGCTGGGCCCCAATATCAGCTAGCAGTCATAGGTGGCCCCCAATATTGTCAGGTAATCATAGCTGTGCCCCAATATCAGCCAGCAGTCATATGTGGCCCCCAATATTATCCAGTAATCATAGCTGGGCCCCAATATCAGCCAGCAGTCATATGTGGCCCCCAATATTATCCAGTAATCATAGCTGGGCCCCAATATTAGCCAGCAGTCATAGGTGGCCCCAATATTGTCCAGTAATCATAGGTGGCCCCCAATATTAGCCAGCAGTCATATGTGGCCCCCAATATTATCCAGTAATCATAGGTGGCCCCAATATCAGCCAGCAGTCAATATGTGGCCCCCAATATTATCCTGGAATCTTAGCTGGGCCCCAATATCAGCCAGCAGTCATATGTGGCCCCCAATATTATCCAGTAATCCTAGCTGGGCCCCAATATCAGCCAGCAGTCATATGTGGCCCCCAATATTATCCAGTAATCATAGCTGGGCCCCAATATCAGCCAGCAGTCATAGGTGGCCCCCAATATCCAGTAATCCTAGCTGGGCCCCAATATTAGCCAGCAGTCATAGGTGGCCCCCAATATTATCCAGTAATCATAGCTGGGCCCCAATATCAGCCAGCAGTCATATGTGGCCCCCAATATTATCCAGTAATCATAGCTGGGCCCCAATATTAGCCAGCAGTCATAGGTGGCCCCAATATTATCCAGTAATCCTAGCTGGGCCCCAATATCAGCCAGCAGTCATATGTGGCCCCCAATATTATCCAGTAATCATAGCTGGGCCCCAATATTAGCCAGCAGTCATATGTGGCTCCCAATATTATCCAGTAATCATAGCTGGGCCCCAATATCAGCCAGCAGTCATATGTGGCCCCCAATATTAGCCAGTAATCCTAGCTGGGCCCCAATATTAGCCAGCAGTCATAGGTGGCCCCCAATATTATCCAGTAATCATAGCTGGCCCCCAATATCAGGAAGCATATGTGCCCCCCAATATTGTCCAGTAATCATAGCTGGGCCCCAATATCAGCCAGGAGTCATAGGTGGCCCCCAATATTAGCCAGTAATCATAGCTGGGGCCCCAATATCAGCCAGCAGTCATATGTGGCCCCCAGTATTGTCCAGTAATCATAAGTGGCCCCCAATATTAGACAGCAGTCATATGTGGTTCCCAAAACTGTCCAGTAATCATATCTGGGCCCCAATATCAGCCAGCAGTCATAGGTGGCCCCCAATACTGTCCAGTAATAATAGCTGGCCCCATTATCGGCCAGCAGTCATATGTGGCTTCCAATATTATCCAGTAATCATAGCTGGGCCCCAATTTTAGACAGCAGTCATAGGTGACCCCAAATACTGTCCAGTAATCATAGCTGGCCCCCAGTATCAGCCAGCAGTCACATGTGGCTCCCAACACTGTCCAGTAATAATAGCTGGGCCCCAATATCAACCAGCAGTCATAGGTGGCCCCTAATATTGTCCAGTAATCATAGCTAGCCCCTTTCAGGAGCCCCAATATATTCTAATATGACCCAGCAGGAAGTGAAGACTTTCTCCACCTAATAATAGAAACATTTTAACAATTACTTTGCAGGTTTTTGGATCAATTATGTTCTACAGCGTCTCCTGGCCTTACTAAGGCCCGGTTCACATGGCAACGGATGGAAAACTGATCCGTGTAAAAACTGGTCTGTGGAAATGCAAAATTGCTGCAGACTCAAATTTGTGGTCCATTCAACAGAACATACCAAACGGATGCGTTCGAACAGAGCAATGTGAACAGCGACTTGGCGGCCGATCCACCATCCGATTCGATTATTATATTTGAATCAGATAAAAATCAGTGCCGCAAAGTGCGTGCCCAACGACAATGCGACCAATTTTGAAAATTGGATATCCCACTCTAGACCACATCTACACACAGCGGATTCTTGTGAGCTGCATGAGTCCGATAGAAGGTACTGTTCAACTAGTGTATGCTGTGGTGCGGGACATCGTAGCTAAAGGTGGACACTAAGAGTCCAGAGTGGGTTATTGGAGTGTTATTCCTGCATTGGCCCGCAGGCATAGGTGGCTTTCTGCCAGCAGTCATAGCTGGCCCCCAATTATCAGCCAGTTGCTGGTCCTCAATATTGGCAATCAGTAGTAGATGACCCCCCCCCCCCCCCCCCCAAATCTGCCAGCAGTTATAGGTGGACCCAATACCAGCCAGCTCCAAATACTGTCCAGTAATCATAGCTAGGCCCAAATATTAGACAGCAGTCATAGGTGGCCCCCAATATTGTCCAGTAATCATAGCTGACCCCCAATATCAGCCAGCAGTCATAGCTGACCCCCAATACTGTCCAGTAATCATAGCTGACCCCCAATATCATCCAGCAATCATAGGTGACCCCCAATACTGTCCATTTATAATAGCTGACCCCCAATATCAGCCAGCAGTCATAAGTGGCTCCCAATACTGTCCAGTAATCATAGCTGGGCCCCCAATATCAGCCAGCAGTCATAGGTGGCCCCCAATATTATCCAGTAATCATAGCTGGGGCCCCAATATCAGCCAGCAGTCATAGGTAGCCCCCAATACTGTCCAGTAATCATAGCTGGCCCCCAATATCAGCCAGCAGTCATATGTGGCTCCCAATACTGTCCAGTAATCATAGCTGGGCCCCCAATATCAGCCAGCAGTCATAGGTGGCCCCCAATACTGTCCAGTAATCATAGCTGGGCCCCCAATATCAGCCAGCAGTCATAGCTGACCCCCAAGCCAGCAGTTATAGATTGTCCCAATATCAGCCAGCAGTTATAGATTGTCCCAATATCAGCCAGCAGTTATAGGTGCCACAACCTCTGTCAGTGTTAATCACTGCCTCTGTCACCGGTCAGCAAGTACTACTAGAAACATACTATGGGGTAAACCAGAAAACTGTAGTACCTTTTTGGGGGAAGGATGATTAAGGGCTGGTGCACACCAAAACCCGCTAGCAGATCCGCAAAATGCTAGCAGATTTTTAAACGCTTTTTTTTATTTTTATGAGGCGTTTTGCTAGCGTTTTGCGGATTGCTGCTGCGGTTTTCAGTATAGTAGATTTCATATATTGTTACAGTAAAGCTGTTACTGAACAGCTTCTGTAACAAAAACGCCTGCAAAACCGCTCTGAAGTGCCGTTTTTCAGAGCGGTTTGCGTTTTTCCTATACTTAACATTGAGGCAGAAACGCATCCGAAATCCAAAAAATGCCTCACCCAGGCATTTTTCGTTTCTGCAAAACGCCTGCCGCTCTGGTGTGCACCACCCATTGAGATACATTGACCAAGCAGATCCGCAGCCGCAAGCGGATCTGAAAACGCCCAAAAAGCCGCTCGGTGTGCACCAGCCCTAAAAGCAGGAAATGCACTTAGGAACACCGAAAAGCTGGAACAATGGAGCTTTGTCGCACTATATTTGACCCTTATGCCACTATCCACTTTTCTCACCACAATTTTCCATCACCCGCCTTCAAGGGCCACATGATTGTGTTTGATCAGAGGTGATTAATCTTGCTGATCAGAGGTATCTGACAAAAATGTCAAGATTAGCATTATGCTTGTTTCAGGTGTGCGATCCAGACACACCTGAATTATGAGGGCTGCCAAGCAACATGTATTGTTTAAAAGGTAAATGTCAGCCTCCATATACCTCTTGCTTTAGGTTGCCCTTAAATGAGTTCCAGTTATTATTATTTAGTATTTATATAGCGCTGTACAGAGTATATATATTCTTGTCACTATCTGTCACTCAGAGGAGCTCACAATGTAGTCCCTATCCTAGTCACATGTCCATGTATGTATTGTGTACGTATCATAGTCTAGGGCCAATTTTAGGGGGAAGCCAATCAACTTATCTGTATGTTTTGGGATGTGGGAGGAAACTGAGTGCCCGGAGGAAACCCACACAGACACAGAGAGAACATACAAACTCCTTGCAGATGTTGCCCTGGCTGGGATGCGAACTAAGGACCCAGTGCTGCAAGGCGAGAGCGCTAACCACTACGCCACCGTGCTGCCCAGTTCCAACGGTGAACCTTGTGCAGCTGTTTCCAAACAAGAGGTTAAAGAACAACTGAAGAGAGGGGGATATGAAGGCTGCCATATTTATTTCCTTTTAACCACTTGCCGACCGCACGCTTATACCGTGCGTCGGCAAAGTGGCAGCTGCAGGACCAGCGACGCAGTTCTGCGTTGCCGGCTGCAGGCTAATTAATCAGGAAGCAGCCGCTCGCGCGAGCGGCTGCTTCCTGTCAATTCATGGCGGGGGGCTCCGTGAATAGCCTGCGGGCTGCCGATGGCGGCTCGCAGGCTAAATGTAAACACAAGCGGAAATAATCCGCTTTGTTTACATTGTACAGCGCTGCTGCGCAGCAGCGCCGTAAGGCAGATCGGCGATCCCCGGCCAATCAGCGGCCGGGGATCGCCGCCATGTGACAGGGGACAGCCTGTCACTGGCTGCACAGAACGGATAGCGTCCTGTGCAGCCCGGATCACCAGGGGGGCCAGGTAGGAGAGGGAGGGGGGGAGGGGATTTCGCCGCGGAGGGGGGCTTTGAGGTGCCCCCCCCCCCGCAACACCCGGCAGGCAGGAGCGATCAGACCCCCCCAGCACTTCATCCCCCTAGTGGGGAAAAAAGGGGGGCGATCTGGTCACTCTGCCTGCACCCTGATCTGTGCTGGGGGCTGCAGAGCCCACCCAGCACAGATCAGCTAAAACAGCGCTGGTCCTTAAGGGGGGGTAAAGGGTGGGTCCTCAAGTGGTTAAACAATACCAGTTGCCTGGCAGCCCTGCTGAACTATTTGGCTGCAGTGGTTTGTAAATAACACCAGAAATAAGCATGCAGCTAATCTTGTCAGATCTGTCAATAACGTCCGAAACACCCGATTTGCTGCATGCTTGTTCAGGGTCTGTGACTATTTAGTATTAGAGGCAGAGGATTAGCAGGATAGCCAGGCAACTGGTTTTGTGTAAAAGGAAATAAATATGGCAGCCTCCATAGCCCTTTCACTTCAGTTGTCCTTTAAAATGACCTTTGCACTTTATCTCACATAACGTAATTCATTCAGATTTAAAATGAGAGATATTTATTTTATACGGGATTTCCTGAAAACAAAATCACTTTGCCCTTTTACAGACAGAAGTTGTTAAACTTTTGATGATGCAAGAGCGTTACCAGCCAGATCCTAATTACGCAAACATTTTCCCCCACTTTACTTTATTATGATAGTTGGGATAGTGCTAATAACAGTGTTTACATCCAAAAGATAAGTGTGAAGAACTGCCTGTCACTTTCTTATATTTACCGCTAGTTCATCACTGCACTTCTACTACTAGGTATCCTAAAACACACTGCCTCTATGTATTGGTTGTATACTACCCATCCTCTTGTTACCCCCCCCCCCCCCCCATTCCCTTTAGATTGTAAACTCGCCAGGGCAGGGCTCTCTCCCCCTTTTGTGTCTTAGAAATCATTATACATTTTATTTATCATGTTACTTTTATCACTGTCATTACCAATTCTGTATTTTGTATCATTCTTGTATTTTGTCTCCAATTATGTATCTTGTATATTAGTGTACACCATTGTCTGTATTATTATGTACCCCATGTTTGTTTCTTATGTTGTACCGCGCCGCGGAATATGTTGGCGCTTTATAAATCAATAATAACAATAATCACTTGGTGCCCATATTTCAATAAAGCCACATTGCTTGGGAATTATGAGCGCAGCAAAAATAAGCTACGTTTCTAGGGTAGCAAAACAGAGGGATCCGACAGGTTTTGGACTAATCCATCACCTATTGGGGGATTCTCCGTGTTTTCTTTGTTTTAAAAAAAACATTCCCTGAACAGCAGTTGCTAAGTCTAACTACCATTAGGGAGGGGGCTAGTATCTTACCTTTTTGGCATTTAGACTTGGCAAGTGCCGCTCAGAAAATGCTGTTGAAAACAAAGAAAACCCTTAGAATCCCCCATGAGGAGATGGTCTAGTCCAAAACCTGTCAGATCTGTCGGATATCACTTTAAGTGACAGCTCCATAGGAGGAAATTAATTTGCAGTGCATTTTACTTAGAAAGAAATGCGGTACTGCCAGATTTTTAACTGCTTACTTTTTTCGCTGTAGTGGTCCTTTAATATCACCCTTCAAAATTTTCCTGCAACCTTCATAAATTCAAAACAAGCGCAGTTCACTCTATGTAGCATAGATCTCCAGCTTTGTATGGTATTTTTTTTTTATAATAAAACATCTTTTCCTTTGCTTTCTAACCTGATCTATAGCAGATCTCAAAAAGACCATGCAATAAATCAGAGCATGCCAGTCGTGGGCATCCTACAGTGTGCCAGCTCTTGGAAAACTACAATTCCCAGCACACACCTGGGCTTAGAAGGTCTGATGCACCAACCCAACACCACTCAGGAAAAAACACACACACATATCTATGGCTGTTTATCAGAGGCAGTGATAACTTTATGACACAGATCTGAAGGGGAGGAGCCGAGAATGAGGATGTGACAATGGAATGTACCAGATCTCTCCTGCAAGCGATCTACCTACACCTACAGTACATACTCTCCTAACATCACAGAACCTGATCCTTATAGCAGAGAATCACAGGCAATCATGCCTTGTAGGGCAGCCCCATACGCAGCACAGAACGCTCTGCTGCTTTCTCCAGCCGTGCTGGGAATTTGTCAGGCTTCCTCCGCCTTGACTTGTCCAAGGTCACAAGAAGCTGACACAAGGATTCGAACCGGCAACTGCAGCCTCCAGCAAAGTCTCAAGTATCAGCAGCAGCAGCAGTCAGAGCTCCCATCACTGTGCTAAGCCTTTATACCCCTCCTTCATGTACAATGTACAATGCAATATACAAAGCAGATGATTCATCAGCAGCCCTTCACAGTGTCAGTGTGGCCTAGTTTCCCACAGACCTACAAGGCTCCCAATATGCCATCACTTCCATTCCTCCACAGTCAGAGGAGAACGAGCTGTATGTCCCAATACATACACCTCAATATATATTCATACCTACGCAGGCTATACCTCAATATAGGCAATGCCATATACACAACATCAAGGTGTGCATGCAATGAGCCTTTGTTATCATTAATTGGAATTTTAACTTAAAGAACAACTGAAGTGAGAAGTATATGGAGGCTGCCATATTTTTTCCTTTTAAACAATACTAGTTGCCTGGCAGCCGTGCTGATCTATTTGGCTGCAGTATTGTCTGAATAACACCAGAAACAAGCATGCAGCTAATCTTGTCAGATCTGAGAATGTCAGAAACTGCTGATCTGCTGCATGCTTGTTCAGGGTCTATGGCTAAACGTATTAGAGGAAGAAGATCGGCAGGACAGCCAGGTAACTGGCATTGCTTAAAAGGAAATAAATATGGCAGCCTCCACAGCCCTCTTGCTTCAGTTGACCTTTAGGCTAGGTTTCCACTTGTGCGTTTTGTGTCAGTTTTTCTGCTCAGAAAATTCGCATAGATTTTAAAACTAATGTTAGTCAATGCAGCTGTTTCCACTCTATGCGAATTTTCGTTAGCGTTCGTACGCGTGAAAAAATCTGAGGTCCTGTATCATTTTTTCGGACATCGCGTACGATTCGCGTACAATGCTTTGTATAGGCAATGCGAATTTTCGCGTTACTTGCCCGAAAATTCGCATTGGATCCATGGTTACAGGAAGTTGTCAGCATTCATGACTAAGCTGTTACTAGGCAGATTATGCATATGTAACTAATGCAAATTTTCGCGTACGAAAATTCGCATAAAAACGCATACAAATTTACATGCGAATTTTCACCAATCAGAAAAATCTTATACGATTTTTTGCAGGCGAAAACGTAACGCTACAGTGGAAACGGGCCCTTAAAGTGAATGGGAACCGCATTTAAAAAAATGAGACAGATACTTACTCAAGAAGAGGGAAGGCTCTGGGTCCTATAGAGCCTTCCGACTCCTCTCCTGGTCCCCTCGTTCCAGTGCTGGCTCGCCCGGTAGCAGTATTTAAATAATTTAGTTAAATACTGCTTTACCCGGCCGAAGGAGGCTTCAGAAGTCTTCAGGGAGCCCGAGTGCTCCTGAAGAAGGGCGGCCCTGTACTGCGCCTGCGCAAGCACGCTCTCTTGCACGCTCACGCCTGTGCAGTATGGAGCCGCACGTCTTCAGGAGGACATGGCTCCCGAAGACTTCCAAATACCCTTTCGGCGGGGGATTGAAACGGGGGGAGCCAGCACAGGATAGAGAGCACCAAGAGAGGAGACGGAAGGCTTTATATGACCCAGAGCCTTCCCGCTCCTTAGGTAAGTATTTGCTTCATTTTTTAAAAAAATGCGGTTCCCATTCACTTTAATGTTTCTCTCCTTTCTAAGAGTATCACATTATAACAAGAAATTCCCTTCATCACGTCATTGCCAGGTGTCCCTGGATTGGGGGGCAGCCTACTTTGCAAGGTCACATTTTTACTGGATCAACTATAGAAGGGGGAGGGGAGGCATCTAGGAACGGAAACAAAAAGTCAACATAAGGGCGCGTACGCACATCCAATTTTGATTGGCCAATGACTGCCCAATTTTACAACCTCCAGGCCACCACATTTTTGAATACTATGACCACACTGTGCAGGTAAATTATGCCTGCTACACGGAAGTGGTAACATTTGCCAATGACTGGGCCATCAAAACTGAATGTGTACCAGGCTTTACACTTTGCAATAGGAGCATTAGAATAAATCACTCCAGTCCTCAAGGCCCAAAGTTCTCACACATTTTTGGCATAGCTCACATTAATTGATGGGGCTGAATAAGGAAAGGCGTGATTCATCAAGTAGAACATATTTTTCAGTCCATCCTAAACACTGGCATGGCTGTGGCCTTCAAGCAATGCCGTTCAACACCTGTGCTCTAGAGGCATGGCATCTCCACCGTATTTCCTGGCTTTGCTCCTCCCACAATGGAGAAAGCCAGACCTCTTCCTTTGACTACAGGAAGTTGTTGTACGAGTTGAGATGTAAAGTGTGGAGATTTCGCCACTTAGATGTCCAAGTTCAACAACATTTACAAATAACTCAAATGTTGACACCTTAAACAGATTAAAGTGTATTCCATCTTAGATTGTACCAACAGAATGCCCAAAGCCAGATATTGTTTTGTGACTGATACCACTTTTAATGAGAAATCTGATGCTTGATCAGTTGAGGTTAAAGAAAAGTAACATTTGATTGGGTGTCACAATACATACATACAGTAGTTCTTTCAGGTATTTTTATGCTTGAGGACCATGTACCTCCTGCCTTAGAGGTCTAACTTGGTTCTACAGCAAATCAGTTATCAGAGCAGACATATTAGTAACATGATGGTGGAGAAAATAGTCATCATTTACCAAAATTATTTTCCAGTTACGGAAAAGACAATATAGATACCTTTTCAGAGTAACAATATCAAACCCAATCACAGGCAAGGTCAATCATTTAGGCATGACTGCTTCCTGGGCAGGTGCTTCCCGCCAACATAATTATTGTAGAAAGAAAAACATAAAACAAAAAAGAAAGCTACTTTAAGAAGTGGACCTGGCAGCTAGTACTCAGCCATTTTATGGACCTGCGGCTTCCCTGAGAGTAGCAGACATCACTGAGGCCTAAGGCCTAACACAGGCGTTCACATATGAGAGTGTGAAGTGAAAACTGGAGATGTTATTCACCAATCAGATTCCAAAACTGCAAAAGGAAAGTTACTGAATCTGACTGGTTGCTAGGGAAAACCTGAGGTCTCCTTCCTTTACACAGTTTTCCAGAGCTTCTAGTAAACTGCCTTGCAAGACCATTGCTAAGGCCTAAACATGGCTGCCTCCAGTTCTGAATAAAACGAGAGGCAGCTTTCTTATGACTGCCATTTGCCACTATAAACTCTCTAAGTGATGTCACTGAATTCCGGCGTACTGATAGGCTGTATGCCGGAACAGCCCAAAAGAATGGCAGGCATATTGTGAAGTAGCTCAACAAAGTGAGGGATGGAAGGTCAATATGGACTAGAGGTCCTAAATTTCTACAAACTACAAGGATGGTAACCTTTACTGCTTGCGTGTACAGCAAAGCAAGGGCCACCACAGAGCTTGAGGCCCAAACCAGCTGCCTCATTACATTAACCCCCAAAACCAATTCATCACAAATTTAGTATTCAAAACCATGCATGCATAACATTTACCTGGTCCCACCATCCAACCAGCCAAGGTCTGGAGCATGTCTCACAGAAAAAATCGACCAAGGGCATTTTTCAATCCTAGTCGGATGTCTCCGAAGGAATCCAGTCTGCAGGATGTGGATGTCAATGAGAGCAGCTGTCGAAAAATGTCCCCAGATATCCTTAAAGCATAAACAGTCAACTTAATTTCCAATTTTTCTTTTTTATTCGAGACCAGCAGTAAAATATGGACCAGAAAAAGAAAAACCTTTCTTGAAACTTTTAAAAGCTACAAAGCCACCAGGTTACCATGATTTCCAAACTTTTCGAGAGAAAAAAAAAAAATTTCAAACTAGGAACAAACACTAAACAAAAATTTTCCTTTGACTTAAAAAAAAAAATCTCAAAAAAAGCAATTCATGAAAGTTTTATTTTTGTTCCCAGTAATGTTGACCAGTAATATCCTTAGAAAATAAACAAGGTAGATGATAACATTGATCTGGAAAAAAATAAAAATAATGCAAATTTAAAAAGTTGAAAGGAAAGAACAAAAAAAGATTTCTGAAGGACCTTAGAAAATGCAGTTGTGGCTGGACGGTCTTGTCTTCTTGCTGTTCAGAGTACCTGGGGGTTGCAGCTTGTTTGGACAACACGGAGAAAAAGCAAGATGGTGCAGACAGGAAGGGGTCAATGCCCCCAGTTGTCAGAGATGGTAAATAACCAAGTGCCCATGGCTTGGTGTAGGACAGGATCCCGGCATGTGGGAGGTAGGCAACAGTCTGTTGGTATTTACTCCCCCTCCATAGGATCCTGCACTGGTCCTGTGTACGATTCCCACCGACTCTCTCACACCCTTCTCAGGTAACGAGAGGGATGATGGCCATAGCAGATGATTTAATATCCCAACAGAAGAACTGGAAAAATAAAATCCATAGATAGCGTAAAACAGCAGCCAGGCCGGTGATTTTAACCCATCTTTGAGAGGAGAGGATGCAATCCTGCAGGTAGCTTCATATTTTTTTTTACAATCCGTTTGCGGGTTACATCTTTGAATCCTTTTTTCGATCCCCCTGTGCCCCCTCCCGCCCCCCCTCCCTGCTCGTCCTCTTCTTCCTCCTCCGTGTCTCGGTGTTTGGGGGGGTAAAGAAATCAAATCACTGTTTCGGAGGGCCCAAGAAGCTGCAAGACAAGGCCTCTTCCTGCATCCTTAAGGGGGAGAGAGGAGGCAGCATCCTATTGCAGCATCCGTCCTGGGTACCAAACCGAAGATGAGGGGCCTGGTTGGTGGAAGCCAGGAAAAGCAGCAGCACATGCACGAAGGAGAAAATGACCAGAAGGAAGAGAGAGAAGCCTGCCCTGTTTTTTATTATTATTATTTTAGGTTGGATGTGCCTCCTTGTAGGGCTGTGAGATTGCTGGTATCTTCCGTTATTCGTATATCTAGCATACTGCAGTAGGCAGGGATGTGATGTAAAATGCAGAGGGAGGGGAGCTGAATGCGAGGAGAGGGAGGGAGGAGGGGGAGGGAGGGAGGACAGGCCAGCCGTGCTTCTAGGTATGAAGTTCACACAATTAGGCAGACTAGGGCCTCTTCCTAGCCTTATTATTACGTTATTAGCAAGTGCTTCTTCAGCAGTAAAGGTAGGAAGCCAATATCTGATGTTAATGGCTTATTTTCAAACCTCTAACCAACATCACCTTTCCTATGAAAGAGCATCCACATAGCAAGGACACAGAGCAATGTTGACATGCAGTCTTCACACATGTACACATCAAACATGCCCACTGACAATCTGAAAGCACAATTAGAGTCTGTTAGGTAAGAATTCTTTTTACCCTATGGCACAAGGGGAATAATGTGTTCTATATTTCCTCTATGTTTATATATTTGTTTGTAATGTACTACATTTTACTTGTTATTATTTTTCCTTTTATGACTAGCTCTCTTTTTTTTTTTGTTTGTTTGTTTTTGTTTTTTTTTTGACCTATCGAATGGTCAAGTTTAGTTATATTTCCTGTAGCACTACAGACTTACATATTGAGATACATATGTACATTTGATACAGTCACAGACTGGTAAAATTCGCTGAGAACACCATATATCGCCTACATGAAAAAAAAGGCGCCAGGAAAAAAGGGGCACAGGGGAATTTGAGCCATTAGAATATTTCTAAAAATTGTGATATTCTACTGCTGGATTCCAATAGTAAAATCTTCTCACACAGAACCCTCCTCCTACCGATGCCTAACCGTAAGACCCCCCCCTCCTGGTAGTGCATAACCCTAAGACCCCCCTCCCAGTGGTGCCTAACCCTAAGACACCCCCCCCCGTGGTGCCTAAGACCCCCCCCCGTGGTGCCTAACCATAACCCCTCCCCCCTGGTGGCAGCTAACCTTAACCCCCCTCTGTCTAAACATTACCCCCCCCCCCCCCCCGTGCCGCAAAGCAGCGATATGCCTAACTCTAGGATCCCCCCCTAGTGTTACCTAACACTAAGACCCCCCACTCGGAGGTGCCTAACCCTAACAGCCCCCCCCCCCGGCGCCTAACCCCCCCTTTGCCTACACATTAACCACCCACCGCCACCACAGTAAATTTGGGCGCCCGATAGAATCATAGGCACCTAAACATGCGGATATGCAAATTGCTGCTTTGCATAGCAGGCGGCTCAGTTAGTTTTTTGCTGCAAATCGTGGCTTTTATAACAGGTGCCTATGGTAACGCTGTTTTTTCCATAATGGCTCCTGCGCCCTTTTTTCCTGATTCCCCGTATATAATCTGTCTATGGCGTGTGCTTTAGTTTACTTCCTGTTCATTGTTAAAATGTGGCCAGTAATGTATTGGTCTTGATGTACATGACTGATGTGTTGTATATGTGCCACAATAAAAAAAATTAAAAACAATCATGCCACTTTGTCCCTTTGTCTAAATGCTTAATGACAGAGTACATTTGACCTCAGAGGAGACAATTAGATTATTCACATCATGTTTTCAGGACTGCACAGGACAACGTTACGGAGAGCCTGACTTGTGATACGTCATAAAAGCTGTTGTTACTTGACAGGTGCAGCACTTCTGCAAATGCTACCCCCACATACAAGTATCCACAATGTCGGATATATACTTTTTCCGCCCCTAGGCCAAGTATGTTGGGCTCCCCTTCCATGTGCAGCAGCGCCCCTCCCCTTCCATGTGAAGCCCCGCCCCCCACATGTGTAACATCTACATACAGCCCCCTTGGGCATCAGCTTCCGTTTTCATGTGTTGCTCCACATTCGCAGCCTTTTCTTTTACATGTCCATCCTCTTTTGTGCTGCAGCCGCCCAAGGCCTTGGCCTTTGTGGCCTCTCCAGAAATACAACCCTGAGTATCCACTGACCACCGGGAGCAAATTAAATTGAGGTGATCAATAATCAAAGCTCCAAACTACCAGTTAATTAACCAGCTGCCAACTACTTGGTCAGCAATTCAAATTGGTCAACCATTTATCAAACCCAGAGCGAAGGAGATATGAACAAAACTAGTGCAAAAATGTAGCAGTTACTAAGAGAGTCCAATCAGAATCCTCGATCTTGGTACCTGCGCTATGTTTGCACAAGTTCTGTGCTCACTTTCCTAGCACCAGGTTTTTATTTATAACTGCTGGGGCTCCAATCGTCAGATCTGTAAACCTGCACAAAATGTCATCATCGTCCTCAAATTCAAAGATGTACGGTCACATTGTGGCATCAGAATTGAGACTCCAATGTGGACGAGAACATAACCAGAAACTGTAGTGTTGATATTTAGTCCCCATAAGATGTAAAATACCAGCAGCTTACTCAGCCAAATATACTGCCTGCTATTTCCTGTTACAGCAGATCACACCTACTTTCTGTGAACTACAAAGCCCCGCCTCTTTAGGTAAACATGTTTTTTATTGTAATGCAGGGATTCTGGGAAATGTAGTCTGGCATTTATTCTACTTCCTATTTTGTCAAAGGATCACAAGTGCCTGACCTGCCAAGCTGCTGAATCCAGAGAGGAGAAAAAACAAGACATTCTGCAGTTGTAATTGAATTTAACCCATGAAACAGACAATGTGCCTATCTATATGCTGTTTATATTCTCTAAGGCCCAGTGCACACCGAGCGGTTTTTGGAGCGATCCGCCGGCCGCATCCGCCTATAAAAACGCTTGGCAAATGTATTGCAATGGGATGGTGCACACCGGCGGTTTGAGGTTTTTTCCAAGCCGCAAACGCGCCTCCTGCTGCGCGTTTGCGGTTTTCGGAAGCGTTTCATCCTCAATGTAAAGTATAGGAAAAACGCAAACCGCTCTGAAAAACGCTACTTCAGAGCGGTTTGCCAGGCATTTTTGTTACAGAAGCTGTTCAGTAACAGCTTTTACTGTAACAATATGTGTAATCTGCTACACAAAAACGCACCCAAAACCGCTAGGTATGTTTAGAAAACCTCTCTAAACATACCTAGAATCGCTCTGAAATCAGCTCCCAAAACCGCTAGCATATTGCGGATCTGCTAGCGGTTTTGGTGTGCACTGGGCCTAAGGCCGGATCCACACTAGAAGTGCTTTTGTGAGCGCTTGCGTTTGATAAGCGCTTGCTGAGCGCTCGTTAAAAAACGGCTCCCATTCACTTTCACTAAAATCGCAGTGAAAATCGCAGTGATCGCGTACGTAAAAACCGTATGGGATTGTGGCGATTTTTATGTGATTTTTACTGCAATTTTAATTAAAGTGAATGGGAGCGATTTTTTTAAAAAGCACTCAGCAAGCGCTAATCAAACACAAGCGCTCACAAAGGCGCTTATAGTGTGGATCCGGCCTTATCCTGACTTTTATAGTAATTTACCTAAGTCAAGTTTAGTGTAGGTTGGGCTCCACATTCCCTGACTGGTTTACATTTGTTACATGAGACTGAAAGTCAGGAAAAGGCTCTCATAGGCCTGGTGCACACCAGAGGAGTTTTTCTGAGCGTTTTGAGTTTTTAAATCTGCTGCTAATGTTATCCTATGTGTCTGTGCACACTGGAGCAATGAGGTTTTGTAAAAAAAAACCCATAGCATTACATTGGGAAGAGCTTTTAGAGGTTTCAAAAGCTCTTCCCAATGTAATGCTATGGGGTTTTTTTACAAAACCTCATTGCTCCAGTGTGCACAGACACAGGATAACATTAGCAGCAGATTTAAAAACTCAAAACGCTCAGAAAAAGTCCTCTGGTGTGCACCAGGCCTAAAAGCTTGTTCATACAATGAGCACTTTTTAAAATAAATATATTGTATTTATTAAGTTCCAGGTCAACGAGTTCACTTCCTGATTGTCATCAGGAGGACAAAAAAAAATAAAAATCGCCAAACTAAAGCGCTTAGAGAAATGCAAGGAAAAGCTATTACAATAGCGCTCACAGAAGCGCTCAACGCTTGTGCTGGCGATTTCTAATGTGAACTAGGCCTAAGGCCTTGATCACACTACAAGAGCTTTTCTAAGCGCTTCGTGATTTTAAAAGCTCTTGCTAATGTAATGGTGTGGGTGTGTTCCCACTGGAGCGATGTGATTTTGTAAAAATCCCCCACAGCATTGCATTAGCAAGAGCTTTTCAAAATCACTAGCGCTTCAAAAGCTCTTGTAGTGTAAACAAGCCGTAATAGAGGACACAGGCAGTGAAAAAACTCTGATCCACCTCTAACCCTTTACAACTCAATTCAGAACGAAAAATAAAACTAATAGGAAAAAACATATTATTGGTTTCCAAGTTACTGGAGGAGTTAGGGCCGTGTTCCACTGGGGTGCCACGTCCATTTCTGAATCAGAAGCAGCACCCTTGCTTTTGTGAGTATGCAGCCAAACCACTTACAGTAACTATGCCATGTACAGCTATAGGGATATGGATGCCAGCTGTGGAAAACTGCAGCATGCATCATTTTTGTCCCCTGCATGTAATTCTGATGCAGCCTATTGACTTCAATATCCTGCAATTCCATAGGCATGCAAAAAATGGCGGCGATTTGTGGCTAGTGGGAATAGGCCATTAAAAATTCTAACTTTGCTTAGGAGCTGATAAGATTCTTGCTGTTCCAAAATGATCAGATTGTGTTGAGGTGTACGGACTTGTCTAAACAATGCTAAAAAGCTTCTGCTGTATCCAGGAGGGAAGCACAGACATTTCACTGCTTTATTTGCTCAGTAATTATTTATTTACAAGACAATCTGATTATTTGTCCGCAACCTGCAATATTACCAACTAGTTAAAGGGACTCCGAGCAGTGCAGAAACTATGGAAAGATGCATATCATTTTAAAGCTCTCTTTCTCCTCTTTCCAATGCTATATAAACCACCGCCCTACGCCTTTTAGTTTTCTCTATTTTCGCGATCGAAATTGCCGTGGCCGCGACTTCGATCGATTCCATAGTTTCTGCACTGCTCGGGGTCCCTTTAATAAGGCCCATTTGGGTGCTAGATTGACACACAGTGCGCACATAAGCGAGTACCCACAACCGCACACACATGTGGCTGCAATGGCCGCGGCTCCGCACCTGTGCACTCGGCACCTGACACAGACGCAACCCATAGAGGCCGATTCCTGGACTTTTGTGGGGTAGGATTGGCTTCAGTGTAAATATGTCTTCCAGTAACATTATACCATTATTTTACGGTTTTATATTATTTTGTGTTTGTTTGTTTTGGAGCAAAAATACAATTTTGACTTTTATATTACCCCAACAGGAGTAAGCCTTTAAAGTGAACCCGAGGTGAGAGTGATACAGAGGCTGCCAAATGTATTTCCTTTTAAATAATACCAGTTCAGTGGCAGTCCTGATCATCTTCTAGCATCGGTAGTGGGTCGCAACCCTGAAACAAGCATGTGGCTAATCCAGTCAGACTTCAATCTGATCTGCATGCTTGTTCAGGGTCTATGGCTAAAAGTATTAAAGACACAGGATCAGGGCGACAGTCAGGCAACTAGCATTTTTTAAAAGGAAATACATATGGTCACCTTCATATCCTCCTCACCCCTGGTTCCCTTTAACGTTGTAAAGTGTTGCACACAGTGCTGGTGTTGCATGAATAGGACACACGCAGGGCATGCACAATAAACAACCATGAACAGCAAGCCAGAATGTACACAAGACCAACTTCAACACTATCTTAGCCCAGACTGCCAACCGCGTGACATTTACCAGGATGTTACTCTGTAGTCATTAGTGGACTAATGAACGTCTGCAAGTGGTTCCGTCACTAAACTTGTGTAGCCTGTTCACAATCCATATGTGAGCCTCACAACATTAAAGGGGAACTTCAGCCTAAACAAGCATACTGTCATCAAGTTACATTAGTTATGTTAATTAGAATAGATAGGGAATATAATCTCTTACCCACCCTGTTCTAAAAGAACAGGCAAATGTTTGTGATTCATGGGGGCTGCCATCTTTGTCATGGGGGCAGCCATCTTTTTGGTTGAATGGAGGTGACAAGGAGCAGGAGACACAGTTCCAACTATGCTGTGTCCTGATTACCCCTCCCAGCTGCATGCGCTAGGCTTCAAATGTCAAATTCAAAATGTAAAAAAAAAAAAATTTGCACCAAAACAGCAGAACGAGAACAACAAAATCAGAAATCCCATCATGCTTTGCACAGCATCAGGGGAAAAAAGACCAGGCAGTTTTCTTCTGTGCAGCTAAAAATGAGGCTTGTATAAGAGAAAAAGTTCTGATGCTGTGAAACTGTTAGAGAAACACCAAGCCTTTTCAGTGCTGCTGAGTCGATTTTTAGTCCGAAGGTTCAATGCCCAAAGTCCGGCCCGGGAGCCAAATTCAGTCCGCCAAGCCTTTTCTGGTGGCCCCCAAACAAGCATGTTTGTGCAGTAATCATAGCAAAACTGTCACCAGAATCTATTGTAAAAGATCATGTCAGACAACAGATTAATGTGCATCTCTGTGAAGAGGACAAGCCTTACCTTGTTGGAAGCCATTTCACTGACAGATCGGTAGGTTTGTATTGTCTCCAGCTGATCCAGACACCAGTCTAACTCTTCCAGAGTCTCTTTGGCTAACTGCTGATACGTTTCATCTGCAGGGATGCACAGACAGACTGTGAGACATGGTGGAGAAAGGCACATGACATCACTATGACAGGTTCTCTTTGAGACAGTGGCTGTGCAGTATTGCAATGCAACTAAAGTAACAAACTTTGAGCAGAATATTGATTTAGTGATGGATACTGATAGACTGGCTCATGCCATTTCAACAACGAGAAGTTCCAATTTGATTGGGCAGAATGGTTGCCCTACAGGTCCACTGGCACTACCCCTTAATTACAGTGGGGTTTCTTACACACTTAACTGCAAAGTTTGTCATTCTTTTCAGCAATATAATATATACAGTATGTATATGGCAATTTAGTTGTTTCTGTTACCAAAAGTGATTGGATTGCCATCAAACAAAACCAAACAAAGGCTTGGCAATTTAATTTTTCTTTTTAAGGAAGTTCACAATCGCGGCGCATCGCCGCCTTTGCCCGCCCCTCTCACTCTTCCTTCAGAGAGGGGCGGGGAGAGGGGGCGATCCGTGCGGGGATTGACGTCAGGAGGGGCAGAGCTGAAGTTGAAAGCTCTGCCCCTTCCAGGAAATGCCGGCGGATTGCCCCCGGGCGATTTGGGGGCTCTGCAGCCCTCGTTTAGCGGCGATGCGGCGGATTACTTGGAAGCACTGAAGTGAACTATAAGGAAGCTTTTGCCGGCGAGGGCCACAAAATATTGTATCGAGGGCCGCAAATGGCCCGCGGGACGCGAGTTTAAGACCCCTGCCAATCAAGACTTTCCTTGCCCGCCCCTCTCACTCTTCCTTCAGAGAGGGGCGGGGAGAGGCGGCGATCCGTGCGGGGATTGACGTCAGGAGGGGCAGAGCTGAAGTTGAAAGCTCTGCCCCTTCCAGGAAATGCCGGCGGATTGCCCCCGGGCGATTTGGGGGCTCTGCAGCCCTCGTTTAGCGGCGATGCGGCGGATTACTTGGAAGCACTGAAGCGAACTATAAGGAAGCTTTTGCCGGCGAGGGCCACAAAATATTGTATCGAGGGCCGCAAATGGCCCGCGGGCCGCGAGTTTAAGACCCCTGCCAATCAAGACCCCTGATAAATCAAATATTTATCTTGAAGCGGTATAAAACCCTGAAATAATATTCAATAAAAACAATTTCCTACTTTTTATATGCCATATGGTTAGCATATTTGCTTTTGTGCATAAGTATTAGTATTCATTTAGAAATTATACGTTCCCAAAGTACACTTTTTTTTCTCTGAGAGCTGACTTTGCATTTTTATTCATAACTGCTTTATTCATCGTCGGCGGACTGATAAGGCTGTTTCTGAACGATCCGCTCAGCGGATCGTTCAGAAACAGCCTTATCAGTCTACCGACAGCGCGTACACACGCACTACTGACGGGAAAACGTCCGCCCAGCGGGAGGGTCTGGCGGACCTGTCGTTGACGGCTGTAGTGCGTGTGTACGCACCTTAAGGCCTGTGTTAACCCTTTGAATTCTGTTCTAGTAAAAAAAAAAATGCGGGTTGTATATAATATGCTGTAAATAATCTATTAGAGCAAAGTAGAAATGCTGGGTTATATTCCGCTTTAAGAGAGGGAACCCTCAGGATCCTATTGCAGCTTCCCTCCCTGCTGAGCCTGGCCCTCCAGAAGATTAGTGACAAGGCATTTTCGCTAATCACATCAGGGCCACGCAGCTCCTTTTCTTAGATCATGGCCGCCCAATATCCAACTGAGCCCGCCCACGCATGCGCAGTAAGCCAGAACTGCGGGCTCCATGCCACTGCATGTGTGGCTACTGCACGGCCATGATCCAGGAAGAGAAAATGTGCGGCCCCGATGTGAGGGGGGCCGCGCTCAGCAACGGGGGCTTCCGACCACTGAGAGAAGCCTCAATGGGATCAAGGCTTCTCTCTCGAGGGTAATTATCTGATTTTGAACCCGAGCTTCAGCTGAGGTTCACTTTAAAGAAAAAATACTTTGTAATGCAGATACTAAAGGACAACTGAAGTGAGTGGAATAAAGAGGCTGCCATATTTATTTCCTTTTAAACAATACCAGTTGCCTGGCAGCCCTACCTATTTGGCTACAGTATTCAGTATATTACTGAATGACACCAGAAACAAGCATGCAGCTAATCTTGTCAGATCTGACAACAATGTCAGAAACACCTGATCTGCATATGCTTGTTCAGGGTCTATGGCTAAAAGTATTAGAGGCAGAGGATCAGCAGGATAGCCAGGCAACTGGTATTGCTTAAAAGGAAAGAAATATGGCAGCCTCCATATCACTCTCGTTACAGTTGTCCTTTAAAGAGACTCTGTAACCTCAAAACCTCCCCTGGTGGGTACTCACCTCGGGTGGGGGATGCCTCCGGATCCTGATGAGGCTTCCCACGCCGTCCTCTGTCCCACGGGGGTCTCGCTGCAGCCCTCCGAACAGCCGGCGACAGACCCGACTGTAAATTCAATATTTAAATTTGCTGGCTCCAGCAGGGGCGCTGTGGCTGCTTTCGGCTCCGAACTACACGGAAATACCCAATCTCAGTCGGGTCCGCTCTACTGCGCAGGCGCCGGAAACTTGCGCCTGCGCAGTAGAGCAGACCCGACGGCGATCAGGTATTTCCTCCTACTTCGGAGCCGACAGCCGTCAGAGCGCCTGCGCAGGAGCCGGGAAGGTAAATATTGACGTCATCTTTCACGGAGGGCTGCAGCGAGACCCCTGAGGGATGGAGGACGGCGTGGGAAGCCTCATTAGGATCCGGAGGCTTCCCCCACCTGAGGTGAGTACCCCCCAGGGGACGTTTTGACGTTACAGATCCTCTTTAAAGAGAACCAAGGTGGGCTCAATTTTTTTTTTTTTAAAGTAGGCTAGCTGATCTGTGGGGCTGAGCGGATCAGGTAGGTGCAAAAAACGCCGTTCCTGTGGGCTGCACTGGCCCACTTTCACTTTTGTGACCTATAGGTCACGACACAGAGATTCATTCTCTCATTCAGTGCGTAGTGGGGTGGGGGAGTGGCAGGGGGCGTGGCCAAGGAGAGTTGCCCAGTGGTCCTATAAGACCGCCCCTTGTGGGCATTTTGAACAGGGAATTCCTCTCCCCGTGTTTACCTCCGAGATAGCGACAAATAATGTTGCCAATCTTGGAGGGGTCCAAGCACAGCGGTGGAAGGGGGGGGGGGGATGGGTCAAAGAACGGTAGTGGGGGGACACAGAGGCATGTCATGAGGCAGAGAACATGCCTCTGTGCTCCATAAAAATGAACAACAGCAGAGGAGGACAACAGAAACCCCAATGCTTTAATGCACATGATACCGCTCCACCATCATGTCAACCTGAAACAGCACTGCAATATAATAGAAGACACAGGTACACATTCCGAACTCATAAAAGGCTCACCTGAGAGTTTACAGACTGTCTGCTGAGGCAATACTGGGGAGCGCCTGTAAGGAAAGCAGGAACATTGATTGCCATAAGTCGTATGAAAGCAGACCTATACCCACCTACATAGCACTACATTACATAAACCAGCCCACAGAGTGATCTGTGCTAGGCTAGTTTCATACATGGTGTGATTGTCCTGCAGCAGGAGAGCCCGCCGCAGGGCAATCACACCACACCATTTCGTGTTTAAATCCTCCTGTGGCAGAGTGGGCCGACAGGGTGATTTGCATAGCTCCGCCTCTGCTCAGTGATGGGCTCCCTGCTGGACAGGAAGTAAGCCACTGAATTTTAAGGGCCCGTTTCCACTGTACGCGGTGCGATGTGGCTACATATCCGCATCGCACCGCGGGCAAACTGGAACAGTTTCCATTGTGTGCTGGTTATGCGGAGCGATCCGAGAATCTGCAACATGCTGCAGATTCTCACATGGAGGCATACGCATCCCATCTCCTTCAAGAACTTCCGCATTGTGAGATGCGGAAGTGACGCGACTGCAAGGGGAAGTGATGCAACGCGGCTAGGTAGCCGCACTCACGTCACTTCAAAGTGGAAACGGGCCCTAAACCATCTGAATAGATTGTTGCGGTGCCATTGACTCCAATGTAATTGCGTGCCAAGCGTTATCCCTCAGCAATACACTACAGAGTCTGTGGTTCATACAGTAGAGACTAATGGCCACTGCGACAAGCTGGGGAGGGGGAGAGTACCGCTATGCACTAAAACACGGTAAGTGTGAAAGGAGCCTAAAGGGAACCTGTTGTGAGAGGAATACGGAGGCTACCCTCTTCATTCTTTAATATAAACAATGTGTCAGTATCCCTCCTGTAGCGTGTTATGTCTGTCGCAGTGGAGCTGCAAACAGACAGTTCTGGCTTATTTGCTTGCATTCGGTTGTGCATTCGCAATAAGTCTCATTGTCATTTGAAATCGCTCTGCAGTTGTGGGCAGCTCAGGATGCTGTCATCATTCCACCAATTGCTCGCTGCAGCTGAGCTGCGACCAGATAGCCCTGAATTTCCTGCATACATGTTGTTACATAATACTTCATGTATTTCTTATGGGATTCCTTTACATTCACAGCCAGCTAGCAAATGGTAATCAAGCCAGCTCAGGATTGAATGATTACCATTCAGCTGTGTGGAATTTTGCATACTTGCATCCATTGGTTGATGCCGGCATAAAAGTCTGCCTCCCATTTTAGACTTTGCCAGTCATAACGGTCAGTACGCTGGTCTGTTGGGCACTTTGTTACTCTGTAAAAGATCTGTTATTGTAGTTTAATGCCACCTTATTACTTGTGCTTTAGCTAGTTTCTTGATAAATATATATGCAGACTTGCTAATATATATTTATCCATATATATTTATCCGTTAGCTGAGCCGTTTGTTATTTTTCTGTATTATTGTGTATTACCTTGTTTCCATGCCTGATGGACGTTCGCTGCATCCGTGGTGGGTTAGTGAAGTCCACTATCCTGATAGCTTGGATTCTGCCATCACCACGTTGGTGACTGGTAGTATTCCTGCTACTTTAGTTTCTAGGAACGTAACTACAGGCTGTGGTTGCTATTCGTTACGTTCTTTCCTGTAGTCTTGCCTGGGTGGATGCTTGCTGGTGACTGTTAGCCTGCTTGCTCTGCTTCTGTAGACGTGACTGTGAGCTGCGGTTGCTACTAGTTACGCTCCAATCTATAGTCCTGTCTTGTACCTGTCTTGCTATCGCTAAGGCAGCACAACATCGCACTGCGCTGCCATTGTGTCTTATTTGTAGCGATATCGGAAGCCCAGAGCTGCAGTTGTTCTGGGCAACCTGTGTAGTCTCAGCTACCAGCCTTGTTGCTCTGGGTTGTCAAAGTATAACCCTCAGGCATTACACAATGTCAGTTGCCTGGCTTCAGTGCTGATAATCTGCCTCTAATACTACAAGTCATTGGCCCGGAATGAGCATGCAGATCAGATGCTGTGACTCTGCTCTGACTCCACTGCCTGCATGCTTGTTGCAGGTGAGCAACTCATACTCCACCAAAGCCAAAAGCTCAGCATGACAGCCAGGCAACTGGCATTGTTTATCAGGGAATAAAGATGGCAGCCTCCATAATCCTCTGATTTCAGGTTCCCTTTAATGTAACTCTCTCTCCTGGAATCCTCTGCATTCTAGGGCTGGTCATACGACGAATGTCCGGGCATCAGAACAGCAATTTAGGGTATTTCCTCAGTATAAACACAGAGAGAAAAGATGCATTCAACCAATAAGATAATATTTTCCATTATGTTCCTGACCTAATGACATCATGACAATCACTGACGTCATTATCACTACAATAACTTACTGTATGTTGGGTTGTTTCCCTGAATCTGCTGTGACAGTTCATGGTTAAGAGAACCTGTCGCTTTTTAGCCCAGGGAATGTAATCTGTAGGATCAGGCATTGATATGAACCACTAATGACAGCACTGCTGATCTAAGAGTCTGTAGCATGGCTGACATGCAAATAGCCAATACTACAACGTAATCAGAATTGAGCCATCAGTCATGTGACACCTATAGAAATGGCTAATCATGGCTATGTACATTTAGGTGGCATACTGCATGCAGAGTGATGGAGAGTTGGTAGAATAGCCAAAGAAGACGTATACAGTATACTCACTTGTTGGTTGGTGTGGAAATATTGGCGAGGACGGTGAAATTGTTGCGGACGCTGCGCAGGCTGGCCAGCACCTAGAGGTAACACAGACAAAGTTACCATTCAGAAGTCATTGTTAGTTTCTCTGTGTGTCTTAAAGGGGCACCACAGCGAAAAACTGTAAAATTTAAAATATGTGCAAACATATACAAATAAGAAGTACATTTTTTTCCAAAGTAAAATGAGCCATAAATTACTTTTCTCCTATGTTGCTGTCACTTACAGTAGGTAGTAGAAATCTGACAGAAGTGATGGGTTTTGGACTAGTCCATCTA
Organism: Hyperolius riggenbachi; assembly: GCF_040937935.1. Lineage (NCBI taxonomy): Eukaryota > Metazoa > Chordata > Amphibia > Anura > Hyperoliidae > Hyperolius > Hyperolius riggenbachi. Next base: position 73,261,846 of record NC_090648.1, read on the forward strand.
TTTATTGGGGATTCTCAGGGATATATTTATTTTCAAAAGCATTTAGTGAATAGCAGTTGCTCTGTCCAACTGCCAAAAAACTGTGCAGCGAGCAGGGAAGCTGGCCAGCATCATTGTTTAAATCCTTTTTTGGGAATATCTTTACAAAGAATAAAAGCCATGCTGAGAATCCCCTATGAAGAGATGGACTAGTCCAAAGCCTGTCACTTTTGTCAGATTTATACTGCCTACTGTAAGTGATAGCATTATAGGAGAAAAGTCATTTATGGCTCATGTTACTCTGGAAAAATGTACTTTTTATTTGTATATGTTTGCACATATTTTAAATTTTACAGTTTTTCGCTGTAGTGTCCCTTTAAGGAATAGATATAGCCAATCAAGTGCATATTTCACAAATGTAAAGCACACCTGCCCTAAGAGGGATATGGAGGCTGCCATATGTATTTCCTTTTAAACAATACCAGTTACAGGGCAGTCCTGCTGATCTCCTCGGCTGCAGTAAAGTCTGAACCTGCAACAAGGAGGCAGCTAATCTAGTCAGACTTCAGTCAGGAACATCTGATCTGAATGCTTGTTCATGGTCTAGGAGTAAAGGTTGACGATCTGCAGGACAGCCAGGCAATCTGCATTGTTTAAAAGGAAATAAATAGGTCAGCCTCCCTATTCCTCTTGCTTCAGCTGTGCCTTATTTTGTATACAACTTGAAGCTGGACCAATCCAGATAGATGCAGATGCTGCTGGTTTGGCTTGGCTCAGTTTCGTGCTGAATTCAAACTGCATAAAATTTGCATTGAGTTGAAAAAAATGACTATCTCATTAAATGTATCTACTGAAGAATAAAACGTGAGACAATTCTTATGACATCATCTTACGCCATGTGACAGCGAGCAAACTTTCCCACTGTGTGATTGTGCTACAAATAGGTCTGTGATACAGGCCAGGTCATTATTTTCTTTATTCAGCGATTATAAAAGCAAAAATAACTGTATGAAAAAAACCGTTCAAGGACTTCCTAACAAATACCGCAGCTTTTATGAAGACTGCGAGGATTTAAAGTTAACGTGATAACAGAGAACAAATCACTAAAAAGGTCAGGTATTCATCTTTGCAGATTTTATAACAGAATGGATAACTTTTGTAACCATTGCTTAAAATTGTTTAGCGCATAACTTGAGTTTTCTATGAGAAAAATACAGCACAAATAAAAAATATCAGCTAACAGAAAACTAGTGAAGGGCAAAAGGTAACCCTATGAAAATGTCTGAAAAAAAACTATCTTTTATTTTCAATTTGCAGCATGGTATGCGGCTTTCCAAAACAGTCAAAAAGTAAAATTTCACTTATCTGTAATTCCAGCAAAAACACGTTGATTTACTAAAGCATTGTGAACATGTATATGCCACAAACTGGCGTATGTAGATTTTCAAAGCAAATTTCAAAGCAAAAAGCTTTCTGTGGGCAACAGGGTACGGCTGTTGGTGACGATGACTGTATGGAATTGATTAAACTGAATACCAGCCATCGGCAATGGCGCAGAGCTCACCTACTCAGAGGCAGAAGTGCTGCTGTAGGACCATATGTGTATGCCAGGGGTGTCAAACTCAGATGCAAAGACGGCCAAAGTAGTACACTGGGACCAAGTCGCGGGCCAACCTCAATGGCCTCAATTCACTAAGCTTTATCAAACACTTTATCAAACGTTTGATAATTTACCTCATGGGTAAAATCTACTTTTGAATTCACTAAGGTGTTATAGATTTATTGAGCGTTTTATCGATAAAACATATGATAAATATAAAAAAATTAAAAAAAAACACCTTAGTGAATTCAAAATTAGATTTTACCCATGAGGTAAATTATCAAACGTTTGTTAAAGTGTTTGATAAAGCTTAGTGAATTGAGGCCCTTGTCTACTGGCCACCTTCCTCCCTTATAAAGTTTAATGGTGTCTAATGGCCCCCCTCCAACCTCTATGCAGTTTTCTGGTGTCTAGAGGCCCCCACCCTCTCCTGTACAGTTCCCTAGTGTTTAGTGCTTTCCCCCTACCTCCCCCATAAGGCTTCCCTGGTGTTCTAGGGCTTCACCTCCAATATAGCTTCCCTGGTGGTTTAGAGTGGGCCAAACATAATGCAAAGTGGGGAAACCACTTAAGGGCCGAATTTAATGGCTCCAAGGGCCAAATTTGGCCCGCGGGCCGGAGTTTGACATGTATGAATATGTTTAAAAAGTACATTTTGGAGTAAATGCACCATAAACATATTTTTTCCTCCATTGCTGTCACTTATAAAAGATTTTAAAAATCTGACAGATTTTAGGCTAGTCCATCTCCTCATGGGGGATTCTCAGGGTTTTCTTTATTTTCAAAAGCATTTCCTGAACTGCAGTTGACAGCTGCCTAAACAGTGTGCTAGCGAGTAGGTAGGCCTCACAGTATCTTTGTATAGATTCTTCCTAGGGAATGCTTTTGAAAATAATAAAGGAAATACTGAGACCCCCCATGAGGACATGGAGTACTCCAAAACATGTCAGATTTTTACTGCCTACTGTAAGCGACCGCAAGATAGGAAAAAATACACTGTTCCTTTTTTTTTCTGGGAGAAACATACTTCTTATAAGTGTGTATTTAAAATTGTACAATTTTTCTTGATAGTGGTCGTTTAAATGACCAGGGCCTAGGTATGGTATATTGCACTTAAAGTTCACCTGAGATGAAAAAATATAAAAAAAAGATTCATACCTGGGGTTTCCTCCAAACCCCTTCAGGCTAATCAGTCCCTCGCTGTCATCCTCCACTGCCTAGATCCACTGGTACATGCCCTGTTATCTTCCCCAGTTGGCGCAGGGGGGAGTCTGGCTGAGCGCACTCCACATTGCCCCTCTGAGCCTGGGCAGTAGCACTGAGAGGGACCGATTAGCCTGAAGGGGGCTGGAGGAAGCCCCAGGTATGTATATTTTTTTATATTTGATCATCTCAGGTTTACGTTAAGGATCCTGGGAAGGCAGTGGGGGCAGACTGAGCACCTTGGGATGCGGGGTTCTGACAGTGTTGGGGCATTTAAAAAAGTATGGGGCAGTAAGTATGCACATATATAAGAATAAGAAGTGACACATGACCAGTGCTGTTGTAACACAGGCACATTACTTTAAAATCTGGAATTATAGCTGTACAGACACACTCCGTTCAATAGCATGTTCTGCTCTAAAAAGAAAGGAGAGAGGACAACAAGTGGGAGTAAGCTGGCAGCAGCTGCTGCACTATATTAGAGTGGCCGGGCAAATTATTGTCTTCCCGCATGCCCTATGAAGATACCAATAAAAGCCTATACAGGAGCTCAAAGTAATCTTAAAGGAATGTTTCGGATGATCTAAGCTGTGATGTGTACGGGCTTTTAGGGCTAAATTTCAACATTGGTTTGAAGTTGCACCAGGGATGCCCCTGTTGCACGTCCTACCATGCCATGCATGTGGCCAAAACTGCAAACTCTTCCATATTGCTAGACAGGGAAAGCGAGAAAACTTTTTCAGTACTTTAATATAAGGCAAATGTTGGCACTTCATAAATAAACAAGGTAGGCAGGTAATTAACATAACATCTACACCTTTAAAGTTCTGTAACTATGTAGCAAAAAAGTGTGCTTACACTTCTACTGTCTGTCCAGTTGGTGGCACTGTTTCTATATTACACACACTGCTAGACTCTATTCAAGTCTCCAGGGGTGAATTAGTGAAGCAAAATTAAAATGCAGGGAAGAGAAGCTTCCCTGTTCATCTGAAAGGGATGAGGGAGAAGTACATGGAGGATGCCATAGTTATTTTCTTGTATACAATACCAGTTGCCTGGCTGTCCTGCTGATCTTGTTAAAACAGAAATGATGCACCCAATGCATACAAGATAGGCTAATAAAGCTGCTGGTCTTATAAACAGAGAGGTAATATAAGTTGGCTACACAGCCATAGCAATTAAGGCATCTGTTTTTTCACTGACCAGAGGAAACGGACAAGCACCCTCGAAATGCGTTGCCAATGTTATGTGCTCAGACAAATTTTCATTTAAACTGGTCCAAAGATAAGATTACCTCTTGTTTAGAAGATGAACAGCTTTATTAGCCTCTCTCTTATGCATCGGGCGCCTCTATCCTTATTTTGCTGTTGCCGAAGTACGCTGTTTTTATCCTAATTTGGGCTCCTACTCTCTGAGCACCGATATAGCCAAAATTCCCGTTATGGCGGCGCCTGGTGTGCCCAAATTTCCTGAGCTGTTTTTGCCTGACTAGAACCGAAACACCCGTTCATGTTCATTTTGTGCACCTTTGCAAACCGTGTACAGGCAGTCCTCACAAAGTCATGAGCGAAAACCATACCAGACGACTGCTGTAACTTTCTGTCACAGCTCACTCCCGCTTACCCATTTCCATTCATAGGGATGGCGATACTGCTCAGCAGATGCAGAGCATCCTGTCCATACAAGGAATGGTCAGACAAAATAGCCACATTTTGGCTGACCATTATTTCAGGTCTGAGCCGGCTTCAGCTGACTGGCTATAGTGTATTACAAGGCATTTCCATGTAAGTGGACACAGCTACTTAACTGACCTGAGCAAACGGCGTAACGATGAGGTCTTCAGCGTGCCTGCAAGAAACAAACCAGAGACATCAGACCACATACCTCAGCTAGGCTTCCTTATACAAAGATGCAAATGTAGACAGGACACCAATAGGTCTACTGACTCCTGGCTAATCTACCTCCTACAAACAAGGGCTTAAAGCGGACCTGAACTCAGAACTTCCTCTCTGCTCTAAAAGATACGCAACAGCATAATAACCTTAAAATAAAAAAAATACTTTGTTACAGCTGATACAAATCTTGCAATAAATGTGCATTGTGTCTACTTCCTGCTTTCATGTAAGTAGACAAAGGGTTAACACATCCTGTATTTACAAATTAGCTGCTCTGCTGAAGCAGCCAGCTGGCACAGCTGAGAAATCAAATTACACTTGTGATTAGTCGCAGATGAGGGGAATTAGACAGGCTAAACTGTCTAAATATTTTACAGCATAAAATCTACTACCACGAAAAAAAATGTAGTAGAACAGCATTCTTCTGTACTTTCTTCTTCAGTGGAAAGCTCCTTGCTTCAGCGAGCAGCTTCTGGCCGCATCCATAGAGGTGATAACATTATCTTTTATTTACATTCCTTAGCCAGATACATTTAGTAAACATTATCAAAGTGCAGAAACTGAGCTCTCTCTGCTTCTAGTATGTGTGCAGTTGAGAAGTGATCACTAGATACATTTTAACATATAAATACAGCAGCTATGCAATAAAATGCAATGGCAGCTTTCAGAGCAGATAAACTGTACTTTGAGAACTTTGTAGACAGACAATATTGTGCACAAAAGCAAATATGGTAACTGTATAGGTAATAAAAAGTAGGAAAACTGAATTTGCAAGTTCAGCAATTTCCCTAGTGGAACCACCCTCATAGGATTCAGCTTTTCTAACTCTTTGCAGATCACCGGCAATCGGCAAACGCTGCACAATTGTTCACAGTGGGCCCCAGCCCCCAGGGCCAGAGATGAAGATCCATTAGTCCATGCGAATGAAAGTAGCTATAGATTAACCCTTTCAGAGGATTTAAATACTGCAAATATATGTTTTGGACTATAAGACACTCCTGACCATAAGACGCACCTAGGTTTAGAGGACAAAGACAAGGGGAAAAATATATACTAAACCTGGTGCATCCACGGTGAAGGGGCATTTTGTGGAATATGCCCCCTTTGTACCTCATGCCCACTTGTACCTCCTGTGTCCCCTAGGTCCTCCTTTGTCTTCCTCTATGCCCCTTTGTGTCTCCCGTTGTCCTCCTCTATGCCCCTTTTGCCCCCGTATGTCTTCCTCTGCATGGACACAGTACAGGAAGTCCCTGACATTGCGGCGGGTTGGAGGTTCGTATTGGCAGGCGTTCACAAGTCAGGAACTCCCTGCATTTGGACTATAAGACGCACTGACTTTTCCCCCCACTTTTGGGGGGGGGGGGGGGAAGCGAGTCTTAAACATTTCAGCCTCCTGGACGTAGCAGCTACATCCAGGAGGCCATGCACGTTCCCGGCCACGGATCGTTAGCCCAGGAATCGCTCTTACGTCCCCATGCGTCCCTCTAAGCATATATGTTACGCTTAGAGTGACGTCATGTAAACAAACTCATGACTGCCATCTTGTGGCCAAAAAGTAAAACTACAACTAAATGTAAAAAAAAAAAAAAAATCAACACATATTGACATAAAAAAAAATTACTGTTTACATCCCACCCTCTGAAAAATACCCAAATAAAATGTTCAACCACTTTACCCCCCGCGGTACGAATTTCTCCGTCACTTTTTGCCCCCCTAAAAAACCAAGGGACGGAAAAATCCGTACCTTCCGCGCTACCGCGCTCCTGCCGCTCAAGCGTGCGCTCCAGCTGCTCGTGCACGCCGCCGCCCGCTCGCCCGGAGATCAATGAACGGGAAAATCCATTCCCCGTTCGTTGATCTAAGCCCCCGCAATGATCCGCTGCTTCTATTAGAAACAGCGGGATCATTGTGATTTTCCCTGCCTCGTACTGCTTCCTGTAAGCATCCTTCCGGACGCTTACAGGTCGCATGTAAACAAACTCACTGTGGCCATCTTGTGGCCAAATAGTAAAACTACATCCTAAAGCATTTTACATATACAAATACATTAGTTTTCCACAATAAATTAACTCATTACCTCCCATACTCCCCAATTTTTTTTTATTTTTTTTTGTAATTAAAAAAAAAAATATACAATAAAAAAAAAACATAAATAGTTACCTTAGGGACTGAACTTTTTAAATATTTATGTAAACACTGTTACTTTATAAACTACGGGCTTGTAATTAGGGATGGATGCAAAACTGAAAGAAATGCACCTTTATTTCCAAATAAAGTATTGGCGCCTAACATTGTGATAGGGACATAATTTAAACGGTTTTATAGCCGGGACAAATGGACAAATACATTTCATGGGTTTTAATTACAGTAGCATGCATTATTTAAAAACTATAATGGCCAAAAACTGAAAAATAATAATCTTTTCCCACATTTTTTCCTATTTTCCCATCAAAACACATTTAGAATAAAATAATTCTTGGCATAATGTCCCACCTAAAGAAAGCCTAATTGGTGGCGAAAAAAACAAGATATAGTTCATTTCATTGTGATAAGTAATAATAAAGTTATGAATGGAAGGAGCGCTGAAAGGTGAAAATTGCTCTGGTGTTCAAGAGGTAAAACCCCTCAGTGGTGAAGTGGTTAATATAAAAAAAAAACATGTAAATATTTACCTAAGGGTCTAAACTTTTGAAATATCAGTGTAAAGATGAAATATTTCTATTTTTGTCTTAATTTTAAACTTGTAAATATTGATGGATGCAAAACGGAAAAAATGCACCTTTATTTCCAAACAAAATATTGTCGCCATACATTGTGATAGGGACATAATTTAAACGGTGTAATAACCGAGACAAATGGGCAAATACAATACGTGAGTTTTAACTATGGAGGCATGTATTATTTTAAAACTATAATGGCTGAAAACTGAGAAATAATGATTTTTTTCCGTTTTTTTCTTATTCTTCCTGTTAAACTGCATTTACAGTAAAGTGGCTCTTAGCAAAATCTACCACCCAAAGAAAGCCTAATTGGTGGTGGAAAAACAAGATATAGATCAGTTCATCGTGATAAGTCGTGATAAAGTTATAGGCTAATGAATGGGAGGTGATAATTGCTCGGATGCATAAAGTAAAAACGACTAAAGGCTGAAGTGGTTAAAGTCCAAAAAATACAGTAAATAAAATACAATTGTGCTTTTTCACTTGCTATGGTGACAGAGACACATGGGATTCAGTACATCACACAACACTTACGCTTCACTGGTGACCGAGGAGTTCCGAGACATGGTTTTTGGTGACATGTCATAGTCGCTATCTGATCGGTACAGGAAGGACTCCCTCCTCTGGCTTTGTGGGAAGCTGGGATGCAGCACCAGCCCTGGACTCGCCTGCGAATCAATCGGGCTGCGACCTGGAGAAGGCCCATTTTCCACATCGAAGCTGAAGAAACAAGAACAACAGGAAGAGTTGGTGGCAGCAGAATAAATGTAGGGAAAGAATATTATTAGATTTATGATTCTTACAAAAAACATATCTCTCCCTGACCGATGGCATCCAACAGATGGCAGGATTAGCTAGTTGCTTGCCAGGCTACCATCTACATACTAAACTATATCAGCTTTACACAAACCTCACCCACTACCCTGAGGGTGTCCCTATCCCCCCACACTCCATTTCCTGAAACACTAACTATAATGTTAACTAAAAGGCTATAACAGGCCCTCCCCAGCGAACACAGTGAATCCAGCGCAGAAGACTTGGGTGCAGCCGGCGCCACCATAGGCTGTAATAGGAATTACGGCTATAGCAGGCACAGGGAGTAACTTCGCCGCTATCAGAAGACGGAGCTGAAGTTGCTTTTAACCACTTAAATCTGACTGTGCAGTGAGGAGTTACCACCCCCCCATCTAAGTTCCCCGCAGCAAAACCGACGCTTTCTTATCACAGAGTGCCGTATTTTAACTACATATTTTAAATACATTACAGCCTCCTTATAGTTCCTGGTAGCGTGATCGTACGCTCCAGGACTTTTTTGACTGTGGCCATCTTGTGGCCAAATAGTAAACTACACCCACATACATTTTTTACATTACAATACATTATTTTACATTTAAAATGATCTGTTTCCCTCCCACACCAAAAATTACCCAAATACAATTTTTTATTTAAAAAAAAAAAAAAAAAAAAAGAACATAAGTAGGGTCTGAACTGTTTAAGGGCCTTTTTCCACTAGCCTGCGATTTGCTTCTGATCGCAAATCGCAAGGTACATTAAACTAATGGAAACTGCAGCAGCATTTTCCATTAGTGCGATCCGATTGCGATGCGATTTTGGTCAAAGCGCAATCGTTGTCCTTCCGCGTTTTGTATGCGATTGAGCTGGAGTATAATGAGTATAGTAGCTCAATCGCAATGTGGAAATTGAAACGCGATTGCGATCGCGATCGGAATCGCGATCGCATTTCATAGTGGAAAAGAGCCTTAAGGGCCTTTTTCCACTAGCCTGCGATTTGCGATTTGCTTCTGACTGCAAATCGCAAGGTACATTAAACTAATGGAAACTGCAGCAGCAATTTCCATTAGTGCGATCCGATTGCGGTCAAAGCGCAATCGTCGTCCTGCTGCGTTTTGTATGCGATTGAGCTGGACTATAATGAGTATAGTAGCTCAATCGCATGGTGGAAATTGAAATGCGATTGCGATCGCGATCGTAATCGCGATCGCAATCGCATTTCATAGTGGAAAAGAGCCCTAAATACCATAAGTAGGGTTTAAACTGTTTAAATATACATGTCAAGAGAGTATAGTATATATATATATATAGATAGAACAAAAGTTATATATATATACATACACATATATACATATATATATATATATATATACACATATACACATATATATATATATATATATATATATATATATATATATATATATATATATGCACCTTTATTTCTAAATAAAATATCGGCGCCATAAATTGTGATAGGGACATCATTTAAACGGCCAAAAACTGAGAAATAATGATTTTTTTCCATTTCTTTCTTAATCTTCCTGTTAATATGGATTTAAAAAAATAATAATAATTCTTAGCAAAATGTACCACCCAAGGAAAGCTTAATTAGTGGCGTAAAAAACAAAATATAGATCAATTAATCGTGATAAGTAGCGAGGGCCTGTTATTGACATTTTGTAGCTTGAAGCAAATACATTGTGAGAAATACATTGCTCTGATGCCCAGTATGTAGTCCACTGGCAACGCATCACTCAACCGCCCTCAGCAGATTAGCAATGGCCAGCCACATGAAGTCCTGCTTCCTCTCTGACTACAGCAACACCTCATCAGAATCAGATTTATTTCGCTAAGGTCACAGGTCACATGAGGCAGTGCTGTAGCCACAGATACAGGACACTGGATGGGCGGATGGAGATCTCATCACTGAACACCGAGAGCAGGTGAGTGAAGCGGTGCCGCACATCTAGGGAGGGGGAGGCAGGGAGTGAGAGACCAGAACAGGCTTTACGTTACACACATCTCAGCAAGTGAAGCAGTTTTTGTTCCTTTTATGTCGTTATCTGCAGGTCTGGAGTGGCCCTTTAAGTGGCAGTACACACTACAGCACTGTGAGCGCAGCGGTATTTTGTTGCACTGCCTCATTTGGGAGATGAGATCGGAGACCCCTTGATTCCGTAACATGGCAGAAAGAGAGGCGTGACGTCAGGCTGAGGCGAAGCAGCTTTACTAAATTACAGTTTTAAGGCTGCACATCTGGAGAGGGAGCCGACGTCAATGGGGCAGCTGTGCTGGGAGGGGGATTAACTGCACATAGAGAGAGAGACAAAGGTTACTGGAGGGAACGGTCCAGGGAACAGAACAGAGGATCCATTCATTACTCTGATGAGTTTATAAAGCTACAGCGTGCCCGCTCACAGCGTGTGGGACTGGCACGCTGCTGGAGAACCAGAAATCCCAGCAACCAAAAATAAGGGCATCATCACTCACAGCAGTTCCTACTCTGGAAGGACAGCCCCTCTTTCCCAACCAAATCTTTCTACTCACCTTTTACATGTGGAGTAAAGATTTCTATAAGTAAATATATAAATATGCAAAATAAGAGAAATCTTGTACAGTAGTGCAGTGTGCTCCCCAGAAAGTTTTTCCAGACAGGTGGCAGAACAATGTAGCTGGGTGGCATGAAAAAGTAGCAGGGTGAGGCGAGATGACAGAATGCAGGACCGGGGCTTCTCTGCACAATTCTGCTTATAGCATATTATTATTATTATTTAGTATTTATATAGCGCCAACATCTTCCGCAGCGCTGCACAGAGTATATTGTATTGTCACTTAAATGTTCCTCAGAGGAGCTCACAATCTAACCCCTACCATGGTCATATGTATGTATCGTGTTGTATATGTATCCTAGTGTAGGGCCAATTTTAGGGGGAAGCCAATTAACTTACCTGTATGGTTTTGGGATGTTAGAGGAAACCGGAATGTCTGAAGGAAACCCATGCAGACATGGGGAGAACATAAAAATTCCATGCAGATAGTGCCCTGGCTGGGATATACAGTTAATAGCATAGCAGGAGGTGAGCTGATAAAAGTCGGGTGGTCACCAAAACTAGCCGGGTGGAGCACCCAGCTGAAGCAGTACACTGTAGTGTGAGAAATGTCAATCACAAGTGTCCACACCTGCTGATTTTTTAGCGTTTGCGTTTTGCGCTTCTATTGCACTAAAACGTGATCGCCGGGAAATCGCCTGAGAATGGTGCAGGCTACGCGTTTAGCGTTTTTGGGCGATTTGCGGCAATTAGCGCAAATTGCCCAAATGAGAACGGGCTCATAAACTTTTATTACCCTAGCGCTTTGAAAAGCGCTAGCGTTTGAGCATTTTGCCAAAATCGCCGGCAAAATGCTTGAGTGTGAATGGGCCCAAATACAGAAAAACAAATAAGAAATAGTGAGATACAGTTGAGATAAGTGCTTCAGAAAACAGCACTGTAGTGGACCAAGCTTAGCCGTAGAGCTCAGAGAAGCTCTTTTGCATAGATAACAACCAGTGGCGTAGCTATAGGGGGTGCAGAGGTAGCAACACATCGGGGCCCTTGGGCTGAATAGAGTACTGGTTAAGGGCTCTGCCTTTGACATGGGAGACCAGGGTTCGAATCCTGGCTAGGGTCAGTACCTATTCAGTAAGGAGTTCAAGGCAAGACTCCCTAACACTGCAGGGTGGCCTCCTGAGCGCATCCCAGTGGCTGCAGCTCTTGAGCGCTTTGAGTCCGACAGGAGAAAAGCACTATATAAATGTTCGGATTATTATTATTATTTATTGGTCCTGTGCTGATATTATTCACTTCTATTGTTGATTTGAATAGTTAGATCAGGATTTCTCAACCAGGGTACTAAAAACCACTACTTTTAAAGATCACGCCTCCTACACAATAATTGCAGGGGTTCCGTGAGATCCAAAAGTTATTTGCATGGTTCCTCCAGGGTAAAAGGTTGAGAAAGGCTGAGTTAGATCACTAACACCCAGCTTCCCATCCCCTTCTTGCACCTGACACTGTGGTTGTCCTTGATTGGTTTTGGTGCGCTGTATTAATTGTTATCTATAGCATGCTTGGGGGGCCCCAATGCTAAACTTACACTGGGGCCCACGGCTTCTTAGCTACGCCACTGATAACAACTGAAGTTTCTTAACTCTTTATGTACTGGCAACAATATGAGACTCGTAGCTATGCTACTAATGTTCTATTTCTTAGCTGTACTACAAAAACAAATCATTATATAATACGTTTATTTTCACTTCAGATTCCCCTTTGGACCTGAACTCAGAACTTCCTCTCTGCTCTAAAATATAAGCAACAACATAATAACTTTTACAAAACAAAAACATTTCTTTGTTACAGCTGATACAAATCCTGCAATAAATCGGCAGAGTGTCTACTTCCTGCTTTCATGGAAGCAGACATAGGGTTTACATCTTGTGTTTACAAATGCTCTGCCAAGGCAGCCAACTGACACAGTTGAGAGATCATTTTACAGTGGTGATTAGTCACAGATGAGGGGGCATTAGACAGGCTGAACTCTCTGAATCCATACAGGATGCATTTCTCTGCGTTTTCCTTCTGTCTTGTACAAGAGTTCAGGTCCATGTTTACTATTGGGATACAGAGTCTACTAATCTATAAGATGGTACCTTATATACAGATCTGTGCATGATGTGGACCTTCAACTCATGTTGATGAAGCTCAAGTGAAGTAATGAGGGGTGAACAGGACTTGTTTTATCAGGTTATCTGATTATCAGGTTATCTAATATTAGGCCATGAGGCAAGTTTGTATTGCCGTTTGTGTCACAGTTAATGATATTATCCACCACTTCCTTCCCCAATGAGAGAAATTTCTCTGAAAGGAACAGGAACAGCAATAAAACACTTCACAGTGGAATGGGCTTCCCTGTCAGATTTGTGTCCCCATGACCGTGTCCCTGTTTTGCTGTCACGGTGCTTAGGCACTTGTCACATGGGAGACCGTGGAGTGGCCGGGTTAGGGAGTAAAGAAAGTACATCAGATGTCTCTGTTGCCTTCCTAATGTTTAGTCTGAGGGCTGATTTGTTTAACATAATGCTGTATGGATATAGCTTCTAACACCTCTGCAAAAAGCTGCAATGAGCTGGAGCTGTAAACATGGCTGCCCCCAGTGGGAATGGATCGCACTACAGCATTCATCTCAGCGCTTAGCACTTGGCATAAACATGTTATACTGGGCTCCAGTGTAACACAGCACATACGTGATCCAGCACACCCGCCCTGAGTTCCTTTAAAGGGACCCCGAGCACCTCTCATGGGCATGCCTTTAAGACTCCCACCAGTACTGCAAAGTACTTATGCATACTTTTCTTTCTTTCATTTGAAGCCTGAATCGCCGTTCTACACCAAATTCATTCGATTTCAATTTAAAAAATCACAGCTGCCATCTTGGCTATGTTATAACTTCCGGGTCACCCCTGTCTTCTCTGTTAGAGAAGTGCATCACTGAATAAAGCAGTAAAAGGAAGTGACACGCATGGCCAGTGCAAGAGGCTCCTCCAGAGGGGTCATAGCACAACTTTTAGAGGTGCTCGGAGTCCCTTTAAAAAGAACGGTGTGAGATCTATGGAAGCTGACATATTTATTTCCTTTTCAAAAACCAGCCCCGGTGAAAACTATTAGGCTCTGTTCATAGTGGGTTGTCATGGTGTGACGTATCGGGTGCACTGAAACGCGGAACGTCACAGTGCGATGCAACACCTATGTGACATTCACAGTGCGGCATAAAGTAATATAGATTGCGGCATCCCACCGCACAGGCAAATAGGTATTGACGGTGTCAGTGAAGCATACATTTCATTGACTGTATGCTTCACAGTATGCCATACAATGCGATGATAACTTGCAGTTGGACTTTAAGTTCCGTTGCATTCCTGCTTTTACAGGGAACACAACCCCCACAGTGAACGTAGCCTTAAGGCCCTTTTATACTGCATCAGCAGCATTGCATAATAATTCTGCATGTCATCTCACTGCCCATACAATTCATTCTATGGGCCAGTTGGCAGTACTGCATTGTAACAGATTGCATTATTGTAAGTCGCAACATACAGGCTTTGTATGAAAGTCTATGTCCAGTCTACACTGCAGATCATACTTATTATATAACGCAGGTGTTATACAAGGCTTAAAGTGGACCTAAACTCTTGCACAGGACAGAAGGAAAACTGAGAGGAATGCACCCCGTATGTATTTAGAGAGTTTAGCCTGTCTAATCCCCCTTCATCTGTGACTAACCATAAGTGTAATTTGATCTCTCAGCTGTGTCAGCTCGGTAATCCTGGCAGCCTCGACAGAGCAGCTAATTTGTACACACAGGATGGTAACTCTATGTCTGCTTCCATGAACACTGCAGATGTATTGCAGAGATTGTATCATCTGTAACAATGAATTGTTTTTCTGTAAAGGTTATTACGCTGTTGCTTATCTTTTAGTGCAGAGAGGAAATTCTGAGTTCAGGTCTGCTTTAACGCATTATAACTCACTGTTGGCTAATAGCACTCTATGCTGAGCTAAAGAAAAGAACAACTCCATAAATAAAATATAATAATAATAATAATAATATTGAGCCCCAGATTTCCGTGGCAGCTGCATAGGGGGTTGCAGTGCTTGTCTCCTGTGTGTCCACCAATGGGTCAGTGCCAGGACACCCACAGCAATGTCACATGGTGGCACCTTTCCCCTGCACTAGCGTTTGTCCTGCGTGCGTATAAATCTCTCCGCCTGATCCCCTCTGATAAGAAGTGACAGATTATCGTCACTCGGTGGGCGGGTCTCCCTACACTGTGACATCACCGCTGACACAGGGGACAGGCTTTATCCAATCAGCTGCTGCAGGTTACGTGCTTCTCTCTATTTTTTGCATGCTGAATTCAGTGAGTCTAGCAATCCCCCCCCCCTCCCCCCCCCCAGTGCCTATTGCTTCAGCGTATGAAACACACAACAGGAGCCTTCTTCAGAGAGCAGTATGTAAAGTGTGGCAGCTCGGAACAGCCAATGAGAGATCGCTCTGACTGCTCTGATCTGTGAAATCTCCCTCGCTCCTGCATTTCTAAGCACTGCCTATAACGAATGGATAGCATACACATGTGCTCACAAACCAGGTACCCAAAAATGACTCCAAAGCCCTGGACCTACCGCTGCAGCAGATCGACTGAAATTTACCGTCTGGTCCATTCTTGATCTCAATTTTTGCTTCAAAACAATCAAAATTACATTCAATGCGTCTCGTTGGGTCAAAGATAACCAGCAGATTAGTTTATCGAGATCAAATCTGCCGGTTACAATCGATGCCTGTATGGCCAGCTTTAGGCTCCATTCCCACTTCAGCGGGAAAACAGATGTTTTTATGTCTGTTTAACCGCAATGAAAAATTGACAGTGAAAAGATCCATTTTCATAAATAGGATCCATTCAAACTTGTGAGTCTGCATTAAACCGACTGAACTTTGTGCTGTCTGTGATTTTTCCCGGAGAGCCGATGCGTTCCCCTAAACAGCATCTGCCATGTGCTACAACCAGACAACAACGGACCATCAGAACGGACACTACCCTGTCTGCTCCCGCTGGCCATGGGAGTCATGTCAGATTAATGAGACAGCTGCCTTAGGGCCCATTCATACTACAGAACGCAAGCACAAATGCGATGTCATGCATGCATTGCCATCGCAAGGCCATCGCTCTGAATGCACGTCGTGGTGCGCTAAAATGTTCCCAGACACGCTACATCGTAACGCATGGGAACGCACACCTGTAATGTGAATGGTAACATAAAAGTCTATTGACCGTTATGCCTGATTGTCGTTTGGATCGGTCGTTTAAGTGACTTGTCAGGTAAACAACATGCCGTTTAAACGTCACATACACACGTCCAACAAAGCAGCCAACGAACTAATTTACACGTCGTCTTATAGACTGGAACGTTCAGTCATAAAAGACGTGCGTCATCACGTTGATAGAAATCATGGTATCCTGCACCTCTTTACAAGCATCTGCCAACTGATTAGTTGGCCAAACGACCGCTGGTTGTTTGTACACACATACGGAGCTGACAGTCATTTTTACGGACCTGACAGTCATTTGAACGATAGTTGATGCAACTGATCCGTCAAACAGATCAGGCAAACCGTCTGTTATCAGTCGCTCTACTGCGCTTACACACATCCAACTTGTCGTTCAGACGACAAGTTGTTCAGAAAAGTTGGACGTGTGTACGCGCCTTAAAGAGGAACTCCAGTGAAAATAAAGTTAAAAAAAGTGCTTAATTTTTGCAACAATTAGGTATAAATGATTTAGTCAGTGTTTGCCCATTGTAAAATCTTTTAAATCCCTTTAAACATTCTGACATTTATCACATGGTGACATTTTTACTGCTGGCAGGTGATGTAGCTGCTGCATACTTTTTTGGCTGTTGGAAACAGCTGTAAACAGCTATTTCCCACAATGCAGCAAGGTTCACAGACCGGAACCTGCCAAGAGTACGTACTCAAGAGTTTCTTATGGGAGGGGTTTCACCACAATCTCAGCGATACAGCACCCCCTGATGGTCTGTTTGTGAAAAGGAATAGATTTCTCATGCAAAAGGGGGTATCAGCTACTGATTGGGATAAAGTTCAATTCTTGGTCGGAGTTTCTCTTTCAGGGCCCATTTCCACTATCGCGAATTCGCATGCGTTTTTCGCATGCAAATTCGCATAGCAATACAAGTGAATGGGACTGTTTCCACTTGTCAGGATTCCTTTGCGTTTTTCTGTGCAGAAAAAAATTTGCATGGCAGAGCCATCAGAATTCGCATACCGCTATGCGAATCGCATACAATGTATTTAATACAAAATTCACATGAGGTTTGGGTATGCGAATTTTCATGCGAATTCGCATAGAAACAATGGAAAAGCACACCAGCACTGCCATGGTTAAATTCGCATACATTGTCATCCATGCAAATTCGCATGAAAATTCGCATGGACTCGCATGCGAAATTCGCATCTGCATGCAAATTTTTACCGCGGCGATTCGCACCGCACAAGTGGAAATGCAGCCTAAGCAGTCATACAGTTGCAATCATGAGAACACGACCATAGTAATCACACAACTGCTACTTCATAGCCGGACAAGACAGCAATAAAAACCTGACAGAGGTCAAGGCTCTTTTCCTCATTTAGCTTCTCAAGAACTGAGCTGTGTTGTGGATCAGCTCAAGGCAGCCTTCATATACCTTACACTAATATTCACATATTTCTGTACAATCTTTTTATTGTTCATCAAGTAGGCACTCACTCAAAAAAAAACACACTTTCCTAATAAACATCTCATGACCATATATGAGCACTGCACAAGTCTTTTAGTCACCTTTTCAATCTGCACCTAGCTAGCAATGGTTATGAAGCTAAAATTGTCCTTCTTGCAACTATGGTGAAAATACGTTGCTTATGGAGGAGCCACACTTGCATCTGCGGGAATCAGGCCTGGAACCCACTGAAAACCGCAAACGCAAAACACTAGCGTTTTGTCTGAGCGGTTTGCAAGCGGATTCATGCGCGTTTTTGGTCGTGTTTTGCAACATTGTATTTTTTTCCCCAGCGGGTGCGTAGCGTTTTGCGTTTTGATCCTGATTGGTCCTGTGAATTATTTTTCATTTTGTTACAGTGTGCTGAACCGCAAAACGCTAGCAAAACCGCTCAGTTTAGGTTTTGCTGAGCGTTTCCGCTAGCGGTTCAATACTTTACATTGAAGCGCTAACGCTCCCAAAATGCTGCAGGTCCTGCGTTTGCGTTTCTGAGAAACGCAAACGCTCCTGTGGAAGTTGCCCCATCCATTAACATTAGCCCAGCGTTTTGGCAAACTGCTAGCGTATCGCAGTGCTGCCAAAACGCTGCCAAAAGCGCTCCTGTGGGTTCTAGCCCTTAGAGGCAATTCCTTGCCAGTGTTTTGCCACACAACTGTGCTATTTGCAGTGCATTTTAGGCAGTAGGTATTTTTACAGTAGCCATTGATTTCTATTGAAAACCACATGCGTTTTGTGGGAAACTAGTGCAGGTTGTATCGGTTTGGTGTTTTTTTAAGGGCTGTGGAGTCAGTACAAAAATCATCCGACTCCTCATTCTATGAAACCACCAACTCCGACTCCAGGTACCCAAAATTGATCAGACTCCTCAGTATAGGTTTTTTTTTGCATTATGCGGAATCACTTATGCCTCTGGAAAACGCAGAAACACCATAGACTGTCATCATCTGTGATTCCATTTTCTGCAGCACAACGCTGCAGATTTTCTCAAGTGTGATCCCGGCCTTACAGTACAGATGATATATAAACACTTATCTTTGTTGCATCAATTATCATCGCTGAGGTGGTCACAGAGTATACAGTTTTTTAATAAGAGAATTACGATCAATTTTTCCAACTGATTATAAAATTTAAAAATATGACCAACGTATCACACACTTTTGTTACATTTTTTCCTCACTTATAAAAGAAAAATTGAAGATCCGGCAAAAAAAAAGAAAAAAACCTTGTAACGTAACTACAAATCAAGACATTTACAATCTATCCTGTACCATTCAATATTCTGTAAAATGTCAGAATTTTTCACCACAGCAGATTAAAAAAGCTAAAGAATAAAAATAAAAAAACCCTGAAATTTTGATCATGTTTCTCGATTGAAAAAAAAGTTTCAACATGTACGTTTTTTTATACAACCGTTTTTAATAAACAAAAAAAAACAAAACACAGAAAAATCGAGCAAGATTTGTTATATTGTGGGTGGTCACAGACACATGGTATTTTACATGCCTCAGTGATGGGAGTTTGGGATTTTTGTACTGTACATAAAGACTTTCTTATTATTATGTAACGTGCTATTTTACATTTTTGCTAGTAGCAGTGTCTTCTGGTGAAATATTTTACTGCTATGTAATTTATAAGTTTACATAACCTATATTTATAAACCTCTTTAAAGGTGTGAAAGTATATTTCACACCTTTACTGACAAAATTACACGTGCTGCTTAGTGGAAAAAGTGCCAATTACCACGTTATCTCTGCCAGAGCACAGCTATCTATTGCTGGGTACACGCTATTAGATTTTATGGTCGATTTACTGTCAGATCAGTTATTTCCAACATGTCCGATATGCTTTCCGATCGATTTCCTATTAAAGTTAACGGAAATCGAATGGAAAATGCTTTGGAATTGATTGGAAAGCAAATCGGACATGTTGGAAATAATCGATCTGACAGTAAATCGACCATAAAATCTCATAGTGTGTACCCAGCATTAAAAGGGAGTGGTCCATTCTCTGGCAACCAATCGTGGTCGTGTGGACGTGATACTTTTCTGCACTCTCATTGGCCAGTCGGCATTATGCGATGCTAACTGCCTCATACCTGAGTGTGGTGTCTATTTTTTTCAACAGGAATTTTTTTATTGAAATTTCTTTTTTTTCCAAAATCAACACATTAACAATAAACAACAAAACACATACATCTGATGCAAAGTGAGTGTATATCCTCGAATATCAGTGGACCTCATGTATAAGTCGACTCCAATATTTGACCCTCTTAAAGAGACTCTGAAGCGAGAATAAATCTCGCTTCAGAGCTCATAGTTAGCAGGGGCATGTGTGCCCCTGCTAAACCGCCGCTATCGCGCCGCTAAACGGGGGTCCCTTCACCCCAAACCCCCCCACTGTAACACTTGGTCGCAGACTTGGTCGCTCCTGGAGGCAGGGCTAACAGCTGCAGCCCTGCCTCCAGTCGCGTCTATCAGCGGCGCATCGCCGCCTCTCCCCCGCCCCTCTCAGTGAAGGAAGACTGAGAGGGGCGGGGGAGAGGCGGAGATACGCGCTGACAGACGCGCGTGGGGCAGGGCTGTGGCGGTTAGCCCTGCCCCAACCAGGAAGCACTCCCCCGCTGCACCGAGGGGATTTGGGGGTGAAGGGACCCCCGTTTAGCGGCACGATAACGGCGGTTTAGCAGGGGCACACATGCCCCTGCTATCTATGAGGTCTGAAGCGAGATTTATTCTCGCTTCAGACTCTCTTTAAGCCGGAATGTTTTAGTGACTCAAGTATAAGTCTACCCAGCAAAGTTAATGGCTGCACTCAGGAAACAGGAAGAATTAACAGCTGCACTTGGAGCCCAGGGGGGGTTAATGACTACACTGCATACAGTATTGAAGCCATTAACCTCTCCTGTCCCCTAAGTGCCCCCAATACCTCCTCCAGGCCCCCAAGTGCAGCAATAATTCACCCCCCTTCCTGCAGCCCAGTAGTTTCCCCCCTGCACCTTTCCTTGTTAATTGTTGTGGCCAGGACTTTCAGACCTGTGTTTTCTTGGCATTTCCTTTATCAAGAAAGTGTCACTTAGCACTGGATAAATTGCTGCAAATGGTAATGTCACTATTAGTACACACATTACTCAATGTGCTCAGTGTTGCCTGTGACTCATGTATAGGTCGATTCCTAAACTTTTATGAAGTGAGTCAGACCTAAATTTTTAGCCTTATAATCGGGTATATACAGTACTTGTTGCACTTCACAGTGATATTTTTATCAAGAAAAACATCATCTTTTATAAACAGGTGGAAGAAGACTTGATGAAGAGCAGTGATAAGGGGTAAAGCATAAAGCAGTGTTGTATCTCTCAACAGTGTTTAAAGAGAGTCTGAAGCGAGAATAAATCTCGCTTCAGACCTCATAGATAGCAGGGGCATGTGTGCCCCTGCTAAACCGCCGCTATCCCGCGGCTTAACGGGGGTCCCTGATCCCCCAAATCCCCTCCGTAATGCGGGGGAGCGCTTCCTGGTTGGGGCAGGGCTAACCGCCGCAGCCCTGCCCCACGCGCGTCTGTCAGCGCGTATCTCCGCCTCTCCCCCGCCCCTCTCAGTCTTCCTTCACTGAGAGGGGCGGGGGAGAGGCGGCGATGCGCCGCTGATAGACGCGACTGGAGGCAGGGCTGCAGCCGTTAGCCCTGCCTCCAGGAGCGACCAAGTCTGCGACCAAGTGTCGCAGTTGGGGGTTTGGGGGTGAAGGGACCCCTGTTTAGCGGCGCTATTGCGGCGGTTTAGCAGGGGCACACGTGCCCCTGCTAACTATGAGCTCTGAAGCGAGATTTATTCTCGCTTCAGAGTCTCTTTAACAGTCTCTGCGGTGGACCCTGTAGTCGGAAAAAGCGTTTTAAAAAGCGATTGCACTGGCTATTTATTATGTGAACTAGGCCTGAACAAAGATGTTGGCCAACCTGCTTACTTACCTACTTACCATTGCACACTAATTTTGCAGCTGGACTCAGCAACTGTCATTCAATAAGTGGTTTTGAAAACAAAGAAAACCCTGAGAATCCCCCACGAGGAGATGAACTAGTCCAAAACCTGTCAGATCTGTCGGATATTGACAGCCTACTTTAAGTGACAGCTCCATAGGAGGAAATTAATTTGCAGTGCATTTTACTTAGCAAGAAATGCACCGGTAGGTCTTATAAGTTTGTATACACATATATTATTTAAAACTTTACCATTTTTGTCAAAGTGGTCTTTTAACTACCTAACGACCACGTCCCGCCGATGGGCGTGAACGCAGCGGCAGCCCCAGGATCGCTTAATGCCAATTGGTGTTAAGTCCTGGGGCGGGGTTTTGCAGGAGATGGCGCGCGCATATCCGCTTGAATGACGGAGCTCCGCTTCGCCTCCAGTCTCCCAGTGGCGATCGCTGCTAGGAGACTGATAGACGGCGAAACCGCCATCTATTTACTCTGTAAAGCGATGCGATCTAAGGCACCGCTGTACTGATGCCTATGACAGCCGATCGCGTTGATTGGTTGGCAGGGGAGGGAGGGCTGGTGACAAAAATATAAAAAAAAAATAGCTATATTTAAAAAAAAAACAAAAAACACACAATTAACTATTTATAAAAAAAAATAAAGAAACATTTCAGAAACATCAAAGCCCACTAATAGAAAGCTCTATTGGTGGGCAGAAAAGGGGGGGGGGAGGGGAATCACTTGTGTGCTGAGTTGTACGGACTTGTAGTGAGGCCTTAAAGCTGCAGTGGCCTAAATAAAAAAAAAAAAAAATAGCTTGGTCACTAGGGGGTGTAAGCCTCCGGTCCTCAAGCGGTTAAGGAACTGTTTTTTTGTTTTTTTTTCTTTTGGGGGGGGGGTGGTTTACAATCACACAACAACAACAACAACTGTAATCCATGAAACAGTTCAAATGTGAATCCAGCTATTATATGACGCCATGCCGAGAGCAAATAAGGAAAATCCAATTAAACAGTCAACTGTGATTAGCTTATGTTACTCCACAGCTAGACCTACACATTAACCCATTACACACGTCACCCACACATTACCGTCACATCACCTGACATCTACCCCTGCTGTGTGATTAGTGCCTAATCCCTGCCGCCCCACCACAAGCTGTCTGGATATGTACTGTGTAAACTCACTACAGTGATTAATTAGCAAATACTATAATAGTTAACCATGGTATAGGTGATTTATAGGTACTTACACAAGAACAAGTGCACATGGTGACCTTGTTGTCGTGAAGATTGCTTGTATCGGGACTGCAGGACAAACCAGGAGGTTGGGAGGGGGGGGGGGGGGGTCAACAAATCTCTTAGGCCCTGTTCACACTTTATGTGAATTTGCGTGCATTGTGGATTTTTGCAATTTCACGATTTCACGGCAACAAGGATGGAAGTGGCTGGAGCCACGGTTGCAATTCCGAGGAGGGTGGAGCAATAACCTGCAACGATGAATTACCTCAGATCAATTAAGTGTTTAACCCTGAGATCCGCCCCTTTCATTAATACAGCCTGTCATGTCTTTTTTGCTTTAAAGCGGGAGTGTCACCATAAAAATCACATTTCAACAGCAACTGGTCTTAGTGTATTAAATGGGGAACTGAAGTAAGAGGTATACGGAGGCTGCCATATTTATTTCCTTTTAATCAATACCAGTTGCCTGGCAGCCCTGCTGGTCTATTTCTCTGCAGTAGTATCTGAATAACACCAGAAACAAGCATGCAGCTAGTCTTGTCAGATCTGACTTTAAAGTCTGAAACACCTGATCTGCTGCATGCTTGTTCAGGGGCTATGGCTAATAGTATTAGAGGCAGAGGATCAGCAGAGCTGCCAGGCAACTGGTATTGATTAAAAGGAAATAAATATGGCAGCCTCCATATACCTCTTACTTCAGTTCCCCTTTAAGTGATAAAGATACTAATCCTGCATTCAAATCTTTCAAAAGTTTTTCTGCTGTTATGATTTGGCCTATTTTAGGAGCAATGGCCCTTTAATAGTCAGTGCCAAACAGTTGCTGGGGGTTCTTTTTATCTATAATATATTCCTCCTCTTCCCTTTAATTCCCTGCCTAGCTGAAACCTGATCCCCCTACTCATTTGTGTTTACAAGTAAGGCAGAGGCAACTCAGCGATTGGAGCAGAAAAGAAAAAAAAGTTAAGGGAAGTATGACATCAGTATTTAGCCTCAGCTGTGGGCAAAAGACATGGCCCCCACCAGGAACAGAATTCTCTTCATTTACTATATAACATTCACTGAAATCAACACGTGGACAGTACAATACATGTGTTATGTAAGTTGATCAAGTATTTATCTACCTATATATGTGTTTGTTTTTCCTGGCATAGTATGGCTAATCCTCCGGCTTTAAAAAACAAGTGACACCCATGCTAACCTAGAAATAAAAAACACATATATAAGTAGATAAATACTAGTTCTACTTACATAACCGATGTATTGCATTGTCCACGCTATGATTCCTGTGAATTTTATAAAGTAAACGCAGAGAATCCCACTCTAGACAGTTTCCATCTTGGTTACCTTTGACCTCCTGTCATCATTTCCTCCCTTACTCTTTTTTTTCTCCTCTTGCTAATTGTGTATTTGTTACCTGCCCTCCTCCCAGAGACTTCAGACACTTCCACTGAGGTCTATACTAGGAAGTGCACTGTCTTATGTCAATAGAAGGAGGGGAAAATAAAGGGGAGAAGAAGAATATATTATAGATAAAAAAGACCCCCCAGCATGCAACTGTTTGTCAATGGCAATTAAAGGGCCAGTGCTCCTAAAGTATGTTATAACTACAAACGATAACAGCAGAAAAAGTTTTGAAAGTTTCGAATGCAGGGTTAGCATCTTTATCACTTAATACACTCAGACCAGTTGCTGTTGAAAATTGATTTTTTTATAGTGACAATCCAGCTTTAACCAGCTGAGCGGTCTGGACGAGCTCAGCTCGTCCAACACCGCCAGCGGCTGCCGCTCAGGCCCTGCTGGGCCGATTTTAATCAAATAAAAAGCAGCACACGCAGCCGGCACTTTGCCAGCCGCGTGTGCTGCCTGATCGCCGCCGCTCTGCGGCGATTCGCCGCGAGCAGCGGCGAAAGAGGGTCCCCCCAGCCGCCTAAGCCCAGCGTAGCCGGAACAAAAAGTTCCGGCCAGCGCTAAGGGCTGGATCGGAGGCGGCTGACGTCAGGACGTCGGCTGACGTCGATGACGTCACTCCGCTCGTCGCTATGGCGACGATATAAGCAAAACAAGGAAGGCCGCTCATTGCGGCCTTCCTTGTTTATTCTGGGCGCCGGAGGCGATCGGAAGATCGCCTCCGGAGCGCCCTCTAGTGGGCTTTCATGCAGCCAACTTTCAGTTGGCTGCATGAAATAGTTTTTTTTTTATTTAAAAAAAACCCTCCCGCAGCCACCCTGGCGATTTAATCAGAACGCCAGGGTGGTTAAGTACTAGTTAAAGAGACACTGAAGCGGAAAAAAAAATATGATATAATGAATTGGTTGTGTACTATGAATAATTTCTAGAAGATTAGCAGCAAAGAAAATATTCTCATACTTTTATTTTCAGGTATATAGTGTTTTTTCTAACATTGCATTATTCTATAATATGTGCAGATTACACAACACTCAGCATTCAAAATGAGTCTTTCAGAGCAGTCTGTGAAGTAATGAACTCTCCTCTAGCAGAGAAAAAGTAAACAGTTCACTTACAGTTGAGATAATAAAAGTCAGATAACAGCCCTCTCCACGACTAACTTAGTCGGAGAGCTTAATGGCTTGTTTGCATAGAGACAACTGGAGTTTCTCAACTCTTCCTGTACTGGAAACAATTAGACTGATGTATCTGATCTTAATGTTTTATTTCTTAGCTGTACTACACATACAAATCATAATATCATCATTTTTTTTTCGCTTCAGTGTCTCTTTAAGCCTGCAGCTGCTAATTGTCTTGTTTTAGGAAGCTAACTGGGAACCATGGCAACAGTATAAGGTTTGGCCTTAAAGATACCCACAATTCTCTTCTGTCTGTCCCACTGAGTCATAAGGCCTTGTTCACATCATGACGGGCAGATGGCCATGCGACGAAAGGCAACGCATACGATCACAGCCATCTGCGTTTCTATGCTCCACCCAGCTAATTTTGGTGAGCACCCGGCTGTCATCAGCTCGCCTCCTCATCCTCCTATGCTGTAAGCAGAATCGTGCCGCCCCTTTATTCCCCCGTCGTGCCCCACCCACCTATTTCTTCATGCCACCTGGCTGGGAAAAAAATTCTAGGAAGAACACTGAAGCTGTTTTTTGGCTTCACTCTGTGGCCAAATATCCCGGGTCGTTTTTGCTTCAATGCAACAAGGAACCCCTTTATCAAGGTAAGCAAAGCTAAAATATATGAACTTGGCTATGGGAACCAGCACGATGTGCACAGCCAGGCAGCAGAAGCAATAACCAACACTGGGACACATTATACAGAGTTACCTACTATTTAAACAAATCAGTTAGTTGTCTGGAGATATCCCAGAGATACCTAATACGATGATTGGATGGTATAACTGAGGATACCATGCGTTGTATTATAATTATTACAGACTGTCCACTCTAATGTCTCACCTCTGTGGAAGTGATACTGTTTGATACAGTCTTTTTATGGCCCTCGATAACATTTTTTCACCTCTCTGTACAAACTAAAATAACGTTGTTTTGTGCTGAGTTTTAACCGCATCCTTCAGCTGAGATTATTGTTCCAGCAGGTATAATAACAAATGCTCTACACAATGCAAGTTCTTGTGTCTGTCAGATTCTTCCATTTTGTTTTGTGGTCTGTCAGAGCAGAGCCCTCTGATTGGCTGTTAACCTTACTGAGGTAAATGCAGCCATACTACTGTCCTTGCTGCATGCAGTATCAAACAATATACCGTATATCCTTGACTATAGGTTGAGAAATGTGGGTCTGATTAACTAAATGATATATAGGGGTCTACTAAAGAGCCTGCTAGACGTCAATTTTTCGACTTATAGACTCTTTGCGTGTGGCGCGCGCAAAGGCCGGTGCGTGCGAAACAGCGCACCCGGTGCGCCTATAACGGTGCATTGGATGCGCCCTAAACTTTGCATAGGTGCAATGTTTAGGGCGCATCCAATGCGCCGTTAAAGGACATATCGCGTGCGCCATTTTGTTTTGCGTGCACCGGCCTTTGCCTTGCGGTACTCTGCGCGCGATCTGATTTACTTTGGTGCATGCTAAGTACTTAGCACCCCAAAGTCTTTAGGTGTGCGAACTAGGTTAGCACCGCTTTGTGAATCAGGCCTCTAGTCTTCTATTCACAGCGGCCAGTTAGTGTGCACCAGCTAGATCATTAGGGGTGTCTGTATGGCGGATATTGTGGTGAAACCCCTCCCACAGTGTCAGAGCCATTGATCTGTTGTCTGTTAACCTCGTTGCATTGTAGGCGATAACGGTTGCTGCCAACTGCCAAGCAAGCAGCATCTCACTCTGTGCATATACAGTATTATTCTTCCCATTGCAATGTATTATTTCTTTTTTTACCCGCTACTACTATATTTCAGTAAAGTTTCTCTTTACATCATCTAAATTTAAAACATCTTATCTATTAGAATATTGTATAATGTATGAATTCGGATTTCCGTCCGAAATCAATCGTTCCCGTCAATTCCCGTCGATCCGTCCGTGCGGTAGATTTTTCTCGATCGCCGGCGGGCCGGGAGTGCGTCGATAGCGGCGTTCGAATGCCCGACGCAATACTGCGGGTATACATTACCTATTCCGGCCGGCGCGAGTCCCTTGGTCCCCGCTGTCTTCTTTCCGCGCTGGGTTCTGGACCGGCTGCAGCTACACAGAACTTCCTGTCCCAGCAGGAAGTTTAAACAGTAGAGCGCCCTCTACTGTTTAAACTTCCTCTGGACAGGAAGTTCAGTAGCTGCAGGAACGGTCTGGAGCCCAGAGCGGAGAAGAAGACAGCGGGGACCAGGGGAGTCGCGCCGGCCGGAACAGGTAATGTATGCAGGGGGGGGGGGGGGGGCGCAGCAGCGGCAGCTCCACAGATTGTGATCGGTTTCAGGCTGAAATCGATTCACAATCTGTTTGCAGTAAATTCCGTACGGGTATCCGGGCGCCCGGATACCCGTACGGAATTCCACACAGGCACATGTATTGACCTGAGGAAGCGGCAGCAAGCCGAGAAACGCGTTGTCAAAGTGCACCAATAAAAACCGAATTCAATCGTAAATATCCACTTGTTTATGTTTTCGATCAAACACCTATAAGGTAGGACGATCTCAACACTCCATACCTTAGAGGAACAAACCTAGTTACTGTTTGTTTCTATTTATTACATGGATATAGTAGTATACTAATTTCTATTATGATGTTATCCAGACCGGGCGCCTCCTAACCACTATAAATCCAGTAGCCCTCCCCCTCGTATACACTCTATATCGAGGGTGATTTAGTCGAGTTTCTCGATAACTAAATCGTTTTTCTTGGGAGTAGCGACACGTCTTGGATTTACAAGGCCGAGTGGGGACGGTATTTCTCCACCTGCGAACACAAGTGGTTGCCTTGCTGCAACCCACCTTTGTGAGTATACACTCAATTACTTTTTAATATACCCAAACCCACTAACGATATTGCACTAGATTGGGCTCCCGGACTGGTTTTGTGCTTTTCCTCTACTACTCTACAGTGTTCGCAGTAAAGGTGGCCATACGATCCCTCTCTGATCAGATTCGATCAGAGAGGGATTTATCTGTTGGTCAAATCTGATGGCAAATCGACCAGTGTATGGCCAACTTTAGACGAGTTGGAGAAGTAGATAAGATTGAAATGAGGTTACTGTCAGTGTCAGTTCAGATTTAACTTGCGTAACTGGTTAGGGATAATAACCTCTAATAAACAAGTTAGGTTATGGTTATACTTAACAAAAGTTGTAGATAGATTTGTGCTAGGGATTATCTAACGTTAGGGTATAAAGCTTAGGTAAAAGGTCAGGGTTGGTTTTAAGGCCTGAACTTAATTACTATTGCCTGGAATGGTCATTGGTGATAATTTCTGGTGACAGTTTTAGGAATGATCACTGTGCATACATGCTGCTTGGCTTTGGAGCGGGTAGGGAAGCTGACAAGCATCGAACAAGCATGAGGCGCAGAACAACAGTGATCACTCACATTCGTGCCAATCTAGTCAGCCAGTAATCAACACAACACAAGCAAAATATACAAACTCCACCCACATGGAGATCTCTTGTGGGATCTGAATATATGACCCCTGAGCCGCAAGAAGGGGAGGCTGACGGTGCCTTTGTACTGCCCAATTCAGACACCTACTATAACAAGTCAGAGCTATATAGGGGTCCTTGGTGGGGTCTGAATTTATTACCCCCTGAGTGGAAAGACAAGGGGGGTAATTACAGCACCCCTGTACCACCCTACCTAGACTACCACCGCAGAGCCAACTACTATAACACAAGTCAGAGCCATGTCTGGGTCCTTGGTGAGATCTGAATTTATGACCCCCTGAGCTGCAAGACAAGTAGTGGGCTAATGACAGTGCCCCTATCGCGCCCTACTTAGACTCGCGCCGCACAGCCAACTACTATAACAAGTCAGAGCCATGTAGGGGGCCTTGGTAGGGTCTGAATTTATGACGTCCTGAGCGGCAAGGGGTTATAGAGGCGAGCAAATGACAGTGCCCCTGTACAGCCCTATTTAGACTAGCACCGCACAGCCACCTAGTATAACAAATCAGAGACGAGGTTTCTCCAAGTTAGTAAACAAGCAGAGGACAGTGAAACAACATAGGACAACCCGTCAGTACAGCTGTCACTGTTGCATGCTTCAGTTCACCATTAAAGTTCTCCGTGGTCAGTCTCAGCGTGCCCAATCAGGCATGCTGACATTTACATTCCCCATACTGGTTGCCTATTCCTGCACATAAACTCCCGTTAGCTTCGCCCCCCAAAGATGGGACTTACCGTAAGCGTAGCGCAGCCAAGAAGGGATTACAGCTGCCAGCCATGCTGCCACCTCGGTCACTGCGCTCCTCAGCAAGAGGGATAACTGACTGTCAGAGCTAAACTCCCCAGAGTGCGTCAGACAGGAGGGATTTCTGGGGGTGGGGAGAGGTCCCTCTTACGTCTCAGTGACACAAGAAAACTAGGAAAGTAATAGGATTTACAGGTTGTCCTGCCTTAAGTCTTATAGGATTCCCCTAATCCACCACACTCCACCCATTCCAGACTGGCATGGAAGGACACGAGTGTGTGTGTGTGTGTGTGTTTGGGGTTTCCTTTCCTTGCCCTCCCACCGTGGCAGATTAAGATGTTAAACACAACCACGACACAAGTGAGATAATAATGCCGGATTAGGCTGTCAGGATTGGATAACAGAAAACAAACACTTTCCAGAGATACGGATGGCCTGGCGGAGTGGCCGTTCCACGTGGTCCTCTCTCCCTGACCATTACTCCCTTCTAGATCTCATGAACTAATGTGTATAAGATCAGCTAAAGCCCGTCAGAGGCTGAACTCGATAGCGGTGTTTACTTTCACACTAATTCACTTTGTATCATGCGTAAAGAAATGTACTAACACCTGCCAGGAGGGTTTCTATGGAGGGACACTAGTGACACATTGCATGAAGCACTGTGGGGGCCAGATAGCGATTCATCTACAGCTAAAGAGAAAATTCATGTGGACCACACACACTTATGCTGGGCATACACAGTTCGATTTTGCCGATCGATTCCCCGCTCTATTCCGCAGGCGATTCTCTTATCTTCCGCCCATTTTTCTTATCTTTTTCCATTGTCTCCCAGTCAGAGTCAAGCACGGAAACAATCAGGCGGGAGATCGGACGTGTCGGAAATTATTTATCGAGCCATCTAAATGTCTCAGAATCGAGCCGTGTATTCCCAGCATTAGGGCTTATTCACACCTAGGGCTTGATTCACTAAAGTGTGATAACTGCTATCACAGCAGTTATCACACATTCCTCGCGTGCAAAAGTTTACACTCGAACAGCATTAGTTCACGTGATAAACGAAGGTTATCGTGCAATCACGTGTGCTTTTCACGTGAAATGCGCACATCATCGTTTGTTTCTCGGGCTTGATGCGCGTGAAAACGTGCGCGGCTGTGATGTGAGTTATCATGGTTTAGTGAATCATGTGATAACTTTGGTAACGTGATAACTTTGATAACGTGTGATATCTTTGATAAGGTGTGATATTTGTCCTATCACGGTTAAAGAGAACCCGAGGTGGGGTTCTAAGAATGATATCTGCACACAGAGGCTGGGTCTGCCTATACTGCCCAGCCTCTGCTGCTATCTCAATCCCCCCTAAGTTTCCCCTGCGCTCTGCTATGCCCTCATAAATCCAAGCCGCGCTGTTGACACGCAGTGGGCTGTGTTTACCTCTGTACTGTCACTCTCGCCGCCCCCCCCCCCCCCCCCCGCCTCCTGCATAGCTCCGGTCCCCGCCCATATCCCTGCCCTCCAATCAGTGGGGAGGGAAGGGGCACGGGCGGGGACCGGAGCTATGCAGGAGGCGGGGGGTGCGGCGAGAGTGACAGTACATAGGTAAATACAGCCCGTTGTGACACGCTGCGTGCCGACAGAGCGGCTGTGATTTAAGTGGGACAGCAGAGCGCAGGGGGATTGGGATAGCAACAGAGGCTGGGCAGTACAAGCAGACCCAGCCTCTGTGTGCAGATATTTTTAGAACCCCACCTCGGGTTCTCTTTAAGTGAACCAAGCCCATCACAGGAAGTGATGCTTTTCATGTGAAAACGTTTGCGAGCGCCAGCTCGCGTGATAACTGCTGTGATAGCAGTTATCAGGCTTTAGTGAATCAAGCCACTAGAGAATATTCGGGTTTTTTAAGCGCCGTCAAATTTTATAGTCGCCCTAAGGCCTCTTGCACACTACACGCAATTCAGATTTTTTTTATCTGATCCGATTTTTGATCCTGATTAAAAAAACGTACTGCATGCTGCTACGTTTTTTTTATCGTAATCAAAAATCGGACTAATATAAAAAAATCGGAATCGCATGTAGTGTGCAAGAGGCCTAAAGGCACTTGTGCAATGATTCCCTATGAGAGTGTTCACATCTGAGCGGTTCGATTCCGATCCGCTCATCAAAGCGCTGCCTGTACCATTTTCTGGCGATCTGCCTCAATGGACGGTATAGGGAAATTGCAGAGCGCTTGAAAAACCCGCTTTGTATAACCATTTCCCCAGCGCTTTCATGAATAAATACATTGTATTTATTTCTTTCCGGTTGAAAGAGTTCACTTCCTGACTGACGTCAGCAAGTGAAAAAACAGAATCATTCTGCAAAAGCGCTTAGAAAAGAGCTTTACAAAAAATCTCTAAAGTGCAGGTAAGCACAAAATGCAAGCGCTCGTGATTTAGAATGTGAACAAGGCCTAAAGGATGTTTTAATCATTTAGATGTTCAATTCGAAAGAGTAATCTGACTGAGCAAATATCAGTTACGAATTTGGCATTAGTTCATCAATTTCGATCAAACTGTCAAAAATGGATCAGGAATTTGCCATACACTAATGAGGATCAACCAGTTTGAAACTGTCAGTATGCATGTTGGATTATTGTGACTGTGTACAATTAACCAGCCGACACATCATTGCATTCCAGGGGTTTTGGAGATGTAGTAAAGGGGCCCATACCCCTAACGATTTTCCCACCGATATACAGCAGATTCGATCACTGTGATCAAATCTGCTGTGAAATAGTTGTGCAAATACTGACAGAACGATCGATTTACATCCGAAATCAATCGTTCCCGTCGATTTCCATCTAGCTGTCCGCGCGGAAGATTTTTCTCGATCGCGGGCGGGTCGGGAGTGCGTCTATAGCGGCGCTCGAGTGCCCGGAGCAGGTAATGTATGGGGGGGGGGGGGTAAGGCAGCGGCAGCTCCACAGATTGTGATCGGTTTCATGCTGAAATCGATTCACAATCTGTTTGCAGTAAAGGCAGCCATACGATCCCTCTCTGATCAGATTCGCTCAGATCTATCTGTTGGTCGAATCTGATGGCAAATCGACCAGTGTATGGCCACCTTTAGCTTACAGGGAAACAAAGGGATGACTTTCAGATTCAGCAGAGATGCATTGTGGGAGATATCATATGCTCACTCCAACTTGAATAATCGGTACTTATCCGTTAGCCGGGCGCATCCGGCAGGTGGCGCAAATTACTATTCCCCCTCCAGGCCGACATGGATAGTAGGGAAAGATGTAACTCTGGTGGAGTTTTGTCGCCACCTGCCGGATGCGCCCGGCTAACGAATAAGTACCGAATAATCACATATACCTTCTGTTTTAACAAGGCAAATTTCTGTAATGCTATATGTGTGATCCCACTTGAGGATGTGATTTTTAAAAATCACTCTTAGCATTACATTAGCAAGAGCTTAATGCTTCATACACACTTGAGATAAAAGTCTTTGGAAAATGCAAGATCACAGACCAATTTTACCCCCTTCCATGTAGTATGAGAGCCATACTCTACACAGTCTATTCTATGGAGCTGCACTCCCCATCAGATAAAATCTTTGCAAGATGCTGCACACAAAGATGCTGTACAGACACAAAAGATCATTATCTGCAAAAGATCTGTCCCTACAAAAAATCCATTCCTGCAAAATGCATTCATAGTCTATGAGATCTGCAGATCCTCATACACACCTGGTTTAACAGACAATCATCTGCAGATCAGATCTACCAGGATGGATTTTCAGATCTGCAGATGATTGCCAGATATGCAGATGAAGTCTGTTAAACCAGGTGTGTATGAGGATCTGCAGATCTCATAGACTATGAATGCATTTTGCAGGAATGGATTTTTTGCAGGAACAGATCTTTTGCAGATAATGATCTTTTGTGTCTGTACAGCATCTTTGTGTGCAGCATCCTGCAAAGATTTAATCTGATGGGGAGTGCAGCTCAATAGAATAGACTGTGTAGAGTATGGCTCTCATACTACATGGAAGGGGGTAAGATTGGTCTGTGATCTTGCATTTTCCAAAGACTTTTATCTCAAGTGTGTATGAAGCATTACAAATCACAAGCACCTAGAAAAGCACTGCCAGTGGGTTCCAGGCTTAAAGAGACTCTGTATTGAAAAAAAAAAAAGCCCCCGGGGATACTCACCTCGGGAGGGGGAAGCCTTTGGACCCTATCGAGGCTTCCCATGTCCTCCTGTGTCCCACTGCGGTCTCGCTGCAGCCCACGGAATGCACACCCGACAAGTTGTCAGGCTGTGCAATATTTACATCCCCGGCTCCAGCAGGGGGCGCTGTTGCAGCTCTCCGCTCGGAAATAGCCAATCTCAGTCGGGTCCGCTCTACAGGAGACTTGCGCCTGTGCCATAGAGCGGACCGACAGAGATAGGCTATTTCCGCCTATTTCTGAGCCGAGTGCCGCTACTGTGCCTTCGCTGGAACCGGAAAGATAAATACTTACATCCTCGCCGTTCGGGGAGCTCTAATGCTGCCGCCGTGGGCCGGAGTAGGGCGGGGAAGCCTCGATAGGTTCCAGAGGCTTCCCCCTCCTGAGGGGAGTACCCCCCAGGGGCATTTTTGTTGATACAGATCCTCTTTAAAGTAAATCTGAGATGAAGGGTAGAGAGGGGGCATTAAACAAACCTGGGGCTCCTTCCGGCCCCCTTCAGGTTTATCACTCCCCCGCCGTCGTCCTCCGCCTCCTGGATCTTCTGCAGCTGGCCCTTTGCTCCGGGGTGCACTTCGCATGCGGTCACCCATTGCACTGCCGTTGCCGGGAGCGTTGTGCACCTGGGCAGTACTACTGGCCCCGATCTAGGAGTCGGAGGAGGATGGCGAGAGAACGATAAGCCTGGATGAGGCGGGAGGAAGCCCCAGGTATGTATAATTTCCCCTCCTTCCACAAGTGTTTCAGGTCCACTTTAATACTGAGCAATGTACACTGACATCAGCACATACTTGATCCACCCAGAATTGTGCAGGTGGAGCGCTTGACATATTTCCTACAAAAGAAGCGGGTCGTATATTACAGAGGCTGCTTACTCTAGGAATAACACATTGTGTTCTGTAAGAGTGTTATTAGCACTACGCTTTAGTTGCTAATTGCTATACACACAGTGACCACGGTGCTACAAAGATCCATGTTTAACAAACATAATGATCCGTACACAGAACGATTGAGAAAGAAAGGCAAGTTTACACTCAAACACAGCCAACCATATACACATAACTGCGGCACAATGACCTTGTCCACACCAGCAGCTGGGTGTAGAATGCATGCAGCTACTAGGTTCCCTATGTTTGTCAGTACGCCATACTGTACACACAGGTGATCAGAGGGGTTTCAGTGACGACTTTCACTCACGTCCTGTTCTCCGTCACAGCAGTCCATGAGATAAGGAAATCTGTTTTTAAAAGCTGATAGCACAGAGTTCCTGAGTCTGTCTTTAAAGTGTACCCGAGATGGGCAAAATAAAAAATGTATACATACCTGGGGCCTCTTTTAGCTAATCGGTCCCTCGCCATTCTCCTCCGCAAATTCAGCCTGGTAATTAATGAGTCGGCGCAGGTGCAGTCCAGCTTCACGCACTCCCGTTTCACTCCCAATGCCGGTAGAGTTCTGCGCCTGAGCAGTTGTGCTTGTGTAGGTGTAGAACGCTCCCGGGGGCAGGATTGCGGCCGGGCCGCGTATGTGCAGTACGTGCCGACTAGCTGAGGTACTGGGCCAAATTGCGTAGGATCCAGGTGGTGGAGGAGGACGGCGAAGGAACGATGAGCCGGAAGGTGGCTGGAGGAAACCCCAGGTATGTGTAATTATTTTTATTTTGCGCCATCTCAGGTTTCCTTTAAGTCACCTTTTGATAAACCCCAGAACACATGTTGACGCTATAAGAATACTAAAAAAAAAAAAAACAATAATAACATACCTTGACTGCTGTAACACCCTACCCTGTGGCCTACCAAAATCCAGCTTGGCACCTCCCCAGTCCCCAACCAAACTCTGCTGTCTGTCTCATCCATCTCCAGATGAGGTTATTGTGGTATGTTCTACATTGATGATGACTATGGGGGTGGAACAGAAAGATAAGGTGGAAATATCACAATCTGAGTTCTGTTCATGTTAAGTTTAAGGCAACGGGATGACATGAATGTAGATACAGCGGATAGACGGTCAGTGACTTGAGATAATAGTGTGGAGAGGTTCGGGACTGAAAAATAGATTTGGGTGTCATCACCACAGAGGTGACATTGAAAACCAAGAGAGCTTATTATTTGTCCCAGGTCATGAGGGTAAATGGAGAAGAGGTGAGGTCCATGAATTGAGTCTTGTGGTACTCCCAACAGATATCAGGGTAGGAGATGGTAGGATGGAAAGAGATACAAAGCAGCAGGATGGTCAACAGCTGTTTCATGCCATCAGCATGCTGCACTTCATGCGTGATGAAGGAGAAGCCTTTCTCCTACTTTTGTACCTCTCTCAAGCATACTCCTGCCTGTTCATGCTTTTAACGGTATGGAAATAAAGTTCATTTTTTAATGCTCGATGTGCGCTTCTGCTCTTCCTAATGAATTGGATATTGTTGCTACTATATGGTATGCTGCACTCTGCTGTTCTGGTCTTGTGCATTTGTTTTCTCCTACCTGCCACCCATTCCACCTCTGATTAGTCTGTTGAAGGCAGGGTAACCTCTGTATACAAGTGTACAAATGCTATGACCAACCAACGTTAACAGGAACCTGTTAGTGGTAGGGATGGTCATGTCCAGGAGAACTCATGGAGCAGCATGTGATTTGTTTGATCAGCTGATAGATTTGCAAAGCTCTGATTTGCTGAGATCACATGCTGCTTTAGCACATGATCATGCCTAGTAAATCAGAGACTTACAGATCTATCACCTGACCAAACTGATCACATGGTTCTCCATGACCATCATTAATTAGCAGTAGTGGTTATAACTTATTACAACATCCATACGCATGTGACCTAAAACGATTTGGCCTAAGCTGTGAAGCCTCTCTTGTGCTGGGCACAGCCAATAAGAGCACAATAAGTTTTGTACAATTACTATGTGTATATGACAAGAAAGATCACTAATGGAATTAATTTTGCTTCAAGGTATGTCTTCTTATTGCAAGAACTTCAAGGACACGTCCCAATCAGGATGAGGCTTGTAAAAACTGGAACCACTCCAAGAATCCAGACAAGCTTGGCTCGTTACCCAACCCATTGTGTTTTCATTCTTTCCTCTCCCAGGGTAGGGTAAGGTGCATGGTTAGTATCTTCTACAAAAGCAAGGAAAGGTGTGAGTGCCTGGGGATTTCCTTCATGTCCATGGCCGTGGGTGGATGTGCACAACTAGTCTACTTGCAGGGAGGTCTTGTGGACTGTTGAACACTTCTGCAGCTGGTAATTGTCCATGCAGGTGAATTGTTCCCTTTAGGCACTTGCGTTGGATCACGTGCGACCAAAGTGTTCTCCCCAGAATTTTTTTCCAGCCGGGTGGCATGAAATAGTAGCCGGGTGGGGCAAGAGGAGAGAATGCAACTCTGTGAGCAACTCAGCTTACAGCATAGGAGGAGGTGCGCCGATGACAGCCGGGTGCTCACCGAAACTAGCTGGGTGGAGCACCCGGCTAAAAGAGCCTGGGGAGAACACTGGAGCAGCAGGAGCAGGCAGTGTAGTGGCCGCTCCAATGTTTCACCATGGTCTAGCTGTGGCCCGGGGCAGATGCCCCTCCCCCCCCCATTGGCTATATGGGGGAATGCATCCACCTGCCCGGGATTATTGCAGACTAAACAGAAGTGCGGTCCTCTTACAGCAACGGATCCGTTGCAACGTGACAAGTGTGAACGGCTCCTCTTTATAAAATAGAAGCCATTCACTGTCTGTTTAGCGACGAGCGGAGAACTGACAAAAAATGTCCATTCTCCACTCTAGTGGAAACACAACCTTACTGTAGTAAGAAGGGAGCCGACTATTCACCTGCAAATCCCCACAATCACCCATTCTCCAAGTCAGGGCTCTTTTCTGCTTTCACAGTTTAAAGGGAGGGTTCACAGAGAAATAAAAATACTAATCCACTTACCTGGGGCTTCTGGGGCCGCTCCGGAGGTTCCCGGTCTTCTCCGGTGGCTCACCCGACCTGGCCAGGCCGGCTTCCAGGTCAGGCTCTTGTGCGCTCCAACGTGCGTCTCACGCGGTCGCGCGGACGTCATCGGACGTCCTCCAGGCAGTACTGCGCAGGCACAGTAGTTCTGTGCCTGCGCAGTACAGTCCGTAGGACGTCTGTGCGATCGCGTGAGATGCACATTGGAGCGCAAGGAGAAGCCCGACCTGGAAGCCGGCCTGGCCAGATCAGGTGAGCCACCGGAGAAGACCGGGAGCCTCAGGAGCGGCGTCGAGGGCACGTCCTGCCTGCCATAGGCTGGAGGAAGCCCCAGGTAAGTGGATTAGTATTTTTATTGTTTTTCAACAACTCCGTGGATCTTCCCTTTAAAGGGCAGCTGAAGTGAGATAGACCTGACTCATACGCCAGGATCCTTCTACTCGACTTTAGCTCGGCTTTCAACACCATCAGCCCCCAAATACTTCAAGAGAATCTGGCTGCCCTTGGGGTCCACCCTACTCTCCGCCTCTGGATCACAGACTTCCTAAGTAACAGAACCCAGGCCGTCAAGCTGGATACGATCATGTCTCAACCAAGGACCACCAACACAGGGGCCCCTCAAGGATGTGTACTGTCGCCGTTCCTATTCTCCCTATACACTAACAATTGCAGGTCCACTGCGAACTCCGTCAAAGTCATTAAGTTCGCTGACGACACCACCATAGTTGGCCTCATCACTGGGAACGATGAGCAGGAGTATCGCCACCAGGTTGACAGAATTTGCCACTGGTGCAGGGAGAATGGGCTGGTCCTCAACACTGCAAAAACGGTTGAGATGACCATTGACTTTAGGAAACACGCTACCACTCCACCCCCGATCAGCATTGATGGCACAGTAGTTGAGAACGTTCCCTGCGCACGGCTCCTCGGCACGACAATCTCTAAGGACCTGACTTGGAAAGCTAACACAACCTCCACCCAGAAAAAAGCCCAGCAGAGACTATTTTTCCTACGCCAACTAAAGAAGTTCGGTATGGCCCGCGAGCTTCTGACGAGCTTCTACACTGCCACAATTGAATCTGTCCTCTGCTCCTCCATCCTGGTCTGGTATGCCGGCTCCTCCGCCAGCGACAGACACAAACTGCAGAGGGTCATCAGATCAGCGGAGAGAATCATTGGGAAACCACTCCCCTCTCTAGACCAAATCTTCATCTCTAGACTGCACTCCAGAGCTCATAAAATCGCTAATGATCCATCCCACCCAGGCTTTCGCTTCTTCAGTAGACTTCCCTTAGGCCGGAGATTCCGATCCATCTACACCAGGACCACAAGGCACAGGAACAGTTTCTTCCCCTCAGCCGTAAACTATCTGAACTCTTAGGTCTCTCTACTGGTACTGCATGGCTGCACACTACATGTATACGTGTTCAAATGTATCCAATCGACGTAACTCGTATCCTTTATATTGTCTTGCTGCTTACTATGTATTTGTATTGTATGTCTTGTTTCTTTGCACACTAGCCCTGTATTTGCCAAATCCAATTCCGGGCATGACCCAGTTGTGCTTGGCGAAATAAAGTATTCTGATTCTGATATGGAGTATGACATATTTATTTCCTTGTAGGCTACTTACACACTAAGACGTTGC
The DNA here is from genome assembly GCF_040937935.1 of Hyperolius riggenbachi. NCBI lineage: Eukaryota > Metazoa > Chordata > Amphibia > Anura > Hyperoliidae > Hyperolius > Hyperolius riggenbachi. The sequence continues at coordinate 73,301,218 of NC_090648.1, forward strand.
GTTAGGTGCTACGTTAAGGTTGCATAACGTATGGTGGTGCGGGAGAGGACGGTAGAGTGAGCCGCGTTAGGCGGCTCTATCCGCATAAGGTCTCCCAGAGTGGCGCTGATTGGCCGGCGGGACCACGTGATGCGGAGCGAGACACTCCGCATCACGTGGTCCCGCCGGCCAATCAGCAGCCGCCAGTGCAGTGCATATTAAGTAGCCATGTGCGCGGCTACTGTAGCGGCATCTCCCAGCCTCCTCTCCACCCCCCACTGAGCATGTGCAAACAGTATAACGCGGCTAAAGCCGCTAGAACCAGGGCTGTGGAGTCGGTCCAAAAATCCACCGACTCCGACTCCTCAGTTTAGGATTCCACCGACTCCGACTCCACGACTCCGACTCCTCTAATTTGCATATTACAATTTTGTTGATTAAAAGTATGTAACATGAAATTCGTCTCTTAACTGCCAATGCTTAGGAATTTTACAAGACAACTGAAGTGAGAAGGATATGTAGACTACTATATTTATTCCCTTTAGACTAAAACTAGTCCTTGGTAAGAGTACTTGTAAAAGGTACAAACCGGAACAAAGAACATCTATCAGGCCCTAGGCAATGTAAGTGTGGGTACATGTAAGAATGATGTGCAGGTATTCTGCAGGGGAATGAGGAGATTGTAAACAGACAACACCTCTGTGTTCAATGTGCACAGCATTCTCAGTGGATTCCCTGCAGCTCTGTGGGGAGTGCATATGTAGAGTATAGTACTACTGTGTAACAAAGTAAACCTGAGACAGATGAAATTAAAGTTTTATACATAACTGGGGCTTCCTCCAGCCGCCTTCAGGATAATCAGTCCCTCGTTGTCCTCCTCCACCACCTGGATCTTCTGCTATGAGTCCAGGTACTTGAGCCAGTCAAGCGTAGTGCACATGCACACACTCCGCCGCCAGGAGCATACTACACCTGTGCAGCACTATTGCGCAGGTGCAGAATGTTCCTGGCTGTGGGAGCGGCATGCGGCCGGACAGCGCTGACTGGCTGAATTACCAGGACTCATAGCAGAAGATCCGGGTGGTGGAAGACAGTGAGGGACTGATTAGCCTGAAGGGGGCTGGAGGAAGCCCCAGGTATGTATAAAACTTTACTTTTCACCCGTCTCAGTTTCCCTTTAATTTGTAGTCACCAAACCAAATTTTAATAACATATCAAATTATTTGATTTCATCAGCAATTTTGATTTTATACATTTGCATAAATCAGCATCAATGCAGAATTATTTCCATCTCGTTGACCATCTCTATTAGTGACATGGCTACACATCAGGCTTTATTCTTACAGCATAGATGTTATTTAGTATATATAAGAGATTCCTGTGTACACATCATATATACAGTCACAATCAGATATGTATATCTGACTTTAAAAATACGGGGACTGCTTTATTGAAGCAGCACAAGTAACTAATTTTGATTGGTTTATTTCATTTTTGTAGACTAAGCACAGCTATTACTGTATATATACTGTATATATACATTATTTTTAATGACTATTATCAGAGAAATAGAACATTTTATCATATTTTCTATTTTAATTACAGTTACAAATTCATTAGGAGTCGGAGTCGGAGTCGGTGCATTTTTTCCCGACTCCGACTCCAGGCACCCAAAATTGCCCGACTCCACGACTCCGACTCCACAGCCCTGGCTAGAACGCACAGCATGCTGCACTTTCACTACAACGTGCAGCGTTACATGTAATGCAACGTGGGCAGTGTGAACAGCCCACTTGTGTTACATTGCTGTGCGTTGGGGGAGCGTTACAGGCTGCACTAACGTGCGCCTGTAACGTCCCTGTGTGGAAGCAGCCTTAAACAACACCAGTTCCCTGGCTGTCCTGCAGATCCTCTATCTCCAATACGTTTAGTCATAGTCCTTGAACAAGCGTGCAGATCAGGTGTTTCTGACTGAAGTCTGACTGGAATAGCTGCATGTTTTTTATTTAGGCATGTAATCCAGACACTACTGCAGCCAAAAAAAAAAAATCAGCAGAATTGATGGCAACTGGTATTGTTTAAAAATAAAAAATATGGCAATCACCATACCCCTCTCAGTTCAGGTGTACTTTAAGTCCAGTGTTCTCCCCAGGCTCTTTTGGTTCACCCGGCTAGTTTTGGTGAGCACCCGGCTGTCATCGGCTCACCTCCTCTGCTGTAAGCAAAGTTATGCAGGGAAGAGCCAGCCCTGCATTCTCTCATTTTACCTCACCCGGCTACTTTCTCATGCCACCCGGCTGGAAGAAATTATGGGAAGAACACTAAAGTCCTATGCAAAGACATAAACAACTAAATTGATAATAGATTTAACGAAAAACTGCATGATGCTGACTGCAGCATAAGGACTGGAGGGAGGGAGGGAGGGGGGGGGGGGGGTAATCAGCCTAGTTATACGCAGGAATGGCACTGCACATACACCTGTTTATCTCATCATATCACTTGTCAGTTTAGGTGCCTTTTAAAGTCTGGCTGTTGATACTTGCGGATATTGGTGCTAGTCGGCAAATGCTGACAAAGCTAAATTCAACCATCCAAGTACCCTATCACCAACCCTTTTCGTCCTTACTGTAACTTACAGTTAAAGGGATACTGTAGTGGGGTCAGGGGAAAATGAGTTGAACTTACCCGGGGCTTCTAATGGTCCCCCGCAGACATCCTGTGTTGGCGCAGCCACTCACTGATGCTCCGGCCCCGCTTCCGCTTCAGTTTTGGAATTTCAGACTTTAAAGTATGAAAACCATTGCGCCTGCGTTGCCATGTCCTCGCTCCCGCTAACGTCACCAGGAGTGTATAGCTTGTGCCCAGTATGGTCTGCGCAGTACGCTCCTAGTGACATTAGTGGGAGCGAGGAGATGGCAAAGCAGGCGCAGTGGTTTTCAGACTTTAAAGTCTGAAATTCCAAAAAGTGAACCGGAGGCGGGGCCGGAGCATCGGTGAGTGGCTGCGCCAACACAGGATGTGTGCGGGGGACCATTAGAAGCCCCGGGTAAGTTCAACTCATTTTCCCCTGACCCCCCCTACAGTATTCCTTTAAAGGACTACTATCACAAAAAAAAGTAAAATTTAAAAATACAAGTATGTTTCTTCTAGAGTAAAATGAGCCATAAATTACTTTTCTCCTATGGTGCTGTCACTTACAGTAGGTAGTAGAAATCTGATAGTCCATCTCTTCATGGGGATTCACAGCATGGCCTTTATTATTTATACTGAAACTCCCTGAAAAGGATTGATATAAAGATGCTGGACAGCCCCTCTGCTCACTTTTTTTGGCAGTTGGACGGAGTAACTGTCATTCACTAGGTGCTTTAAAAAAAAAAAAAAAAAAAAAAAAAAAACTAAGAACCCCACCCCATGAGAAAGTGGGCTAGTCGAAAACCTGCTGGTACTATCAGATTTCTACTATCTACTGTAAGTGACAGCACCATAGGAGAAAGGTAATTTATGGCTCATTTTACTCTGGGAGACACGTACTTCTTATTTGCATGTGTTTACATGTACTTTGAATTTTACAATTTTCATGGTCCTTTAATGCTAACTTGAACCATCAACTTATGCTTAATAGTAACCCAAGACTATAATTATTAATCTCTTCTCCTTGGTCAGAACACACAAAAAAACAAAATACATCACAACAAATAATACTTGTATTTCAATTATAAACACTGTTCAAAGTTCAGCTGCAAATGTTCTTAAGATTACAACGCTTCCCAGAGAAGTAGACCAAAATTCAAGTTCTTGACGGAGAAATTTACAGACAACAGAACAAGCAGGATCAGACTAGGATAAATTAGTTTTTAATGTTGACGCAGCTTGGGGAGGTACAGCGATGAACGAGGCCAGGGAAAAAGTATTTCATAATAGAACGCACAGAACTGGGGGATATTTTACTGGACACAACTACTTTTCTCTCCTCTTGTAGCCCTCCTCCCTCAGTTCTGCTGTAGAATTTAGAACGGAAAACAGACAGTCGACTACTAGTCACAAAAGACATCAGTAAGGGCTGGTTCAAACTGTGGGCGAATGCACTCAGCTTGTTGATCGCAAGCGATCAGCAAAGTGCTACAGCAGTGTCACCCTATGAGGGTGTTCTCACTGTAACATTTGTGAGCGATTTTTCTTAAAGGAATCTGCAAAAATGCACATTCCTTTAAAAATCGCTCAAAAAAAAAATCGCAATTGCTTGCGTTTTGTAGAGTGAATTAGGCCTAAGGAACACACAGGTTGTCAGTCTACCGATTTACTGCTGCACCATCTGTACACTTTTCTACGCAATGGTCCAAAAGCCTTGAAGTAATGCTAAGCACAGAACAAATAGGGAGTTGAGTATGCGCTGTACCCAACTCTCACGTAAGCTTGACATATCCTCCAATAAAAAAACAGAAGGAAGTACCCATATAACAGCACCAAACCAGACAGAATTTTTTGCAATAAGTATAACAATAGACTTTACAAATAAAGTCTATTGTTATACTTTTTGCAAAAAACTTCTGGCAGGTTTGGTGCTGTTATATGCGTACTTCCTTCTGTTTTTGTTCTAATTTTGGTCAGCTTTACCCTAAGCACATTCAGGTCTGTATTTATTTCAATATATTATTGACATGCATGGTGCTGTTTTTTTGCTCTAATATCCTCGAATACGGCAACACATCTGCTAAAATCTAATTAACGTGCAACTTGGGAATGATCGATACAATGGCCTCGATTCATAAAGCATTCCCGCATGCGGAAATGCTAAAAACAGCCGACTTTACCGACCACATAGCAAAGCGTGTATTCATAAAGGCTGTTTCCGCATGCGAAGCGGACATTCCCGAGCAGAGCGATAAATTACCGCATTGTGCGGTGATTCTATGCGGAAATGTAACAAAAAGTTAATTCATAAAAATTAGCGCAGGCGGTATGCGGACAGGGAATACCGCTCCCTCTGAGGTAGTGATAAGCATGCGGAGTACATGTAAGTGAATGGGACAGACCTCCCAAGCAGCAGCAGAGAGAACACCGCACGGAGGGACTCGGCCAGCTTCTCCCGTTTCCGCATGCCTACCGCCAGCCTAACGCTAGCCTACAGCGGGATATTTTCGCACTCCTATCGCAACTAGAAACATTTTCATGAATGACCACCAAGAAGGCTGAAATATTGACAGCGGTATTTTCCCGCACGGATTTACTTTACCGACAGCACTTTTATGAATCGAGGCCAATGTTGCAACAAACACCTCTGTGTCCGGTGCATATGAACTACCTGAACAGACTCACAGGAATGCATGGTCCCTGTGTCTGTGCTACTTAGTTTTAGGACTCCTTCACATCAATTAGCACAGATGGCTGTGGGATCGGAATGCAATGCGTACGATTGCAGTAGCGGTGCATTGTGGGTAACCAAAATGTTCACTTAGAGGGGTTCTGTGGTTTTTTAAAACTCAAACAAGCTGACACTTACCTGGGGCTTCTATCAGCCCCCTGCAGCGGTAATTTCCCACGCCGTCCTCTTCTGATACGCCATCCCCCGCCGCCGATCCTGGTGTAATCATGCGAGTACTTACACTGCGGCTGCATGCGTGCTCGCTCCCACGCTATCGCAGCTTACTGCGCATACGTAGTACAAGAAAACGTCGTACTGCGCCTGCACAGTAAGCTCCCGATGCCGCGCACAGGAGCGAGCATTATTCGTCTGTTTAGACTAATATTAAACCGGGAGCGTCGGCGGGGAACGGGTGATCGTAGGAGGACGGCGTGGGACATGACTGCTGCAGGGGGCTGATAGAAGCCCCAGGTAAGTGTCAGCTTGTTTGATTTTTAGACTACCACAGAACCCCTTTAAAGCTGAATTATTGCAAGTTTCCTTCTGTTTTAAGAAGGCAATCACATTGATTTATGTAGAAGGGCTTTTCAGTCTCCTTTATCCCCTATACATTCCTAGTGGTTTGGGTCACCCCGAGCTGGATGGTAACTCGGCTACACACTACAGCGATACATTTTAGAATGTAAATCAAGGAGAGGAAAGGTTGGGCAAACACTGACTAAATGATCTATAAATTAATACTGTAAAAAAATAAGCCATTTGATTCATTATGTTATATTCACTAGTTTCTCTTTAAAGGAATGCATAGAGCCTGGCCTTAAGCTAGGTACACACGATACAATTTTATGACAGATGTAGTCAAATCGATTATTTCCAACATGTCCAATCTGGTTTACGATTGATTTTTTTGAATGATTTTTCATAGAAGTGAATAAAAAAATCGATCAAAAATCAGATCGGACATGTTGGAAATAATTGATCTGACAGTCAATCTGTCCGAAAATTGCATCGTGTGTACCTGGCATTAGGCAAGTATGTATTTTTGACTCAAGGCTCATCTCAGGTTCACTATGAACCTGAGCCAGTCAAGCCAAGTAGCTGCTGTTTAATTAACCAGCTTTCAGCTAATTGATCAGCAGCTTTAGGGCTCGTTCCCACTATCGCGAATCCGCATGCGTCCAATGCATGCGGATTCGCACATGTAATGCAAGTGGATGGGCCTGTTTCCACTGTAGCGTTGTTGAGGTGCGTTTTTGTCAGCGGTAAAAAAACGCACAAAAGAGCCAACGAATTCGCCTGCGAGTGGAATGCATGCGAATCGCCGCTAATGTATTTAATAGTAAAAACGCATGCGTTTGTTACATGCGTTTTTACCCACGATTTCACTTGCGATTTCGCACCTTTTTCAATGTTATTTTGCCCTGGCAGTGTCATGGTTAATTTCGCATGGCACCCTGCCATGCGAAATCGCACGCGAAATCGCGGGTAAAAACGCATCCGCATGCGTTTTTACAAGCGTCAGAATGCCGGCGAAATCGCGTCGCAACAGTGGAAACAAGCCCTAACTGGCTCAGTTTCAAGTCAGTGGAGATTTTAAGTCGGAAGTCAAGCTTAACAGGAGATAAGTTTAGTATTTCGGAAGCACTTTTTTCTGCATTGTGTTTTCACCAGCTGAGAACACAAAAATGCAGTTTGATGGGTTCGGCGTGGTGGAAGCATTCACACAGCTCTACGTTACAGTGTTATTTTCTGATAGGAATTTCTGACAGGTTCACGTTTCTCCATAATAAAGATTGCATCAGAGCCAAACACAGGAAGTTTTTATTTCCAGGCCGGATTGTGACTGAGTGAATTGTTGTAGGATACCGAGTAACAAGTCAGCAGTAGCTACTCATGGCAGAATGGAGATGTACACAGCGGGGCTGACGTCTGTTTGTCCCCATGAGTGAGGAGGCCTGTCACACCCGCTACCCCCCCCCCCCCCCCCCTACATGTGATGGGGACAGTATTGACGTAAGGTGTGGAGGTCTGAGCCAGCCTTTCATGGTAAAGTCAGAAGAGGGAGCAGCAAGGCAACGGATACAGCAGATTATAACCCCCTGCAGGGACGTCCACCAACAATGAGCTGTGTCAGCAGGGTGTCGTGTGTCTGCTGAGGAATGAGCACTGCAAACAGCCACCAGCCAAGCAAGCGCTCCAAGATAAAGTCAGCCTCAATGAATGGGATCCTACTAAAGGTAGACATACACTGGTCGATTTGCCATCAGATTCGACCAACAGATAGATCCCTCTCTGATTGAATCTGATCAGAGAGGGATCGTATGGCTGCCTTTACTACAAACAGATTGTGAATCGATTTCAGCCTGAAACCGATTCACCATCTGCTGAGCTGCCGCTGCCCCCCCCTCCCCCCTCACACATTACCTGAAGCCTGGTCCCGGGCATCTTCTCCGCATCACGGCATCCGCTTATAACTTTCTGTCCCTCCAGTGACAGCGGAAGTTCACATAGAGCGCCCTCTAGTTGTACTTCCGCTGTCACTGCAGTGACACAGGAAGTTATACACGGATGCCGGGATGCTGAAGGTGATGCGGAGATGATGCCAGCCGGGAGCCGGGAGGTGATGCGGAGAAGATGCCGGGAGCCAGCTTCAGGTAATGTATACCTGCATCGATCGTACGCCGCTAGCAATGCGCTCCCTACCCGCGGGTGATCGACGGTAATTTCCCGCACAGAGCGTTCGACGGGACCGATCTGTTTCGGAACGAAAGCGATCGAAATTTAGCTTTTAGCGTGAATGATTTGACAGCAGATTCGATCCCAGTGATCAAATCTGCTGTCGATCGGCGGGTAATCGGCCTAGTGTATGGCCAGCTTAACTACATCTCATATTCATTAAAGAGGAGCTGTCAGCCATACTATCATACCATATGTATTGCACTGTCCACGCTTTGATTGTAGTGAATTTTCGACAGTAAATCCTTCTTAGCATTTCCCATTTTAACTGTGGCTATTTTGAAGCCAATCCTGATGTAATTTCCTCCTTTACTCTCCTCTTCCTGATTGTGTATGCATTGCCCGCCCTTCACTATAGAAAGTGCATTGTCTCAGCATGAGAAATATTGGCCAATCAGAGAGAAACAGAGGTGTGGGAGGGGAAAACAGGAGGGAAAGAGGCTTCAGCCAATCAGGATGCATTAGTTAAGTCTGAGGACAAGTACAGAAGCAAAAAAGAACAACCCAGCATGCCCTGCAACTTCCTTTTTATGTACCAAATTGTGTGTGTACCAAATAAGAGTCAGGTAAACTGGGGAATCATCATTTATCAACAAGAAAAGTAATAGTGATTTTAACGTTTGGATTGCCTGGTTAGCATCCTTATTACTTGTTTACCAGATAAAAATAAAGAATTGATTTTTTATTAGCCGCCGGATCGACTCCCGCCGCGTCCCCGCTCGTGCGCCCAGATCGATTCCCGCTCGTCCCCGCCGGCGCTTCTCATCTTCCGCTTGATTCGCCGCTATTGTTCGCCCGCGGGTATCGAGCGCGGAATTCGATCCCCGCGGTCATCGGACACGTCGGATATTATCAAATGAACCATCAGGCTCGATTGATAAGCCTCCGTCGACGCAGTGTATAATACCCCTGAACAAGCATGCAGATCAGATGTCTCTGACTCAAGTCTGACTAGATTAGTAGCATGCTTGTTTCAGCTTTGTGATTCAGACACTATTGCAGCCAGAGATCAGCACCCCACCCACCGTGCACCTCTCCATTAACCCCCCCCCCCCCAGCAACATAATGCCTCTGTACAGCCTCAACCCCGCACTGTCGCCCTAGGTGTATGAGACTTGAAAGTAACAGCAAGTGAGAGACATATCGGGACTGCCATATTTATTTGCCTGGCACATGAATTTATTTGCCACATTGCCTGGCAGTCCAACTCTTCTTTTTGGTCAGTAAAGTCGGATTAAAATGCTTGAAATAAGCACGTGGCAATTCAAGTCAGACCTGATCTGCATGCTTGCAATCTCTAGATGTACGTCCACCCATTGGTATTAGCGGCAGAGGATTTACAGGACAGCCAGGCAATGTGCATTGTTTTAAAGTAGACCTAAACTCAGAACTTCCTCTCTACTCTAAAAGATATGCAACAGCATAATAAGCGTTAAAGAAAAAAATATTTCTTTGTTACAACTGATACAAATTCTGCAATAAATCTGCAGTATATCTACTTCCCGCTTTCATGAAAGCAGACAGATTGTTAATAGTCTGTGCTTTTAAATTAGCCTCTCTGGCATGGCAGTCAGGTGACACAGCTGAGGGATCATATTACAACTTGTGATTAGACACAGATGAGGGGGAATTAAACTGGTTAAACTCTCTAAATACATACAGGGTGGATTTCTCTCTGTTCTACTCCTGTCCTGTGCAAGAGTTCATTTCGGGTTCCCTTTAAAGAGACTCTGAAGCGAGTCTAAATTCACGTTTTTAACTTTTATTAATGTTAAGCACTATAAGCTAGTGCTAAACCGCTGCATCCCCGCGGCAAAACGAGGGGTTTATACCCCAAATATCCTGTGGAAAATCCACGACTTTCTTGGTCGTGGATTTTGCTGCTCATGGAGGCAGAGCTTTGAGCTGCAGCTCTGCCTCCATGCACGTCAATCTGTCCGCGGATCTCCGCCTCTCCCCGCCCCTCTCTGTGAAGTCAGATTGAGAGGGGCGGGGAGAGGCGGTGATCAGCGGGGATTGATGCGTGAAGAGGCAGAGCTACAGCCCTAAGCTCTGCCTCAAGCAGGAAGCGCTCCCCAGACTTAGCAGAGGGGATTTGGGGGGTATAAACCCCTCGTTTTGCCGCGGGGATGCGGTGCTTTAGCACTAGCTATAGTGCTTAACATTAATAAAAGTTAAAAACGTGAATTTAGACTCGCTTCAGAGACTCTTTGAGGCCTTCAATAACTGCATAGCTTTGTACTGAATTGAGTTGTGAAAAGCTACTGGCGGTGGTTATGTGGTCAGAGTTCAATCTTGTTACAACTGAAAAGTATATGGGAGCACTAATTGAACAGTCAACATTCTGAAATACAGGCAGTACCCGAATTACAAACAGATCCAAACAAAAGAATCGCACACCTGCGGTAGAGTGGGCTGCTGGTGCTGGAACCCTGTAGCAGCGTAATCCAGACTTGTATGGAACGATATGGCTTTTATTGTTCCAGCACACACATGTAAGAAATCTGACTACCTAAGCCCAACGGTCAGATGTCTAATGCTGCATACACACTTGAGATAAAAGTCTTTGGAAAAGGCAAGATCACAGACCAATTTTACCCCCTTCCATGTAGTATGAGAGCATACGCTACACCGACTATTCTATGGAGCTGAACTCCCCATCAGATAAAATCTTTGCAAGATGCTGCACACAAAGATGCCCGTACACATTCAAAAGATCAGTATCTGCAAAAGATCCGTTCCTGCTAAATGCATTCATAGTCTATGATATCTGCAGATCCTCATACACACCTTGTTTAACAGACAATCATCTGCAGATCAGATCCACCAGGATGGATTTTCAGATCTGCAGATGAATGTCTGTTAGGGCTCGTTTCCACTATTGCGGTGCAGAATCGCCTGGATTCCACCGCTGATGAAATAGCATGCGGATGCGATTTTTTTCGCGTTTTTTGCCGCGAATTCGCATGCGAATTCGCATAGGTGAGGGTATATGCGAATTTAACCATGTCACTGCCTGTTTGAAGTTACATTGGTACCTATGCGAATTCGCTTGCGAATTCGCATGAAAATTCGCATACCACAGCCGCATGCGAATTTCCTATTAAATACATTAGCGGCGATTCGCATGCATTCCACTCGCAGGCGAATTCGTTGGCTCTTTTGTGCGTTTTTTTACCGCTGAAAAAAAACGCACCTCAACAACGCTACAGTGGAAACAGGCCCATCCACTTGCATTACATGTGCGAATCCGCATGCGTTGGACGCATGCGGATTCGCGATAGTGGAAACGAGCCCTTAAACAAGGTGTGTATGAGGATCTGCAGATCTCATAGACTAGGAATGCATTTTGCAGGAACGGATCTTTTGCAGATAATGATCTTTTGAATGTCTACAGCATCTTTGTGTGCAGCATCTTGCAAAGACTTCTGTCTGATGGGGAGTTCAGCTCCATAGAATAGACTGTGTAGGTGTGGCTCTCATACTACATGGAAGGGGGTAAAATTGGTCTGTGATCTTGCCTTTTCCAAAGACTTTTATCTCAAGTGTGTATGAAGCATTACATGTGTGTGCTGGAACAATAAAAGCCATATTGTTCCATACAAGTCTGTGTGTGGATCCCTCTTTTGATTGTCTACTTGCACACAGGTTCTGTTCCCGGGAGATTTTTTTGTAAGTTGAATTTGTTTTTAACCACTTCGCTACCCTGGTAATTTTCACAGTTCAGCTCAGCTTTGATTAATTTGGCAATAACTTTATCAATAACTAGCTGATTGCCCGGCGTTGCCCGGGTATGTATTTGGCTGGTGTTGGCTCCGCCTACTTTTTCTAACCCTAACACACAATTACTCACTGACCAAGTTTGTGAGCTTTGCGGTCTTTGGTATCAATAATCTGCATTGAAATGAAACAAATCTGATTGGGTGTGTGTGGCTCCACCCCCTTTTCTGAATTTGAACCCCAGTCACCCAATAACCAACTGTACCAGGTTTGAGGCCTGTGCCATTAACAGTTCAAGAATGGTAGCAATTAAATATTCCCCTTGAAAAACAACAGGTGAAGTTTGATTCACTTTTGTAGGCTCCACCCACTTTTCTGAATATTAATTTCAGTCACCCAGTGACCAACTGTGCAAAGTTTAAAAACCCTGCCATTAACAGAATGGCTGCAGTTTACATTTTCTCAGTGAAATTTGTATTTGTCTTCACCCACTGATGACCCGGCGTTGCCCGGGTATGTATTTGACTGGTGTTGGCTCCGCCCACTTTCTAACCCTAACGCACAAACACTCAATGACCAAGTTTGTGAGCTTTGGGGTCCTTGGCATCAATAATTTGTATATTTCCATAGAAATTAAACAAATCAGATAGGCTGTTTGTGGCTCCACCCCTCTCCAGCATTTGAACCCCAGTCAACCAATGACCAACTGTAGCAGGTTTGAGGCATCTGCTATTAACAGTGTAAAAATGGCAGCAATTTAAATATTCCACTTGCAAATCAACAGGTGAATTTTGATTGGCTACTATAGGCTCCACCCACTTCCCTGAATATTAATCTCAGTCACTCAGTGACCATCTGGGCAAAGATTGGGAACCCTGAAATAAACAGAAGGGCTGCAGTTTACACTTTTCCAGTGAAATTTGTTTTTGACTCCGCCCACTTTTTGTAACCTGGACACAAAGTCTAAATGCCCAAGTTTGTGAGTTTTGGGGTCCTTGGCATCAATAATTTGTATTTTCCCATTAAATGAAACAAATCTGATTCACTGTTTGTGGCTCTGTCCCCTTTTCTGAATTTGAACCCCAGTGACCCAATGACCAACTGTGCCAGGTTTGAGGCTTGTGCCATTAACAGTGCAAAAATGGCAGCAATTTTAATATTCTCCTTGAAAAGTGACATGTGATTTTTGATTGGCATTTTTAGGCTCCACCCACTTTTCTGAATATTAATCCCAGTCACCCGGTAACCAGCTATGCTAAGTTTGAGAACCCTGCCATTAACAGTGAAGACGGGCTGCAGTTTACAATGTCCCAGAAAAATCTGTTTTTAACTCCACCCACTTTTTGTAACCTTAACACACAGTCACTACTCAATGACCAAGTTTGTGAGCTTTTGGGTTCCTGGCATCAAAATTGTGCTAATATAAGCAGTTTATTCAGCAAAGAAATCTGGCTGTTTTTGGCTCCGCCCCTTTACTGAATTTGAACCCCAAACACTTAAAGGGAACCTGAAGTGAGTAAAATTATTTAAAATAAACACATGACGTCGCTGCAAATGAATATTACATACTTACCTCACTGTCAGTTCCTCTCAGAAGCTCACCATTTTCTCCTTACAGTGATCACTTCCAGTTCTGACAATATTTTGTCAGAACTGAAATATACCAGTTGCTGTCAGTTATATATCAGCAGCTGTCAGTTACAACTGAATGTACAAGGTAATGTCCATGTTTCCCTATGGCTCAAGTGAGCGATATTACAGTTTAACAGTGTGATGAGCAGGAAGCTGTTATGGGGTAATGGCCATTTTTAAAATGGAGGACGGAGAATTCCATTGATCACAGTGGACAAATGGGACACGGGAGAGGAGAAAGAGATTGGGGAGTAGACTGCACGGGAGGTAAGTATGACCTGTGCATGTTTATTTTGACTTTTTATTTTCAGTTCAGGTTCTCTTTAACGACCGACTGTAGCAGGTTTGAGGCCTCTGCTATTAACAGTGCGAGAATGGCTGCAGTTTCAACATTCCCCTTGAAAATCAATAGGTGAATTTTGATTGGCTCTTGTAGGCTCCACCTACTTTTCCGAATATTAATTCTAGTCACCCAGTGACCAACTGTGTGAAGTTTGAGAACCCTGCCATTAACAGTGTAAGAAAAGCTGCAGTTTACATTTCCCCATGTAAAAAGTTAGTTGTTTTTGGCTCTGCCCACTATTTCTAATCTTGACATACAGTCACTTAATGACCAAGTTTATGAGCTTTGGCATCAATAAGTTGCATTTCACCATTGAAATTAAACAAATCTGATTGGCTGTTTTTGGCCCGCTCCTTTCAGAATTTAATCCCCAGTCTCCCAGTGACTGACTGTAGCAGATGTTAGGCCTCTGCCATTAAGAGTGCATTAATGTCAGCAATGTAAATATTCCCCTTGAAAATCAAAAGGTGAATTTTGATTGGCTGCTGTAGGCTCCACCCACTTTTCTGAATATTAGTCCCAGTCACCCAGTGGCCAACTGTGTCACGTTTGAGAACCCTGCCAATAACAGAATGGCTGAAATCAATCTAACAAATCTGATTGGCTGTTTGTGGCTCCACCCCTATAGTGAATTTGGACCCCAGTCACCCAATGACTGACTGTATCAGGTTTGAGGCCTCTGCCACTAACAGTGTAAGAATGGTAGCAATGTGAATATTCCCCTTGAAAATCAATAGGTTCATTTTGATTGGCTGTTGTAGGCTCCACCCACATTTCTGAATATTCATCCCAGTCACCCAGTGGCCAATTGTGTAAAGTTTGGGAACCCTGCAATGTAAAAAATGAAGTTGTTGGCACTGCCCACTTTTTCTAACCTTGACATACAGTCACTCAATTATCAAGTTTATCAGCTTTGGGGTCCTTGGTATCAATACTTTGTATATTCCCATTGAAAAATAAACAAATCTGGCTGTTTGTGGCTCCGCCCCCTTCCTGAATTTGGACCCTAGTCACCCAGTGTCCAACTGTACCAGGTTTGAGGCATCTGCTTTTACCAGTATAAGAGAATGGTAGCAGATGAAATATTCCCTTTGAAAATCAAAAGGTGAATTTTTATTGGCTGTTGTAGGCTCCACCCACCTTCCAAAATCTTAATCTCAGTCACCCAATGACCAACTGTGCAAAGTTTGAGAACCCTGCCATTAACGGTGTAAGAAGGGTTGCAGTTTATATTTTCCCAGTAAAAGTTGTTTTGGCTCCACCCACTTTTTGTAACCTTGACACACAGTCACTCAATGACCAAGTTTGTGAGCTTTCAGGTTCCTGGCATCAAAAATGTGTGCATGGAAGCAGTTTATCCACTAAGGAAATCTGGCTGTATGTGGCCCCGCCCCTTTAGTGAATTTGGACCCCAGTTACCCAATGACCGACTGTAGGAAGTTTGAAGCCTCTGCCATTAACAGTGTAAGAATAGCAGCAGTTTAAATATTCCCCTTGAAAATCAATAGGTGAATTTTGATTGGCTGTTGTAGGCTCCACCCATTTTCTTGAATCTTAATCGCATTCACCCAGTGACCAAGTGTGGCAAGTTTGAGAACCCTGCGATTAACAGTCTAAGAATGGCTGCAGTTTACATTTTCCCATTTAAAATGAACGGCTGAAATTTGATTGGCTGTTTTATGCTCCGCCCACTTTTCCTGGATTTGTAACCTCGGTCACCAAGTGACCAACTGTGCCAAGTGTGGGGACTTTGGCTTGATTACTGTGAGAATGGCAGCCTTTTACATTTTTTCCATTGACTTGAATGGGTGGAATCTGATTGGCTGTTTGTAGCTCCGCCCACATGTGCAGGGGGGCCGCGAGACCCCCAGAACCTATCATCCCAGGTAGTAAGGGATCTGTGTACCAAGTTTCGTTCAAATCGGTCAAGCGGTTTTCGCGTGATCGCGGCACATACACACACACACACACACATACACACACACACACACACACACATACATCCGATTTTATATATATAGATTATCACAACTAAATGATCTATATATTGGGTTTTTTTCAGGACAAATAAGTCTTTTTTGTGGCTGTCATTTGTTATTAGTAATTACCTTTAAAAGGAAAATAAGGAAAAAAGTGAAAAAATACACAATTTATCCACTTTCATACACTGTAGCTTTAACCACCCTGGCGTTCTATTAACTGCGCCAGGGTGGCGGCGCAGCAGGTTTTTAAAATTTTTTTTTTTTTTAAATCATGTAGCTAGCCTAGCGCTAGCTACATGATGCCCTCCTCCCTGTGGCGTCCGGCGCGTACCTTCGATCGTACCCTCCTAAGGAAATCCTGTTCTGAATCTGAGTCCCGATCCACCCCTCAGCGCTGCCTGGAACTGATCGGCCAGGCTGCGCAGGGGTCTCGGCAGGGGGGGGTGTTACGCGGCGGCGATCGGGACCAACACGCAGCAAGCACAGTGCTTGCTGCGTGTTTTAAAAAAATAATTAATCCGTAGGTCATGGACGAGCTGAGCTCGTCCATACCGCCAAGGAGGTTAATGTAAACAGTCCTATTGTACACTAAACCCACACATTTTATTTGTATATCCCTCCTATTTATTAGGCTGCTTTCACAGTGCAAAGTCACACGTTATAAAAAGTAATAACACAGACTAACGCACAGCAATACAAAGTCTGTGCGACATTCACAGAGCACACGTTGCGTTGTGTGCAACGTGTAGCAATATTTAGAAAGTGCTGCATGCTGTTATAAGCGTTATTAGCTCTGTTGGACTGTTTGCACATGCTCAGTAATGTTTTTTGTTTTTTTAAATTGTGACGCATGCGCCATTTTCGTTCCATCAATATGCAACGAAAAACGGCGCACCAAAAGACATATAACGCAGTTTAAAATAACGTCCAACTTCAAAACCAACATGCGTTGTGTTAGGGGCACGTTGTGCGACTTTAACGTCGCATCAAACGCAAAACAGTTATATAAAAAAATAAAATGCCCTTATTGAAAATGGATGCAATTGAAGACCAGGTAAAGGGAAAAATACTGTCATTGCACGCACGCACACACATGCACACTTCCAGTGTGTGTGTGGGTCCAGTCCCTTCTTGCTGGGTGCTGCACCAAACTCATTTTATTGACCAACCCCCAACGGTCGCAGGTAGTCTCCGACTCCATCTATGATTATTAAACAACAAGTATTGCGGATAATGTCCCTGTCACTTACAGTATGTAGTGAAAATCTGACAGATCTGACAGGTTTTGGAGTAGTCCATCTCCTCATGGAGGATTCTCAGGGTTTTCTTTATTTACAAAAGCACCTACTGAACTACAGTTGCTTACTCCAACTGCCATAATAGTGTGCAATTGGTTAGGGAGGATGATCAACATCTTTGTATAAATCCTTTCCAGAAATTGCTTTTTTAAAGAATAAAGGTAATACAGCACTGAGAATCTCCCACGAGGAGATGGAGTAGTCCAACATCTGTCAGCTTTATACTACCTACGCCTACTGTAAATGACAGCAACATAGGAAAATAGGAAAAAGATAACTTATTGTGCACATCTTACTCTGGGACAAATGTACATTTTATATGCAAGTATTTTAAATGGTAACATTTTTCACAATAGTGGTCCTTTTTTTTTTTTGATCAACAAAACTCAGTTTATTGAGGTCTTACAAGTCATACAGAACAGTGGAAGGTAGGAACTTTCGTACATCAAGAGTAAAGTACATAGAGATACAGCAAATTCAAACACATCTTATCTAATATTAACATTCAAATTTCTTGATAAACCAATGTTTGCCAAAATCTGATTTCTAATGCTTTGCTAACTTTCCCCACACTTTTTGCCACCCCCTTCCCCCCCATCCTCAGCCAATCAGCAATGGTATATGAACGCCCCACATCCTAGCATCTCCCATAGAACGTAGGTAATGAAGTATCCCTGGTGCTCTGTGTTTATGTATATGGCCTGGTCATAAATCATCACTTCCCACACAGTGCGTGAAGGACGCTGTCAGCTATCAGCCAAAATAAGCCGACATCTTACATTCCTGGCCATTTACAAGCAAGGTTACACGTTCTTCTGTGCCTGATTATTTGCGGTTTTCTCTCTGCTGTCTGCTCAGCTTGTGTGGATTAAGGTGACAGCGCTGTGCCCATAGGAAAATGACACCCGTCCACATATAGCTGCGCACACACGCAGGTCTGTGACCGTCTCGGGGGAAAATCTAGTGTGGGTACAGCAGTCATACAATGTCGTATAGTGACCCATCATGACAGATAAACAAGTGCTATTGTTTTCTTCACGATTCTGGGCACCCTTCGCTCCAGATTTGATCACTGTGTTCGAATCTGCTGTAAAATCGATAACGCAAATATGGACCGATCGACCGTTTTCCATCCGAAATAGATTGATTCCGTTGCTCTGCCCAGGCAGAAAATTTTGCTCGATCGCCGGCGGGTTGGGAGCGAGTCGTTAGCGGCGTTCAATACGGCGACGACTGGCGCAGCAATACATAACCTGTCCGGCCGGCGCGAGTGCCGGGGTCCCCTCAGTCTCTCACTTCCGGCATCTTCTCTTCACTTCCTGTCCCGCCCTGTGAGAAAGCGAAGCTCAAACAGTAGAGGGCTCTCTACTGTTTGAACTTTCTGCGTGTGACAGGGCGGGACAGGAAGTGAGAGACTGCGGGGACAAGGGGAATTGCAGACAGGTAATGTATTGCGGCTGGCAAGGGGAGCTAAGGCTGTGAGCAGGTGGCAGCTCCACAGATTGTGAACCGATTTCATGCTGAAATCAATTCAAAATCTGTTTGCAGTGTATGGGCAGCCAAGAGATCCCTCACTGATCAGATTCTATCAGAGAGGGATCTATCTGTTGGTCGATCTGGTAGCAATCGACCAGTGTATGGCAGCCTTAACAGCCTTATCCAGTAGGCTATCCAGCTGACCCTAAAGGATCGCTCAGAAACAGCCTTATCAGTCTGCAGATAGACTGAACACACGCTCTATCGCTGGAACGCCCGCCAAGCGGGAGGGTCCGACGGACCCGTCGTTCCTTATAGTAGTGCGTGTGTACGCACCCTAACTGTAGGAGGCCTAATGCTGTCAGTTCTGTGTTGCTAAGCTGTCTAAAATCACAGGACTGACTGGTTGGAATTATAAATAATTTGGAAAGTACAACGTCTTAGGCCTGGAACCCACTAGCAGTCTGTTACTAAGCCTTTTGTAAGCGCTTGTGATTTGAAAGTCTCTTGCTAATGTAATGCTATGGGTGTGATCCCACATGAGAGATGTGATTTTATAAAAATCCCCCATAGCATTGCATTAGCAAGAGCTTTTCAAATCACTAGCGCTTAGGAAAGGCTGCTAGTGGGTTTGAGTCCTTGCTTTTACCATATTTCTTCTACGTATTTTGCTGTCTACCTGAACTTCAGCTCTATAATGGAGACACACACACATATAGATTTATACATGCCCATGTGATCTAATGAATGCAATCAGTATCACATTAGAGATCTGTGACACCCTATATTCCCGGGCTGCGCACAGACTATCATGGAAGGCGTATTATACAGGTCCATGCTGGTAGAAGGGTAACCATCCGCTGTATGCCCATCATCTCCCTTCCGGTCATAATCAATGTTTTTTGTCAAATGTCCTCTGTAGGCATTGATCTTATGACATCACGCGCTTTAATCAGGTCATGTTGCGAGAAAGTTACATGCTGCCTCCGCTGAACATGGCACGGGGTCACTGCCCGCTAGCAGCCCGACTAACAGGCAGATGAAAACTCCAACAAGAGCCATTGCAGTCTAAATGAAAATCCGCAAAATGTAAACCACGGGTGTCAAACTCAATCACAGGGCCAAAATGTAAAACGTAGTAAAGTTGCAGGGCAAATTATTTATTTGGATTTAATATTAACAGTCTCAAACTAATTGGCGTAACTATAGCGATCGTGGGGGGCCGACTCCTCCCCCTTCTGCAAAGTAATGCAGTGGAACAGATTAATATTTTCCTGCTCCAACGCTGTTACGGGTCTCCTCTGATCTTCCCAGCAGCCACATCCTCTGGCTCTGAATGCACATCATGTGATGGACGTATGGAAGCACAAGTGCGTGCAGTCGTAAGCATTTGTTTAAATGATCACTCCAGCAAAAAAAAGTAAGCAGTTAAAATCTGACAGAACCAACAGGATTTGAACTAGTTCCTATCCTCATGAGGGACTCTCATGGTTTTCTTTGTTTTCAAAAGCATTTCCTGAACAGCAGTTGCTAAATCTAACTGCCAAAATAGTGTGAACGTGAGTAGAGAGTATAGCTGGTATCAGTTAAACTGCCATTCAGGAAATGCTTCTATAAACAAAGAAAACCCTGAGAATCCCCTATGAGGCAATTGACTAGTCCAAAACCTGTCAGTTCTGTCAGATTTTAACTGCTTATTTTTTTTCCGCTGGTGTGGTCCTTTAAAAAATGGTTTTGGCTGCAGGAAAACGTCACATTTACCGCCCGTGTGAACCAGACCAAAGTTGACCAAGACATTTATATTGGCTGAAGTTCAAGTGATCCAACTTTGTCGGGAACTAGACTACCCGTCTGCATCCCCAACAATACAATTCATCATTTTGCCCACTATCACCGATGCACCAGAGTACTGGGCCCCAGTCTGGCAATCAGTAAATTCTGGAATCACATGTTCCTACCTCTCCCATCTCTGCTCTGAAGACCAGCCAGACACTCTGTTCTGTGAATGCCACAGGTAAGGTATGATACAGGTGTTCCTGCCCAGGGAACAGACTGCAGAGCTCAGTTACACAGGACACAATAAGTAATCAGGCTCCTTCCAAATGTCACTGGAACATAGCGGAACAATGACACGTGGCAACCTTTATTCTGTTACCAGTGACTGAAGACATAACAACAATGGGCTTTATTCTGTGAGCGATCCAAAACCTTAAAACATAAGAGCAACAGTCAGTCAACTGTCCATGGCATTTATAATAGCTAAATCATGTACCTGATCACAGATTAAAGTGTCCTCTTCTGCACTTGTACACGTGTGTGATGTACGGTCCAGGAACTCTCACTAAAATAACGCTTCACATAAATCAGTGCAAACCACATGCCAGCATGAGCAACAGTAAACAACGCGAGAAAGCCACGGCAAGACAATTAAAGAGATCTAATTTTTCGCCAATTCGATAATTACGATCTGTTGTCGCGAAAAATCGAGAGCTTTTCTTTGTTTTGCAGACCAACTTTATCAAGAATTGTATGGTGTGCGATGGATTGTCAATTACTTGATGTATAGATCCAATCAATTTTTTCTGAGCTTTCAATTTTTTTATTCATGGTTGAGGAAAAATTGATCATAGGTGTGTGGTACATTGGTCAGATTTTTGAATTGCTACAATCAGGAAGAAGAGTTGATTGCTATTCTTGAAGTGAACAGATATTTAAAAAAATTCTATGGTGTGAGGCCACCTGAAGTGTAGAGTTAAAAAGTTGACCAGAATCCATATGAGGGTCACATTTGAGCCCCACCAGAGGGTGCGGAACCACTAAACGAAACATGGGGTGCTACATACAGTGTCCTAAACACAGTGTCTGCAACAAGTGCGCAATCGCGGCAGTAAACAGTATTCTACAATGCTGGCAGTCGCCAGTCTGAACAAAGTCTCATGCTTTTATTTTGTTTTGAATGCCAACTATTTAAAATTTAGAACATTAAAGGTGGCCACACACTATAGAATTTTTTAAATATCTGTTCAATTCAAGAATAGCAATCAATTTTTCTGACTAACTGTAACAATTCAAAAATCTGACCAATGTACCACACACCTACGTTCAATTTTTCCCCAATCATGAATAAAATAATTGAAAGCTCAGAAAAAATTGATTGGAACTGTACATCAAGCAATTAACAGCCCATCACACACCATACCATTCTTGATAAAGTTGGTCTGACATTTCCAACATGTCCAATCTCCAAAAACGGGAAATTCGATCAGATTTATCGATGGAAAACAAAGAAAAGCTCTGGATTTTTCGGGACAACTGATCAAAATGATTGAAATGGTGAAAAATTGGATCTTTTAATTGTATGGTGTGTAGCCACTTTTAGGGCCTGTTTCCACTACACGCAGATTCTGCATGCAGAAAACTGACTCCAATGAATGCCTATGGGAAATCTGCATCAGAAAAATTGCGTTCAGTGGAAACAGGCCCATAGGCATTCATTGGACTCAGTTTTCTGCATGCAGAATCTGCGTGTAGTTGAAACGGGCCCTTATGCTTTGTACACATGGTAGATAGTGGGGTTGCCTCTGTCGTGAATCTAGCACGGGGGTTTGTGGATTGATAAGGGTTATTTAAAGTGGTAGCAGCGGTGGTGCTTGCAAAGCAGATATCTGTGTGTGTGTGGGGGGGTCGGGGTGTTTGTGTTAGGAGTAGGTCAGCGCTGCGTAATATGTTGGCGCTTTATAAATACAATAAATAAATAGGTAGTGGGTGGGGGTTAGTGTGAGAAGGGGGTTAAAGTGATAGTATCGACAGATATCGGGAAGGGGGGGGAAGTTAGTAAGGTAAAATTACCAACACTCTACTATCCGGTAGATCAAGTACAATACAAGTAATTTTATCAATATTCTATTAGCGGTTTCTCCAAGAGCCCAAACTTCTATGGCGCTTTTTGGCGAATGCTGCAATCTTCAACATTATGCTTATATCTATGCACTCCCTACGGCATACAGGCAAAATGCCATCAACAGATTTATTTGCTATGCCATTTTCTGACTGTATAGCTTAGCTAGGTACCTCAAAATCCTGTTACTGTAAAAAAGCCAATCACAAAGCACCAAAGGGGAGGTATATTCTGTCAACTGCACTATGGTGAAAGTTATGTCAGTCAGTTGTACTATGGAGACAGTCATGTCTGTCAGTTGTGCTATGTTACGTCTCTCAGTTAAGCTATGGAGACACTTACGTCTCTCTGTTGCGCTATGGCGACGGTTACTTCTGTCAGCTGCGCTATGGAGACAGTTACATCTGCCAGTTACACCATGGAGACAGTTACTTCTGTCAGATAGTTACTTACCACAACTTTAAAAGGCAACTAATCTACACAGTACAGAGAACTGCAAAAGAATGCAGCAGCTGAGCAAATAAACTCTGTAACTTACAAAAGTGAAGAAGTAGAAGGCCATATAAAGTTTGCTAGAGACATGAAAGCATCTCATTAAACATGGAGGGCACAGGAATGATAGTAAAAATAATCCACGGGAGCCACAGCTATTTCTCGGGAGGCTGAGGAATGCTAGTCAAAGGAAAAAGCATAATATCAGTAGCTACATCCAAATTGAATGGTTAGATTTATATCAGTGTACCCCAAACATGTTCTCAAGTCCCACCAACAATTTTGCCTCGATTTACTAGAGCTCCACACACACTTCAGATTTTACGCAATACAGTCCTGGCCAAAAGTTTTGAGACTTTTACAAATATTAGTTTTCACAAAGTTTGCTGCTAAACTGCTTTTAGATCTTTGTTTCAGTTGTTTATGTGAAGTACTGAAATATAATTAAAAGCACTTTGTACGTTTTAAAGGCTTTTATTGACAATTACATGAGATTTATGCAAAGAGTCGGTATTTGCAGTGTTGGCCGTTCTTTTTCAGGACCTCTGCAATTCGACTGGGCATGCTCTCAAACAACTTCTTTCATAATCACTTCTTTGAGTTTCTCAGAATTAGTTGGTTTTGGTTTGTCCACCCGCCTTTTGAGGAATGACCACAAGTTCTCAATGGGATTAGGATCTGCGGAGTTTCCAGGCCATGGACGCAAAATTTCAAAGTTTTGGTCCCCGAGCCACTTAGTTATCACTTTTGCCTTATGACCCGGTGCTCCATCTTGCTGGAAATTGCAGTTACTGTTGGAGGGTGTTTTGGTACCATTCTTCATTCATGGCTGTGTTTTTTTGGCAAAATTGTGAGTGAGCCCACTCCCTTGGATGAGAAGCCACCCCACACATAAATGGTCTCAGGATGCTTTACTGTTGCCATGACACAGGTCTGATGGTAGCGCTCACCTTTTCTTCTCCTGACAAGCCTTTTTCCAGATGCCCCAAACAATCGGAAAGGGGCTTCATCAAGAGAATATGACTTTGCCCCAGTCCTCAGCAGTCCATTCACCATACTTTCTGCAGAAGATCAATCTGTCCCTGATGTCTTTTTGGGAGCGAAGTGGCTTCTTTGCTGCCTTTCTTGACACCAGGCCATCTTCCAAAAGTCTTTGCCTCACTATGTGTGCATATGTGCTCACACCTGCCTGCTGCCATTCCTGAGCAACCTCTGCACTGGTTGCACTCTGATCGCACAGCTGAATCCGCTTTAGGAGACAATCCTGGTGCTTGCTGGACTTTCTTGGACGCCCTAAAGCCTTCTTAACAAGAATTGAACCTCTTTCCTTGAAGTTCTTGATGATCCTATAAATTGTTGATTTAGGAGCAATCTTAGTAGCCACAATATCCTTGCCTGTGAAGCCATTTTTATGCAACGCAGTGATGGCTGCATGCGTTTCTTTGCTGGTCATCATAGTTAACAATAGAAGATCAATGATTTCAAGCATCACCCTCCTTTTAACATGTCAAGTCTGCCATTCTAACTGAATCAGCCTGACATAATGACCTCCAGCCTTGTGCTCGTCATCAACATTCTCACCTGAGTTAACAATACGATTACTGAAATGATCTCAGCAGGTCCTTTAATGACCGCAATGAAATGCAGTGGAAAGGTTTTTTTTGGGATTCAGTTATTTTTCATGGCAAAGAAGCACTATACCTTTCAAAAACTTGGAAGGAGGTTCCTACAGAATCGTATCACTCCTATGTTCCCCCTTCCCTCTGCATAGAGCTGCTCAGCCAGCCAGGACCCAATCAGAGTGCCTGCACAGCCCCCAACCTCGAACAGCCAGCCAGCACAATATTGTTTCTGGTGACAGATCAGGCAAGTGTCCACCTTGCAGCTAGGTCCTAGCTTAAAGTTCACTTGAGCTGGAGAACGTTGAGGAACATATGTGACTTTACAAATCTGACTCAGGGCTGTGGAGTCGGTACGAAAATCACCCGACTGACTCCAGGTACCCAAAATTGTTCCGATTCCTCGACTCCACAGCTCTGGTATGGCTATATTAATCTTTCTGGAATCAGTAGTTTCCGAATCACACACCTGAAACAAGCATGCAGCTAATCTTGCCAGATTTTTGTCAGAAACACCTGATCTGCATGCTTGTTCAGGGTCTATAGCTGAAAGTATTTGTGGCAGAGGATCAGCAGTACAGTCAGGCAATGTGCATTGTTTAAAATGTCAACCTTCATATCCCTCACACTTTAAAGGTGCGTACACACGTCTGATTTTATGCCCGATTGTCATTTGAACAACTTGTCATTCAAATAAAAAAAGTCGTTCAGACTATTTGTACACAGACGACAAAGCATTTGAAATGCTAATTACAGCTAATTTACATGTCGTTTGACTGGTCAATGGACTGGATAGAAGAACAATGGACCAGATCAAATGACTGATTAAACGACTTGTTGTTTGAATTTCTATTAGCGTCAAACTAATATATTTTCAAACAACAAGTCGTTTGTATACATGTACAGACCTGTCGTTTGAATGACAGTTTAGGAGCGTACACACCGCTGGGCGGTCTTTTAGCCAACAGTAGCGCGTGTGTACGCACTGTCGGCAGACTGATAAGGCAGTTTCTGAACGATCTGCTCAGCGGATAGTTCAGAAACAGCCTTATCAGTCCGCCGACAGTGCGTACACACGCACTACTGTCGGCTAAAAGATCGCCTAGTGGGAGGGTCCAGTGGGCCCGTCGTTGCCTTTTGTAGTGCGTGTACGCACCATTAGGCACTTAGCACTTTGGTTAACCCTCACAAAGTTTCCAATTAAGGAAACGAAACATGTAGGGTTGTGTGTGGGGTTGTTAATATACATGAATTGTGAGTTTGGAGGAGAGTCTGACAGACAAATTACCTTTATCCCCAACCCAATGTATCACTTTTTGCACTGAGGGGTAGTATAATCTGTTTGAACTATTTTAACCCGAATTTATTAAAAGTTACGTTTTATTAACACATCTCCGAATAAGGTTTATCTAGTGTTTTTTCGCACCATTAGTCCATGGATCCGCCAAGCGGATCAGTCAAAACTGTTGCTATCAGTCTAACGATCGTTCATACACACACCAAACTGTCGTTCAAACTACGAGTTTGAACGTCAAGTCGTTCAGAAAAATCAGACGTGTGTACGTACCTTTAATTCCCTTTAAAAAGCTGATAGGAAGGGGAATGAGAAAAAGAGATGGAGGTCACTGTCCATCCTCATTTCAACCCTATTTTTTTTAACCAGACCCATATGTGTGCTTCATATTCTGCATTTCCTAGAGAGCCAAGTCTATCCTTGAGTAAGAGCCAGTAGGGATAGAATGTTGGAACAATTTTCAAGGCTAATACAAAAATGAGACAGCGCATACATCAGAAAAAAAAGTACAATCATTGTGAAAGACTGGTAGTGCTCTGTGAGACAAGGCTGCATTTCTGAGCACATTCTTTTACCAGAGGACAGACAGCAGGCTGAGGAAGCAAGAAAAACAATGCCTCATACAAACATAGAAAAGTGCAAAATGCTATCTGCTGGCTGTAGACTAGCTTAAAGGAATACTGTAGGGGGATTGGGTGAAAATGAGTTGAACTTACTTTGGGGCTTCTAATGGTCCCCCGCAGGCATCCTGTGCCCGCACAGCCACTCCCCGATGCTCCGGCCCCGCCTCCGGTTCACTTCTGGAATTTCAGACTTCAAAGTCTGACAACCACTGCGCTTGCATTGCCGTGTCATCGCTCCTGCTGATGTCACTAGGAGCATACTGCGCTGGCCCAGTACAGTCTGCGCAGTATGCTCCTGGTGACATCAGCGGGATCGAGGACACGGCAGCACAGGCACAGTGGTTTTCAGACTTTAAAGTCAGAAATTCCGGAAGGGAACTGGAGGCGGGGCCAGAGCATCGGTGAGTGGCTGCGCGGGCGCAGAATGTCTGCAGGGGACCATTAGAGGCCCTGGGCGAGTTCAAATCATTTTTCCCCGGCCCCCTACAGTATTCCTTTAAAACTTAATGTGGACCTGAACTCTTGCACAGGACAGAAGGAAAACAGAGAGAAACTAACCCTATATGTACTTAGATCGTTTAGACTGTCTAATTCCCCCTCATCTGTGGCTACTCTGAATTTGTAATTTGATTTCTCACCTGTGTCAGGTGACTGCCACAGCAGAGAAGTTAATTGGTAAACATAAGATGTTAACAATATGTCTGCTTTCATGAAAGCAGGAAGTAGACATATTGCAACTTATTGCAGGATTTGTATCAGCTGTAACAAAGGAATGTTTTCCTTTAAAGGTTATTATGCTGTTGCATATGTTTTAGAGCAGAGAGGAAGTTCTGAACGCAGGTCCGCTAAACTGAAGGCACAACAAAGGACACATCCAGATTCACAGGCTGAAATCATATGCGATTGCGATTACAATCAATTTCCACAATGCGATTGCAATTGAGCTACTATACTCTGTATAGCAGACTCAATAGCAGGGCTGTGGAGTCGGAGTCGTGGAGTCGGAGTCTGGCAATTTTTGGGTGCCTGGAGTCGGAGTCGGGAAAAAATGCTCCGACTCCTAATGAATTTGTAACTGTAATTAAAATAGAAAATATGATAAAATGTTCTATTCTTCAGATAATAGTCATTAAAAATGTATATATACAGTATATATACAGTAATAGCTGTGCTTAGTCCACAAAAATGAAATAAACCAATCAAAATTAGTTACTTGTGCTGCTTCAATAAAGCAGTCCCCGTATTTTTAAAGTCAGATATACACATCTGATTGTGACTGTACAGTATATATGATGTGTGCACAGGAATCTCTTATATATACTAAATAACATCTATGCTGTAAGAATAAAGCCTGATGTGTAGATGTGTCACTATAGAGATGGTCAATGAGATGGAAATAATTCTGCACTGATGCTGATTTATGCAAATGTATGCACTCCCTTTGCTGATGAAATCAAATAATTTGATATGTTGTTAAAATTTGGTTTGGTGTCTACAAATTAAAGGGTACCTGAGACGGATGAAAAGTAAAGTTTTATACATACCTCGGGCTTCCTCCAGCCCCCTTCAGGCTAATCAGTCCCTCGCTGTCCTCCACCACCCGGATCTTCTGCTATGAGTCCTGGTAATTCAGCCAGTCAGCGCTGTCCGGCCGCATGCCGCTCCCACAGCCAGGAACATTCTGCACTTGCGCAATAGTGCTGCACAGGTGTAGTATGCTCCTGGTGGCGGAGTGTGTGCATGCGCACTACGCCTGACTGGCTCAAGTACCTGGACTCATAGTAGAAGATCCAGGTGGTGGAGGAGGACAACGAGGGACTGATTATCCTGAAGGTGGCTGGAGGAAGCCCCAGGTATGTATAAAACTTTAATTTCAACTGTCTCAGGTTTACTTTGTTACAAAGTAGTACTATACTCTACATATGCACTCCCCACAGAGCTGCAGGGAATCCACTGAGAATGCTGTGCACATTGAACACAGAGGTGTTGTCTGTTTACAATCTCCTCATTCCCCTGCAGAGTACCTGCACATCATTCTTACATGCACCCACAGTCACATTGCCTAGGGCCTGATAGATGTTCTTTGTTCCGGTTTGTAACTTTTACAAGTACTCTTACCAAGGACTAGTTTTAGTCTAAAGGGAATAAATATAGTAGTCTACATTTCCTTCTAACTTCAAGTTGTCTTGTAAAATTCCTAAGCGTTGGCAGTTAAGAGACGAATTTCATGTTACATACTTTTAATCAACAAAATTGTAATATGCAAATTAGAGGAGTCGGAGTCGAGGAGTCGGTAGAATCATAAACTGAGGAGTCGGAGTCGGTGGATTTTTGGACCGACTCCACAGCCCTGCTCAATAGCATCCAAAACGCGGTAGGACAATTGTGCTTGGATCAAAATTGCATCGCAATCGGATCGCACTAATGGAAAGTGCTGCTGCCGCTTCCATTAGTTTAATGTACCTGGTGTTTTGTGATCGGAATCAAATCGCAAATCGCAGGGTAGTGGAAAAAAGCCCTAAAGCCTACCCAGCAATACAAAGTACACAACGGTGGCCTAACAAAACTGGTGGGTGGGGGGGGGGGGGGGGGATTTGCTCCACACAACAGAAGTCAGAAAGAAAGTAAAGTGCTTCTTGTTGTCAACAAGAAAATAGCTGTAAAGGTAGTCCCCGACTTAAGAATGACCCACCAATACTAATTACTTGAAAGTGTGAAATTTGATTCTTTGGGAACAGTTCAGAAAATATTTTTTTCAAAAAGACATTGAAGTATTTGAGAAAAATCGATTTTAAAAAATGTTTGTTTTTTTTTAAAACCAGTAGCATAACTGTACACTGAGGGCACAGAGGCACAAGGATGACACAGCGGAGGGGGCAGAGGTGGCACAGAGGGGGGCACTGAAAGCACAGGGTGGCATAGCGGAGGTACAGGGGGCAGAGGTGGCACAGTGTTTCGACTTATGGACAGATTCAGGTTAAGAACTGACCTACAGTTCCTCTCCCTATCGGTAACCGGGGACTACCTGTACACCGTTCATTGAAAAGCAAATCACATGACCAGTTATTGCCAAAAAAAACATCATAAATAATTTTGAACCATGAATATAAGCCCAATATTTTCCCAAGTGAAAATCCCAGTCCAGACTTCTTATCTGGATGGAGCTTGTATGTTCTCCACGTGTTTGTGTGGGTCGGCTTCCGTTTCCTCAGACCACTGAACGGCTAGTGATGTGGCTTGCTTGATGTTCTCTGCATGGAGTAAGTGTCAGCACTATATAAATGTGTAACAATAATATTACAGCAAGAGCCCTGGTATGCTGCACAGTCGGTGATCGCCTGATGCTGCGGATACATGTCCTTGCCGGTTGCTTGAACGGGCATTAAAAACACTACCTGTCACTGCAGTAACGCTCGCGTCTTCTGGATTCCACTGTATAGGGAAGGGGGGATGCTTGTGTTTTATGGTGAATACACACGGTTCGTTCCCGCATCGAATGCGCCGCTCGATTCCCGACTAATCGATTATTCCCGAACATTTCCGAGCGCATTTCAATGATTTTTAGGTCGATTGCCATGTAAAGTATGGCAAATCGACCTACCGATCCATCGAAACGCGAATCGGACATGTCGGAAATAAGCGAATCGACGGGAATCGAGCGGCGAATCGACGGGAATCGAGTGCGGGAACGAACCGTGTGTATCCAGCATAACAGGAGAGGTTTCTGCCTGTATGGATGGATGCACAGCTACCACCAACTAGAGCTAAGTAATGTTATAATGCGCTAAAGATAAATACTAATCATTTGCACTGGTCAGTATGACTGCTCTGAGGATTTGCCTTGTTCACTTCTGAGTTTAGTTGATTAGTTGGACTTTCATTTGTATTTATGCAGGTAACAAAATCCCTTAGCAGGTCCACTTTAAATACAGTGTGAGTGTAACAAACGTTGGAGAGGCAGCTGCGGCACTACCACCGCAGCTGCCTCCAGCTCCCTGCCTAGCAATCTATCCGTGCCTCAGGCGTCTAGCACGCCGAGGACGGGTCTGTCAGTCGCACATAGGGTTGCATTGTCGCGTGCGTGCGCGCATGCAAAGACAGGACCTTTATGCGGGGAGGAGGCGCGTCAGCTGACTGGCCGGTCGGCTGACGTCAGAGGAGACGCTCGCTGCTCCTCATTGGCTGATAGGAGGGGGCGTGCCGGAGAGGTCTCCTCTGCTTCATAAGCCTAGCTGAATCACTCGCAACTTGTCTGCTGTTGCGAATACTTGGTGTTCGCGCTCAGATCTTAGATAGTTCCAGTGTGCTTTGATCCGGGAGGAAACCGGGGATTTCACACAAGATAGGAATTGTTTGATAGCCTTAAAGATTATTCATTACTGTGTTATTATCTGTGCATGACTCTGGCTCGTTCTGACTACTCTTCTGCTCAGTGATTCTGTACCTCTGCCCATCTGATCTTGCTGCCGACTCTGCCTGTTTATACCTTCCTGTCTCTGCCTTCCGATTTTGTACTGCATCTGTCTAGCTGTTGCCAACCCGATCTGTCTGATCACTACTCTCACCAGAGGGCCCTTGACTCCGGTGAGGGGCGCTGTACTGTTAGTACCCACCAGCTCCTCTGGTGAGGTATAGCTAAACCTATCAGTACTACTGTTGCACCAATCACTATATTGCGATTTGCTGTCACATCAGCCTTCTGATATACTTGTATTATAGGTGATTCTGCAGATCACCATATAATCAGGTATATATCTGCATTATAGGTGATACTGCAGATCACCTAATAATCAGAATTCTGTTCCTTGCTGACACAAATCGTTACAGTGAGACTCTCTATAGAGCTGGTATAAATCCAAGTGCCATAGTGTGCTGTACTATTTCTTAGAATTTCACCACTGGGTAAGCAGTCACTGGAGGGTAAAAGGACAGGAGAGCCAATAATGAGTTTTCTATGGGAGCCTATCATATAGAGTAAAGGTGGCCACACACCTAGGGCTGTGGAGTTGGAGTCGAGGAGTCGGAGCAATTTTGGGTACCTGGCGTCGGACGTTTCATGAACTGAGGAGTCGGACGTTTCATGAACTGAGGAGTCGGACGTTTCATGAACTGAGGAGTCGGATGTATTTGTACCAAATACACAGCTCTGGCAAGTATTAGACTAAGGAGTCAGAGCAATTTTGGGTAGCTGGAGTCGGAGTTAGAGGTTTCATAAACTCAGTCGCAGTTGGAGTCTGATGGTTTTTATACCAACTCCAGACCCACCATACAATTTTTTTTTATATCTTTTCAATTCTAGAATTGCAATCAATTTTTCTGACTGATTGCAAGATTCTAACCAATGTACCCCACACGTTTTCAATTCTTCCCCAATTATGAAAGTGAACACAGAAAAAAATTGCTTGGGTATGTACATCAAGTAATTGACAATCTACCATACACCATTCAATTAATCAGAAAAATCCAACACTCCCAAATGTCTAATAGCATAAAAACGGGAAATTCATTCAGATTTCTCAAACAAATGAAAAAAAAGTTTTTTTCTGGACAACCAATCGTTTTTATCGAAGTGACGTAAAATTGGATCATTTTATTGTATGGTATGTGGCTACCTTTCCTCTGCAGCTGTTACGTTGGCACTGCAGAGGTTAAGACAAGGGGAAAGGTCATAAAACCCAGAAAGACAAACATTTGTTAGAGTAAACTAATCATACATGTGTCTGCAAGGTGTGGGGAGATTACTGATAAAGCTGAGTCAGTGCCGGCTCCACCATGTGCCGGAATGGGCACTCTTTTGCCCTTCAGACTTAGGTCATCCTTAACACCAGGGCTGTGGAGTCAGAGTCAGAAAAAAATGCACCAACTCCAACTCCTGATGAATTTAAACTGTAAGATAGAAAATATGATAAAATGTTCTATTTCTCAGATAATAGTCCCCCCTAGAGTCGTTCGTGGCTGCAGGAAGGCACAGGCAGGGAAGCAGGAATTAGTTTGTCCCTGCAGAGCGGGTGCTGACAGAAGCAATGTCTGCAGCGCTCCCCGCTCTGCCTTCCTGCAGCCACAAATGACTAGGGGGAGGGAGGGACTCGTGTGTCTCCGGCTGACTGAAAGCCGATAGCAGAGAGGCGGGGGGCGGATCCAGCGCCGGGGAAAATGATCGGAGCCGCCAGGATTCGGCTCATTTCGGACACTGGCCGCAGCGCCGCGGGCACTTCGCACATTGACCGGCCAGAACTCGAAGTGGCCAAACTTCGGGTTCTGCCCGTAACATATATACTAAATAACATCTATGCTGTAAGAATAAAGCCTGATGTGTAGCTGTGTCACTAATAGAGATGGTCAACGAGATGGAAATAATTCTGCATTGATGCTGGTTTATGCAAATGTATGCACTCCCTTTGGTCATGAAATCAAATAATTTGATAGGTTGTTAAAATCAGGGCTGTGGAGTCAGTACAAAAATCTTCCGATTCCGACTCCTCAGTTTATGAAACCATGACTCATGCTAGGCATACACGGTCAGATACTTGTTATCAATCGAGCCGCTGATGGCTCGATTGATAATATCCGACGTGTCCGATCACCGCGGCGGATCGATTCTGCTCTTGATCCTCACAGGCAGACAATCGAAAAAAAATGAGCGGCTGATAAGAAGCGCCCACGGGGACGAGCGGGAAATCGATCCGCGCGGATGAGCGGTGATGCCCCAGCATCGAGCCGCTGGCTCGATTCCGGCGCACAATTGCACCGTGTGTGCCCAGCATCAGACTCCGACTCCGGGTACCCAAAATTGACACTCCAATTTTGTATTTACGATTTTTTGTATATCAATAAATGAACCTTTTATGCCACAATCCTAAACCTTTCCCTCTCTTGCAGTAAAACTGCTTACTGCAATGCCATATTGTGAAAGGGCACTTGGCGTAAAGATTGTGCAAACGTTGTTCATCTGCAGTTTCCAGCAATTCAGTCTTGCAGTGGGTACTTAGCTTGCCTTTCTGATGCTATAATGCTGATTTCCTGCTAAATACATTTTTTTCCTCTTTAAAATCCAGTAAGGCTGCTTTCACAGTAAGACGTTACAGGCGCACATTAGAGCAGCCTGTAACGCAGCCTAACTCACAGCAATGTAAAATGAATGGGCTGTTCACAGTGCCCACGTTGCGTTACAGGGTAACGCTAGACGTTCACATAAGGTGCAGCATGCTGTGTGCGTTCTAGCGGCTTTAGCCGCGTTAGGCTGTTTGCACATGCTCAGTGATGTGGGTTTTTTTATTTTTGGGGGCGGAGAGGAGGCGGGGAGAGTCTGCTAACGCAGCCAGCCACATGACTAATTAACCACTTTCCCCCCGCCCGTACGAATTTCTCCGTCCCTTTTTCCATCCTTTAACCCCCAGGGACGGAGAAATCCGTACTTTGCGCACTCCCGCCGCTGCCCGCGCTCCCGCTCGTAAACACACCGCCCGCCGCTAGTAAACACGCCGCTGCCCGCTCGCCCGGAGATCAATGAACGGGAAAATCCATTCCCGTTCGTTGATCTAAGTCCCGCAATGATCCGCTGCTCTCCGATGAGCAGCGCGATCATTGTGAAATGTAAACACACTTACCCAGCCTCCAAGTACTTCCTCCAAGCTTCCGGAAGGACGCTTGGAGGTCGCATTAAAACAAAAAGTTACTGTGGCCATCTTGTGGCCAAATAGTAAAACTACACCCTACACATTTTTCACATACAAATAAATTACTTTTACACAAAAAATTAACTCATTACCACCCACACTCCCAATTTTTTTTTTTTTTTTGTAATTAAAAAAAAATAAAAAAATGTACAATAAAAAAAATACATAAATAGTTACCTTAGGGACTGAACTTTTTAAATATTTATGTCAGGAGGGTACAACACTGTTACTTTATAAACTATGGGCTTGTAATTAGGGATGGACGCAAAACTGAAAAAAATGCACCTTTATTTCCAAATAAAATATTGGCGCCAAACATTGTGATAGGGACATAATTTAAACGGTTTTATAACCGGGACAAAAGGGCAAATACATTTCATGGGTTTTAATTACAGTAGCATGCATTAATTAAAAACTATAATGGCGGAAAACTGAAAAAAATTAATTTTTTTCCCAGATTTTTCCTATTTTCCCATTAAAACACATTTAGAATAAAATAATTCTTGGCATGATGTCCCACCTAAAGAAAGCCTAATTAGTGGTGGAAAAAACAAGATATAGATCGTTTAATTGTGATAAGCAATGATAAAGTTATAGACGAATGAATGGAAGGAGCGCTGAAAGGTGAAAATTGCTCTGGTGGTCAGGGGGTAAACCCCCTCAGTGGTGAAGTGGCTAATATTCACTGCACTGCAGTGTTTATTTCCTGGAGCGGCCGCTTATTGGCTGGCGGGACCACGTGATGCGGAGAGCTCCGCTCACGTGGTCTCCGCCAGTACATAGGACAATACAGGTGCACCAAGAGCTGCTCGACGCAGCTCTAGGTAGCGTCCTGCTCCAACACCACCAGGCGTTGCGTTAGGAGCACGTTATGCGACCTATAACGTCCCCTAAAACGCAACGTCCTGGTGGGAAAGAGGCCTAAAGAGATTATGCTATAATGAATTGGTTGTGTAGTACGGATAATTACTAGAACATTAGCAGCAAAGAAAATACTCTCATTTTTATTTTTAGTTATATAGTGTTTTTCATAACATGCATCATTCTCTTTACACACTACTCAGCATTCTAAATGATTTTACAGAGCAGGCCAGTCAACTTTTGAACTGTTCTCTGCAGGAAAAAAAAAAATACAGTGCCAGACGCTTGAGATAATACGCTTCAGAAGACAGAGCTCTCTGGAGCTCAATGGCTCTTTTGCATAGATAACTGGAGTTTCTTAACTCTTCCTGTACTGGAAACAATATTAGACTTATGTCTCTGCTCCTAATGTTTTATTTCTTAGCTGTACTACACATACAAATCATTATATCATATATTTTTTTTCCGCTTCAGTCTCTCTACACAGGAGTCTGGGTGCAAAGCATACACAAAACATCCACTGGCCAATCAGTAGTCAATCAGGTCAAACCTTTGCGGATGTGACCCCTGACTCACCAACTAGCCTCAGGGAGGTCTAAGGGATTTGTAGATTCGTGTTCAGACAAGAAACACAATAAAAAGGGTGAAAAACAAAGACTAGAATTACCAGCCACAAACTAATAATCATCCAAAAGGTCAAAACAACAAGACAAATCTCAACACCAGTGATATGCAGGAAAGAATGCAGGCTGCCAACTGATTAATAGAACCTTCCATGTGTTACCTGGTGACGTGCTGCACTACTGAATCCCCAAGCAGCTTGGGGTGACCCAAAACCACTAGGAGAGTCTAGGGGACTAAAAGAGACCAAAAAGCTCTCCTACTACTAAAAAGCAATGCTCAGTGTAATTTGCCTTCATATCAATCCATGCCATGCACTGAGGAAGACCAATGTGGGGTTGATGTGGCTCTGTAAAACTTATAAGCTGTGGGCTTGCTATACACCAAAGTTCTGGATGTAAGCCTGACTTCAGGGGCATAAAGAAATAATTTGCATACTCCGTAGTGATGCATTGTGGGTAACCATTGTTGCTCACTTAAAGCTGAATTACCTTCTGCTTTAAAGAGGAACTTTAACCAAGGATTGAATGTCACCCCAATCAGTAGCTGACACCCCCCGTTCCCAGGAGAAATCTTTACCTTTTCTGAAATAGATCATCAGGGGAGTTCTGTATGGCTGAAATTGTGGCGAAACCCCTCCCAGAATGTGATGTCATGATCGTGGTCCTGACAATTTCTGTGAACCTAGTTGCATTGTGGGAAATAACGGCTTTTTTTCAACTGCCAAGCAAGCAGCATCTACCCCTGTGCATATGTACAGATCACCTGGCAGAACTAAAGATGTCACTTCCAGTGATACATTTCAGAATGTAAACGAGGGAAAGGAAAGATTATAAAATGGGCAAACACTGACTAAATAGTCTATAAATTAATATTGTAAAAAAAACTATTTTATTAATGATGTTATTTTCACTACAGTGCCTCTTTAAGAAAGCAAATGACACTGAGCGTGCCGTACTATTGTCATCGTTTCACATGACTATTGTGCTGTGTGATTATTAAGCCGTACTACCTGTACAGAACATCACTGAGCTTTGCTTATGCCTACTGCTCCTTTTTCATGTTTTATTGTAATTTGGTGCACGGCAAATAAAAATACAGCAGCATTCCTTCATAGTAAAAATCCAAGGGACCGGGCAAAGTAGTTTACTATGGCCTCAATTCACGGAGCATTATCAAACGTTTATCAAACACTTTATCAAACGTTTGATAATTTACCTCATGGGTAAAATCTCATTTTGAATTCGCTAAAGTGTTATATATTTGTTGAACGTTTTATCGGTAAAACATTCGATAAATATATAGCACCTTAGTGAATTTAAAATGAGATTTTACCCATGAGGTAAATTATCAAACGTTTGATAAAGTGTTTGCTAAAGCTCCGTGAATTGAGGCCTATATCATAATTGGGAGAGAAAAATATAATGCACCCCAGTGGCTTAGCAAAGAAGCTGTGGGCCCTGATGCAAGTTTTACATTGGGCCCCCTCCAAGCACTCTATACATAATACAGCACACCGAAACCTGCCAAGGAGAACTACAGTGTCAGAGGTGCAAGAAGGGGATGGGGAACAGTTTGTTAATGATTACTACTATGCAAAGCATCTGCAGAAGTGATCATTACCAGCACAGGACCAATAAACAGTTAATACTGTGGTTGATTGTGGGCTCCTTGGGGCCCCTCTGGTCCAAGGGCCCCCGATGCAGTCGCAACTTCTGCAACCCCTATTGCTATGCCACTGATGTCCCCCCCCAAAAATAAAGACAGGAGGAAAAGCTCAAACTAAAATCCTTCCTACGTCATTATAAACTCAATGAAAATATTTCCTATATTATAGCAACCCAGGCAGTGTATTCATTCTGTATAAACACGCTATTTATATCATCGCACAGGAATTGCCATAGGAAGGGTATGACACATACAAGTATAGAATAACAGCAAGTCGCTCCAAAAGGGCAAACACCTGTCTGTCCCCTTGAGAGAAGCCTATCTAGATGAATATTATACACATGGAGAACCCTGGCTGCATATGGTATATACATATCAGTATAGCAAGGTTTATTACAGCAAGCCAGCCATATACACAGAGCTAACTATGTACACACAGCCTCCAGCCCTGCTCAGGCACTCCTGCATACACAGCCAGCAGATGAACACAACAAACGCCCTGATCAGGGCCAACTTACTGTTATTACTACTTTTTCATGAACTAGGAACTCAAAATTCTACAATTACAGAATTCGAAAGTTGGGACACAGAAAGAAGGTTTTTTTTACACTCTATGGTGAAAAACTGATGCGTTTTAGCTTTCCATAGCAGTGCAAAAAAGCTTTCAGTTAAAATGCTTGTAGTGTGAAAGGGAAACAAGGACATTTCTTTGAAAATCAGTCGTCCTTTCAGTTATAACTGAGAGCAACTGATATAGTGTAAAAGGGACCTTTCCCACTAGCTACCGTGTGCACGAACCGGATTTCGAGCACACGTTACAATGCACAGCATGATGACGGGAAGCTGCGCTTCGACGCGTATCAGCGACGCTAGTTCTAATTCACCCAGCAGGAAATTGCTTGCGTCATGCAATTAAATGGGCTGTGGAGTTGGTACAAAAATCATCTGTCTCCAACTCCTACTCCTCAGTTTGTGAAACCAACGACTCCGACTCCGGGTACCCAAAATGGCTCAGACTATTCAACTCCTCGACTCCTTAAGCTGGCCACTAACTGTCCAATTTCTAGCGAAAAATCGTTCGAGCGATCAGAAATTCTGATCGGATTGGTTGTAAATAATCTCCATTGGTGGACACAATCGATTATGAACGAGTGAAAAAAATGTCGCCCGAATGAATTTTCGTCGAACGAAAATATGGATTTTCTTGGTGGTCGTGATAGATAGGAAGCAATGATTGGTTAGTCGAACGATTTTTCGCTAGAAATTGGACCGTTAGTGGCCAGCTTTAGTCTAATTCTAACCAGGGCCATGGATTTGGTACAAAAATCATCCGACTCCTCAGTTTATGAAACCACCGACTACCCAAACTTGCTCTGACTCCGACGCCACAGGCCTCGGCATTACACCGTAACGCTTTACTAATGTGAATGGTAACATTACAGTTAATAGAATTTCATGTTACCTTGCTTGTCGCATCCTATGTGCGATCCATCACAACGGACGGCACAGCACCTAGCAGCAAAGCAGCCTTAGGCTCGCTTCACACTATGGTGTTCAGTAATGTGGATACATTGGGCCTGATTCACAGACTGGTAAAACTGGCATACGCAGGGAGTGGACAGCAATTTAACCAGTACCAATCCCATGGGAGTAACAGGAGTTACGTTCTCACCGTAAACTGCATTACTAGGGTAATGTACAGTACATTACACCCGCATTACCATAGCGGTAACAGCGTAACGCCCGTTACTTCCGTGGCATTAGTGCCGGTAAGACTGCTATGTGCTCCCTGTTCACCTGACCTACATGAATCAGGGCTTCTGTCATCACCTATGGAACCCATGTTGAGATATAATAATGCTAATATTAGTATAGCAGTCTTCACGTCAGATTCAAAGCACTTGAGAGCTGCAGTCACCAAGGGGGCCATCCTGCAGTCTTAGGGAGTCTCGCTCAAGGACTCCTTACTGAATAAGTACTAGTCCTAGTCCTTGCCAGGATTCAAACCCTGGATAAGGTGATGCCTTTGAACCAGTGCAGGTAGTACAGGCAGTACCCAGGTTTGGCAAGTCCTGACTTAAGGGCCCCATACACTGAGCCGATTATCAGCTGATCGATTGACCAATCGATCGATTTCGATTTGCGGCCGATTATCATTTTGCATTGGACCTAATGGAAATCTGATGGCAAAAAAATGCCACCAGATCGATTTTCAATAGATTTCATACTGAAATCTACTGGAAATCTGTTTCTAGTAAAAAAAAGTTCCTAAACACAAAAGATAGATCAGAAATCTATCTGATGATCTATCTGCTGCTAATCTAACGAGTGTATGGCCACTTTTACAGTGTTCCGACTTAGAAACAAATTTAACTTAAAGCGGGATTGTCCCCATAAAAATCAAATTTCAACAGCAACTGATCTGAGTGTATTAAGTGATAAAGATGCTAATCCTGCATACAAAACTTTTTCTGTTATGATTTGGAGTTATCACATACTTAAGGAGCACTGGCCCTTTAGTAGTCAGTGCCAAACAGTTGCATGCTGGGGGTTCTTTTTATCTATAATATATTCCTCCTGTTCCATTTATTTCCTTGCCTATCTGCTTATCTGAAACATGATCCCCTGCTCACTTGTGTCTACAAGCAAGGCTGAGGTGACTCAGCGATTGGAGGAGAAAAGAAAAAAGTAAAGGGCAGAAATGACCTCAGGATTTATCCTAAACTGTGGGCAAAGACATGGCTCCCACCAGGAACAGAATTCTCTTCATTTACTATATAAGATTCACTGAAATCAAAACGTGGACAGTACAATACATGGGTTATGTAAGTACTGTAGATCAAGTATTACACTTATATATGTGTTTCTTTCCTGGCATAGTATGGCTAATCCTCCTGCTTTAAAGTAAACCAGAGATGATCTAGACTAAACATTTGATACTTACCTCATGGGGCTTCCTCCAACCCCATAAACACATCTAAGTCCCACGCCGTCCTCCCGCGGTATGCTGTTCAGCCGTGATCAGGCCCAGTAATAAGCTCAGTCGCGTCAGTCTGGGCCTACTGCAAATGTGTTTATGGGGCGGGAGGAAGCCCGGGTAAGTATCAAATCTTTAGGTTAGATCATCTCTGGTACACTTTAAGAACAAACCTATAGTGCCTATCTCGGTTGTTAATCGGGGACTACCTGTACACTATCCAGCCATTGCTATAGGTCAGTAGCATTGGTCATGACACTGCTATCATGACATGTCTGACTTCTGTCCGGGTGCCTGAAAAAGTCATGAAGGTGGTTACCTTGTGTTCCGTAACTGCAATGGACACCAAACAGAATGGGCACAGGTCTATGTTTACCATAGCATCCTTTGACATGTCCATCATCCGTGTCGCATATTGTGAATCAGACTGTTTTTTAGGCTCAACCGAGACCAAGCCTAAAAGGAAACCTATATTAACAATAATAGTAAAACGAAGGCCTCTTTTCCACAGGCAGCTGAACCAGGCAGCAGTGAGCAGTTACCAGGCAGTAGTGATCAGTTGCCAGGCAGCAGCAAACGGTTGAGGGCATTTGAGAGGCATTTCACTGCCTACCAACTGCCCGTCGAAAAGAGGCCTTTGGCTGCAGTAATGTCTGAATAACACCAGAAACAAGCATGTGACTAATCCAGTCATACTTCAGTCATAAACACCTTATATGCATGCTAGTTCAGAGTCTATGGCTGGAAGTATTGGAGGCAGAGGATTGGCAGGCTAGCCAGGCAACGTGTTGCAAGAATGAACAGAGGCGCCAAAAGGATACTCCTGTTCATTATTGCCTGAGGAAGCGGGGATACACCTGCGAAACGTGTTGCCTGGTATTTTTAGGAGTATGTGAATAAATCTTGTTGAAACTGTAAGCAACAGCTTTGTGTCTGTTTTGGGTTGGCCAGTCCACCACTGCCTCCCGAACATTTTTAACAATTTTAGCGATTTTTATCCTTTTGGAGCCTCTGTTCATTCTTGCAATAAAAAAAAGTCCACCCCTGGTGGGGGGGGGGGGGGAGAATGGTGCTATACCCCCTCTTTTTTCTTCTTATCTACAGAGAGCGACATCTTAGTCCTAAGTGGGGACAGGCCTAAGCTCCTCACCTGACTTTACAGTGGTTGCCTGAGCGGTAACCCAGGTTTGTAAGTATAAACACTTACGATTCATCAATTGCCCTTAATTCCAATACATATAACACTATATTGGGCTCTCGGTTTTCTGTTTTATTACCTGCACAGGCAACGTGCATTGTTTAAATAGTTAAGTCAGTCTCCATATTCCTCTCAGATCAGGTGCGGGTGAAGTCAGAAGACCTGATATACACATTCTTCCAGGTTGGTGACACGGAATATATTAAAGAAAACACACATGACAGCCACATAAGTACTGTAAAATGGATTTAACACAGTAGCCTCCACACCCTGCTTATTACAGGTTTACTATTCAAAGTAGCCTCCAGGCATAACACAAACACATCTGCATTACTGAGTACACACAATGGAAGGCTGGTACAGGAGCTCCTTTAAACTTGTATAAAGATGATTGTGTCACCTTAAAGAGGAGGAGGGCTCATGAAATTAAAAAAAAAAAACATGAAAAAAAAAACAAGAACTAGGCTACCTGTTTCTGGGGGCCGGGGGGCTGAGCAGATCAGGTAGCCTCCAAAACCGCCTCTCCCCACCGCAATGGCCCACTTTCACTTTTATGACCTCTGGATCAAGACGCTGCAAGGAGAGACTGTGGGCCATTTGCAATTCTCTTTTTCACCTTTTCTCCTAGGAGATAATTTTTCATCTTTGATTTTAAATAACTTTGCAGTACTTTTCAACTACAAAAGTACCAAAAAGTTGGTGAAAAAGTACCACTAAAATTATTTTGAGCATTTTCTTACCTTCTGGGAGCTTAAAAACCATTTTACTGACAAGTTTAAAAATATCAGCTAGGAGAAAACTCAGGTGAAAAAGTGAATTGCATATGGCCCTGTGTGTCTCTCATCAGCGTGCAGGGAGGCAGTGGAGCGGCAGGGGGCGTGGCCCAATGGCAGCTCTGGAAATCCTGCTGCAGGAATGCCCCTGGCGGGCATTTTGAACAGGGAATTCTTCTCCCACATGTTTACCTCCGAGATGGCGACAAGTACTGTCGCTAATCTCGGGGGGCCGTAGCGTGGCAGTGGCGGGGAGGTGGGGGGCTACAGCACGGCGATGTGGGGACACAGAGGCAAGTCATGAGGTAGAAAACATGCATTTGTGTCCCATCTTACCCTATTCCCCCCCCCCCCAAAAAAAAAAAAACACCTCAGGTTCTCTTTAACTGTGAAATTGTCAAATGACAACCATCACTGATCCCCTAGTTCTAATTCTAATAGAATGACACATTGCCCTGATAATGCATAATATATAAACTTGTGCATAACAAAAAAAAATGTTGGTGCTGCTGCCAGAGACTCACACTAGGGCCGAACGGTTTTATAAAAAAAGATTGCACTTTTTGTGTCAGCAACTCTCTATTCGATTCACAATTTTCTTCAAATCATCTGTACACACACTAGATTTTCACCCAGGGTAACCAAGGTATAGGTGCCCCCAGTATAGGTAACTAGGTATGGGTGCCCCCAGTATAGGTAACTAGGTATAGGTGCCCCCAGTATAGGTAACTAGGTATGGGTGCCCCAGTATAGGTAACTAGGTATGGGTGCCCCCAGTATAGGTAACTAGGTATGGGTGCCTCCAGTATAGCCAGGTATAGGTGCCCCCAGTATAGGTAACTAGGTATGGGTGCCCCCGGTATAGTCAGGTATAGTTGGCCCCATTATAGGTAACTAGGTATGGATGCTCCCAGTATAGTCAGGTATAGTTGTCCCCGGTATAGGTAACTAGGTATGGGTGCCCCCGGTATAGTCAGGTATAGTTGGCCCCATTATAGGTAACTAGGTATGGATGCCCCCAGTATAGTCAGGTATAGTTGCCCCCGGTATAGGTAACTAGGTATGGGTGCCCCCAGTATAGTCAGGTATAGTTGCCCCCAGTATAGGTAACTAGGTATGGGTGCCCCCAGTATAGTCAGGTATAGGTGCCCCCAGTATAGGTAACTAGGTATGGCTGCCCCCGGTATAGTCAGGTATAGTTGCCCCCAGTATAGGTAACTAGGTATGGATGCCCCCAGTATAGTCAGGTATAGGTGCCCCCAGTATAGGTAACTAGGTATGGGTGCCCCCAGTATAGTCAGGTATAGTTGCCCCCAGCATAGGTAACTAGGTATGGGTGCCCCAGTATAGTCAGGTATAGTTGCCCCCAGTATAGGTAACTAGGTATGGGTGCCCCCAGTATAGGTAACTATATATGGGTGCCCCCAGTATAGGTAACTAGGTATGGGTGCCCCAGTATAGGTAACTAGGTATGGGTGCCCCGGTATAGTCAGGTATAGGTGCCCCCAGTATAGGTAACTAGGTATGGGTGCCCCCAGTATAGCCAGGTATAGGTGCCCCCAGTATAGGTAACTAGGTATGGCTGCCCCCGGTATAGTCAGGTATAGTTGCCCCCGGTATAGGTAACTAGGTATGGGTGCCCCCAGTATAGTCAGGTATAGTTGCCCCCAGTATAGGTAACTAGGTATGGGTGCCCCCAGTATAGTCAGGTATAGGTGCCCCCAGTATAGGTAACTAGGTATGGCTGCCCCCGGTATAGTCAGGTATAGTTGCCCCCAGTATAGGTAACTAGGTATGGATGCCCCCAGTATAGTCAGGTATAGGTGCCCCCAGTATAGGTAACTAGGTATGGGTGCCCCCAGTATAGTCAGGTATAGTTGCCCCCAGCATAGGTAACTAGGTATGGGTGCCCCAGTATAGTCAGGTATAGTTGCCCCCAGTATAGGTAACTAGGTATGGGTGCCCCCAGTATAGGTAACTAGGTATGGGTGCCCCCAGTATAGGTAACTAGGTATGGGTGCCCCAGTATAGGTAACTAGGTATGGGTGCCCCGGTATAGTCAGGTATAGGTGCCCCCAGTATAGGTAACTAGGTATGGGTGCCCCCAGTATAGCCAGGTATAGGTGCCCCCAGTATAGGTAACTAGGTATGGC
The DNA here is from genome assembly GCF_040937935.1 of Hyperolius riggenbachi. Taxonomy (NCBI): domain Eukaryota; kingdom Metazoa; phylum Chordata; class Amphibia; order Anura; family Hyperoliidae; genus Hyperolius; species Hyperolius riggenbachi. Next base: position 73,345,599 of record NC_090648.1, read on the forward strand.
TGCCCCCGGTATAGTCAGGTATAGTTGCCCCCAGTATAGGTAACTAGGTATGGATGCCCCCAGTATAGTCAGGTATAGGTGCCCCCAGTATAGGTAACTAGGTATGGGTGCCCCCAGTATAGTCAGGTATAGTTGCCCCCAGTATAGGTAACTAGGTATGGGTGCCCCCAGTATAGTCAGGTATAGTTGCCCCCAGTATAGGTAACTAGGTATGGGTGCCCCCAGTATAGTCAGGTATAGTTGCCCCCAGTATAGGTAACTAGGTATGGGTGCCCCCAGTATAGGTAACTAGGTATGGGTGCCCCCAGTATAGGTAACTAGGTATGGGTGCCCCAGTATAGGTAACTAGGTATGGGTGCCCCCGGTATAGTCAGGTATAGGTGCCCCCAGTATAGGTAACTAGGTATGGATGCCCCCAGTATAGTCAGGTATAGTTGCCCCCGGGATATAGGTAACTAGGTATGGGTGCCCCCAGTATAGTCAGGTATAGTTGCCCCCAGTATAGGTAACTAGGTATGGGTGCCCCCAGTATAGTCAGGTATAGTTGCCCCCAGTATAGGTAACTAGGTATGAGTGCCCCCAGTATAGTCAGGTATAGGTGCCCCCAGTATAGGTAACTAGGTATGGGTGCCCCCAGTATAGGTAACTAGGTATGGGTGCCTCAGTATAGGTAACTAGGTATGGGTGCCCCCGGTATAGGTAACTAGGTATGGGTGCCCCCGGTATAGTCAGGTATAGTTGCCCCCAGTATAGGTAACTAGGTATGGGTGCCCCCGGTATAGTCAGGTATAGCTGGCCCCAGTATAGGTAACTAGGTATGGATGCCCCCAGTATAGTCAGGTATAGTTGCCCCCAGTATAGGTAACTAGGTATGGGTGCCCCCAGTATAGGTAACTAGGTATGGGTGCCCCAGTATAGGTAACTAGGTATGGGTGCCCCCGGTATAGTCAGGTATAGTTGCCCCCAGTATAGGTAACTAGGTATGGGTGCCCCCGGTATAGTCAGGTATAGTTGGCCCCAGTATAGGTAACTAGGTATGGATGCCCCCAGTATAGTCAGGTATAGTTGTCCCCGGTATAGGTAACTAGGTATGGGTGCCACCAGTATAGGTAACTAGGTATGGGTGCCCCAGTATAGGTAACTAGGTATGGGTGCCCCCGGTATAGTCAGGTATAGGTGCCCCCATTATAGGTAACTAGCTATGGGTGCTCCCGGTATAGTCAGGTATAGTTGCCCCCAGTGTAGGTAACTAGGTATGGGTGCCCCCGGTATAGTCAGGTATATGTGCCCCCAGTGTAGGTAACTAGGTATGGGTGCCCCCGGTATAGTCAGGTATATGTGCCCCCAGTATAGGTAGCCAGAATGTGAACCATGGAAACCACGATGCCAGCAAAATAGGTAACGTATGTATCCCTGCCTGCTGAGCTGCCTACTCACCCCACCACCATCCGCACACCACAGTTACACAAGCCGCGGTGGAGCAAACATACATTGTAGCGCTGGCCCATTGCTTCTCACAAAAAAACGCAGCTTTGACGATCACTTTATAGTCTTGGATGAAATCACAATTTCAGTTTAAAAGCAATAAATCGTTCAGCCCTAGTTCCCACTACACAGATAGGTGCACAAGAACTCCCAACAATTCAACTTCAGCACTGCCAACAGTAGGAAACCCCAATTTGACAATTTCTGCAGCCACCAAGTAACACAAGATGACCATCAACACATGATGTAGAAAACGTGGTCAGTACTCAAATCGTGGGTTCTGCGCAACAGGGACCCAACAAATAAAATCATGCATAAAATGTACCTAAAGTGCTGGATTCAATGGTAAACAACTGCAGTACTGCCCACTCTAGTATCAAAGAGGCTGACAGGCACTCAGACTAAATTGCAGTAAGTACAATGGATAGTTCCAGCATATAGTACACAACCAATGTAAACACCCAAACTAAAACTATGTGCTCAAGACCATGAGAGCAAAGTCCATGGAAAAATCCAAAAAGCAAAAAAGTCTGGCACTATAGCTTAAAGTGGACCTGAACTCAGACCTCCTCTCTGCTCTAAAAGATACACAACAGCATAATAACCTTTAAACAAAAAAAACATTTATTTGTTACAGCTGATACAAATCCTAAAGTTCTACTTCCTGATTCATGGAAGCAGACATACAGTGTATTGTTTAGCCTGTGCTTTCAAATGGGCTTGTCAGCTTATCTGCAGTGGCAGTCATGTGACACAGGGGATCAAATTACAACTTGAGATTAACCACTTAAGGACCGAGGCTGTTCATTGTGATCTGTGCTGTGTGGGCTCTCCAGCCGCAGCACAGATCGTGTTAAAGGCAGGGCGATTAGACTTCCCCTCTTTTTTCCCCACAAGGGGGATGACCTGCTGGAGGTGCTCCTCAAAGCCCCCCTCCGCATCGATATTGCGCGCTCCCTCCCCTTACCTCCCTCTCCCTCCGGATCTGGGCGGCACAGGACGGCGATCCGTCCTGTACCGCCTCCAATAGGCATTAGCCTTATCAGACGGCGGCGATCCCCGGCCAATCAGAGGCCGGGGATCGCCGATCTCCTTTACGGCGCTGCTGCACAGCAGCACCGTATTGATGTAAACAGCGGGGATTTCTTTCCCGCGTGTTTACAATTAGCCTGCAAGCCGCGGTCGGAGGCTCGCAGGCTATTCACGGAGACACCCTCCGTGAACTGACATGGAACTGCCGCGTTTCCATGTAAACCCACAAACGACCAGCCGCCTCCCATCGGCGTTAGCTGGTCGTTAAGTGGTTCAGCCTAAACTCTCTAAATACATACAGGGTGCATTTCTCCATGTTTTCCTTCTGTCCTGTGCAAGAGTTCAGGTCCACTTTAATGACAGCAGCTGGGAATACAAAATTCAAATAGCAGCAATGCATATGAGCTTGTATCAAGACAGTATGCAGTTTGAAGTGAAAAAATGTGAATACTTGAGTCCATGTTGTGAATGGGTGGTGGGGAGGCAGCTGTGGGTGCCAGAGGGTGCACGGCCTTACGAGCGTATCGCAGGGTTAATGCCAAGCATCTTCTGAGACTGGGTGCACACCGGCCTCGGAAAAAGCTTGGTATTAACCCTGCGAAACGCTCGTAAGGCCATCTATTCATAAGTATTCAAATGTTTTCAGTTTGAACTGCATACTGTCTTGATACAAGCTCATATGCATAGATGCTATTTTGCACAGTTGAATTTTGTATTCCCAGCTGCGGTCATTAAACTATAGTGGCAGACGTCTTTATGCTTTTTGGATTTTACACGGTAGTGCCCACTCTCCAGTTTCCGTCTTGCGTCGTTCAGAGACCCCTGACGAGAGCGCAAGGCCGAAACCAGCCATAAATTAAAGGATTCCTACTCTTTTGCAGCTCTGAGATTGAATTGTTGGAGTACATCAGCATTACTGGCTGAGCTCCTAAAAAAGGAGTCATTAGACGACAGCACAGTGTCATTGCTTACAAACCGCAGCCTCTTCTGCCTCCCATTCCTTTGCCTTCCTAAAGCCTCATTATGCACATCAAATGTCGCCTTTGATTATCCTTGATCGATCCTTAGGGCAACATTTCAGGCAATAAGAATACAGACATGTTGTTCAGTAATAGCCTGGACTGGAATGTACTGTTACATGAAGAGGGGAGGAGGGATGACAGGTAGAAAAAGAGTGGATTCCTATGCTGGAGGGAACTAAAGTAGCCCATTGGTCATTTAGCAATCTGCCACAGTGAATCACTTAACAACATTATGGGGCAACTGTACACACGCTAGACAACACAAAGCGATACACACAAGGAGCTGGAGGTGTAAATAAGGCTCTACACACAAGGTGTGATGTGCTGCAGCTACAAGCAAACAATAGTGCTCTGCTGTCTTCTCATACCTCCATATGGATGCAACACTAGTAAAACAATGTACAGTAGTATGCACACAGCACAGTGGGCCCAGGCATGTAAGTGCAATGCGTTTTCACTGACTTGTTACCTTTCCTGATTGAGTTGGGTGATCTAGGATGTGAAAAAATGACCCCATTTGACACCTAAAATTAAACTCCTAACCCTAACAATGACAACATAGACACCCCCCCCCCCCCCCCCCTCTTACATTGTTAGCACCTTCCTTACACAAACTCTGAATTCTCCCTTAAAGTGGACCTCAACTCAGAATGTACTCTCTGCTCTAAAAGATAGGCAACAACATAATAACCTTTAAAGAAAAACATTTATTGGTTACAGCTGATACAAATCCTAAAATAAATATGCAGTGTGTCTACTTCCTGATTCACGGAAGCAGACATATTGTTTACAGCCTGTGCTTTCAAATGAGCTTATCTGCCATCTCTGCCGTGGTAGTCATGTGACACAGGGGAGTGATCAAATTACAACTTGTGATTAGACACAGATGAGGGGGAATTAAACAGGCTAAACTGGCTAAACTCTCTAAATACATACAAGGTGCATTTCTCTTTGTCTTCCTTCTGTCCTGTGCAAGAGTTCAGGTCCACATCTTATCTTAACTCTATCCTGACATTCAATGCCAACTTCTGCCCTAATGCTGGGCGTACACGGCGTCGAGGGGAGGATTATCAATCTAGCCTAATGGCTCGATTGATAATATCCGACGTGTCCGATCAACGTGGGGAACGATTCCGCGCTCGATCCCCGCAGGCGGACAATAGCGGCGAATCGAGTGAGTGATAAGAAGCGCCGGCGGGGACGAGCGGGGTCGCGGAGGGGGTCGATCCGGCGGCTAATCGGCCGCCGGATCGACCCGTGTATGCCCAGCATTACAGTAACTTTTTCCTGATGCCAAAACCTAACCTCCCCTCCTAACTGATGCCTAACTTTAGGGCCTGTTTCCACTACACGCAGATTGGATGCAGAATGGACTGACTCCAATGAATGTCTATGGGCCTGTTTCCACTAAACACTATCTTTCTGATGCAGATTTTCCCATAGGCATTCATTGGAGTCAGTTTTTCTGCATCCATTCTGCATCCAATCTGCGTGTAGTGGAAATAGGCCCTAACCTTCTAACCCTAAATAGAGGTAATCATTTCTGACTCTATTCCCTAACCTCCCGTTTTCCATCTGGGCAGCACGGTGGCATAGTGGTCTGCACTTTTGTCCGGTTAAAAGAGAAACTCCAACCTAGAATTGAACTTTATCCCAATCAGTAGCTGATACCCCCTTTTACATGAGAAATATAATGCTTTTCACAAACAGACCATCAGGGGGCGCTGTATGACTGATTTTGTGCTGAAACCCCTCCCACAAGAAGCTCTGAGTACCGCGGTACTCTGGGCAAACTGCCACAATGTAAAAGACTAAGGCAGTGATCTGCAAACTTGGCTCTCCAGCTGTTAAGGCACTACAAGCCCCACAATGCATTGCAGGAGTCTGACAGCCACAGTCATGATTCATAAAAGCAAATGCATTGTGGGACTTGTAGTTCCTTAACAGCTGGAGAGCCAAGTTTGCAGATCACTGGACTAAGGAGTTGAGGAGTCAGAGTCGGAGCCATTTTGCGTACCTGGAGTCGGAGTTGGTGTCGGTGGTTTCATAAATTGGAGCCGGATGATTTTTGTACCGCCTCCACAGCCCTGATTTCTGCACAGAGTTTGTACATTCTCCCCGTGTCTTAGTGGGTTTCCTCCCACATCCCAAAAACACAGAGATAAATTAATTGGCTTCCCCCTAAAACTGGTATATAGGCATACGACTATGGCAAGGATTAGATTGTGAGCCCCTCTGAGGACAGTTAGTGACAAGACAATATATACTCTGTACAGCTCTGCAGAAGATGTCAGCACTATATAAATACTAAATAATAATAATCTTCCATCATCTTAAATGGGGGTGTTTTGGCTATGTGACAGCTGAACACTAGTGCCAAAATCACACACCCCACAGCGGATACAGTGGCAAAGCTTTTCATCGCACCAAAATTATCTGATTCTGAGCTCATGTCTGTACAATGTTTTCACAACGATCACTTTAAACAGGTCATTCAGAGAAAATATTTAGCTGTATACATCATTTTAAAAGATGATATATGTCCAAATGATGTATGATAAATCCAGAAGGTCCGCACACTCATATGTAGACCAAGTCTGCTGTTTTATTCAAACATTCTGTTTGTTTACCATTCTGTGTGTTTACCTTGACAAAGGGGACACCTGGGGGCCCCGAAACGAATAGTTGGTTATGGAATGGAATTGTGTCACGTTTTTTGAATAAAACAGCAGACTTGGTCTACATATGCGGACCTATTGGATTTATCATTGACTGTTACTCGGGTCCAGCACCTCCACAGTGATGTGCGATTCCTCCTCGAATTCCCAAATGATGTATGAGGAATGCTATGATGTATGACAGATGTCCAAAAAAGATCTTCCCTGACAAACATAAACCACACAAGTGCCATAGAAGTAAAATGACACACCCCCACCCGGTACAGCCAGGGAAGGGTCTCAAGGGTTGGTCAACTCAAAAGTGGACAATGATACCAGCTATCAGGTTGTTAAATCTCCTGGGAATTCCAGAGGTAAGAGAGGGTTCTGCCTGCATGCCCTAAGTTACTGACAGGTTTTTAGTGCAGCAAGAGATTTTAGGCAGGTCTAATTGCCAGAAATCAATTGTTCCAGTCAAACTGTGAATGGATATGGACATCAGGTTGTCCCAGGTGTGCTGTGTGCTGCTTTCTGGCACCATATCTGGGAATGTCCAGTCATCAGTCAGTTCTGGACTCAAGTAACACAACTTTTGTCTTAAGTGTCAGAATGGACAGTGCGATCTGATCCCAAGATATGTCTGTTAGGTTTATTTTAGGAGTATGGAGCTAAATTGCAGCCTATTCTCTTGAGAAAGACATTATTTATGGCCAGGAAAGTTATTGTTCTTCACTCAGTGGCCCTGGCATCTTCCTGGGTCTCACAATGGTTGATTTTCGCCTTTCCATAAACTTATTTACTGTAAATGCACAGAGGGTGCCCCAAGAAATGAATTTCAAAAGCACAGAAAATGTGGACCAAAGGGACGCCCACACCTTTGATAGATGCAGCCCATCAAGGACCGGGACCACAGATGTGAGTCAGCTGTGTAGCTGACGACGCCCTGCGTTGCTATGCGGGGAGGCGGGGGAGGGACGACGGAGGGGCCTAGGCAATCTGATTGGCCATCGCTAGGCGTGAGTTGATCCACCGAGCGGATTGCTCCCAGGTTGGGAGCTGCTGTACACAAGCGTGTATAGTATACAAATCACCACTAACTACTTCTGACGATAACCCAACATAGATGTTTATAGGCTAGGTCCCATACTGGTATATCACTACTGTGTTATGTTTTATGTAATAATGCATTTCGCCCTGAGATTGTGTTAGATGCTTGATTATTTCGAATCCTAAAAAGAAAACAACAGTGTAGCAAACCTGTATATGTCGGATTGGGAATTTACCAGTCTAGGAACGTTTAAAGAAGGCCCCCTTTTATTTTGGAGACGCTTTATAGATGACTGCCTCTTTATTTGGCGAGGGGATGAGACCTCTTTATCCTCTTTCATTACCTCCATTAATGACAACAATTGGAACCTAGAATTCTCGGTCAGTTATAGCAAATTGGAAGTCAATTTTCTGGATCTGAACATTTTTATTGAAGATGGGCAGTTGAAGACAAAGTGTTACTTCAAGGACAGTGATAGGAATTCCTACATTGACTCAACGAGCTGCCATCATGCCCCCTGGTTACAAAACATTCCTAGGGGCCAATTTTGCAGAGTACGTAGGAATTGTACGAAAGATTCCGACTATTGGACGCAATCGGAGATCCTTGCACATCGATTCATCGAGAAAGGTTACAGCAAAGACTTGATTCAGAGTGAGAGGTTAAAAGTATTGAAAGAGGGCAGAGATGTTAGATTAAAGAAGAAGAACCCTGTAGCTATGTCATCTGCCACTACCACCTCAGAGTTCTCCTTTATCACTACTTATTCTCGGGATCATAAAAAGATGAAAAAGATGCTCAATGACAATTGGGGCATCTTAAAGGAGGATCCCGTTATAGGCCCTGTATTACCTGATAAACCAAAGGTAATTTATAGAAGACCTCAAAATTTGGGAGACAAGATAATTAAAAACTGTATAAAAAGAATAAGACCACCTATGTTCCCCACCTTAAAAGGTTTTTTTCCCTGCAAAAAACTGAAGAAATGTAAAATCTGTGAATATGGAGGTTGCAGGATGACCACCTTCACCTCCACTAGCACTGGGAAAAGATTTTCTATTGACCAATTTATAACCTGCAATTCAACCAATGTGGTATATGTTTTGGAGTGCCCGTGTGGCCTGCAATATGTAGGCCGCACGGGTAGACGTGTAAAGAAAAGATGCTCAGAACACATATACAATATAGGCCATCCTGATAAGAAAGCTCACAGTGTCCCTGATCATTTCTCAAAATTCCATGGGAAAGATCCAAATGGTATCAGATGCTATGGAATAGATACGATAAGTCCACATTGGAGAGGGGGCAGTGCAATAAAAGCCCTGTCCCAGTTGGAAACTCGGTGGATATTCCAATTACAGAGTCTCGCACCGAATGGACTTAATGCCAATATAGATTTGAACTGTTTTATAAGAGATGAATGAAGTTTAGTAATCCTGGGCAGTGAACATACCTGTTATATATTTAGATATAAAGGTTACCAGCAATTGTGTAGTGGTTCACATTGGCTTTGATTTTTAACATTTTAAAATTTATATTTTATCGTATTTTTACTCTGTATACTCATCTTATTGGTCTTTTTGACTTGTCTTATCATGTTTTTATTTTATTTTTATTATGTTTTAAACATTACTCCCTTAAGTATGTGAAGGGAGGAGTTATGTATAAAAATGACCTCCTGTTCAGGTAGCCCCACCCCCTGACGAAGGCGAGAGCCGAAACTCGAGTCGGGTAGTGGAGGCTACGTTGCAATACTGCTAATAAATCAAGAAATTTTCCAGTAAGTGGCTCCCCCTGCGTGTGGCTGTTTCACCTCACAGTGTACACTATTTTCCGCTTCCTTCATTTCAGCACAAGCGTACATCAGAGGACGCTCGTAACCAGCGTGAGACGCGGAAGTGTTGAAACCGGAAGTTCGGGTGTCACATGATCGGGAGAGCCCTCCAGCGTTACCAGTGAGCGGAGCTTGTGCGGCGATCGATGCTGTCACTACTGTAACGCCGATTCTTGGATATCGGGATTACATCAAGCTATTTACACTCCTGGATCAACTGGTGGACTGTTGAGGTGGGAAATCTTCAATACAGGTACTGTCTTAAATCCTGAATCACCACGAGTGTAGATCATTTTATCCAGCGCTGAGGTACTTTGTTTCTTTTTATTTCGAATCCTAGCTGATTCTAACGCTGTTACCATATCATGTTTTCTTAAATGGCCGATAACAACCACTTTGGCTGAGGATCTAGTGTGTAGAGCAGGCGCCTGATGCCGCTTAAAGGACAAATGTAACAAGAGGGATATGGAGGCTGCCATATTTATTTCATTTTAAACAATACCAGTTACCTGGCAGCCCTGCTGATCTTCTGTCTCTAATACTTTTCCCCAAATTTAGATTATATGGAGGGGACCCCCCCTTGAGAACTAGTGGAGTTTGGGGGTTGCAATTTGGCATAGAGGCAGTTCGGGGGCCTGCCTTTATACCCTTAACATTTGGGGAGGGTAGGAGGTGTGGCTGCGGAGATATTTGGGGTAATTGGTTTAAAGTAAGCATGAGTGTTACTCAGGGAGGAAGGTAGCTCTAGGGCAGCACGATCGGACACTGCACCGGTATGACAGCAGCTCACTCTTCATTCTACACTTTGCTTCTGCTTAAAGGACATTCGAAGTGAGAGGAGTATGGAGGCTGCCATATTTATTTCCTTTTAAGCAATACCAGTTGCCTGGCAATTCTGCTGATTCTCTGCCTCTAAAGGCCCGTACCAACTTCGCAATTCTTCCGGTGACCAGCAATTTTTTTAAGCGATGAGAAATTGTTTTAGGATTAAGCGAACTACACTTTGTGACATGTGGCGATAACGACCACCACCTGAGCAAAGTGCTGCAATCATTTAAACTTCCGTTCGCTGCCATTGTGTGCCGTCACGTGTTCCCGAGGGCAGGAAGATGAATCGGGGAACCTCGTTATTATTATTATTATTTATTGTATTTATAAAGCGCCAACATATTACGCAGCGCTGGACATTAGTTTAGGTTACAGACAATATTTAGGGGTGACATACAGCAATATGACAATACAGGAATACAAGAAAACCAGATCACATACCATAGTATGAGTACCAGGTAATGCTTAGTCAGTCACTGGATGGAGCTTGGAGATTAGGCAAGTTAGGTTCACTCAAATGCATAGCATGGGTTTACAGTAATGGAGGTGCAAGATCAGGTAGGACACAAAAGGAGGAGGAACCTGCCCAAAGGCTTACAATCTAGAGGGAGAAGTAGGGACACGAGAGGTAGGGGAGGGACCAGAGTTCAGCTGTGGGTTTAGAGCAATTGTGAGGGGTGGTAGGCCATTCATTGGGAAGTGTTGCTGTGAGGTTCACCAATCTATCGGCAGGTGAGTATTTATCATAATACATTTAGTCATAGACCCTGAACAAGTATGCAGCAGATTAAGCGTTTCTGCAATTATTGTCAGATCTGACAAGATTAGCGGCATGCTTGTTTCTGGTGTGATTCAGACACTACTGCAGCCAAATAGACCAGCAGGGCTGCCAGGCAACTGGCATTGCTGTGTACCAGAGACAACAGATATGAAAGATTTTTTACTTACCCGGGGCTTCCTACAGCCCCATAAGCATGTATGCGTCCCTCATCATCCTCCTGAGTGCCGTTAAAGGGAACCAGAGACGAGGGGAAGCCTAAAAATGGTAAAATATGTTATGCATACCTGGGGCTTCCTCTAGCTCCATAAGCCTGGATCGCTCCCACACTGCCATCCTCCGCTGCCTGTACCGTCGGTACTGGGTCCCATTACTTCCGCCGGACGCGACCAGTTGTACGCATGCACAGGGGCTCCCTCCAGATTTGTACGCGTGCATCTGCGTAGTACGGAGGGAGTGCACTGCGCTTGCATCGACTGGCCGAAAGTACGGGACCCGGTACCGGCGGACAGAGGCAGCGGAGGACGGCGGCGTGGGAGTGATCCAGGCTTATGGAGCTGGAGGAAGCCCCAGGTATGTATAAATCTATATCTTCTTCAGCTCTGGTTCTCTTTAACCTCCTTGGCGTTTAATTTTTTCTGCAAAAATTGCAGAATTCCATTTTTTTTTATTTTTTTTTTAATGTTTCATGTAAAGCTACCAGAGTGGTAGCTACATGAAACACCACTAGAGGGCGCATGTGGCCCTCTAGTCCGATCGTCGCCGGCATCTATAGCAAACAGGGGAACGCGTATATAACGCGTTCCCCTGTTTGGCTTCTCCTGTCGCCATGGCGACGATCGGGACGTCAGGCACACCCGATCCAGCCCATAGCGCTGCCCGGAACTCATTGATCCGGGCAGCGCAGGGCTCTGGCGGGGGGGGGGCCCTCTTCAGCCGCTGCGTGCGGCCGATCGCCGCAGAGCGGCGGCGATCAAGCTGTGCGCGCGGCTAGCAAAGTGCTGGCTGCGCGCACAGCAATTTATAGAATGAAAATCGCCCCACCAGGGGCTGAGATCTCCCCCTGCGCGGCATAGCCCGAGCTCAGCTCGGGCTTACCGCCAGGGAGGTTAAAGAGACTCCGTAACAAAAATTGCATCCTGTTTTTTATCATCCTACAAGTTCCAAAAGCTATTCTAATGTGTTCTGGCTTACTGCAGCACTTTCTGCTATCACAGTCTCTGTAATAAATCAATGCATCTTTCCCCTGTCAGACTTGTCGGCCTGTGTCTGGAAGGCTGCCAAGTTCTTCAGTGTTGTGGTTCTGCTATGAACTCCCCCTTCCAGGCCCCTCTATGCACACTGCCTGTGTATTATTTAGATTAGGGCAGCTTCTCTCTTCTCTCTTATCTTTTACAAGCTGGATAAATCGTCCTCTGAGCTGGCTGGGCTTTCACATACTGAAGAATTACAGACAAGGGCAAAGCAGTTTGCAGGAAGAAACGAGCAGCCTGAAACCTCAGTGCATGAGAACAGGGGGAAATAAACACACAAATGATGTCTTGAGATTCAAAAGGAACGCTGTATACAGCCTGCTTGTGTATGAATGTATTTTCTATGTGTGGACATACTGTACATCAACCTACTTCCTGTTTTGGTGGCCATTTTGTTTGTTTATAAACAAACTTTTTAAAACTGTTTTTAACCACTTTTAATGCGGCGAGGAGCGGCGAAATTGTGACAGAGGGTAATAGGAGATATCCCCTAACGCACTGGTATGTTTACTTTTGTGCGATTTTAACAATACAGATTCTCTTTAAGCAGCAATCAGCTCCGGTATTCAGCTCAGTGACGTCAGCAGGGGGCCTCTTGCGCATGTGCAGACCTTCTGTAAAAGCGCAGAAGACCCCGTCAGACGTCACTGAGTCAGACTGGGCCCGACTAAGCCAAATACCGGGGGCTGATCGCGGCTTAACGGAGGCACGCGGGAGGACGGCGAGAAACGCATCCGTGCTTATGTGGCTGGACGGAACCTCGGGTAAGTAAAAATCTTTAATATCCATTGTCTCTGGGTCACTTTAAAAGGAAATAAATATGGCAGCCTCCATATTCTTCTCGCTTCAGGTTCCCTTTAAGTTGTGAGGCCTGCTATAACTATGGGATGCTTCTATTTATTTATCTCACTCTGGAGCTCCTCTTTATCAATTAGACATCTCGCTGCTACAGAAACCGCTCGGCTGGGGATTACCATTACGCTTCTACGGTGTCATGTGACAGAAATGACCTCACTGAAACACATGAGGTAGTTTTACAGGAGTGACATCACTGCTCTCTGTGCAAAGCCGCAACGTCCTGGTACAAAAATCTGATACCTGACACAAAACTTTCCAAGATCCTGATCAGCCCGGAGGAGGACGTGATGACAAAAGCTCCATCCCTGCCTGGAAACTTTCCCCTCCAGACATCCTGCAGTCAGCATGCAAGCCTAGCGCTGGTCACCCAGCAGCCCCGGCACATAGCGATGTACTCAGGAGTCCTGAGGACGCACATGCAGCTGGCAGCATCGCCCTGCAGGGGGGGGGGGGTACACAGAAATACAGCATGTAACTGAGTGAGAGGCTGGCACACAGCCCTGGTCACTGGATCTAGAAACATATCATTAGACTGGAGACACCAGTTCCGCCCAGTCTGTTCTCATCCCACCTGCTACGACAGTCCAGACCGCATAGACACAGGCTGGGCAACGTCTCCCGGATCTGTATACATTCCAGCATTTTATTACCAGCTACCAACTCTGCTGGGAGACAGGCGAGCACAATGGCAGCACACTGCCGCAATCCAAACAACAGTGACATAAGGCAGCGTTCCCCAAACCTCAACGACCATCCCACAGTCACACTGAGGCGGCTACAAACCATTCCTCCTCAAAGAGCAAAAATGTAGAAAAAAAAAAACTTTGCATCTGTATACAAGTACAGTGAGGGCTGTTTAAAGTGACATTGAAGCAGGAAAAAAAAACGTATGATATAATGAATTGTATGTGTAGTACGGATAATTAATAGCACATTAGTAGTAAATAAAAAGCCTCGTTTTTATTTTCAGGTATATAGCTTTAGTTTAATAACATTACATCATTCTCTAATATTTGCAGTTTACACACTACACTCTGTATTTTAAATGATGAAACAGAGCAGAGCTAATGACCCCTTTAACTTTCCTGAAGTAAAAACCTCAAACAAACAGAAAACAGGTAGCGACAGGTTGAGATAAGCGCTTCAGAAAACAGTACTGTAGCCAAGGCTGGTCGGAGAGCTCAGTGAAGCTCTTTTGCATATATAACAAGTTACGTTTTTTAACTGTTCCTGTACTGGAAACAATGAGATTCATATCTTTGCTACTAATGTTCTATTTCTTAGCTGAACTACACATACAAATCATTATCTCATAATTGTATTTTCACTTCAGATTCCCTTTAACACTATGTGCAATTTGCTGAGTTTTCCAATCCGTTTTCAATCACTTGCAAACCGCAGATAGACGCACAGTGGCACACCTGCTCTGGTAGTAGTCTGGGTGTGTAACCAAGGTGGTCGGCCAAACCACCAACCAGAATATGAAGTCATTGCAGATTAGGCTAGCACACCAGTTACATAATTAAAGGATACCCCAACTGAAATGTGACATAATGAGATAGACATGTGTATGTACAGTGCCTAGCAAACAGATAACTATGCTGTGTTCCTTTTTTTATTTTTCTGCCTGAAAGAGTTAAATATAAGGTATGCAAGTGGCTGACTCAGTCCTGACTCAGACAGGAAGTGACTACAGTGTGACCCTCACTGATAAGAAATTCCAACTATAAAACACTTTCCTAGCAGAAAATGGTTTCTGAGAGCAAGAAAGAGGTAAAAAAGGGGAATTTCTTATCAGTGAGGGTCACACTGTAGTCACTTCATGCCTGAGTCAGGACTGAGTCAGCCACTTACATACCTGATATTTAACTCTTTCAGGCAGAGAAAGAAAAAAAGGAACACAGCATAGTTATCTGTGTGCTAGGCACTGTACATACACATGTCTATCTCATCATGTCACATTTCAGTTGGGGTATCCTTTAAAGTTGCTTTTATTCCATCAGTCCACACTGCTAGCTGACAATTGTTTTGGGGCCCTGAGAAGCCCCCTTTCTCAAAGCCCAAATGCAGACAGTAATGGTGACAAAGGTAAATATGTGTATGCTTAATGCTAGGTACACACTATACAATTTTCTGTTAGATTTACCTGCCAGATCGATTTTTTCCAACATGCCTGCTCTGAATTTTGATCAATTTTTTTGCAATAGAGCGTGGCCCTCTCTATTGCATCTTCTATAATTAGTCATATGCAATAATAAGTAGCTACTATTAAACTGTTCAGAGCCATCTAACACAAATTCCCAGAGGATAATAGCCAACCAGAATGTAGCTTAAAGTGGACCTGAACTCTTGCACAGGGCAGAAGGAAAACATAGAGAAATGCACCCTGTATGTATTTAGAGTTAAGCCTGTCTAATTCCCCCTCATCTGTCACTAATCACAAGTGTAATTTGATCTCTGAGGCTGGGAACACACTTAGCAGAACGCTAGCTTTCTGGAAAACACAGCGTTTGTGCCTGCAATGTTAGTCAATGGGCCACATCAAAAAACTCACATAAAAAAAACGCATATGCGTTTTATTATATGCGCTTTCTAAAACGCACATAATGGAAGTCAATGGTGACGCAATGTAATGCATTTTGTATGCATTTTTCATGCATTTTTTTTTTTTTTTTTTTTTTTAAATGTTATTCTGATTTATTTCCGCATCTTGTTGTCTTCGTAGTGATTTGCATAAAACGCAATAGAAAAACGCAGATGTGTTTTGTATATGCGAACCGCAAACGCGTAAAAACGCACGCAAAATGCATGTGTGGAAACAAAACCGCAAACGTATGGAAACCGCAATACAAACGAATATACATAAAAACGCAACGTTTCCTGCACTGCTAAGTGTGCAGCTATGTCAGCTAACTGCCACGACAGAGCAGCTTATTGGTAAACACAGGAAATTAACTATATGGCTGCTTCCATGAAAGCAGGAAGTAGACACACTGCAGATTTATTGCAGGATTTGTATCAGCTGTAACAAAGAAATGTTTTTTCTTAAAGGTTATTTTGATGTTCCTTATCTTTTAGAGCAGAGAGGACGTTCTGAGTTCAGGTCCAATTTAATCATCAATGTGTGTGCTGCCAGGTAGCAGGCTGCTGTTGGAAACAATGTAGAAGGTTCAGAAATGAATGCGAGCACATTTGATCCATGTGCTGTATAAATCAGGGCTGTGGAGTCAGAGTGGAGGAGTCGGAGCAGTATTTGGGTACCTGGAGTCGGTGGTTTCATAAACGGAGTTGGAGTCGGATGATTTTTGTACCGACTCCACAGACCTGGTATAAAGTGCTGCAATGCTTGCTGGGACTATCAGAAGGAATAAAATTACTTTCTAGCTTTCTCCCCCAATGTTTTTCTTCATTATCATACAGCACATCTGATGCCCTGTAGGCTCACGGTGACCAGGTCCGGCTATTTAAGGAAATAAGTCCTGTTATGTACCAGAAGAGGTCACATGACGCAGATATTCATAAAAAGTCCTAAATACCATCCTCACCAAACATAGGTCTATACAAGCCTGCTGTGCCCGGGGGTTGCATCAATACACACACATGGTGTGGTTCCCGCTGAAAGGAATTAGATGCATTTCACTAATTAGCCAGTTGCGAGGCATTACAATGTGTCGGACCTGCAGCTTGCTAACTGCTCAGAAAAATGGACTGACGTAAGCTACACTGCAAGAAGGAACTGCGCTCATCTGTCATTGGCTGAGAACCAAACTTTCACTGTTGATCATAGCAACCAATAACATCCCATTTTTCACCTTCCAACCTGCACTTGAATTGTGACAGCAGGCAGTGGATTGGCTGCTAGGAAACAACAGTTTGACAGCATAGATTGTTTAACACAGATACCATTACCAGCCAGGCTGTGTCAGTAAGTATGTGTAATCTCCTTAGCAGTAGACACCTGCCTTGCAGCACAGGGGTCCCTAATGCCATCCCCACCATAGTCAGTACATGTATGAAGTTTGCATATACCCCATGTTGACATCTGTTTCCTCTAAGTAATCTGATTGTGCCCATTATTCCCCAAAAACATATAGATGTGTGTGACCAAATTTGGCACATCACATCTCATTTAGAGCAGTAATCAGCATGGTTAACTTTTGTACACTTTGTAGGCTACACGAAAATGTCCATAAAATAAAAGAAGTCATATTATGAAGGGCAACAGCTGAACTTTTTGAGTAACCTTCACGACTTGGGCAACTTGTTAAAACTTTTCAAGATAGTTTTCGTTTTTTGTGACGGATCTAAAGCCAACATACATCAGTCACAATGTTAAGGGGCCCATACACTGGTCGATTTCAGCCATTGATCGGTCAAACAGAAATCTATTCTATCAAATCAGCTGATTGATCGATTTGTGGCTGATTTTGATCGATTTGATCTGTCTAGCTGGATGGAAAATCGTGGTCGATCTGCTGCTGGCAGCAGATCGATGGCCCATAGAGTTACATTGGATCTATTGGTGTAATAATGCATTTAGATTCCGAAATCTCTTGGAAATCTGTTCCTAGCGTGTGGCACACAGATATAGATCCTGTCAGATTGGACTTGACATGCATCTGACAGAAATCTGATGGTCGAATCTGCTGCAAATCTATAGTGTATGGTCACCTTTTTGCTGGGAATACTATGAGATCCTATATGATATTATTCAGTCGATTTACTGTCCGATCTTATTTTTGATCGATTTTCTTATCTTTTCTTATCAATTTCCATTCACTTCTATGAGAAATAAGATCGGACATGTCAGAAATGATCTATTGAACCATCTATCTGCTGAAAAAACTTATGGTGTATTCCCAGCATAAGAAGTAGAACTTTTAGGCAAAGTGTATGAAATTATCCTGTTACAATGGTCGGAGTCAATGGGTTATATCAGGTAGCAAGGGAATAGACTGCGGTGAAAGCAGGAAAAATGGGCAATCATAAGGATCTGGGCAACTTTGACAAGGGCCAACTTGTCATGGCTAAATTACTTCATTGGTGAAAGAAACAGGGTCATGGATGGCCAAAGACCATTGATGCATGTGGGGAGTCCAGAGTCCTATCCCACATAAGGGCTACTAAAGAAAAACTACTAAAAACATGTTGGCCATGTGAGAAAAGTGTCAGAACACTCAGTCCATTGCAGCGGGCGTAGCAATAGGGGGTGCAGCGGTAGCGACCGCATCGGGGCCCTTGGGCCAGAGGGGCCCCGAAGGGCCCTCCCTCAACTACAGTATTAGCTCTCTATTGGTCCTGTGCTCATAATAATCACTTCTATAGATACTTTAAATAGTGGTAATCATTAACAAACTGTTTCCCATCCCTTCCTTGCACCTCTGACACTGTAGTTGCCATTGGCAGGTTTTGGTGCAACGTATCAATTGCTATGTATAGAGTGCTTGGGGGGCCCCAAGGTAAAACTTGCATCGGGGCCCACAGCTCCTTAGCTACGCCACTGTTTCTCTGTACAGGTCTGTATAGCTGCAGACCAGTCAGAATGCTCATCCCCGGCTACTGCCAAATTATCTATCACAGTGTCAACACTGGACTAAACAGCAACAGAAGAAGAGGGCCTAATCAGAAGAATTACATTTTTCTTTTGCCTCCAAATTAACCTAATCTCAATACCATTCCAATTAGTAGCCCAAGCAGGCTCCACATCATAACTAGATCTGCTGGCAACATCTTGGTGCCAGACCACCACTGGACACCTTCAGAGGAACTGTGATGTCCATTCCTTAACAGGTCATAGCTGAATGGGACACTACACAATAATATGGTTTTAATGTTTTGGCTGATCAGTGTCTATTTTGGCTGATCAGTGTCTATTGCTCAGTGCTACATACTGTACACTAACTGCCAACTCATAATATATAACAATAATAGACACTCCTTTTTTCGCATCTTATGTAAAAAAAGCCAAAATCACCTACAGAGAGCAGCAAAAGCTAGAAGCACCTACAGAGAGCAGCAAAAGCCAGAAGCACCTATAGAGAGAACAGCACTCACACCTGTAGGCAATGACATTCCTGCACTTACTAAGGGGCTACAAGTGGCACTGGGCATGCAGGGAAGCATGGCATCAACAGCACTGAAAGTCGTGTAAGTTTTCCCCTGTACTCCATAGCATTGCACTGTGTCGTGTCTCAGCTGTACTCAGCTACAGAATAAAGTGCTGGAGGTGCAGTAAAGATACTTTCCGAACTAACCTAACAGACTTGACCAGTCGGTGCCTCTTGATGTCCTCCTCGCTGAAGGAGAAATGCATGCTGGGTGTCCTTGGGACCCGCAGGACGCCCCGGCTTCTGGAGGGCATAGGTGGGATGGGGAGAGGGGATCTCAGTAAAGTCCTGTGCTGAGCAGCGCTGCGGGACTGGAGAGAGGCGGCTACACACACACTGTACACTGAGGGCTACACCCCCTCTGCACTGCAATGGCTACAAGTCCTGGAAGTGGATTGCAGGGGAGGGCGGCGGTCCCATTACATAAGAAGGTTACTCCGAATCTCTTAACCCTCTATGCTATGAGCGTTCCAGAGCCGCGGGGTCTGACAGGGACGAGAGACATGGCTCAGTAGTGATGTGACGTCAGTACAAGAATGCCTATTGTTCTGTCAGGAGAATGTACACTCTGCTCTATGGAGCAGAATCCACCTGTGTCCGGGCACATGGCTTTGCACTCTCCACAGTGCCAGGTACTCCTCTATTCACAATATAGACCCCTCATTCTATACTCTCCACAGTGCCAGTGCTACTCCTCTAGCCACAATACACACCCCTCATTCTACACTCTCTACAGTGCCAGGTACTCCTCTATTCACAATATAGACCCCTCATTCTACACTCTCTACAGTGCCAGGTACTCCTCTAGTCACAATACATACCCCTCATTCTACACTCCACAGTGCCAGGTACTCCTCTAGCCACAATACATACCCCTCATTCTACACTCTCTACAGTGCCCGGTACTCCTCTAGCCACAATACATACCCCTCATTCTACACTCTCCACAGTGCCAGTGCTACTCCTCTAGCCACAATACATACCCCTCATTCTACACTCTCCACAGTGCCAGGTACTCCTCTAGTCACAACACATACCCGTCATTCTACACTCTCCACAGTGCCAGGTACTCCTCTAGTCACAACACATACCCCTCATTCTACACTCTCCACAGTGCCAGTGCTACTCCTCTAGCCACAATATATACCCCTCATTCTACACTCCACAGTGCCAGGTACTCCTCTAGTCACAACACATACCCCTCATTCTACACTCTCCACAGTGCCAGTGCTACTCCTCTAGCCACATATATCCCCCATTCTACACTCTCCACAGTGCCAATGCTACTCCTTTGGCCACAATACATACCCCTCATTCTACACTCCACAGTGCCAGGTACTCCTCTAGTCACAACACATACCCCTCATTCTACACTCTCCACAGTGCCAGGTACTCCTCTAGCCACATATATCCCTCATTCTACACTCTCCACAGTGCCAATGCTACTCCTCTGGCCACAATACATACCCCTCATTCTACACTCTCCACAGTGCCAGGTACTCATCTAGCCACAATTCATACCCCTCATTCTACACTCTCCACAGTGCCAGTGCTACTCCTCTAGTCACAAATACCCCTCATTCTACACTCTCCACAGTGCCAGTGCTACTCCTCTAGTCACAATATATACCCCTTATTCTACACTCTCCACAGTGCCAGGTACTCCTCTAGCCACAATACATACCCCTCATTCTACACTCTCCACAGTGCCAGGTACTCCTCTAGTCACAACACATACCCCTCATTCTACACTCTCCACAGTGCCAGGTACTTCTCTGGCCACATATATCCCTCATTCTACACTCTCCACAGTGCCAGGTACACCTCTAGTCACAATACATACCCCTCATTCTACACTCTTCACAGTGCCAGGTACTCCTCTAGCCACAATACATACCCCTCATTCTACACTCTCCACAGTGCCAGGTACTCCTCTAGTCACAATACATACCCCTCATTCTACACTCTCCACAGTGCCAGGTACTCCTCTAGCCACAATTCATACCCCTCATTCTACACTCTCCACAGTGCCAGTGCTACTCCACTAGCCACAATACATACCCCTCATTCTACACTCTCCACAGTGCCAGTGCTACTCCTCTAGCCACAATACATACCCCTCATTCTAAACTCTCCACAGTGCCAGGTACTCCTCTAGCCACAATACATACCCCTCATTCTACACTCTCCACAGTGCCAGGTACTCCTCTATTCACAATATAGACCCCTCATTCTACACTCTCCACAGTGCCAGGTACAACTCTAGTCACAATATAGACCCCTCATTCTACACTCTCCACAGTGCCAGGTACTCCTCTATTCACAATACATACCCCTCATTCTACACTCTCCACAGTGCCAGGTACAACTCTAGTCACAATACATACCCCTCATTCTACACTCTCCACAGTGCCAGGTACTCCTCTATTCACAATACATACCCCTCATTCTACACTCTCCACAGTGCCAGGTACAACTCTAGTCACAATACATACCCCTCATTCTACACTCTCTCCATTGCCATGTACTCCTCTAGCCACAATTCATACCCCTCATTCTACACTCTCCACAGTGCCAGGTACTCCTCTAGCCACATATATCCCTCATTCTATACTCTCCACAGTGCCAGGTACTTCTCTGGCCACAATACATACCCCTCATTCTACACTCCACAGTGCCAGGTACTTCTCTGGCCACAATACATACCCCTCCATTCTACACTCTCCACAGTGCCAGTGCTACTCCTCTAGCCACAATATATACCCCTCATTCTACACTCTACAGTGCCAGGTACTCCTCTAGCCACAATTCATACCCCCCATTCTACACTCTCCACAGTGCCAGGTACTCCTCTAGCCACATATATCCCCCATTCTACACTCTCCACAGTGCCAATGCTACTCCTCTGGCCACAATACATACCCCTCATTCTACACTCTCCACAGTGCCAGTGCTACTCCTCTAGTCACAATATATACCCCTCATTCTACACTCTCCACAGTGCCAGGTACTCCTCTAGCCACAATACATACCCCTCATTCTATACTCTCCACAGTGCCAGGTACTCCTCTAGTCACAACACATACCCTTCATTCTACACTCTCCACAGTGCCAGTGCTACTCCACTAGCCACAATACATAGCCCTCATTCTACACTCTCCACAGTGCCAGTGCTACTCCTCTAGTCACAATATATACCCCTCATTCTACACTCCACAGTGCCAGGTACTCCTCTAGTCACAATACATACCCCTCATTCTACACTCTCCACAGTGCCAGGTACTCCTCTAGTCACAACACATACCCCTCATTCTACACTCTCCACAGTGCCAGGTACTCCTCTATTCACAATATAGACCCCTCATTCTACACTCGCCACAGTGCCAGGTACAACTCTAGTCACAATACATACCCCTCATTCTACACTCTCCACAGTGCCAGGTACAACTCTAGTCACAATACATACCCCTCATTCTACACTCTCTACAGTGCCATGTACTCCTCTAGACACAATTCATACCCCTCATTCTACACTCTCCACAGTGCCAGGTACTCCTCTAGCCACATATATCCCTCATTCTACACTCTCCACAGTGCCAGGTACTTCTCTGGCCACAATACATACCCCTCATTCTACACTCCACAGTGCCAGGTACTCCTCTAGTCACAACACATACCCCTCATTCTACACTCCACAGTGCCAGGTACTTCTCTGGCCACAATACATACCCCTCATTCTACACTCTCCACAGTGCCAGTACTACTCCTCTAGCCACAATACACACCCCTCATTCTACACTCTCCACAGTGCCAGGTACTCCTCTAGTCACAACACATACCCCTCATTCTACACTCCACAATGCCAGGTACTCCTCTAGTCACAACACATACCCGTCATTCTACACTCTCCACAGTGCCAGGTACTCCTCTAGTCACAACACATACCCCTCATTCTACACTCTCCACAGTGCCAGTGCTACTCCACTAGCCACAATACACACCCCTCATTCTACACTCTACAGTGCCAGGTACTCCACTAGCCACAATTCATACCCCTCATTCTACACTCTCCACAGTGCCAGGTACTCCTTTAGTCACAATACATACCCCTCATTCTACACTCTCCACAGTGCCAGGTACTCATCTAGCCACAATTCATACCCCTCATTCTACACTCTCCACAGTGCCAGTGCTACTCCTCTAGTCACAATATATACCCCTCATTCTACACTCTCCACAGTGCCAGGTACTCCTCTAGCCACAATACACACCCCTCATTCTACACTCTCCACAGTGCCAGGTACTCCTCTAGCCACAATTCATACCCCTCATTCTACACTCTCCACAGTGCCAGTGCTACTCCACTAGCCACAATACATACCCCTCATTCTACACTCTCCACAGTGCCAGGTACTCCTCTAGTCACAATACATACCCCTCATTCTACACTCTCCACAGTGCCAGTGCTACTCCACTAGCCACAATACATAGCCCTCATTCTACACTCTCCACAGTGCCAGTGCTACTCCTCTAGTCACAATATATACCCCTCATTCTACACTCCACAGTGCCAGGTACTCCTCTAGTCACAATACATACCCCTCATTCTACACTCTCCACAGTGCCAGGTACTCCTCTAGTCACAATACACACCCCTCATTCTAATGAAAAGGTCCTAAAAGCAGGTGCCCCACCGTGTGTGCAGAAATGCCCTTGTGGTGGTATTTTTTGCAACCTATCAGAATTTGCATAATATAGGACAGGGGTGTTTAAGAACGGCTATATGGCCCTAGTCCTAAAAAGTTTAAAGGACAACTGAGGCGACAAGGGACATGATGAGATAGACATGGATGTATAGTGCCAAGCACACAAATAACTACACTGTGTTCCCTTTTTTTTTCTCTGTTTGAAAAAGTTAAACATCAGGTATGCAAGTGACAGTTTCTGCCCGGGTCGGGACTGGGTCAGACTATAGCATAACCCTGAGGCAGAGAACACACTTGCAGGGCTGCTTTCCCCTGCGCCTCCCAGGTTTCTATCGGGTTTTGCGTTCGGGTCTTACGCGTGCATTTTTCCGCTTTTATGTGTTTGCTTGTCATGTACTGCCATGCAACGTGCACGAAAAAGCAGAAAACTGTGCGTTTGGAAAACGCAAAAAAAACCCCACAAACGGACGCGCGCATTTCTCACGCAAGGTCATTGAGTTCAATTGTTTGTACAATTGTGCACGCTTTGCCGTTCACGGCAAAACACACAAAACCGCATGTAGTGTGTCCCCTGCCTCAATGATAAGTAATTACAGCCATAAAACACTTTCCTGTCAGTAAATGGCTTCTGAGAGCAGGAAAGAAATAAAAAAGGATCAGTAATTAATAGATTTGAGCTCTGAAATACTTCAATGAAGGTGTCATTGAGCAGAGACAATGAAACAGTAAAAACTTTAAAAAAAACTAGATTTAGATATAAAACTGTGAGATATCTAAAAAAAAGTCATTTTAGGAGAAGGAGGATAGATACAATTGTTTTTCTCATCAGTTTATTTTCACCTCCGTGTCCTTTAAACATGAGGCGCATTTAAAAAAAAAAGTTAGACTCACCTGGAGCTTCTTCCAGCCTCTCTACAACCAGTCAGAAAAATTGATTGCTATTCTTGAATTGAACAGATATTTAAAAAAAAAATTGTATGGTGTGTGGCCATTAGTCTCGGTGTTCCTCACCCTAGCTGCGCAGTCGGCCATTTGTCAGCTGTTCGTATTGGTCCTTGATCCGGTTGGGTCATAGTCTTCTGCACATGCGTTGATGCGCTGCTCGGTCGCAGTCCCGGTGACGTGAATTTGCATGACTCTAGTAGTAACGTACCCTAAGGGAACATTGATCAGGACGCTTAGGGCTGGGGTGAACTAGCAGACGCATTTCCGATTCCGAAATCACTCACGATTTGCAGATCGCAAAGTACTGCAGTTTTCAGCGCGATTCCCAGAGCAATAGCGATTTGGCTTTACTGCCGTGGAATGTGATCGCTCCCAAAATGTTGTATGGAGCGCTTTTGCAATCGTTCCGCAATAGCAACCCTGCAATGGAAGAACCATTCTCATAGGGTTACACTGTTGCAGCACTTTTTCGATCGCTGGTTATCATAAAGTGCTGCAGGATACATTGTAGTAAAGGCAGCCCTGAGGCCTTGTTCACTATATTTACTGCCGGGAGTATTTTGGCAACATGTGTAGTCTTGGACACGCAGGAACATCAGAAGTGCATAGACTGCACTGTCTGATGTTCAAACTACATGTGCTGTGATGCGCTATCACACTGCTGCATGCATTTTTTGCCAAAGTGCAGCGCTGATCCAGTCACTGGAGTGAAAGGGATCAGCAACGCAATGCACACCAGTGCATATGGCATTTTGTTCCGATCCCATGGCCATCAACATTGCCTAATGTGAACGAGGCCTTACACTAATGTACCAGGTGCAGTGACATTACAAGTCAGACGCTGCTTACATAGCAGCTGATGTGTGATGGATTAGTGCTAGCTCTGTGACATGTGTGGCATGTTCCCAGTAATCCGCAGCTTATAGGTGGCACAAGTTGGTGAAATTGGAAAATTGAAATCTCACCTTCCGTAATTTTCCTTTCCTGGATCAAACTATAGCGGCATACGAATGGGTATTGGCTCCACCTCCTGACCCCATATGTATGCCGCCATGTTTGCTCCAGGAAATTGGAAAATTGAATACTCACCTTCCGTAATTTTCCTTTCTTGGATCAAATGATGGCTGCAGGCATATGGGGTCAGGGGGCGGAGCCAATACCCATTCGTATGCCGCCATCGTTTCCTCCAGGCTGCAGGAATGAAAAATCATACAAAGCAATGCTTATTTCTGCACAAGCAGGTGAGAGGGCAGCAGAGACAGCTGTCCAAATCAAAATCGCGGTGATGCACCATTTTTGGAGCAATTGCGCAACAGATAGGAGCGCTGCAAAATCATTTTCGAATCGCTTTTCAAAAGCGATTTTGCAATGACTTTGTGGGAGATTTTTACATTACAATAAAGTTTAAACTTTATGCCGGCCGGGTCTCTCGGCGTCCGGCTTCTGGCACATAGCCCCGCCCCCTAGCACAAGAGGTCAGGGACGGATCTAGGGGGGAGCAAGCGGGTCTCTTGCCCCAGGCGCAATTTGTTAAATTCTTAAAAAGGCGGCAAAATGTGGATGGGGAATGGCAGTTTAGGCGCCAAAACCTGACCTTGCCCCAGGCGCAACTTGGGGCAACTTGGTCTAGATCCGTCCCTGCAAGAGGTCATCAGCGCTTCTCTAATTGAAATGCAAGGAAAAAGCTGCTCTACCTCCCTGAGATGTTCAATTACGCTACATACACACGTCACGATTTTTTCCCAAAAAAAATTCCCACGGCTGCAACAATTTTTTTGCACGACGAACATGTGTGCGATTAGACGAACGACACTTTGCAATGCTCAGCGATTACGAGTGTGACGGCGGATCGGGTCTGTAAGATCCCCAACATCTCTTGCGTTTGAACTCTCGTTTGCACCCATTGTGGACTGTGGTGTGTTCCCGCGGGTAGGTACATAGACCGGGGAACGCTTGTTGTTCGGGCCGCGTTGCTGAGCGTTCCCCGATCCATCTAGCAGGGGGTACGGGGCTTTAGAACTGTGCAGGCTTGAAGGTGTAGCTGTGCCGGGATTGATGAACAAACATGGAAAGCTCCACAATGTGGGCATTTGATGTTCTATATTTGACCAAAGCAAAGGACAGCGTTTGCAGTGTGTGCAGGCTTACCACGTTTGTTCTTTAATTGCAGATATAGAAGTGCCTATGAGCTTTTGTGCAAGGGGGCGGGGCTAGGAGCCAGAAGGCAGCAGAAAATTACATTGGGAGACCTGGTAAGTATGTTACTCTTTAGTTTGTGTAAAATAATAATAAAAATAGCGCATGAATATGTACACCGCCGGTGAGCTGGGCGCAGGCTGCTGCTGCTGAAATCCCCGGCAGCGTAGTCTATTCCCCCTCTGAGTCGTAGCAACTTGGAGGGGGTTGTAATTCGGGGTCGCCAGAGCCCCGGATTACCCTTATGCGCCCCACGCAGTATAACATTACTAGTACAATGCAATGGGGCGCATAGTATCAGAGCTGAAACCACCTACTTCGAAATAAACACTTCTAAAGGGAAGTGCTGTACAATCGCAAGCAGTAGATTGTACACTGCTTCAAATTCCTGCCAAAAACACGCCAGGGATCGCTGCACAAAGCACTTGCACGATTGCAAGTGCAGGAGCTATCACCAGTGAGACCCAAGCCTCATAGCTGTCCCTCTTCATGGTTGAACTGTGTGGACAACTGGAGCCCAAATTGGCGCAGTACGTCACAAAGTATATAAAAATGAAAATTGGGCAAAATAAATACTCACAAAGGGAGATAGCATAGGGGGCAACCAACCACTGGATGCAGGTGGAGATGCACAAACCAACTCCACTTGGGTACCCAGAGAAGGTGGTGATGGTTGAAAAACAGCAGTAGGGTCCTGACATGTGACATCCGCCACGTGGTGACCAGACTTATCCCCTGCAGAGAGGGAAACAAGCATAAAGGGGGTAAGAAGCACCCAGGAGTTAAAAACAAAAGAGCAGGTGCAGAAGAGCCAACCCCGCCGGCGGGTCACGCTCGTTATCGGTGGACAGCGGGACACCGAGGAGGGCTGAAGCTGCGGCGGGGACTGAGACGGCTGCTTGGGGCTGGAAGAAGCCCCAGGTGAGTAAACCTAGATTCTTGCCTCTGGTCTCGGGAATCCTGTAAAGCGTAACCCTAAGCAGAACATATTTTTTGCAGTGTTTGCTGGAATGGAGATCAGTTCGGACATCTGCTTGTATTTTTACTCCTACATAAGTCCCTAGTGGGAATAAGCTCCCTCACGTCCTGTACTCTGTGACCCAGCCAGAGGAGCAGGAAATAAGGAGAATCTTCTCAGCAGCGACGATTACTACCCAAACACTAATTTCTGTATCAAGTGTATCATCACTCCCCAATAACAGTCACATGACCTCTGCTCTCTGTGGCAACTAGAGTGATGATGTGGCGAATAAACCCCTTGCAAGTACAAGTCATTTTTTTGGGACACTTAAGTTTTCCTTTAAGTAATCAGTTACACACTGGGATGCAAACGTAATGTATGCTAAACAGCATGGTAAGCGCATCCTGGGTGGATGCGCTGGCGTCCTACATATTGGCTGTGAATTTGCCTGACCACCTGTCTGCCAGTACTTCCGCTGCTTCTCCTGTGAATCCTACCTAGCAACAGGAAGGATTCTAATCCACATGAACCAATGATAATTGTCCCTGTTGCAGTAGAATTCGCATGCTATCTTTTGCAAATGAACAGGAAGGCAACACCCAATTTCCACGGGACAGATGAATGATTTTCGTGTGGCGGGATGCCTACTAGCATTGGACAAATTTCCACTGTGTCGGATTAGCAACATTTGTGGCACGCTCCCGTTCCATCCAACTACGGGAAAATAAAGCAGATCGGGACTTTGGATTAGCGGTCCAGCGACTGCGTTGTGCATTTATGTTCCGTTTGACAGCGTAAACACATCCTACTAATATCATAGGATGCATTTATCGTCTGTTTTTGCATTTGTGTTCCAGTAAACGTAGCAGGTTTCTCTTTAGAGTGAACAGGGCCTAACTGTCCCTCAGAGGAGCTTACAATCTAATCCCTATCACAGCCATCTGTCCAGTAGCTATGTCACAACATGCTGCTCCAAACAGGCAATCAGCTAATCAAAATAATAATGCAGTTCATACTAATTCCCATAAGTACCATGCTGATTTACTGAAGATTTACTGCTAATTTACCAGCCTATTTTTTGGGAGGAGAGCCACATGAATACGCAGAGAACATACAAGCTCCACAGAGCCTCTGGTCAGGGGCGTTGCTAGGATCCTAAGATAAGATATCCGGGGCACTCCAGCTGGAAAATGGGTGTGGCCATACACCAGAATGTGGGAGTGGTCATGGGTGGAGCCAACATTACATGAACTTAAAGCGGAACCGAGATGAAAAACTAACTATAACAAGTAACTTGTCTATATGTTACCTAAAGTTTAGCTTACACAACATATCTATCTGCAAACCGCTTCAACAGAATATTATTATTTCTTCCTGTGATACAATGACAGCAGCCATGTTCTGTTTGTCACAGGCTGCTATCAGTTATCAGGAGATGCTATTAGCTTGCCTCTGTGTAAATTCAATCCCCTCTCCTCCTCCCTCCTGCCTTTGAAATCTCTGGCTAGTAACACCTCCCCCTCCTCCTGCCCAGACTGAGCTCCCATAAGCCCTTGCTACTATCTGAAAATGCCAAGGCACTGTGAAAAGCTGTGGGCGAGGCTTGTTTAGTTTATAGGGAATTAGAGTATTAAAACAAAACAAAAAAAGTATTTGGCTTGAGAAATGCCCTATAAGTTATATGAAAGGAACACAATTATGTATAGAGTAAAAGTTTATCTCGGATCCACTTTGAACAGCGGTCTAAGTAGGGCTGCCCAGCAAAATGATGGATGAAGCCTCATCTTCATTGATAAAAAAAAATGCAGCAAATCACATAAATAGGCAGTGTCACTTAAACATAACTAGGCAGAGTTACCAGGCT
The DNA here is from genome assembly GCF_040937935.1 of Hyperolius riggenbachi. Lineage (NCBI taxonomy): Eukaryota > Metazoa > Chordata > Amphibia > Anura > Hyperoliidae > Hyperolius > Hyperolius riggenbachi. Next base: position 73,375,173 of record NC_090648.1, read on the forward strand.
TCTGTGCTGGCTGGTCTGGCTTTCTGCAGGGCGAGCTGGCCAGCTGCCAGTCCCCCCATATCATTCCCTGACCTTCTAGAGGACCCCTCCCATGCTCCCACAGAACTCCCATTGAGGCACCACAACTCCCAGCATGCTCCCATAGAAGAACCTCAGCTCCCTGCATTCCCCCATAAAGGCATCACAGCATCTAGCATGGCATCACAGCACCCAATATGCCCACGTAGAGGCACCATAGCACCCAGCATATTCCCCATTGCCATGTGTTGTGGTGCCATGATTGTTGTTGGGTGCTATGATTCCTCTATGGGGCAATACCATGCTGGGTGCTGTGTGGTGTCATGCTGGATGCTGTGGTGCCTCTGTGGGACATGCAGCATACTGTGTGGTGCCATGCTGGGTACTGTGTGGTGCCTCTACTCTGCCTGGGGGACATCTGGGGCACCCCAGAATAGATCAGGGGCACGTGCCAATGATCTTTGGGGCTAGCAACACCCCTGCCTCTGGTGCATTTGGAACTTGGATGATTGCTAACTGCATATTCCTTTCCCTGCAAACCAGGAACGGGCCATCTCCATGTGACAAAGATATAAGGGGATTCCAAAGAGTCAGGTGTTCTGGGATTCCCCAGCAAGGGGAGTGGGAAGGGATGAATGCCAGCTCTGTGGCTGTACAGCCAGTTTATGACTATTCACCGAGCAGCAACTCACCAACTGCAAACTATCTGAGAGAGTGGAGCACAGATTTTACGGGACATTCTGCAGGTGGCTCCAAAACTGGTTCATCCAGACCAGTCTGGTTCCTGTTAATGTCAGTGGGCATCAGATAACAGGCGAACACCGACTGGACAGAAATATGTCATGCATTTCCGATGGACACCAACCCTCCACCGTTATCAGTAGATCTGAAAGTGTCCTGAATAGTGAGGGCCAGTCAGCCAGGAAATGAGACCCATTCACTACAGAAGAATGTCACAATCTACCAAATAAACCCTGTGGTGACCTATAGTCTCCTTCAGCTGTCTCTACAGTCTCTGCCCTGTTCTACTTATCCAGGTACTGTTTGTGCATTGCCATGACTTTCTGGGAATCCTGAAAAGGACACCTTTTTTTATGACTTGAAAAGGTTACCAGTTAATTTCAGCATCTTAGGTAGGGCCAGATCACATGAGCGAGTGCCAGTGGCTTGTTTCGCTGATGTCAAGTGCTTTGCTGCTACCAAGCAAACATATATACAATATTTGTATGTTCAGTTTGAAGGGGTTCTGTGGGTTTGGGTTTGAAAATAAAAGCGGAACACTTATCCGGGGCTTCTACCGGCCCCCCTGCAGCTGTCATGTCCCACGCCATCCTCCTATGATCCTCGGTTCCCCACCGCCGGTCCCAGGCTGATATTCGTCTAACAAGACGAATAGTGTTCACTCCCATACGCGTCATTGGGAGCTTACTGCGCAGGCGCAGAACAAAGTTTTCTTGTACTGCACCTGCGCAGTAAGCTCCGGATGACGGGCGGGGGAGTGAGCACGCGCGCAGCTGCAGTTGGATCAGATGCTGCATTAGACCGGGACCGGCGGCGGGGAATGGCGGATCATTGGAGGACGGCATGGGACATCACAGCTGCAGGGGGGCCGGTAGAAGCCCCAGGTAAGTGTCCATTTTTATTTTCAAACAAATCCCCCCCCACCGCCACTGAACCCCTTTAAAGGCTTAATTTTAAGGTTCTTCTCTCTGAACAGCAGCAGACAATAGAGGTAATGACCTTTTGAACATAAGAAGCTTTCTCTCACTATTTCTCACCTGTTTTGGCTTCTAGTTACAGTTCAGGAAACCAGGCTAAATTCAACAAGTTGTTCGACAAGCTAATTTACATAGATAATGCTTGTTTTTTTTATATTAAATCTTCCTGAACAGAAAAGGTCTTCAGACAATTTTTTAGTAAGGCTTGTACTATATGTACCTATGCTTATCACATCATGGGCCTGATTCACAAAGCGGTGATAACTCAGTTATCACGCCTAAAAGACTTTAGGCGTGATAACTCAGTTATCACGCCTAAAAGACTTTAGGCGTGTTAACCTTTGCACTGCTGAGTTAGCACCGCTTTGTGCTGGTTATTGCGCGCAAAGTCCTGCGTGCAGTTTTGCGCGTGCAATTCCGCTCGCAGCACCCATAGGGTTTAATGGGTGCATCGCGCCGTGCCCGCGCGATTGCGCGCGAGTTTCATTTTATCACGCCTAAACTGACTTTAGGCGTGATAAAGGGCTTTTCACAGGCGTGCAAACACTTTGCACCGCTTTGTGAATCAGGCCCCTTGTCACTTCAGGTACCCCTTCCAACAGGCAACATCCCATACATACAGTAAAACTTAGCCTTAATTTGGTGTACAGGTAATGCTCAACTCACTAACACCCCGCCGATACGGACAGCCTGATCCTGTTAGGCCTCTTGCACACTGCAAGTGATTACGATTCAGATTCCGCTTTTTACTCAGTTTTTACATGGATGTAAAAACTGATTAAAAAGCGAAATCGGAATTACTTGCAGTGTGCAAGAGGCCTTACAATGATGTCTTTTCTGCATGGGTAGCAGCGTAGCTAGGTTTATCAGGGCCCGGGGACAAAGACAATTTTTACGTCCCCCTCCGGACAAAAGGAGTATGGCCACACATTAGAATGTGGTCATAGTCATGTATGGAGCCAAATGTACAAATGCTGTTTAGATAGCCAGATGTGCCCCCTTCCCCCATATAGATAGCCATATGTGTCCCCCGTTCAGATAGCCAAATGTGTCCCCCGTTCAGATAGCCATATGTGCCCCCTTCCCCCATATAGATAGCCATATGTGTCCCCCGTTCAGATAGCCAAATGTGTCCTTCGTTCAGATGGCCAAATGTGCCCCCCTATAGATACCTAGATGTGCCCCGATTTTTTTCTGCTGCTGTAAACGCTTCTGCACTTCTCTGCAGAGGGAGGGGGAGAAACAGGGGCACTTTGGGCAGCTAGCGAGCCACTGCTCATGCACGTGAGGGTGCAGCGGCTGTGCTGAGCACCCTCACAGTGCTGCACCCAGGGACATATGCCCCCCCCCCCCCCTATTGCTACACCTCTGTGCATTTGGGAAGTTTGAAGGAGCAGCGTCAAACTAATCAATTAGGCCCGTTTGAAAAAAAAATACAGGTGAGATTGACAGGCAGCCTCCCGCACACCTCCATATGCGCGCCCACATACACCTGCGTGCAATCGCCACCTGAAATGACAGATTCCTGGGCTTTTATTAGGTAGAAGATTATATATATATATACATATACATACACACACACACATATATACTGTATATTCTACCTAACAGTTTATAGTCCCAGTCCTAGTCCCAGTAGAGGGAGAGGCGATCGCCCGTTAACACATGATCCAGCTGCATTTGAACTCTGCAGCCAGCAAGCTATGACCCCTCTCAGCTCACCGAACATATCAAGTCTCCTGTCCCCTCTTACTTTACAGTATTCCATTCACTGCCTACCTTCTTTTACCGGTTTTAAACAGCAAATAAAACAGTGGGATTCTAAAAAGGAGGATAGATACAACTGTCTATCTCATCAGTTTATTTTCACCTCCGGTTTCCTTTAAAGCACACTGCTTTAAAGGAAACCGGAGGTGAAAATAAACTGATGAGATAGACAGTTGTATCTATCCTCCTTTTTAGAATCCCACTGTTTTATTTGCTGTTTTAAACCAGTAAAAGAAGGTTAAATGCTTTATTGTCGCAGCTGCATGACACAGCCTTTAACCACTTGAGGACCACAGGTTTATCCCCACCTAGCGACCATGCCATTTTTTACAATTCGGCACTGCGCAGCTTTAACAGTTAATTGTACAGCCATACAACTTACCACCCAAATGAATCATACCTCCTTTTCTTGTCACAAATAGGGCCTTCTTTTGGTGGTCTCTGATCTTTAGGGTTTTTTTTTTAAATAAATAGAAAAAGAAAAAAAAAACCCTATTTCCTATAACCCCCCCAATTATCCCTAGACTGCGATCGGATTAGATTGTGAGCCCATCCAAGGGACAAGGCTGACACTTGTACATCGCTGTGGGAGATCGCATCGCTGTTTACACTCATTTTGGCTGTTTATTTGAAAACACAGCCTGATAGACGCGATCACGGGCTGTCAGGTTGATCACGGATCTCCGCTTCGCCTTGTGACAGATGTTCGCGCTTGTGCGTGCTCCCGTCTAATCACGAGATGATGCAATCCTGCTTTAGGCGGTCCTGGCCACTCTGCGACCGCCATCCTGCGTTAGGCGGTCAAAGAGTGGTTAACACAGTCTTTCAGTGCCCCAGAACCAAAATATATGAACTATTGACCTTATTTATTTATGCCCTGCACTCAGACGCTGTTCTCTGCAGGAAAGAGTCTTATGGATGTAATTCCTTATCAGTGAGGGCTGTGCTATGGTCTGACTGGGGCCCAACTGGAGAGAAACTTGCACTTGAATACCTGAATGGTTAACTCTTTCTGACAGAAAAAAAAGAAAGAAAATGAACACAGCATAATTATCTGTATGCTTGTCACAGTACATACAAATGTCTATCTTATGTCACGTCACCTCGGGTACTTTAAAGAGAACCAATCTCTAATAAGTTTTTCCAAGCTGTTCAAAGATTAGCCCATTTACCGGCGTCCCCCAGGTGATCTGCGAGTCAAGTAGTAGGCGGACAGACGCTGACTGTTTTCACCTGGTGTGTCCGGGCTTTGTCAGGGCAGTCAACTTTCCTGTGTCAGTTGACTGCCACGCCAGATAAACTCATTTGAAAGCACAGGATTTTAACAATATGTCTGCTTCCATGAAAGCTGGAAGTAGCCACGCTGCAGATTTATTGCAGGATTTGTATCAGCTGTAACAAGAAATGTTTTTCTGTAAGGCCCCGTTCACACGTGCGTTTTGGCAAGTAAACGGACCGGATCCTGATCGGATCAGGACCTGATCCTGATCAGAACCGTACGGTTCCGATCCGGATCCGGTCCGTTTGCATCAGGCATGCATCAGGCTGCCATCCGGATCCGTGGGCAAAAAATAGTGAAATTTAAATAAAAAATGAAGCCCGCCCCTCATCATCCAAAAATAAAAAGCTCTAAGGCGTATTACCCACATAACACGATTTCAGCCACGTTTTCAGGACCGCAATGTCATCCGTGGGGACATCAGAAGTGCATAGACTGTACCGTCTGATATCCCTATGTGTGCATTGTGATACGAAGCACATTTTTCATACGGTTCAATACTTTAAGAGAGCCGCAATTGCACTTCACCATGGCAAAAGCATACGAGCACCAACAGATGTACCTGTTTAACAAGTATGTCAGCTGCTGAAGCAAGTGCATGAGGGCATGCTACAAACATATAACTGAGTGACAAGTATGAGGGTGTCACTGTGAACCGACAGCCCAAACCACACTGTAAATATGTGAATGAGTAACACACGTAGAACGGATAGGAAGTGTGAAGTGAGTAAGAAGTGTTGGCTCTGCGGTCGCAGGCTGACGTGCAGCCTCTTGGCTCAGCCCGTGTTCCTGGCCCCCAGCCGGACCTCGCAGTCCAAGTTTTCCTCCCAGCTGGAGGGTGGGTGTGGTTTACAGTCAGTGACCCCGCCCCATCACAAAGCTGGCAGCTGAAGATTTTGCAGTGAGCTGGGAGTGTGACAGCAGCAGTCAGCATTAGGGAGAGTTAGTGGAAGAAGAGTAACAAATCTAAGTGGTTATCACACTCACATCCTAGCCAGGACACAACCTGCACTGGGCCTGGATCTTCTCCTTTTCTTTGCATGAGTTTTCTCCTATATCCCTAAATCACCCAGTCTTCCCTCCAGATTATTCCTAAACTGCATTAAAGTGTACCTGAGATGGGGTTTAATGGTGTATTTATACTTCCCTGTGGCTTCCTCCAGTCACATGAGGTGTGTAGGGTCCCTCGCCATCCTCTCAGTTCTCTTGTGATCTTCCCTGGTAATCTGGCCAGTCGCGGCCTGTCATGCGCTTCTGCGCACGCACCCCTGCCGCGCTCCAGTGCCCAGAAGCATTCTGCTGCTGCGCAATACTAAAGTGTCGGTGCAGAACGGTCCCGGCTGTGGGAGCGTGACCGGGCCACATATGTGCAGAAGAGCGCAGCCAGCCAGGTTACTAAGGAAAATTACAAGAGAATGGAGCAGCCATGTGATTGGAGGAAGCACCAGGTAACTATAAATACACCATTAAACCCCATCTCAGGTTTCCTTTAAAAGGACATCTGAGCTGGACTAGATTTACTTACCTCAGGCTTCTTCCAGCCCCTAGCCGTCTAGCAGGTCCATCACTGTAGTTCTGCTGCCCCCCAGGGTGCCGCTGTCTCCTCCAAAAGATCCCAGAGGGCTACTGGGCATGCATAGGTGCGTCCACACGCCACTACTTTATACATATTAATGTATACAAATGAAAGCACCTGGCAGCCACAAAGCAGCTGTCATGTTCCGCTGCTATTAAAGTACCACTATCACGAAAAACAAGGCAGTTCAAATCTGACAGAAGCAACAGGTTTTGGGCCATTCCATCTCCTCATGGGGGGTTGTCTGGGTTTTCTTTTGTTTTCAACAGCATTTCCTGAACAGCAGTTGCAAAATCTAACTGACATAATAGTGTGCAAGTGAGTAGGGAGGCCGGCTGGTATCTTGCTATTCTGGCAGTTAAACTGCTGTTCAGGAAATGCTGTTGAAAACAAAGAAAACCCTAAAAGCCTGTTCAGATTGTCAACGTTTGTAGAACGTGTATAAATTAGAAGAAACGCAAGATGAAAAACGCATGCGTTTTTCTTGCATTCGAATGTGTTTTCTATTGCGTTTTGCAAACAGACGTGACCCGGGGGGAAAAAAAGAATTATGGGAACCGCAGAGGGAAACGTACGCTAAAAACGCAATAGTACGCGTTTTTGATACGCGTCCATAGACTTTCATTGCGTCCGTTTCTATGCGTGACGCACAGAACTGCGCACAGCAATGCGGATGAGTAACGTATGCGTCTCATACGCATACATGTGAACGAGGCCATTAGAAAACATTAGTAGCCGTTTCTATGCGGAAAGTCGGCCTGTACACGTTCTGGAAAAACGGCTAGGAACGCACATAGTCTGAACAGGCTCTAAGAATCCTCCTTGAGGAGATGGACTGGCCTAAAACCTGACGGTTCTCAGATTTTGGTCCTTTAAAAAAAATTGCAACAAAACTGCAAGTCCCACAGACAGGCAGCACAGACAGTTTGCTGTCTTGCACATCACAGTACAGGACGTATTGAGAGAACATTACATGTGTGAGGCAGTCCTGGCATGAAGCTTCCAAGCACTGGAAACAGCTGGAGATAAGTAGCACGTGGAGGATTCTGAAATGTCATCTCACGCTGGCACAAGAAAAATACAGGGCAAGTGCACCATCTAGTGGTCATGATAGCAAAATGCACTCCTGTGTTATCCATGACGGCAATTATCTTGATGCAATGGCACGTGTCAAGGGGTAGGATATATAGGATAGCATCCTCTATAATAAAACCCTAATGTCCCTGTGTCAGTGCTTTTTAGCACTGCGCATGTGCAGGGACAAGACGCAGAGACACCGCCGAGAGCCGGAGGAGGACGGGGCCAGGAGGGACGGGAGTGTATGTGTCATGTGCGAAGAGCGTGTGTGCGACGTGCAACGCGCGTGACGGGTGCACGGTGGGCTTGCATGCGGCACATTAGGGACAGACCTAGCCCGTTTTTGAACAGGCTAAGTCACTAGTAGGATATAAGTCAGTAAATAAACTGTAAAATGTTAAAGGTAATGTGCTGTAGCTGAATCAGACAGATGACTGCTGGCGATTTTCCCTGGGATCCACCTTATGGTAATCGAGATCAATGGGAGGGTTCATTTCACAGCATTAGGTGATCTAGTTTTCCCAGATTATAAATACAATAAATAAATACATTTAGCAAGCTAAATGCGGCTTCTGTAGTCAATTGCATTGACGGTTACATTGTAATCACCTAGGACCTTAAAGGAATACTGTCGCAAAAATCATAACATTTTAAATACATGTAAACACATACAAACAAGAAGTACATTTCTTCCAGAGTAAAACAAGACAAATTACTTTTCTCCTATGTTGCTGTCACTTACAGTAGTTAATAGAAATCTGACAGAACCAACAGGTTTTGGACTAGCCCATCTCCTCATGGGGGAATCTCAGGCTTTTCGTTATTTTTAAAAGCACTCAGTGAATGGCAGTTGCTCCATCCAACTGCCAAAAAAAGTGTATGGTAAGCAGGGAGGCTGGCCAACATCTTTGTTTAAATCCTTTCCAGGGAGTGTCTTTACAGTGGCGTACCTAGGGCATTTGACACCCGGTGCTGGGTATTAAAAGACACCCCCCCCCCCACCCAAAAAATAGGAAAGCAGAGAGTGCAGCATACTAAGCGCCCCAAGGTGGGTAATGCCAGACCCCCCCCCCCCCCCCTCTCACCTGGGTCCCCTCCTTCCATGCTCTCCCCCCGCCAGATATGTGTCAGGCCCAGCGGGCAGGGAATACTTCACCTGACTCACCTGCGTCACAGTCACGTGCCACGGGTCTCCGCCTCCAATGCCGCTCACTGTGCTTCCTGATTAGCGGCAGCACAGTGAGCGACATTGAAGGCGGAGACCTGTGGCACATGATGGTGACGCAGCGCTCCAGCGCTTGGAATGCAGGAGTCAGGTGAAGTATTCCCTGCATACCTGGAGTGAGGAGAAAGGGATCCAGGTGAGGGGGGGGGGGGGTCTGGTTCCCCCTTCCCTGCCCCTCCTGCTTGTGCTGCTTCCCATCCAACTCCCTTCCCTTCAGCTCCCATTCAGAGCTGCCTAATAAAAGTGTTATACATACCTGGGGCTTCCTCCAGCCCCATTTGCACAGAACGCTCCTACGCCGCCATCCTCTGCTGCTCGCAGCTCCAGTACCTGGTCCCATAACTTCCTCCAGTCACGGTCAGTCTGCGCAAGAGAAGTGCGCTCTCTATGTATCTCTCTGGCAGCTGGAGAGGTACATAGAGAGCGCAACTCTCGTGCGTCAGACTGGCCGCGACTGCAGGAAGTTACGGGACCAGGTACTGGAGCTGCGGGCAGCGGAGGATGGCGGCATGAGAGCGATCGGTGGGCATGGGGCTGGAGGAAGCTCAAGGTATGTATAACACTTTCATTATTAGGCAGCTCTGGTACACTTTAATTGTCCTCAGACTAGCTCACACTCTATAGACCCCAGCTTCTAAGGCAAATATAGGAGAAAGCTGCCTGCCTGATCATCAGAGCAGCTCACAAGCCTTTATAAAGCAAAACAACAGAAATTTCCCTTTCAGAGCAGGATTCTATGTGATTTTATAGGTCAGCTCAGCTTTTAGCTATGAATCACTCCTTCTCAGTGTAAATAACCCCCATGCCCTGCCTTTAGAAAGGCTTTCCTGCTCCCAACCCTCCAGTGACCCCATCCAAGTTTTTAAGGAATGCTGCCTAGCACAGTCCAGAGCACTGAGAATTCATCCAGCTGATCACACTGATCAGCTTCCTCGTAGCTTCCAGGAGCAGGGGCGTATCTGGGTGACATAGCGCCTATGGCAAACACTGAAATTGCGCCCCCCCATCAGACCACCTTGCCCCATAATAACAGCTTCTTTTCTTGCAATGATACAAGTCTCCCCAGTATAGGTTGCTAGAGTTAACCCCAAGTAAAAGTAACCAGAGGTAGCACCCTAGTATAGGTAGCCAGAGGTAGTTCACCCAGTATAAGTAGACCCATGGTTACGTTGCCCTCCCAGTATATGTAGTTAGAGATGTCTCCCCAGTATAAGTAGCCTTCTTTTAGCATAAGTGGTAAGAGGTATCCCCCCAGTATAAGTAGTCCCTCAGTATAGGTAATAAGAGGTTCCCCCCAGTATAAGTAACCCCCCCCCCCCCCCAGTATAGATTTGGCAGTTGTCTCCCAGTAGAAGTAGACCCTCCCCCAGTATAGGTAGTGAGAGATGTCCTCCAGTATAAGAGCAGGTACAAATGCCTGAGAGGCATCTCTCAGTATGGTGGTGAAGCATGAAGGAGGAGGAGGCAGCCATGGTGCTGTGGCGCCCATGGCACAAGCCATGCCTGCACCCCTCTAGATACGCCTCTGTCCAGGAGTGCTGTATGCATGCTGACAGGCTGTGTGAGCAGCAGGGAGAAGGTGATTGCAGGACTGAGGACAGTGATACCGGACAGATGGAGCACTTAATTACCTTCTCTCTCCATGCTGGCTGAGACCCGAACTTCGGGGCTGTGGGGGCGGAGTTTGCTTGGCTGTCTCTCTCGCTTCTATTGGCTAGAGAGAGTTGACAGCCAGAAAAGAATGTTTCTGATTGGGAGGAGAAGGAGGCGGCAGCACCCAGATATGTCTGTTGTAACTGTTCAGGCTTGCTGAACCACGCTGTAATAGCAGCTATGCAATGCTCACAAAGTAATGCACCCTAAAACGTACAGACAAGATTAATTTCAGATGATTAATTTAGATGGACGGTTGGCAACCCTGCTTTGTGACACCCCCCTCCCTGTCAATCACCCGGGGCGCCCCGCCCCCTAGCGCCCAATGGAAGGAACGCCACTGTGTCTTTATAAAGAATAAATAGCATTCTGAGAATCCCCTATGAAGAAAGGACTAGCCCAAAACCTGTCGGTTCTGTCAGATTTCTACTACCTACTGTAATGCAAACAAGTGGTTTGACCAAGCACTCTCAATGGAGACAAGCGTGCTATAGCTGATCAGAACTTGTTGCTCATCAAGTTGAAAAATAGCAAAAAAAGAGATATGAGCAGCACCGCTACAGTGAAAAAGTTAGCTCTTTTATTAGTGCAGTAAAATCATGTGGCAAAGATAGAGCTGGAGGCCTCCAGCTCTATCTTTGCCACATGATTTTACTGCACTAATAAAAGAGCTAACTTTTTCACTGTAGCGGTGCTGCTGATATCTCTTTTTTTGTTTTTTTACTACCTACTGTAAGTGACAGCAACATGGGAGAAAAGTAATTTATGCTCATTTTACTCTGGAGGAAACATGTACTTCTTATGTGTATGTGTTTCCATGTATTTAATTTTTTTTTACGATAGTGGTCCTTTAAAGAGACTTTGAAGCGAGAATAAATCTCGCTTCAGAGCTCATAGTTAGCAGGGGCACGCGTGCCCCTGCTAAACCGATGCTATTGCGCCGCTAAACGGGGGTACCTCACCTCACAAATCCCCTCCGAGCAGCCGAGGATCTCTTCCTGGTTGAGGCAGGGCTAACCGCCGCAGCCCTGCCCCACACGCGTCTGTCAGCGCGTATCTCCGCCTCTCCCCCGCCCCTCTCAGTCTTCCTTCGCTGAGAGGGGTGGGGGAGAGGCGGCGCTGCGCCGCTGATAGACGCGACTAGAGGCAGGGCTGCAGCCGTTAGCCCTGCCTCTAGGTGCAGCAAAATCTACGACCAATTTGGTCGTTGATTTTGCGGGGGGGGGGTGAAGGAACCCCTGTTTAGCCGCGGGATAGCGGCGTTTTAGCAGGGGCACGTGTGAGAATTATTCTCGCTTCAGTGTCTCTTTAAAGTGTACCTGAGATGAAACAAACAAAAAAAAAATCATACATACCTGGGGCTTCCTCCAGCCCCCTTTGGCCTGACCGCTCTCCTGCCGTCCACTGCCTCCTGGGTCCTCCGTAAAGGGCTCCTAGTAACTTTGGCCTGTCGGTGCATGAGCAGTGCGCACCCCTGTCTTGCTACTGCGGCCAGCAGAGTTCTGCGTCTGTGCAGTAGTAGTGCGCAAGCACAAAACACTCCCGCAACGGAAGCGCAGCTGGGAGGGCACGCGCAGCTGGCCCGCGCAGTAAGCCCCAACTCTCGAAGTTACCGGGAGCCCTTACGGAAGACCTAGGAGGTGGAAGCGATCAGGCTGAACGGGGCATAAGGAAGCCCCAGGTATGTATGATTTTTTTTTGTTTGTTTTTTTTGTTAAATCGTAGGTTCCCTTTAAACTTGACAAACAACCTCAAATGCTGTACTTAGCGGCAGCTAAAAAAAACAACATTTCAGCGTGACGAAACAAGCCAGCGGGAGCCATCCCTCTGAACCGGCCCTACTTTGTCCAGTGCGACTTTACCGGATTGGCCGAACAAATCGGATAGCGATGGAAGCAGACAGAATCAATACTAGTCTTGCCATGTACTCACCTGCTACTGTCCTTTCAGGTCCTCCTCTGCTGCCAATGTCTTTCCTGATGTCCGCACACTAGAAATGGCGGTAAACCAATCCCAGAGCCCCATCAGAAGCATCAGGCTCCCACTGGTTTGCAATAGACCAATGGGAATCGTGCCTCTGTACTGAGGATTCTCATTGGACCAATGAAAATCCTTCCTGGTGCTTAGAGAGGATTTCCTTTGGTCTTCTGCATACCCATGGGAGCCTGATGCTTCTGAAATCAGTATACCAGCATTTCTAGCACGCAGGGACCCGATGGACGGCGGAACAGAAAAACTAATGCCAATGTAACAAATTGATCCATTTAAACTGGAAACTGATCAGTTTACCAGGTTTTCATCTGGTACAGTATGAATCCAGCCTGTGGGTTCCGTACCACATTGTGCTGAATTGGAACCGAGAAAAGAGAATAATTTGCATATTCAGTAGTGGTGCATTGTGGGTAACCACAAATGTTCACTTATAGCTGAATTATTGCAAGTTTCCTTCTGTTTTAAGAAGGCAAATTTCACTAAGCATTGCTTATTAGTAGGAGGGCTTTTCGGTCTCTTCTATCCCCTTATACATTCCTAGTAGTTTGGGTCACCCCGAGCTGCTTGGTTACTGTGTTGAATTGGAACACCAATACTAATAAATGAGTGGCATCAATAAGTCATCAGGCAATCCTTCATGCAAGTATAGCACTGTATAAAGGACATGTACCCTTATAAAATGTTATACCTGTCAACACGGCATTGGAAGAGTCCTAGGAAGTTTATCACTGTGTGAACAGTATATGCGTAGGAGGGATCAGCACATGTACAGGCCCCGGGCGGATTGTGTCTGCTCCTAGCTTGTTTTAAATGTCCGACATATATAAACTCATCGCTATAGATGACGTCAGGCACTTTGTTTTGTAAGATGGTACACAGGCCTGTTTACACTTCCTCCCAACTTGTAAATATTATGGCGGTAATACACATTATTCCAGTAAAAAGGTTATATTTCCAGGCAGAGGAAAAAAGATGCGCGCACACATACGCCCTCTTCTGGTAGGCTTTAGCAGTCCAATATTTTTACAGCAAATCAGTCAATACATTATAAGGGTAGAAAACAACCTTAAAGGCAACCTTAACTGAGAGGGATATGGATGTTTCCTTTTAAACAATACCAGTTGCTTGGCAGTCCTGATGATCTCTTTGGCTGCAGTAGTGGCTGAATCACACACATGAAACAAGCATGCAGCTAATCCAGCCTGACTTCAGTCAGAGCACCTGATGTGTATGCTTGTTGAGGGGCTGTGGCTGAAAGTATTAGAGACACGGGATCAGCAGGAGAGTCAGGCAACTGGTATTATTTTAAAAGGAAAAAAAATCCATGTCCTTCTCAGTTTAGGTTCCCTTTAAAGGGCACCTGAAGCGAGAAGTACATTGAAGCTGCATTGTTTATTTCCTTTTAAGCAATACAAGTTGCCTGGCAGTCCTGCTGATCCTCTGCCTCTAATACTTTTAGCCATAGACCCTGAACAAGCATGCAGCAGATCAGGTGTTTCTGACATTATTGTCAGATCTGACAAGATTAGCTGCATACTTGTTTCTGGTGTGATTCAGACACTACCATGTCAGATAGACCAACAGGGCTGCCAGGCAACTGGTATTGTTTAAAAGGAAATAAATATGGCAGCCTCCATATTATTCTCGCTTCAGGTTCCCTTTAACACATAATGATGGAGTCTGTGAAAACTTCATAGTATGTCAGAAAAGTGACTGTCCAACCCAAACGCAAACTGAAAGTCCAAATAAACTAAAAAATAAACTCTTGCGTTTATCTGTTGGCCAGGAAGACAGGTACCCACAAGGCAGGGCACGGGCAGAAGAGCTGTCAGTCTGTCTGCAACAGTAACAGTAGCACGGTAAATGTTTAACAAGAGGCAGTCTAATACAGGCCAGGATCATACACAGAAGAAGCCATCAGAATATCCAAGGGCAGGTCAGGGTAAACGAGCCGGTATCAGTCAATGTGGCAATCACTCCAGAGTCAGAAACCAGTCTAATCTGGCCATACATGAGGTTTTTTTGCCCAATCAGATAATTGATTAAAAGAAAATATAGGGCAAAAATTGAAGTGGATTTAAGTATTTACAATCGTAATTACGAATAACTGAAACAATGAACCGTAATGATAATTTTTGATCAGTCGATCGTAATGTTGATCTTTTGAAAGCAAAACTGTACAGTGTACTCCTCAGTAATTTTTTTCAGCCGGGTGGCATGAAAAAGTAGCCGGGTGGGGTGAGATGAGAATGCAGAGCTGGGGCTTCTCTGCACAACTCTGCTAACAGCATAGGAGGAGGTGAGCCGATGGCAGCCGGGTGCTCACAAAAACTAGCCGGGTGCAGCACCCGGCTAAAAGAGCCTGGGGAGAACACTGCTGTATAGTGTTTGGCCAGCTTAAAGGTGCCCACTAATGATACAACTTTGATTGTACAAACGTTCCTCTTTTATGCAATATGAGGAGCTACCTAAAGTATCCATTTAAAGTATATTCACTCAGTTTCCCCTTCTGCATAGATTTGGTAAGATTGTACAATCAAGGCTGTATCATTGTTGAGCACCTTTAGGTCCCACACTAAAAGTGGCCATTAACTATACAACCGTGTGAAGAATCGATCATTCCCGTTTGCCACAGTAAGCGATTGGAAACAATAGGTTGTGCTTATTAATGGCCAAATTGTAATAGGCACGACCAATCGTTTGTGATTGATTATCACAGCAATTGGAAACGACTGATCGGCCGCGGGATTGTATGGTTAATGGCCACCTCTAAGTAATCTAGAGGTAGCCGGAATCTTCTGGGATCCTTGCAATGCCCCTGTGTAAAAGTAATAACATGACAAAAGAAATTAGTGACATGTTCAGACAAGCCTATAATTTGCTATAGGCAGCACTGAAGGCACACTGGCTCACCCACTAATCCTGGTGTTTCCTTCCCCTTTGTTTCCTCCCCACTACCCTCTAGATTGTAAGCTCGCAAGGGCAGGGACCTCCTCCTAGTGTTTCTCATACTGCTGTAATTTTAACATATGCATATGTACCAACTACATATCAACTATGTATGTATCTGTATTTATTCTATTCAATGTCATGACTGTACAGTGTCTTGTATTTATTATGTATATTTGTTCCCCATTATTTGTTTGTACTATGTACAGCGCTACGGAAGATGTTGGCGCTATATAAATAAAAAATAATAATAATAATAATAATAAAATAATGTATAAAAACACATGCCACCTTCCAAGAAAAGTACTGTTTTCTTCCAGCTCTCTTGCATTGGTAAAGAGTAACCTGTCACAACTCCAGTGTGGGGAACATACTTCGCAAAAAAAATGGCCATAAAGTGCTTACAAACTGGCAAAATCTAGAAAATAGATGTCACTAGAAAAAAAAGAATCACAGCACAAACTACAATTAAAGGTTGTAGACTGACATCTTGTGGTTATAACTGGCACTGCAATTTTAGTCATCTTTTATTCCTTATCCACGTGCAATCAAGCTGTGATTGTATAATTGCACCTATCAGAATATAGTTATACAGGTAAACAGTACAATCGCATTCAGGGGCGTAGCAATAGGGGGTGCAGAGGTTGCGACCGCATTGGGCCCGCCCCGAAGGGCCCTCCCTCAACTACAGTATTAGCTCTCTATTGGTCATGTGCTCATAATAATCACTTCTATAGATACTTTGAATAGTGGTAATCATTAACAAGCTGTTCCCCATCCCCTTCTTGCACCTCAGACACTGTAGTTGCCATTGGCAGGTTTTGGTGCGCCGTATCAATTGCTATGTATAGAGTGCTTGGGGGACGGCATTGTAAAACTTGCATCAGGGCCCACAGCTTCTAAGCTACGCCACTGATCGAATTATAGTAAACTCTCAGGGCTGGAACCCACAAGAGCGTTTTTTTGAGCATTTTGGCAGCGCTGCGATACGCTAACGTTTTGCCAAAACGCTCAGCTGATCTTAATGGATGGGGCAACTTCCACAGGAGCGTTTGCGTTTCCCAGAAACGCAAACGCAGGACCTGCAGCATTTTGGGAGCGTTAGCGCTTCAATGTAAAGTATTGAAACGCTAGCAGAAACGCTCAGCAAAACCTAAACTGAGCGGTTTTGCTAGCGTTTTGCGGTTCAGCACACTGTAACAAAATTAAAAATAATTCACAGGACCAATCAGGATAAAAACGCAAAACGCTACACAACCGCTGAGCAAAAAAATACAATGTTGCAAAACGCGACCGTAAACGCGCATGAATCCGCTTGCAAACCGCTCAGACAAAACTCTAGCGGTAGCGTTTTGCGTTTGCTGTTTTCAGTGGGTTCCAGGCCTAATAGAGTACACATTTGGGTATAGTAAACTAAGTGTCCAGGTCCCAACTAAGCCCCATTATAAGTATATGAGAGTACCACCTGGCATACACTATAGTAAAGCTTTTTGTTTTGTTTTGTTTTTGTTTTTTTGCCCCTGTGGTATTCTGTACCCGGGTATAGTGGAAAATGGGTGAGCACATGCGTCAAATGTCAATTGGAGACCCTGCCTAGGGCCTGGAGTGAGTCTAGGGGCCTAGTGGATGCCACCCCCACCAAATCTAACCAAAAAAGCCAGGTGACCATCAGTGCTGGGCAAAAAATGCCATCTTGCCTAGAGCCCCATTTCATCTTAAAGAGAATCTGTATTGTTAAAATCACACAAAAGTAAACATACCAGTGCATTAGGGGACATCTCCTATTACCCTCTGTCACAATTTCGCCGCTCCCCGCCGCATTAAAAGTGGTTAAAAACTGTTTTAAAAAGTTTGTTTATAAACAAACAAAATGGCCACCAAAACAGGAAGTAGGTTGATGTACAGTATGTCCACACATAGAAAATTCATCCATACACAAGCAGGCTGTATACAGCCTTCCTTTTGAATCTCAAGAGATCATTTGTGTGTTTCTTTCCCCTTGCATCTCTCATGCACTGAAGTGTCAGGCTGCTCTTTTCTTCCTGCAAACAGCTTTGTCCTTGTCTGTAATTCCTCACTATGTGAAAGCCCAGCCAGCTCAGAGGACGATTTATCCAGCTTGTAAGAGAGAAGAGAGAAGCTGCTCTAATCTAAATAATACACAGGCAGTGTGCATAGAGGGGCCTGGAAGGGAGAGTTCATAGCAGAACCACAACACTGAAGAACTTGGCAGCCTTCCAGACACAGGCTGACAAGTCTGACAAGGGAGAGATAAGTTGATTTATTACAGAGACTGTGATAGTACAAAGTGCTGCAGTAAGCCAGAACACATTAGAATAGCTTTTGGAACTTGTAGGATGATAAAAAACAGGATGCAATTTTTGTTACGGAGTCTCTTTAAAGTAAACCAGAGACGATGCACCCTCATGTATTTTACCATATATACAGTATCAGTGGGAACATTAGATAAAACACCTACCCTGCTCTCTGTTTAATTTTTAACAGCTCAGCCTGCTTCTTATCACCCCTGATAAAATCCCTGACTGCGCATTCAGTCTGGCTTTGCTCAGGAATCATTATAGCTGAGTCATTATAGCAGAGCCACAAGGGGGCAGGCTTGGGCTTGAAAAGACACCAGAGAACACAGATTCAGCTATAATCATTCCTGAGCAAAGCCAGACTTAATGCTCAGTCGGGGGTGTTTATCAGAGCTGATTGGAAGCAGGCTGAGCAGTGAAGAATGAAACAGAGCAGGGTAGGGGTTTTCTCTAATGTTCCCACTGATATATATGGTAAAATACATGAGGGTGCTTCATCTCTGGTTCACTTGAATTCTTTTATGACCATACCCCATCTGACCAGCCTCGGACAGGCCCACCGAACCACCGATGGTCCCATCGGTGGGCCCCGGCCGTCCCGCCTCCTGGGGGCCCCAGTGCTAAAAAGGAGGGGGGATAAGCGCAGGAAGGGGGGACATTGTGCACAGATCGGCGGGGAGGGGCGGAAGCCTCCCCCCCCTCCCTCACCTAGGGGCCCCCCTTCCGCGCTCACCCCCCCCTCCAGAATTGCAGCCAGCGGCAGCACCAGGGAAGAATCACTTAACGGCATGACAGAGATCCGTAGCTCTGCGTGCCGCTGGCTGGTCTGTCTCTGTCTCCTGAACTGACTGTCCAATCACGCTCTCGCAGGAAGTCCTGCGAGAGCGTGATTGGACAGTCAGTTCAGGAGACAGAGACCAGCCAGCGGCACGCAGAGCTACGGATCTCCGTCATGCTGGTAAGTGATTCATCCCCGCTGCTGCCGCTGGCTGCAATTCTGGAGGGGGGGCCCCTAGGTGAGGGAGGGGGGTGGCTTCCGCCCCACCCCGCCGATCTTTGCCCGCTGCCAACCTGATTGCGTTTTGGGGGGGGGGGGGGTATGATATTTGCCACCATCCTGATTGCATTTTGAGGGGGGGTATCTGCCACCAACCTGCCCACATTACGATTTTCTGGTGACTGCTGCCCACATTACGATTTTCAGGTGTCTGCTGCCCACATTACAATTTTCTGGTCACTGCTGCCCACATTGCGATTTTCTGGTGCCTGCTGCCCACATTGCGATTTTCTGGTGTCTGCTGCCCACATTGCGATTTTCTGGTGTCTGCTGCCCACATTGCGATTTTCAGGTGTCTGCTGCCCACATTGCGATTTTCTGGTGCCTGCTGCCCACATTGCGATTTTCTGGTGCCTGCTGCCCACATTGCGATTTTCTGGTGCCTGCTGCCCACATTGCGATTTTCAGGTGTCTGCTGCCCACATTACGATTTTCTGATGTCTGCTGCCCACATTACGATTTTCAGGTGTCTGCTGCCCACATTACGATTTTCAGGTGTCTGCTGCCCACATTACGATTTTCAGGTGTCTGCTGCCCACATTACGATTTTCAGGTGTCTGCTGCCCACATTACGATTTTCAGGTGTCTGCTGCCCACATTACGATTTTCAGGTGTCTGCTGCCCACATTACGATTTTCAGGTGTCTGCTGCCCACATTACGATTTTCAGGTGTCTGCTCCCCACATTACGATTTTCAGGTGTCTGCTCCCCACATTACGATTTTCAGGTGTCTGCTGCCCACATTACGATTTTCAGGTGTCTGCTGCCCACATTACGATTTTCAGGTGTCTGCTGCCCACATTACGATTTTCAGGTGTCTGCTGCCCACATTACGATTTTCAGGTGTCTGCTCCCCACATTACGATTTTCAGGTGTCTGCTCCCCACATTACGATTTTCTGGTCACTGCTGCCCACATTACGATTTTCAGGTGTCTGCTGCCCACATTACCATTTTCTGGTCACTGCTGCCCACATTGCGATTTTCAGGTGTCTGCTGCCCACATTACGATTTTCTGGTCACTGCTGCCCACTTTTTGGGGGGGGGGGGTATCTGCCACCAACCTGATTGCATTTTGGGGGGTATCTGCCGCCAATCTGATTGCATTGTGTGGGGGTATCTGCTGTCAGCCAGATTGCATTTTGTGGGGGTATCTTCCGCCAACCTGATTGCATTTTGTGGGGGTATCTGCCGCCAACCTGATTGCATTTTGTCAGAAAATCTGCTGCGATTTGACTACTTGATGAATTATCATGAGGCATGTAACTACTTGAATATTTTATCTAAAATGTATCTGGTCGGACCTAATCTCTGTGAATAACACCGCTACTTATGTTGTGTTTTTTTTTTTTTTTTTATAAGTCTGCCCATGACTCATCGTGACCACGCTGATGTTCCAGTGCGTGGTGACACCCATTTACTTTCGCCCTTAGTGTCCCAGTCCGACCCTGCATCTGACTATTCGTAGGCAGCCTTAGCTGATCTGACAGATCTAGTACAGGGTCAAACCTTTCAAGCCATCTCTAGATACAATCACATCTCGTGTGCCAGTTATTAATACGTCTCTCCTTACAGCGCTCCATACATGTGGCTATAACTTGCCTGACAGTTCTACATGCAGTTATGTCCTGACATACAGTTCCAGATGCATGTGATCACACTATACAGCAGATACAGACACAAGTGAGCCTACCTTGCACAGGGGATTAGGCATACATATATTACAATCAACTCCGTTCCGGATTAGGAAGTGGCGGTACACATCTTCCAGCTCTGCTCTATGCACAAACATAACAAAGTAACGGGCCTGGTTCTCACTTACCTGCAAGAAAAAAACAAAACCATAGTTAATACAAAACTATTAACACTTTTATCACTAGTACTCTCTCCCCTCCTGCCTTGTAGTGATGCCCATACATTACTCGATAATGCAGCCCATTCAATGTTCCCATTCAAGAATTCTCATCGCAGTATGACCGCCCAGTCGATCTTGCCAACAATTTCTGACCAAAATCAGCCAAGTGGACACATCCACGACGTGTGTGTGTGTGTGTGTGTGTGTGTGCGTGCGTGCGTGCGTGCGTGACGGGGGGCATGCAGGACAATTTGCAATAGACTTTATGCTGAAATCTATTGGAAATCACTGTGCAATGTGTGGGCAGGCCAGGTCAGGTCAAACAATGTATGGTTACCGCAAGTGTTCACTACAGTTAAAGCATACCTGAAGAGAACATAAATTGATAAGATAAAAAATTGAATGGGACTATCCAGGAATCCCAAAGTCTTTTTTTTTTTTTAATTATATAAAAAAACACGATTAAGCTTTTTTTGGTTGGTAAATTGTGCTAAGAATTATTTTAATGTTAAACATGAAAAAAGGGAAAAAAATCATTATTTCTCTGGGTGGGGAGACGGGTTGGATTGGCCATTTGCCGCAATAGACGTTTATATATGTCCCTGGGCAGGAACTGAAGTCCTGTGCGACGTAGACAATCCATATCAAATTAACGGGTTAAACTTTTGACTGACTCAGGTACAAGAATAGAGGTTTTTAGCTACCACACAGACAAATCTTGCAGTACTTAACTTTTTTTTAAAAAATATTTTCCTTCCTCTCAGTGTAAGTCTCAGTCATGCAGGAGTTTTATGACCTTTAATTAATTAGTCATCAGTGAGTTATCCTACAGTTTGGATACAGAGAGCATGTAATTTCAGAGCTGCGATCTTAATCCTTAAAGGACAACTGAAGAGAGAGGGATATGGAGGCTGCCGTATATATTTCTTTTTAAGCAATACCAGTTGCCCGGCAGTCCTGCTGATCCTCTGCCTCTAATACTTTCAGCCACAGACCCTGAATAAGCATGCAGCAGATCAGGTGTTTCTGACATTGTCAGATTAGACAAGATCAGCTGCATGCTTGTTTCTGGTGTGATACAGACACTACTGCAGCCAAACAGCTCAGCAGAGCAGCCAGGGAACTGGTGTTGCTTAAAAGTAAATAAATATTGCAGCCTCCATATCCCTCTCACTTCAGTTGTCCTTTAAAGTGAGCAAAAAAAAAAGGAAAACAAACTAGTTTTATGTGGGATACATAAACATCTCTATCGTATCACATTAAATGTCACTTTAGATACCCTTTAAGTTACACTGATACACTTTCCCTATAAAAGGAAAACATATTTACAACAGCACCTTATTAAAGTGTAAGTACTTTAACAACCTGCCCTATAATGACACACCTGTGTCTGCACTAGAGTGGTGCATGTGATCACTGCAGGTGCATTCCTGGCAGGAAGGGGTTAACGGAACTCTGGAAGTGAATGGGTTTAATTTCAAAGTGAGCTTCGCCGGCATCCTCACAATCGTGCACCCCCTGCCTCGTGTAAAGATTTATTTTCATAAGCCTAGAGACACTGTAGGGGCTGGAAGGAATGTGTAAAGTGTTACATCCTGCTTTGTGCAGACATGTGAACTAATTCACAGAAACATACTGCTGAGGATTCTGGAAATTCTTAAATATCGAAGCGTATACTGTTGCCATGGTTTCCAGGCGTTTTTTTTTCTCATTTCCTTTACCAGTATTACAGCATCTGTAGGCTAGTACCCACAGATATTTATCAACATTCATTTACGGCCCGTTCACACTTATAATCGCAGAACGCCGTTTTGCGGGAGTGATTTTCCCGCGATTAGCGCGGAAAAATCACTGGACACTGCGGCGGTTTTGGAGCAATCGCGATTAGCGTGCTTAGCACGCTAATCACGATCGCTAATCGCGGAACGCTCGTCGCCGGCAAACCGCTGCATGCAGCGCGGTTGCGGTTATCGCCAACCGCAACCGCGGCAGTGAAAACACTGCCACTCGCTACATTGTGTAGCGGTTTTTGCAGAACCGCCAGCGGTTTGCCGTGAGCGGGAATCGCGCGATTCCCGCTCAGGTGAGAACGGGCCCTAAAAAAACGGCTAATGTAGTGGTAGATGTGATTTACATTTCTGATAAAAGGTAGAGCTTATCCTTTTAAGAGGAACCATAACCCAGGACTGAACTTCATCCCAATCAGTAGCTGATACCTCCGTTCCCAAGAAAAATGTATTCCTTCTCTCAAATGGATCATCAGGGACTCTGTATGGCTCATATTGAGGTTGATTCACCATAAGAAATAGCGAGTGTTACCTCCTATAACACTCGCCATCTCCTTTTGCTAATCTTACTGCGCGCTTAACAGAGTTAACGTGCCTTATCAGAGTAGCATAGTGAACTTATGCCTGCTAATTGGCAATGATGAGAGCTCCACTTGTCCTGCCCTGAGCCCCTGCGGGTCTATTCACTTTAAATACATGATCCCCGCACTTTGATTGACCCAATAGGCTGCCTGTCACTTGACAGGAAACTTGACAGGCAGCTTATTGGGCCAGTCAAAGTGCGCCGGCGACCAGCAAAGTGCTGTTCCTAATGTACCCTTATGGCAGTGATCTGCAAACTTGGCTCTCCAGCTGTTAAGGAACTACAAGTCCCACAATGCATTGCAGGAGTCTGACAGCCACAGTCATGATTGATAAAGGCAAATGCATTGTAGTTCCTTAACAGCTGTAGAGCCAAGTTTGCAGATCACTGCCCTATGGGATCATTCTCGCTGCAGCGTTTGCGACTTGCAAATCAGTGCATGCAGTGCTTTGGGGGCGATTGCAATGTGATTCTCATTCTGTTGAGCGGAAATCACAATGCAAATCGCTGCAAAATTGTGATTGCGATCATGATTCGTGTTTTGCATTTGTAGTGTGAACTACTGTAGTCTTGAATGACACACAGAACGGTTTATTTGTGGGAGGGGAAGAGATTAGATAGGGGCTAGTCTGCGATGTGGCAATAATGTTGATTCTTCTATGATAATTATTTTTCTGCGACACTGAGCATTAACTTTGCCAAGCAGATTTGTGATAAGTGTATTGTCTGCAAACTGTACCAACATGTGCCAAGAATATTGTGCAATGTGTAACAAGTGATAACGTGCTACAGAAACACCATATTTGGGTGTTAGCAGGAATCAAAGTCACTCACAGATACCCCAACATGCTCTGGGATCATAGTGAGCTTATGTGCCGTAAAATATGTCCTCAACAGAGCTACAATATAATGCAAATGCTGTAGTATATAGATTATTGCATAGACATGTTTGCTGGTGCCATTCCTTTGCAGCATGTTGCCTCGAGGGTGGCTGTGCATTGCAAAGATTCCATTAGGCATCATTAAACATTACCTACCTCTTCCTTTTTTATTATTATTACTTATTGGATTTATATAGCGCCAACATATTACGCAGCGCCGTACAATGCATAGGATGACAGACAATGATAACAGGGGTGACCGACAGCACAATACAGGTAAGAAGCAATAAGATACACAACACCATACAGCATGTAATACAATGCCAGATCATACACTGGAGTGGTGGTCCCAATCAGGGCTGGTTATGTCATGAAGCAAGGTGAAGCACTTTTGTTGCATCAGGCAACAAAAAGTCTAGGACCAGCCCTGGTCCTAATAATACAGATAGTAGAGGGGGCTGCACATGGAATAGTACACATCACTCTGGGTGGAGTGTTCAATCAAGTAGGATACACAAAGGAGGGAGGGTCCTGCCAAAGGCTTACAATATAGAGCAGGGGTAGGGAACCTATGGCTCGGAAGCCAGATGTAGCTCTTTTGATGGCTACATCTGGCTCACAGTTAGGAGTTGCTTCACTAAGCTACACTGCTCAAGCAGCGCAGCGAAGTGTGACAGCGCAAGTACAATTTTTCAAAGTAGGCATGCTACTGCTGTAGCATGTACTACTAACTCACTCGCGCTACTCTAAAACGAACGTCTGCTCCAATTGTCTCACCCTGGATCCGGTTGGGTCTAGTGACTTTGTAGGACGAGATCCTCACACTTTGATTGGCCCAATAGGCTGTCTGTCACTTGACAAGCAGCCTATTGGGCCAAAGTGCGGGAATCTCATCCTACAAAGTGAATCAACCCCGAAGTCAGCTGGATAATTGTACAAGCGGTTAGTCTGCATTTCTCCTGTCTAGCTCTCAGGGAAATTGCAGATGTTTTGATCCTCTGGGTAGCGGAAGTGTCGTACACGTCTTCAGCAAGAGAAGCTGAAGACATGTCCGACACTCCCGTTGCCCGGAGGATCAACTGTATACACAACACCATGGCAACAGGGACGTGAGCCCTCTGCTGCGCATGTGCACTGTCCTAGTTTGAAACATATTGTATAGTTTTCACGGAATTACATTTTAAAGTATGTGGCGTTTATGGCTCTCTCAGCTAAAAAGGTTCCTGAACCCTGATATAGAGGGAGGGGATTGTGGGGTGGGTTAGGCCTCCTTGAAGAGGTGAGTTTTGAGGGCTTTTTGAAGATGTTTTTAGGGACGCTGCTGCACTTCCTTTTCTCTGTATACAGTCACAGTGACGTGGGCGTGGCCGCACATGGGCTGTGAGCAGATCTTATAAAATCACCTGCTCATGTACACACTTTTATGGTGCCCATTGAAGGTGTCATTTTTAGCGAACGATAATATATACATTCAAAAAGATCACTCAGATTGAAAGAAAAACTCATATTTAGGATCAAGAGCGGAGTGAGCAAGAGGGGTAAGCCGGGGGACAATAGCCTTAAGCTGTGCTTAGATCATACATTTCAAACTCCGGCCCGCGAGCCAAATCTGGCCCTCAGAGCCATTAAATTTGGCCCTCAAGTTTCCCCACTTTGCATTATGTTTGGCCCCCTTTAGACCACCAGGGAAGCTATATTGGAGGTGTAGCCCTAGAACACCAGGGAAGGCATATGGGGGAGGGGAAAGGACTCAACACCCGGGAACTGTACGAGGAGGGAGGGGGTCACTAGACACCAGGGAACTGTATAGGGGTTGGGGAAGCATTAGACACCTGGGAACTGTACAAGGAGGGAGGGGGTCACTAGACACCAGGGAACTGTATAGGGGTTGGGGGGGGGGGGTATTAGACACCAGCGAACTTTATAAAGTGGCCAGTAGACATTGAGGTTGGCCCACAACTTGGTCCCAGTGTTCAATTTTGGCCCACTTTGTATTTGAGTTTGACACCCCCGGCTTAGATGAAATGATCCCACGATCTGCATCTCTCGCCGAGACATCAGGGGCGCTGTACACACACTAGATTCCCGGCAGAGATGACTACAATCAGCCATCTGGTCTGTGTACTGTATGAAGCTTCCATCTCTTCATGCATCTCTTCCGGGATGCAGCATACATTCAGCCTGTCCGGCCCTGCAAAGCAAACTAGCTTCAGACAACACTGGGCTGCACAACTCCGACTCACATTACAATGCAGAGTTCAGAGCTAAAGCCACGGCAGAAAACACATACATATCTGTGCTTTACGTTAGGAATACATGGAATAGAGTGGGTGGATAAATACACGCTACTTACATCCACACGGCACAGGTAATTTCTAGGGTGGGTAATGCATGTAATGTATGACAAGCTCAACAAGTGCTGATAAACAAGGCGCTGTGTGTAACGCAGAGTGCTGGGAACCGTCTCTCCACGTCTCTCCACGCCACATATCTCCCCATCTGTGTGATATCATTTAGGTCATCAGTAAATCAGAGATACCGTGTACTGCCTGAGCAGGAAACACGGCATCTTCACACAGGAAAGCCCTATTCTACAGAGAAACAACACAAGGCCAAAAACTGGCCTGTCACAATCTAATAGCAGCGAGAATTCACTAAAGTCAGTAATTATTAAAACAATTACAGCAGGGCCGGATTCCTGGAGAGACCACAAAGGCTCGGGCCTTGATGCGGCTGCAGCCCAAGAAGGCACCTGGACATGAAGGAGGGGTTGTTACATATGAAAGAAGAGGCTGTAAATGGGCAGCAACACATGAAATGGGAAGCAGATATCCAAGAGAGCTGTGAATGGAAGAGAGGGGCAGCAGTACAGGGATGATACGCATGGAAGAGGGGGCTGCACATGGAATGGGAGGGTCTGCAGTACAGGGATGATACGCATGGGAGAGGGGGCTGCACATGGAATGGGAGGGGTCTGCAGTACAGGGATGATATACATGGAAGAGGGGGCTGCACATGGAATGGGAGGGGTCTGCAGTACAGGGATGATACGCATGGAAGAGAGGTGCTGCACATGGAATGGGAGGGTCTGCAGTACAGGGATGATACGCATGGAAGAGGGGGCTGCACATGGAATGGGAGGGTCTGCAGTACAGGGATGATACGCATGGAAGAGGGGGCTGCACATGGAATGGGAGGGTCTGCAGTACAGGGATGATACGCATGGAAGAGGAGGCTGCACATGGAATAGGAGGGTCTGCAGTACAGGGATGATACGCATGGAAGAGGGGGCTGCACATGGAATGGGAGGGTCTGCAGTACAGGGATGATACGCATGGAAGAGGGGGCTGCACATGGAATGGGAGGGTCTGCAGTACAGGGATGATACGCATGGAAGAGGGGGCTGCACATGGAATGGGAGGGTCTGCAGTACAGGGATGATACGCATGGAAGAGGGGGCTGCACATGGAATGGGAGGGTCTGCAGTACAGGGATGATACGCATGGAAGAGGGGGCTGCACATGGAATGGGAGGGTCTGCAGTACAGGGATGATGCGCATGGAAGAGGGGGTTGCACATGGAATGGGAGGGGTCTGCGGTACAGGGATGATACGTATGGAAGAGGGGACTGCACATGGAATGGGAGGGGCTGCAGTACAGGGATGATACGCATGGAAGAGGGGGCTGCACATGGAATGGGAGGGGCTGCAGTACAGGGATGATACGTATGGAAGAGGGGGCTGCACATGGAATGGGAGGGGCGCTGCTTATGATGCACTTGGAAGAGGGGGCTGCACATGGAATGGGAGGGGTTGCTGTACATGGATGATACCAATGGAAGAGGGGGCTGCACATGGAATGGGAGGGGCTGCTGTACATGGATATTACACATGGAAGCGGGGGCTGCACATGGAATGGGAGGGGCGCTGCTGTACATGTATGATATACATGGAAGAGGGGGCTGCCCATGGAATGGGAGGGTCTGCAGTACAGGGATGATGCGCATGGAAGAGGGGGCTGCACATGGAATGGGAGGGGCTGCAGTACAGGGATGATACGTATGGAAGAGGGGACTGCACATGGAATGGGAGGGGCGCTGCTGATGATGCACATGGAAGAGGGGGCTGCACATGGAATGGGAGGGGTTGCTGTACATGGATGATACCCATGGAAGAGGGGGCTGCACATGGAATGGGAGGGTCTGCTGTACATGGATATTACACATGGAAGAGGGGACTGCACATGGAATGGGAGGGGCGCTGCTGTACATGTATGATATACATGGAAGAGGGGGCTGCACATGGAATGGGAGGGTCTGCAGTACAGGGATGATGCGCATGGAAGAGGGGGCTGCACATGGAATGGGAGGGGCTGCTGTACATGCATGATACCCATGGAAGAGGGGACTGCACATGGAATGGGAGGGCGCTGCTGTACATGGATGATACGCATGGAATGGGGGCTTCACATGGAATGGGAGGGTCTGCAGTACAGGGATGATACCCATGGAAGAGGGGGCTGCACATGGAATGGGAGGGTCTGCAGTACAGGGATGATGCGCATGGAAGAGGGGGCTGCACATGGAATGGGAGGGGCTGCTGTACATGCATGATACCCATGGAAGAGGGGACTGCACATGGAATGGGAGGGCGCTGCTGTACATGGATGATACGCATGGAATGGGGGCTGCACATGGAATGGGAGGGTCTGCAGTACAGGGATGATACCCATGGAAGAGGGGGCTGCACATGGAATGGGAGGGGCTGCTGTACATGGATGATACCCATGGAAGAGGGGGCTGCACATGCAATGGGTGGGTCTGCAGTACAGGGATGATACGCATGGAAGAGGGGACTGCACATAGAATGGGAGGGGCACTGCTGTACATGGATGATACGCATGGAATGGGGGCTGCACATGGAATGGGAGGGGCTGCTGTACATGGATATTACACATGGAAGAGGGGGCTGCACATGGAATGGGAGGGCGCTGCTGTACATGGAAGGGGAGCACCAATATATTTGGCCTAGGGTCAAAAAAAAGTATATATGCGGCCTTGATTTACAGTACACCTGCCTTTCCTTCCCTCAGAATAAACCGAGGTCTGCATGCTTATACTAGACTTACTAAACTATACATATTATACATACATAGTATACTGTCTATACATACTAAAGATGTGTTTTTCAATTCATCATCAAAAGTCAACTCAGTGGCCAGATATTTGGAGATGAGTTTAGTATTTCCTCCTGAATTTCATTCCTGTGACCACTAACCGATCTGTGCTTTCCTGTGGCTGCACATTGATCATGTGACTCTCCTCAAAGTCTCAGCTTACAGCAAGTTTGACTATGGCCTAGTGCACACCAGAGCGGTTCTGCTGCGGTTTGCGATCCGCTTGCGGGTGCGGATCCGCTAGGGTAATGTATTTCAATGGGCTGGTGCACACCAGAGCGGGAGGCGTTTTGCAGAAACGCATACTCCCGGGCTGCTGCAGATTTTGGATTGCGGATGCGTTTCTGCCTCAATGTTAAGTAAAGGAAAAACGCAAACCGCTCTGAAAAACGGCACTTCAGAGCGGTTTGCCAGGCGTTTTTTGTTACAGTAGCTGTTCAGTAACAGCTTTACTGTAACAATACATGAAATCTACTACGCCAAAAGCGCTTCACAAAACCGCAAAATGCTAGCTGAAACGCTACAGAAAAAGCGTTTCAAAATCTGCTAGCATTTTGCGGATCTGCTAGCGTTTTTTGGTGTGCACCAGGCCTGAGAGCTGAATCTGCTGTGAGATGGATATGGAGACTGACACATTTATTTGCTTTTAAACAATGCAAATTTCCTGGCTGTCCTGCTGATCCTTAAGGTGCATACACACATCAGACTATAGTCTTTTGAAAATGAAAGATCACAGACCAATGTTACCACCCTTCATGTAGTATGAGAGCCATACCTACACAGTCTTTTCTATGGAGCTGAACTCCCCATCAGACAGAAATCTTTGCAAAATGCTGCACACACAGATGCTGTACAGACACAAAAGATCTGTAGCTGCAAAAGATCTGTTCCTGCTAAAAATCCATTCCTGCAAATTGCAATGATAGTCTATGAGATCTGCAGATCATCATACACACATGATTTAACTGACATTCATCTGCAGATCAGATCCACCAGGATGGATTTTCAGATCTGCGGTTGATTGCTTGATCTGCAGATGAATGTCAATTAAATCATGTGTGTATGATGATCTGCAGATCTCATAGACTATCATTGCAATTTGCAGGAATGGATTTTTGGCAGGAGCAGATCTTTTGCAGATACTGATCTTTTGTGTCTGTACAGCATCTGTGTGTGCAGCATCTTGCCAAGATTTTTTTTTCTGATGGGGAGTTCAGCTCCATAGAATAGACTGTGTAGGTATGGCTCTCAAACTACATGAAGGGTGGTAAGATTGGTCTGTGATCTTTCATTTTCCAAAGACTATAGTCTGATGTGTGTATGAGCCTTTAGCCTCTAATAATCTTAGCCACAGACCCTGAACAAGCATGCAGTTCAGATATTTCTGACCGAAGCCTGACTAAATTAGCTGCATGCTTGTTTCAGGTGAGTGATTTAGACACTACTATAGCCAAAGAGATCAGCAGGACAGCCAGGCAACTGGTATTGTTTAAAAGGAAACATCCATATCCCTCTCAGTTAAGGTTCCCTTTAATGTGGTCTTGGTAAAGCACACACAAAAAAAGACTCCTATATTTCAGCCATATCCAACTATAGCTTTTATACACAGTTTTGGACTGACTACTGTAAGGAAATACAAATAGTTTATAAACTGACAAATAAGGATAGCTGTAAGCAAAGCAGCCAATAGGAACTTGGCTTGTTGTGGCCATGGTGCGATGAGATTAGGACCCACCCATATTTGTACAGGACAGAGCAGCGGCACAAGACACAAAAGCCAACACCTCCAGGTATGTTTAATAACAGGATATTAACAGATGACTGTATTGTGCAGCTACAGCAATGACTAGGCTGGCTGCCATCACACTGCTAATGACACATAGAAACCTCCCTTTTCTCAAGGCTGTCTGCCAATTCACTAGCAATGTGTAGCTGTCAAATAGATATTCTGACTAACTGACATGTATAGTAAAGAAAAAATGACATTTTTCCCCATAGACTTAATGTACAGCCTTAAAGTGTACCAGAAATGTGAATGATGTGTATTTATACTTACCTGGGGCTTTCTCCAGCCCCATGAGGTGCGGAGGTACCCTCGCCGCCCTCTCCAGGAACTCCGTTCACTTGCTATACTCCCGGTAATCTGGCCAGTGGAGGCCAGCCGTGCGCACGCCCCCACCTTGCTCCCATGCCCGAGCCGCACATGCGCAGAAGAGCGTGGCCGGCCAGATTAGCGCAGGGGGGTGGGGTACTTAGCAAAAGAATGGAGCAGGCCGAAAAGGATGGCGAGGGAGCCCACGTATAAATACACCAGTAATTCACGCCTCAGGTTTCCTTTAAAGCGGACCTCTACTCTCAATAGGATTTTTTAGGGGTAAAATGTTAATTATATTCATACCTGAACTGACATGTGACGTGATGATCTAGGTGTGTGTACAATGCCCTTTCTGCATATAACTAGGATGTGTTCCTTTTTTTATTTTTCTCCCTGAAAGGGTTAAAGGGAACCACAGATGAACAGTACTGAAAAAATGAAAAAGCTTTTATACATACCTGGGGCTTCCTCCAGCCCCATAAGCCTGGATCGCTCCGACGCCACCGTGCTCCGCTGCCTCTATCGCCACTACCGGGTCCCGTCACTTCCAGCTGACGCGGCCAATTGTACGCAAGAGCAGGGACTCCCTCCATATCCTTACACATGCACCTGCGTAGTATGGCGGCGCAGGCGTAAGGATATGGAGGAGTCCCTGCTCTTGCGTACAATTGGCCGCGTCCGCCGCAAGTGACGCACTGCGCTTGCGTCAACTGGCCGAAAGTGTACGGGACCCGGTACCGGCGGATAGAGCCAGGGGAGGACGGCGGCGTGGGAGCGACCCAGGCTTATGAGGCTGGAGGAAGCCCCAGGTATGTATAAAAGCTTTTTTCCAACGTCTCCGGTTCTCTTTATGAATTTGGGAATGTAAATTCTCACTGGACCTGATGCAGGAATGGCTGGTAAATTCTACCGGTACTAATTCCAGGGGAGCAGCACTCGTGACACTATTAGAGCCATGTATATGGAAACCGTGACCAAGAATTGAACTTCATCCCAATCAGTAGCTGATGCGCCCTTTCCCATGAGAAATCTAATCCTTTTCTCAAACTGAGTATCAGTGGGCTCTGTATGGCTGATATTGTGGTGAAACCCCTCCCACAGTGTGATGTCAGGACCAGGGTGCTTATATCACACTGTGGGAGCCTTTTTGCATTGTGGGAAATAACAGCTGTTTTCAACAGACAAAAAAGCAAGCAGCAGCTACTTCCACTGACATCACCTGCCAGCAGTAAAAATGTCACTATGTGATAAATGTCAGAATGTAAATCAGGGAGAGGAAATATTTTACAATGGGCAACACTGACTAAATCATTTATACATAATTATTGTAAAAATGAAGCACTTTTGTTCATTATGTTACTTTCACTGGAGTTCCTCTTTAACAGATGAGCGGCCACGGCTAACTACGCAGGCACGGCTGTACTCGTGTATGCGCTGTGCAGCTGCATTCGTACATGGAGGGGGGAGCGCAGCCACAAGAACATATCTGACAAGCTCTGGTTGGATATGTTCAAAGGATCCCTACACAGCAACAGTGGATTTTAGGAGGACACAGGAAGCCTCTGGACTAATCAGAGGGTTCTCCCTACTTAGTAGAGATGGTCAATGAGATGCAAATAAGTTCTACTTGTATTCAAATTTCATGTAAATTGTATGTGGATTGAATATGCACCAATCACAACTAGTTTACTACAGCTCTAAGGAAGGACTTGTGGGGTAGATGTTTTCCAAGGTACCCAGGTAAGTCATGGAGAACCACAACCACTGACCTGCTGTTTTAAGCTGTGCTATTATTCAAGGTATGGGTTACTATAGCTCAGTGATGGCTAACCTTGGCACTCCAGCTGTGACAAAACTACAAATCCCATCATGCCTCTGCCTCCCCGAGTTATGCTTAGAGCTGTCAGAGTATTGCAATGCCTCATGGGACTTGTAGTTCCACCACAGCTGGAGTGCCAAGGTTAGCCATCACTGCTATAGCTTTAGGTCTTGCAAGGTACTACAGGACATATACTGTATATGGTGCAACAGGACCCCCAGTTAAGGCATGGAGAATAACAACCACTAAGGTTTTAGTAGCAAGCAAAAGGAACAAAAAGTTTCATCTTGCTGAAAAAAATGTATATGAAATATAATAATGCGTTGCTTCAGTGAGAAAGCATGCAAATTATTTCTTTATATTCCTGAGGAGCCAGTCCCAGAATTGCTGGTTTATAACACACCTATAGTCCATTAATCTTAGAGCCATAAAATCCTGCCTGCAGACAGCTGTTTTAGGCTGCTGTTGACTTCATCAAATAAGGGGAGATTATTTATATGGCTCTATGGGATATAGAGGTGAAAATTGCTAGTTTATAACATATCTATAGCCCATTAATATTACAGAACCATAATCTTGCCGGCAGACATCTGTTTCAGGCGGCCTTTGACTGCATCAATGAAAGGTAGACCTTTCTACGGCTCTATAGGATACAGAGGTTAAATTGCTGGTTTATAACAAACCTATAGCACTTGACAAAGGGCGACAGACCCGAAACTTTGAGCTGGTGTTATGCTGTATTACCGCAACTAAAATGCAATAAAAGATGTTGGATATATATCCTTAGAGGGTTGAGTCTTGTATGGAAAATCGGTTATCATGGCTGGACTTTTATATAAGGGGCTTGATGGACCCTTCTACCCACTGGGACTCCCCACTTTCTATAAACATTGATCCCTGAGACTGTCAGACGCTTGAATTTGCAGTTATAACACACCTATAGCCCATTAATCTTACAAACCCCTGTAAACTCTGAGCGATCCTAACACGGCCATGTTTGTAAGTGTGCAATCTTTTTATCATTAAAATGGTTTTACAATTTTACGCTATGGGAGCTCTGGTATGTCTTTTTTGAGGTGCAAAGAACCAGCAATACGTTTTGGGTGATCAGGACGAGCATTCCTTATATGGCAAGGGGTGGCCAGATGACCCCATAAGCGCTGAAGACCCATCTGACTGAGGGTCATATATTAACGGTGAATGGCCACTGCTTGGGGTGTGGTGGTGGTATCTCACTGAAGTGGATCACTAGTCCTTCTGCTAGAAGAGGAGTGCCATATTGACCATTATCATCTACACTGTGTGTGGATGACCTGTGTTTGCTGAGTTCCTAGGGCGCAACTATTGTGTGATATTTTGTTGACTGATTGAGGAGAGCAGCGCACCACCTGTCATCTATATTCACCCTAATTGTATATCAGCGCAGTCATTTGTTGTATTTACTTTATGCTCGGTGGATGGGTACAGAAGGTAACTCTGTGAAAGTGCCCATTTGCTTTAGAGTCTAGGATGTATTCCGTCTTCATCCTGAAAACTCTCGTAGTATCTGCAGCAGGCTGGGCTCAGGGTTACTGATGATCATAATCGGCTAATTACCATTTGTAAATTCAAGTGATGTATACATATGTTAATGTAATTTGGTGCAGACTTCAGCAGTGAATAGCAAAACCCCCATACATGCTATTGCCACCAAAATTGCTACAGAAGTTAAGAATTCTGAGAACAAGTCCAAAAAATTATAGAGGAAAAATGGTTTTTAAACTCAGAAAAATTACAGTTTATAAACCATGTTTCCTTTGTAAACTCTTTTTTTTGTTTTGTTTTTTGAACTACAAGGTCTTTTTGACATGTGTAGTATTTTGGTGATGGTCACATGTATGGGGGCGTTGCTATTAACCGCCAAGTCAACACGAAATTACGCGAAATTATGGATGGAATAAGTTTACAAGCAACATTTATTACGAATTTTCCCGAAACTTTGCATTGAAATTTCACATCATAATTGCACATTACGTTGCAAAATTACGACTATGCAAAATTTGTGGTCATCACTACTAAGGGTGGATATCAGTGATGTCCCATCCTGCAATAGAACTGACCTCCAGGAAAAAGGTGCAGAATTGCAGCCCTCGAATAAACCGGAATATGATTGCCACACACAGCATACTGATGGCCAGTGCCAGGTGGGTTCTACTATACCTCCTGCTGCCTCAAACAGCTCAGAACAGAGATTCATTGAAACACGTCCTAAATAAGAAGTTAAGAAAACAGGGAAAAGCTAATGAGAAAGACGAGGAGATGAGGAAGACGTGATGTGGGCTCCAACTGCTGGATTTGCTATTTACTTTGTATTAGGCAGAGAGCAGAAGAAGAAGCGGAACTTGAAGGCAATGAGAGGGGATCTGGAAACTAGAATAGAGGGAATTCACGGCTTTAAGACTAAAGAAACACACAGAGCCTGTGTCACCCTGCAGACTAAAAAGCCTGTGTCAGCCTAAGGAAACACACAGAGCCGGTGTCACCCTGTAGCCTATCAGCCTGTGTCACCCTGTAGCCTATCAGCCTCTGTAGCCTATCAGCCTGTGTCACCCTGTAGCCTATCAGCCTGTGTCACCCTGTAGCCTATCAGCCTGTGTCACCCTGTAGACTATCAGCCTCTGTAGCCTATCAGCCTGTGTCACCCTGTAGCCTATCAGCCTGTGTCACCCTGTAGCCTATCAGCCTGTGTCACCCTGTAGCCTATCAGCCTGTGTCACCCTGTAGACTATCAGCCTGTGTCACCCTGTAGACTATCAGCCTCTGTAGCCTATCAGCCTGTGTCACCCTGTAGCCTATCAGCCTGTGTCACCCTGTAGCCTATCAGCCTCTGTAGCCTATCAGCCTGTGTCACCCTGTAGACTATCAGCCTCTGTAGCCTATCAGCCTGTGTCACCCTGTAGCCTACCAGCCTGTGTCAACCTGTAGCCCATCAGCCTCCACTGCAGAACTGAATAATGAATCAACTTAATTCAGGAATTGTGATGTCATCACAGTCGGAATTGCTTGTACACATGGCATTCTGTCATAGTGCAAATAAAAGAAAAAGAATGATTGACATTGAAGACACACACATAGAAATGAAGGCATGGGTTCAGTCATGCAAGGCTTCCAGAGAGGTAAGGGAGGTTTTGCTAATGAGGGGGCTTGAGTTCAGGAGGAGGACTGCTTGGGGGAAGAAGGTTCTCATGTGCCTGGAGGTTGTAATAGGAATGGTCCTGTAGCGGTGGCCTGAGGGGAGCAGGTTGAAGAACCTACTGCCAATGTGGGAGGGATTGTGCGTTATCCTTTTAGCTCTGGACCTCATTCTCGTTGGGTGGAGGAGGTCCAGCGGTGGCAGGGGTGACCTCCACTCAACTGCACAGCCTGACAGAGATGAGCTTCAGCTCTGACTTTCCATGCAAATTTGTACTGGCTTAAAGAGCCACTTAGCCGAGTTTGCAGGTTTATTAGCTCACAGCTGGTTAACAGAGAACATTTTTGTATAGAAAGCTAGAACACTATTGTCAGAGTCTTGGTGGACTGATATTTCAAAAGACGACTTCATGTAGAGTAAGATAAAAGTTAAATATTCTGAACTAGCATATGAAAATAATGAATGAAGTATTTGGCCCTAGAGTAATATTAAGAAGTATTTTGCACCAGAGTAAGATAAGTATAAGTGAAATATTTTGTAATCAAGTAAGATAAGGCTCATTTCACACTGTGCAGGTTGCGTTGCGATATAGTTGCTGCCAAAAAAAAAAAACAATCACCCCTTGCATGAAAGTATGTCTCACAGCCACTGAAAAGGTACACGTTACCCAATTAACGCATCACATGCTGTGTGTTACTGTGTCGAAAGCCGCCACACCGCACTCAATTTGAAATCCCCAAATGAACATTGATGCATCATGTTGTGACGCAACAGACTTAGGGCTTGATTCACTAACCGGCGCTAAGCCGGTTAGTGTGCCTTAAGATCTAGTGGGCGCAAACCACGGAGTTAGGTGGTTTGCGCCCGCACATCGCGCACAGCCCAGCGCAGTGCGCGCGCGCAGCCGTTGATAGGGCGCAGTGCGAGGATAACGTCACACCCACTGCCCTGTAAACGTTGCACCCGGTGCAATGAAAACGGTGCTTCGGGGGCACGGGTCCAAGTAAAAGTGAAATATTCTGAACTAGGATAAGTGATGAGCAGGAATGAAATATTTTGAAGATCACCCTCACCAAAACTGTAAACTCCGGTGTTTCCGGAATTCCCGAATGCTTCTGTTGATGCGCAGTTTCTTCAGGTACGTCGGAGAAGAACAAGGAAAGAAGATAGGCGACTGAGGACTTCGTTCCTGTAGCTTAGGCCGTGGCGCCGGTGGCTGGATCATCCCTGGAAGAAAAGCGTCATCCTCCGGTGTGGTCATCTTAGGTGTTGACTCTGGAATCGAAGGTAACATTCCCTTTTTCTGGACAGAAGCGGTCTGCGTGGACGACTCCTCCATGGCAGGCAAAAATCAGAAACAATATATATTTCCACAGGTATGACTGGTCTTCTGGGGATAACGGTGGTGGTGGCCAAGTTGCAGGAGATGCTGGTATGAGAGATGCTGGTACAGGACAGTATGAAGAGAAGGCTCCTGTTTCTCTGCAGGCTGATCCTGTTTTTCTCAGAATGTATAGAATTTATTCCCG
Source organism: Hyperolius riggenbachi (assembly GCF_040937935.1). Taxonomy (NCBI): domain Eukaryota; kingdom Metazoa; phylum Chordata; class Amphibia; order Anura; family Hyperoliidae; genus Hyperolius; species Hyperolius riggenbachi. The sequence goes on from NC_090648.1 coordinate 73,412,697, forward strand.
CTCCCTAGGCATCCTGGGAAATAATAACACAGGGAAATTGCGAAGATGGGTGCGTGATCAGAAGCAGGAGACTGCAATTCAGACATCTCACAAGAGTAAAAAGAATATTATTCCCAATTCCCCTGCATTCCTGGCTCTTCCACCCGGCTGTGGGTTAAGTCGTGAAGTCAGTTCAGAGTTCTCCAAGGCAAGACTCGACAGGTGTCCTGTGCACAGCTAGAAGGTGCAGATCCCAAGTGCAGAAGCTCAACCAAAATACTGCAAAGGAAAAAGTTTTCTGCTGTATTTCTCGAGAACCCTGCAGGACACCCCTCCTGCATTTGAAATCCTGAGTCAAAACAAGATGTAGCGGTAGTAGGTTACTGGCTGGTTAGCCAGTTCCCTTCAGTTTGACCACGCTGCTTCCGTTTGTCAGAAAGCAGAAGAAGGGGAAAGGCAGATAAGCGAAGGAGAGAGGGAGGGGGAAGGAGTTAAACAAGGAGAGGAGGGGAGATAGGCAGATACTTGCTCAGCAGACACATGCCTATGCTCTGTGAGTAACTACTCATAAACAGACTGGATCTTTACCCTCAAGATCTGTATTATAGTTCTAAGCAATCCATTATCAGGTCTCATTGTTTAAACACCAGTCAATGACTAATACATTTACTATAGACAACAGTAAGGTGCATACAGAAGTTTTGCAGCACGTGAATCTAGCAGTGACTTCAAGCACTAAGGCTACGTTTCCACTAGTGCGGTGCGATTCCATTGCAGAAAACGCGTAAACAAATTTGCATGTGGATGCAAATTCGTACGCGTTTGTATGCAAATTTCAATGCAAAAATGAACACGTTTTCACGTATTTTTGTACGTATGCGATTTTAACCATGTCAGTGCCTGTGCTTTTACATTATTTTTACGTGAAAACGTACGTGAATTCGCATGGAAAATTTGCATGGCAAAAATGCATGTGATTCTCCTATTAATTGCATTACATGCAAATCGCACACTATGCTTGCGGTGTACGGATTCTGATGGCTCTGCTGTGCAGATTTTTTTCTGCATAGCCCTGCGCACAGATTTTTTTTGCTAGTGGAAACAGGTCCATTAACTTGTATTGGTTATGCAAATCTGCATGCAGAAAATGCATGCGAATTCGCACTAGTGGAAACAATCCCTAACTCTCTCCTGATGGCCAAATTTAGATATCTACCTCAGGAGGTTAACCCCATCCCCCTCCACCAGGCCGTTCATGCGAAATCTTTGTCTGCAAAACTTTGTATGATTCCTTATCAGTAGCTGAGCAGACGCAGTTATTAGAACAATTGTGCAAAGAGCACAAGAGCAGAAATTTGTTTCCCTCCTTGCCCTTAGTTGTCAGTCTCTCAGGACAGGGCCCCCTGTGGCTTCTGGGCCCCCCTTCAGCTGCATCCCTTGCAGGGTCTATTGTTACGCCCCTGATTTAAACACAGTGGTAGGTGCTGATGGGGATGTGGTGAACTGGGGAATACTTTCCAGATACGCCGGGTCTGACTGTCCTAGAATCATTGTTTTTTTTTTTTTTCGGTAAGAATCACATAAATGCTTTTTCAGTTTGTTATAAATATCTACAACTGATGACTTGCAGGCAGCTTATATACAATAGTTGTTTAACCATTAGGCGATTGATTAATTGATAATGCTGCTGTGTTTAATGAAACGGCGATAAAGAAATGGTTTCCATTGAGGTGGAAGAAAAAAAAAGGCCATCCTGTATTTCAGCTTTCATCAAAAGACCATCTCATTACGAATGACAGTTTGATGAAAGCTGGGGAAATCATTTTTCCCTTTAAAAAAAAAAAGATGAAAACCAAAAATACTCTATTAAACGCAGGCAGCTTGGATTACAGCCTGGCATCTGAACACATGGTAATCTTACCCTTGGGAGGTGGGGAAATGGGGTACATTTGGTGGGCTCTTGGGGTATAGAAAGTAGACCTGTCAGCAGAGATAAAAGAAAAAGTCAGATACCCACTGTGAAGCCTCCGTGATCTCGGCAATACCGATTACCGAAGAAATCACGAAATGCATATTATTACCGAACCACAAAGTGCCCTCAGTCACGCAAAAGTTAAATCCCTCCCAACACAGAATAGACATAAAAATTAGCAAAGTAGGTCATTTGTACTAATGCTATAGTGCGCACCCCGCACAAGAGTAATTCAGGGATCCAGCAATTGCCAGACCCTCTGAATTACATCTTCCTCTGAGTTGCCATTGCCCATTCTGGTCCTGGTCCTTCATATACTTCATTTCTCATCCCTTACTTATTCTATCCAACCAATGTGTTCAGCTGCCACATATAGTTATTTGCCAGCTCCAATGTATATTTTGTGTGTATAGTTTAATAATAAACGATAAATAATTTTATAACAAAATTTAATTGTTCCAGTTTGCCCTTGTTACCTGATTATTTAGATCTAAGCTAGAACTCTATGTCCTAAAAAAAGGAGACACCGTGGTGTAGCTAAGGAGCTATGGGCCCCAGTGTGAGCTTTACAAGGGATCCCCCCAAGCACTATATACATAACAAATAATAAGGTGCACCATAACCTGCCAAGGACAACAGTGTCAGAGGTGCAAGAAGGGGATGGGGAACAGTTTGTTAAGGATAACTAAGATTAAAGCATCTATAGAAGTGAATATTAGCAGTACAGGACCAATAAAGAGCTAATACTGCAGTTGATAGAGAGCCGTACGGGGCCCCTATGCGGTCGTAACCTCTGCACCCCCTATTGCTATGTCACTGGAGACACACTACCGCATTTATTTTATTTTTGTAAATTGTTGATTTGGCTAGATTTTTAGGAATAATTAGCTTTCGGAGGTCTCTCCAACTAATTTTCAGTACGGAGAGTGGTGGCAGCATATTACCCTCGATTTCCAGCATGAAATCAATAATCATAGTCTAGGGACAAGTTTAGAGGGGTAGCCAGCTAACTTATCCAGGGCTGTGGAGTCGGAACTGGAGTCGAAGTCGAGGAGTCGGGGCAATTTTGGGCACCCGGAGTCGGAGCTGCAGTCGGAGTCGTTGATTTAATAAACTGAGGAGTCGGAGTCAGGAGTCGGAGTCGGATGATTTTTGTACAAAATCCACAGCCCTGTTAAGTATTAGACTAAGGAGTCGGAGTCGAGGAGTCGGAGTCTAAGCCATTTTGGGTACCCGGAGTCGGAGTTGGAGTCGGAGTCGTGGTTTCATAAACTGAGGGGTCGGAGTTGGAGTCGGAAGATTTTTGTACCGACTCCACAGCCCTGAACTTATCTGTACGCTTTTGGGATGTGGGAACAAAACGCAAGCGCACGGAGGAAACCCGTGCAGACTCAGATAAAAACAGAGACAATGTGAATTGCATGGGAGGTCTGTGCAAGAGCACCCCCTGCAGTGCAGGAAGATGCATGCACAGAGCAAAAGTGTGATCGCTGCACTAGGCTTTTCAGTGAACTTAACACAAAACAGTACGCTACTGTCTCATTAGAGCAAAGTCCTCCTTTAATTATGTTGGCAGCACTTGGAACCTGTCCATTAGTAAGGCGCTATTTGCACTGCTAGTTTACACTGCAAATAATTAATAAGCAGTTCATCCAAAACAGGACAAGTCTGCCCAGCCAGACAGGAAGAGAGCAGGGGAGATTTCATCAGAGCTTCTTGGAAAGGTGAATGGACAGACGGGTTTCCTGTCAGATCAATTATTTCCAACAGGTCTGATCTGATTTCCAATCAATTTTCCATAGAAGTGAACGGAAAATCAATCGGAAATCAGATCAGACATGTTGGAAATAATCCAATTGACAGTAAATCTGTCAAAAAATTGTATGGTGTGTACCTAGCATGAGAGGAATGAATAGAGGCGTATAGTTTGCCTGTGTACTGCAGCAGCTGCTGGTGTTTCTTTCCCCAGATATTTACAAACTGTCAGGCCTGGTGCACACCAAGCGGTTTTGGTAGCGTTTTCAAAACCGCTGCCGCCTGTGAAAACGCTAACCGCAAACGTGGCTCCTGCAGCATTTTTGCGGTTTGCAGAAGCGTTTCTGCCTCAATGTAAAGTATAGGAAAAGCTCAAACTGATCTGAAAAACGCTACATCAGAGCGGATTTCCAGGCGTTTTTGTTACAGAAGCTGTTCAGTAACAGCTTTACTGTAACAATATGACATCTGCTACACAAAAACACTCCAAAAAACGCCAGGCATGTTTAGAAAACCTCTCTAAACATGCCTAGAATCGCCCTGAAATCTGCTCCAAAAACCTCTAGCATTTGACATAATTTGCTAGAGGTTTTTGGTGTGCACTGGGCCTAACTGGGTAAGAATTTGACCAGAGGATTTTGTTGCTAGAGCTGTGAAGAGAGCTGCTGTCATCTAATTGGTGGTAGTAAGGTGGCAGTCCTCTTCTGTGGCCAGTAGCGGCAGACAAGGATCACCAGTGATCAGCAAAGCGTTGTTATGGCGATGGATTCCTATTCACACTGCAGCCTTGTGATTAGGATAAAAGCACAAACGCGATGCATGTAGCATTTTCCAAGCGATTGGGATGCGATTCTCATTTCCCCAATTAAATTGCAAAGTGCAATCGACGTACAGTCACTAAAAAAAAAAAAAATCAACTGTCCCTTATTATGCTTAGTAAATGCAACTATGCTGAAAGTGTCCTAACCCGGCTATGACATCACGATATGAAAGCAGAAGTTCTCTGGAAGACAACGCAAGCGTGATATTAGCTAACGAAACTCAGCTGAGGGAATGAACAGAGGAAACATATTACTATGAAGTAAGCAAATATAACATTACCCTGTCTCTTCCTGAGCAGGACTGTACTGTGCCAGCACGGCGATGCCTGGAGCATAATGTACACTTCCTGCAGAGGGAGGGGGCGCTGCCAGCTCATTCTCTGCACAAACACCGGGCATCATACTATGCCAGGCACATCAGGCACAGGCCTCTATTCTCTTCATCCACCACTGCAGAACTCTAACAGTCTAGAACCGGCCCTGAACACACTACTCTCTCCTAAAGCTTTCCTCCCTTCATGTCCTTTCCATTTGCTATATTTAAAAAGTTAGATTTCTTCCTATTATTTCTCTCTCTGTGTCCCCTTAGCTTCCCCGCGGAGTGGCATTTCCCCTGTCCGTCTCCCATCACCGTCACTTCTAGCTTTGTAGGACCGCTGGCGCACCAGTGTACATTCCATCAGCAAAGTGACATGGTGATAGTTTACTGATGACATTTTTGGTGACGAATAAAAACTCCCACTCTCTGGTAACCATTAGGAAAACAGTGTTTGTTTGGCCAGCGTGAGAAGAGCGTCTTCCCGAGGGAAACGTCTCTCATTCACGGCACGGTTCACTTTAGGGCAACGTCAGACCCTCAGATTGCAACAAAATTTTCCATTTCGCTAGATGAAAGGGAATAATTAAGAGGGTGCCTGACAGTCACAAAATGAAATTACACCAGTAAATCTCAGGCCTAGACGGGAACTGGCTGAACATCATCCAAACTTAGGGGGTAAATATAATCTAATGCAGACACAAAAAAGCACACAAGAAATTTGGCAAAAACTTGTATATTTCCACTCGCAACAGACGTGATAGACTCATTATGCGTCATACTTCGTACTAGTGTAAGGCAGAGCTGGTTCTCTCTTGAAGCAAGGTGAAACACTTGCATCAGGTAGCAGAGATTACAGGGGCAGCATGTTTGTACTGTGTTTACACTTACAGCATGCAGTCAGAGTAGGAAGAGAATGAAGAGGAGAGCGAGCAAGGTGAAGAGGTCATCATTGGGGAAAAACAGCTTGTTGTGCTGTGTGAGGAGCCCGACAGTGAGTGAGGAGGTGGGAGGCATGGAGAGCAGCAGTGTTTCATTTGACTTGCACAGCAGAAGGGAGGAGGTGGCACTGCTCTCCTGACTGGGGAGGAATGGAGGACGGCCGACTGGCTGAGGGTGAGCAGTTTGTTAGTCACAGACTCACAGCCAGCCAGTGTGCTAATGGCCTCAATTCACTAAGCTTATCTCCTGTCTTTAACCTTCCTGGCGGTAACCCGAACGTAGTTCGGGGTAAGCCGCGCAGGAGGTTTTCTCAGGCCCCACTGGGCCGATTTGCACAAATTTTTTTGCTGCATACCGATCGCCGCTATCCGCGTCGCAGCAGAGCCCCCCCGCCTAGACCCCTGCGCTGCCTGGCCTATCAGTGCCAGACAGCGCTGAGGGGTGGATCGGGACTCCCTTAGACGTCACGACGTCCATGACGTCGGTGACGTCATCCCGCCCCGTCGCCATGGCAACGGGGGAAGCCCTCCAGGAAATCCCATTCTTTGAACGGGATTTCCTGATCGCCGGAGGCGATCGAAGAGGGTAGGGGGATGCCGCTGCACAGCGACTATCATGTAGCGAGCCCTAGGCTCGCTACATGATTTAAAAAAATAATAATCAAAAAACGGCTGTGCTGCCCCCTGGCTGTTTTTAATAGACCGCCAGGAGGGTTAGTAACTCTTCTGAGCTGTTTCTACAGTTATCACTATGGTGATAACTGTAGAAACAGCACAGAAGAGTTATTAAAGACAGGAGATAAACTTAGTGAAATGAGGCCATTATTGTGTTGAGCTGCAGCATGTCATGTGAGAACATTGAATGTAGCAGAGCAAATTGTCAAGTGTTGTGTGATCATTCCAAATCAGGGGGGCGCTCCAGTTTGCCTCTAGCAGCAAAAAGTCTACAACAGGCCCTGGTCTTGCAATTTAAATGCAGCTGAATTGCAGCAGTTGTAGCCTTGCACGTCTCTATCATTGACACGCTTTGGTGTTACTGGGCGGTGGAGGAACGTGACATGTCGAGCTAACAAGTGCCTGTCCGGTGCAAGAGAGCAGATGTCAGGCGGTGAATTTACCGCCTGCCAGATGCCCATGTGAAAGGACCCTATGCTGTCCAGTTATCATGGTCCCCAATAAAAGGCCTTCTGTCTATGTAGTCTTGTGGAATGGTTCTCTACCATTAGAGCTCGTTCACACTAGAGGTGCTTTTTCATTTTTATAAGCCTATAGCTGTTGGTAAGGAAGTTGGTGTTCATTATGGTGAGATTTGACTAAAACAACTATTATGAGGGGACATTAAATACCTTACACATGGTACTACAGAAACGCATGCAAAATAACATTTGAAAACCACCTGACTATAATCAACCAGGTGTATACACAACATTTTGTAAGGGTCACCACACAAACCAAGGTAAATTGAGTGACATTGAGCCATGACATCTCTGCTGACATTCACAGGATGCACCCAGTACTGACGAGGCCGGGCCCTTCTACTCATGAAGACAACACACAAAAGAACAAGCAACTCATCCTCAATGGCTATAGTCATCTCCACAACCCACAAACCATTGCAGGTAAGACTCCCCTTATTTATGCTACAGATTACACACATTTAATTTTTAATAATGTTAATGTGCATTATTTGGTGCAAGGGCTTTTTAAAAGCTTCAAAAATATAACTGAAAAAATGCCCTCCCAAAAAACGCATACAAACCGCTCACAAAAAAAATGCCGTTCCCACCCAAACGGCGGGAATTGAAAAAAAAAGTGTTAAACGCACAACGCGAATGCTAATGCAAACAGAACGCACTGTGAACAAGGCCCCAACGTTACCCAGCTATACAATTAAGGCCTCTTGTCCATGGACTGTTGACAGGCAGTGAAATGCCTCTTAAACTCTCACAACTGCTCACTGCTGCCTGGCAACTGCTTGTTGCTGCCTGGTAACTGCTCACTGCTGCCTGGTAACTGCTCGCTGAGCACACAGCTCAACAGTCCGTGGAAAAGAGGCCTAAATGAGGTGAAAGAAAAACACATATCCATGAAGCTGTGTCTCACACAAGTGGTGTGTTCTGGTCCAGTCTGAGGATGGCAAAACACAAGCATCTGGGGACCTGGGACTAGTATTACCTACGCTAACACTTTAACCCTCTCACTACCCAATAATAGTATATAAAATATATGGAGGCTGCAATATCTATTCCATTTTAAACAATACCAGTTGCCTGGCAGCCTTGCTGATCTATTTGGCTGCAGTAGTGTCTGAATAACACCAGAAACAAGCATGCAGCTGGTCCAGTCAGATCTGACAATAATGTCAGAAACACCTGCTCTGCTGCCTACTTGTGCAGAGTCTATTGCTAAAAGTATTAGAGGCAGCGGATCAGCAGGACAGCCAGGCAACTGGTATTGCTTAAAAGGAAATAAATATGGCAGCCTCCATATACCTCTCACTTCAGTTGTCTTAGAGCTGGTCCACACTAGGTCCGGAAACGTATCCGTGGCTGCGTTTTTCAAACCTGATGAAAAACAAAGTCCCGGATACTAATGTTTAAAATAGCAGCCAGCCTCACCCAAGTAAAAAAACGGATCCGTCTGCGTTTGCGGGGATCCGTTTTCAAAACCTGAACGGAAGGTCCGGACCTGCTGCATTTTCACGCAACGGATCAGGACCACGGATACACGCAGGGGGTAGTGAAAGCAATGAGAAAACGCATCTCCAGCTCCACAGGCAAAAAACGGATGTGAAAACGGATAGCCTGAGCTTTATGATTGGCCCAAAAAATCCTCCCACTCCTTCCTAATGATAGAGACGTTTTCTGTCAGGGAAAAACCTGAACGGAAACTGATACAAAACTGATGCAAAACTGATGCACTTTCATCAGTTTGCAGTACGGTGGGTACTTCCCCTGATCCGGACTGCAGTGTCCGTCCTGCAACCGGGTCTAGTGTGGACCCAGCCTAAAAGCGGACCCAAACCAAACATTTCTTTAATTAAAAATATTTAGTTGCACCACTCTGACACATACAAAGATAAATAAACACTCCTTCAAACCTATGATCATTTCAGTGCATGCTTTTCACCCTTCTCTTTTCATAGCTAGGGTTATACTGGGGGCAGCCATTAGCAATTCCTCCATTGCCGGACACCATCTACTCCACCAGTTTGCTGGAAAAATCCCGGCAATTTGAAAGGAAGGGAGGGGTTCCTCCAATAAATGTAAAATATTTTATATTTGTCATCATGCAGCTGAAAAAAGGCTGCTATTTATTATTATAATTTAGAAAATAGATTTTATTTCTGAAATCTTGTATTTTTAATTTAGGTCCACTTTAAGCCTTTAAATGAGTCCTAATGTTATCCTAGACTCTAAACTATCCTTAAAACTAACAGAAGTCCAATATTTCACCCTAACATTAACTTAACCGAACCCTAACCTTTCTACCCTAAGGGCCCTTTTCCACTAGCAATCGCTAGCGTTCGCGCTGAACGCTAGCGATTGCGATTCAGCAAAAGAAAAAATTCCCGGCAATTTCCCGACGTTTGCGATCGCGATTTTGCTATGCTATGCACTGCATAGCAAAATCGTGGCAAAAATCGTTACGCAGCGCGATCGCGATCAAGTAAAAAATGAATCGTGGTAGTGGAAATTACCTACCGCGATTCCTATGTTAAAAAGCAAACCGTAGCGATTTTAAAATCACTAGCGGTTTGCGGTTTTGCGATTAAGCCATCGCAAATGTTGTAGTGGAAAAGGGCCACAGCGTGACCTTCTCAGCATCCATTAAGCTATCAACAGTTCATTAATACTGGCAGTGCTAAAAGTTCAGACCCTCTGGAACTGAAAATTTGCAGATGGAACTCATTTGAGGTGGAAAGTTGGAGCCTCCTATACCGAGAATCTAACATGTATATGGGGCCCCTCAATCTTCCCCAATTCATCACAGAGAGATTCGGACTGCTTTATCATTTCATCCGAGCACTGACTGAGTCCATTGTTCCTACTTTCAAATGCTTTAAGATGCATACACACACAATTACTGTCGCCCATAGGGATCGGGTCCTCGATCCCCTGGGCAACAGTCTAGAGTGGAGTTCTGTACAGACATGTATGTAGGAAGGGGCTGGGAGGTAGCTTGACAGGGAGTGCCCTGTCATGTTATCTCCGAGCCCCTTCCTACAGACATGTCTGTACAGAACTCCACTCTAGACTGTTGCCCAGGGGATCGAGGCCCTAATCCCTATGGGCGACAGTAATTGTGTGTGTATGCATCTTAAAGCATTTGAAATGAAATGTAACATGATGAGATAAATATAGGCACATACAATACTAGCCCTAGTAAGAAATTCTCGAGGTCTCTTTCTGTTTCTCAGTATGGAAAGCGTTAAAACAGTTGTTCTTTATGCAAAAGAGCTTGAGCCTGGTTTTCTGAAAAGTAAATAGAGGATAAAACAGCTGAGCAACAATGAGATAGGGCTTCTAATGAGGTTTAAGAGCAGGAAAGCTGTGAAAGGAAGTGTTTGTAATCACGTGACCGCCGCTTGGACTGCATCATGGGAGGCGCTGTATGGACGGACCGAAGACGACGTCAGACAGGTAAGATTGAACCCCCCGCCCACCCCGCACAGGTTTACTGGGAGATGTCCGGATGTCTCCCGCATCGGATTTGAGCAGCCCTGATTGTTATTTAGCGTGAGGGGGGCCCTGTAGGTTTGCTAAGTATGGGGCCCAGAAAATTCTGATGGCGGCCCTGATGCCAAATCAATAGAGGAGTGACGTGAATTTGTGTGTCAGGGTTCAGTTGATCTTAGTACTGATGATAGATGCGGGAAGTCCCAGGGTGTGGAGTTTAAGTGAGCAGGAGTCTCCACCAGCACACCCGCAAGGGATGATGGGCCGTCACCCCTAATGGGTGGCAGAATAATACTTTTGTGCCTGGTGCTCACCATGTCACGACCCCTAGGACTACCCCAACAGAGAAGAGAGGAACAGAAGGGGTTACCTTGCTGATAGGGAAGGAGAAGAAGCACCAAAGTACTATATAGGACTGACTGAACTGGATGAGCTAACTGGACAGGAGACAGGACAGACTGGACGGGACAGGCTGGATAAGTACCAAAGTACTAGGCAGGGGAGACAGGATAACGACCGAAGTATTGAAAGGGTCAGCCTGGAAAGGACAGACAGGATGAGACTGACAGAAAAGAACAGACTGGACTGTACTGACAGGACAGACTGGCGTGACTGGATCGGACTGGTGTGACAGGATAAAGAGGCGAGACAGGACAGACTGGCATGTGACAGGGCAGACTGGCATGAGACAGGGCAGACTGGCATGTGACAGGGCAGACTGGCATGTGACAGGGCAGACTGGCATGTGACAGGGCAGACTGGCATGTGACAGGGCAGACTGGCATGTGACAGGGCAGACTGGCATGTGACAGGGCAGACTGGCATGAGACAGGGCAGACTGGCATGAGACAGGGCAGACTGGCATGTGACAGGGCAGACTGGCATGAGACAGGGCAGACTGGCATGAGACAGGGCAGACTGGCATGAGACAGGGCAGACTGGCATGAGACAGGGCAGACTGGCATGAGACAGGGCAGACTGGTATGAGACAGGGCAGACTGGCATGTGACAGGGAAGACTGGCATGAGACAGGGCAGACTGGCATGTGACAGGGAAGACTGGCATGAGACAGGGAAGACTGGCATGAGACAGGGCAGACTGGCATGAGACAGGACAGACTGGCATGTGACAGGGAAGACTGGCATGTGACAGGGAAGACTGGCATGAGACAGGGCAGACTGGCATGAGACAGGGCAGACTGGCATGTGACAAGGAGACTGGCATGAGACAGGGAAGACTGGCATGAGACAGGGCAGACTGGCATGTGAAAGGGCAGACTGGCGTGGCGAGACAGGGTCAGGCTAGAGATGGCATGAACGCATGCTGCGGCTGTGTGGCGATGCAACAGCAATGAATGGCGATAGGTCAGAGTCCAAATTCCCTGACCTTCGCGGCAGCGCTGTGGCCATGCCTCCCGCTGCCAGCATAAATGAACTAAGGACGCAAGCCCAGCAAGATGCAGGCGTACCACCCGATGACACCGATCCCGGAAGTGCTCCAGGACAGCAACCGAGGAATCGCCGCTGGACTTGATGAATGAGGAGAGGTAAGTGTTGTGACACTGAGCTTTCCCTGAGGAATCCCACATCTCACTATATGATAATCAAGTACAGCATGACTCAACCCTCTGCATGGTTATCAGCTACTAGTAAACATTGGTTAACCCCACTAAATAGCTGACTCAGATGCGAGTAGGTGGCGAGGGTGCTTTAAGTATCTGTGTAGATTACTGGATATTATTAGCAGTAACATGACAGAATATGGGAGTAAATCAGGCATCACAATGTCTGTATAACTCAGATGAGCGCAGCAAAATCGTGTCCATTCCTCGAAAGGCAACAAACAACAACAAAAATAAGTTGTTATAACAATAATAATAATGCTTGAGGGTGTTAAAAAAAAGAGTGTATGGGTGTTACAAAATGAAAAGACATTTCTATGTGTTGGAGTATTAAATATATGGTTTTAAAATAGAGACTATAGGATTGTCAGATGAAAAACAACGTATGAATCATTTGAAATAAAATGCGTCTGTAGTTGAATAACAAAAAGTGTTTGTAACAATAAAAACAACTGGTCATGTGGTCTTTGTGAGGGTCTCTGTATCTGAGGCCTAGCTGTACAGACACACTGCTAGGCTGTTGACTTTGCAGTGTGATCTGCTTTAGGCCTGGTGCACACAGGCATCATGTGGCGGCTTGCTTAAAGTGAATGGGAACTGCATTTAAAAAAAAATGAGACAGATACTTACCCAAGGAGAGGGAATGCTCTGGGTCCTATAAAGCCTTCCCGATCCTCTCCTGCCCCCCACTCCCCCCCCCCCCCCCGTTCCAGTGCTGGCTCGCTCGGTAGCAGTATTTGACTAAATTAGTCAAATACTGCTGTATCCAGCCGTAGGAGGCTTCAGAAGTCTTCAGGGAGCCCAAGTGTTCCTGAAGAAGGGCGGCCCTGTACTGCACCTGCGCAAGCACGCTCTCTTGCACGCTCTCTTGTGTGCAGTATGGAGCCGCATGTCTTCAGGAGGACACGGCTCCCGAAGACTTCCAAATACCCTTTCGGTGGGGGATTGAAATGGGGGGGGGAGCCAGCACAGGATAGAGAGCACCAAGAGAGGAGACAGAAGGCTCTATACGACCCAGAGCCTTCCCTCTCCTTAGGTAAGTATTTGCTTCATTTTTTTTAAAGTGCGCTTCCCATTCACTTTCAATGGTTTTCTGCAAGCGTGCAGAAAAGCATTTGGCAGCTTTCGGTGGCTCTTCCTGGTGTGCGTCTTTTTTTGATCTCCGCAGGGGGACATGGAGGCGTGGCATGGAGGCGTCAGCATCCTGACTGACTGTATATCTAATACAGTACATACGCCAGAAGCATAGCTCCTAACTGTCCCTCTTTTGGAGGGACAGTCCCTCTTTGCTAGCCCTGTCACTCTGTCCCTCTTTCCTTCTCATTTGTCCCTCTTTCAGGAATTTGTCCCTCTTTCTAAGTAAATATATATATTTCTCTACTAAAAAATGTGTTTGATTGACTCTAAACTGTATTCCCATCCTTTAAATTGATATATTACTCATTTTAAAATGTTAATATGAACCAGGATAGAAAGGATCAGTGCGGTTTGAATTATAAAACAACATATTTTTCTTATGAAATCTTTATGGCATGCGTGACTAGGGGTGTGACGGTGGCATGATCAGGGGTGTGGCAGGGGCGTGGCTTAAGTGTCCCTCTTTCTTATCTCAAAAAGATGGGAAGTATGCAGAAGGGTGGCTGTTCTACTTTAATACAAGGAAGGGTTACAGAGAGACTTTCCTGGAAATTCCCTGATACCAGTCATCCCACACTTTGCTTTATTTGCCTAGACAGAGCATCAGCTTTTCTTACAGGTATAACAGGACAGATTCACTCAGACAAGGTGACCTTCCGCAACCGCCGGCTTCATCATGTGGAGAACATACAGTTTATGACACACAAGAATGCCCCGTCACCTGCATTGTAATCAGAGCCTGTCGCCTCTCCTAGCTCAGCGCCTGAGCATTACCGGACTCCCGCGGCTAATCAATTCTAATTACCAGCCGAGACGTGGCAGGGGGTAATCAGCTCCCCAACAACGCTGCTGTCATTGTGATTATGTGACACATTCCAGCACCGAGGAGCACTGTGGCTGGAAAGCACCTGTTAGTCTTACCGGTAACGGTGTTTCTGTTCAGCAGCCGGGACACCCTCTGGAAGTATGGCTCCGCCCCAATCCTAGGAAACACAACCCAAAAAGTATAAAAAGCTCCCGCCCCCCCTCATCTCCAGTGTATATAAAGAAAAAACCCGACCGGGACACCAGAGAAAAAGGAGAAGCGAAGCACCTCCTAGTGACCCCGAAAAGGAAGGTAATAGGTATAAGGAAGTGCGCCAGTAGGAAGGGTGGGCAGTAGACGGTGTCCCGGCTGCTGAACAGAAACACCGTTACCGGTAAGACTAACAGGTGCTTTCTCCCATTCATCAGCCGGGACACCCTCTGGAAGGATACACAAGAAAACACCCACCTAGGGAGGGACCACAGACTGAAGCACCTTCCTGCCAAACGACAAATCTTGCTGGGACAGGACATCCACTCTATAATGTTTAATAAAAGTGGAAGGGTTCGACCAAGTTGCCGCTTGACATATTTGTTGGACTGTGGCTCCCGCTCTCTCTGCCCAGGAAGTCGACATGGATCGAGTCGAGTGCGCCTTGATAGCAGGTGGTGGAGTGGAGTCTGAAATCTCATAGGCTAAGGAGATAACCTGACAGATCCACCTAGCGATAGTCTGCCTAGAAGCCTGCTGTCCCTTATTCTGTCCCATAAATAGAACGAATAAATGTGAAGACTTCCTGAACTCTCTAGTCCTTGAAAGATAAGCTAAAAGAGCTCTCCTAACATCTAAGCAGTGGAATTCCTGTTCCCTGGCACAGGAAGGATTATCACAAAACGAGGGAATCACCAGGTTCTGAGACCTATGGAAGTCCGAAGGGACTTTCGGTAAGTAGTTTGGATCCAGACGTAAAATAATCTTGTCCGGAAAAATGGTAAGAAAGGGGTCTTTGATTGACAGGGCCTGAAGATCACCGAGTCTTCTGGCCGTAGTGATGGCTATCAGGAAGGCCACCTTTAACGTCAAAAACTTTAAGTCAATCTCATCAATGGGTTCGAATGGAACCCTGGATAATACGCCTAAGACCAGAGACAGATCCCATTGAGGTATAATCTTCTGCTTTAAGGGGGAAGATCTCTGAACTGCCCGAAAAAAATCCCTGATTAATTTTTCCTGTGCCAGGGGTCTGTCTAACAAGATTGAGAGAGCCGAGCATTGTACTTTAAGGGTACTCAAGGCTAACCTCATTTCCACTCCACTCTGAAAGAAATCAAGAATCGTTCCCATTTCCGATTGGACTCTTTTATTGGTAGCACACCATGAACCGTATACTTTCCACACCTTCCTATAAATTTTGTGGGTAACTGGCTTCCTACACTTTAGTAAGGTATCAATAGCCTTATCCGAAACTCCCTTGCTTCTTAAAATCAACCTTTCAGGGTCCATGCCGCTAGCTTGAATAACTCCGGTTTGGGATGAAAGATAGGTCCCTGCCGAAGAAGGTCCTGCCTGATCGGGAGCTCTAGATACGGTTGAACGGAGAGACTCAGAAGCGTGGAAAACCAAGGTCTCTTGGGCCACACTGGCGCTATGAGAATCAGCTTTACGCGTTCTCTTCGCACCTTCGCTAGGACCTGTGGCAATAATTTTAGAGGCGGATACGCATAACCTAGATTGAAGGTCCAGGGTAGAGAGAGAGCGTCCAATCCCAGAGAACTCCTGCTGTTGTGAAGGGAAAAAAACTGCGGGATCTTTGCGTTTGTTGGTGACGCAAACAGATCGATCTCCGGGACTCCCAGGATCTCGGTGACCCAAAGAAAGGTGTCCTGATTCAGTTCCCACTCGGAGTGGTCGAGAATCTGGCGGCTTAAAAAGTCCGCTTCCGTGTTGAGCGCACCTTTTATGTGAACCGCCTGTAAAGAAAGTAGGTTCTGTTCTGCCGTCCGAAAAATGTCCGACGCCAGGAGGGAGAGATTCCCTGACCTGGTGCCCCCCTGTTTGTTGATATATGCCACCGTGGAGATGTTGTCCGAGAAGACAAGCACATGAGAACCCCGAATCCTGTCTAGGAACGCCAAAAGGGCCCTCTTTACCGCCAAGAGTTCTCTGTAGTTGGACGATCTCTCTGCAACTGTGGAGAGCCACCTCCCCTGTGAATGAAGACCCATGAGAGTGGCCCCCCAACCCCAAGCACTGGCATCGGTATAAATCCTTAGAGGGTCCTCCTGTCTCCATACTTTGCCCTCTTCCAGGTTGTGGCGCTGTAGCCACCAATGGAGGGTTGCCTTTACCTGAGCAGGGATGGGAACCTCCCGCTCCAGTGATTGTTGGGTTTTGTCCCAAGTTGCCAGCAACCAATTTTGAAGGACCCGCGAATGGAACTGGGCCCAGCTTACTCCGGGAATGGTGGCTGTCATTAACCCCAAAACTCGCATAACCTCCCGGATAGCCACCTGATGGGACAGAAGAAGAGTTCTGACTCCTGATTGCAGCTTGTCCACCTTTTGAGGAGTCAGAAATATTCTTTGTCGAACAGAATTGATCGTATAACCCAGGAAAACGATGGTCTGGGTGGGGTTTAAGTACGATTTTTTGTAGTTCAGGATCCAACCCAACTGAGATAGAGTCTGAATCACCAAATCTCTGTGTTGAATTAGGACCGCCTCTGACCTGGCAAAAATGAGCAGATCGTCGAGATAGGGGACGACACTTATCCCCTGGTTCCTCAATAGTCTCATTGGCTCTGCAAGCACCTTTGTGAAGATGCGAGGGGCCGTTGAGATCCCGAAAGGGAGAGCCTGGAACTGGAAGTGACATATTTGATCTGGCAGACGCACCGCGAATCTCAGATACTTTTGATGGGATTCTGCAATAGGGATGTGAAGATATGCGTCTTGAAGGTCTATTGACACAAAATATTCCTCTCCCTGTAAGAGAGCCCTGACTGTCTGGATGTTGTCCATCCTGAATTTTTTGTAAATTAAATAAGGGTTCAGCCTCTTTAGATTGAGGATAAATCTGAACTCCCCATTGGTTTTGGTCACCAAAAAAATGTGGGAGTAGTAACCCCGAAACTGCTTCGCTCGGGGAACCGGGATTATCACCTCTCTTGAAATTAAACTCTGAATTTCCCGCGCAAGGCCACTGGCCCTGGCTGGATCCCTGGGAAACCTGTTTATAAACTTCCTGGGGGGAGGAAAAACTGAAAATTGTGGACGATACCCGTCCTTTATTATACTCAAAATGAAGGGGTCTGGACTGATGGCTTCCCATTGGGACAAAAAATAACGAAGCCTCCCCCCGACTGGTAGAGCGTCATTTACTTTCTTTGGGGGGACCAGGCCTGGCGAGGGCAAAACCTCCCCGTCCCCTACCGGCAGGAAAGGACCACCTCTTCTGCTGAGCTGGCTGCCTAGGCTTGCCTGAGGATGGCCTATTAAATAAACCTGATTTGTTTACCTTACACGTTCTACGTTTTTCAGGAAATTGCTTTCCCTTTTCTGCTGAACGGGAGAGTACATTTTCCAACTCCTGACCAAACAGAAGATTCCCCTCAAAAGGAATAGTACACAAACGATTTTTAGATGTCAAATCCCCCTCCCAGGTTTTGAGCCAGAGAGCCCTTCTAGCCGAATTGATTAGAGCAGTGGTGCGTGCGGAAATTCGGACGATCTCCACCGCAGCGTCGGCCAGAAAGGCTACTGATTTCAAAACTGTGGGCAAGGATTTGATGTAATTACTCAAATCGGAACCTGATTTCACATGATCAATTAAATTATCCATCCATACTCTTAAGTTCCTAGAGATACATGTTGAAGCCACGCTCGGTAAAAAAGCAAAGGCTGCAGATTCCCAGGCTTTCTTTAAGGTTAATTCGATTCTTTTATCCATTGCGTCTTTTAACACCCCTGCATCCTCAAATGACAAATCAGTATTTTTTGAGTGCTTTGAGAGGGCAGCGTCTAATTTGGGACATTTAATAAATTGATCCATGTCAGACGGAGCAAAGGGAAACTTCTTTTTAGCTGACTTAGGAATAAATAATTTTCGTTCAGGTTCCCGCCATTGAGAATTAATGATTTCTTTCAAAGATTGGTGGAAGGGAAAAACTCTGTTAGGCTTCTGCGCCAAGCCAGAATAAACCTGATCCTGTGCAGAGAGTGCTTCCTGAATCTCAGGAATCTGCTCAGTGGCATATACTGCTTTGAGTAATTCATCTGTTTCCTCTGTACTGAATAAAAACCTAGCAGCTTTCCTCAAATCTACATCAGATTCCTCATCTGATATGATATTCTCCCCCTCCTCCACCTCAGAGAAATTTTCTCTACCTTGTAAGTCCTCCTCCTCCTCCTCCTCCCCCAGTGCGTCAGACCCTAAGGGAATCTGGGGGAGAGGATTCCCTAAATCGGGAGCCGGTACTTGACCTGTAGTACTAGAATGAGGAGGGGCTGACGATGGCCCTGGCAAATCCTGTGGGACCGGTAACAGGGACTCCTTAAATTTACCCAACGTCTCATCAATATCTTTTTTCACAGATTTAAGTACATTCTTAAATATTGCTGAAGATTCAGAGGCTATCACTGCATCAATACAAGCCTGACATAATGACTTGTTATAACCAGATGACAATCTAGCCCCACACTGACAGCATTTCCTAGATCTAGGCCTGTCAGCAGATTTAGACTCCACTCTTGCCTGAATAAAACATAAGAGGGAAACAAAAAGGGAGATACACATAGTTCTGTTACCACAACGTGCACATCAACAGAGAACTGTGTTTTAGGGAGAAGCATCTCCCACTCACCCCACCCTCCGACTGAGATCTGGTCGAGGTAGAGGACGAGGATCCCGCTGTACCTGCCGCTATTGTCCCCTGTCCAGCGGTAGTAGCGGTGCCAGTAGTAGTGGCAGCGGTGGCGGCGGCGGCGGCGGCGGCAACGGTAGAAGCGTTGGTCCCTTGCTCCTCCATCTCTCCACCACGCCACGCCAAGCCGTCGCCTCCTAAGTAGGGGAAGTCCGCGTACTTCCGGTCGCCTTCCCGTGGCGTCAGCGGAACTGACGTCAACGCAGCTCCGCATAAAACTGCCCATAGAGCGGCCGCGCAGGAGGAAGGCGGCGAGGGAACAGCAATCTCTGCTCAGCGTGTCCCCGCCATGACAGCAGTACCCTCCTCCAGCAACGACAGCGGTCCTCTTCAGGTACTGTGCCCAATCAACTCACCCTCTGGTGAGGAAAAAAACAATAAACTGGGAGCTGGATTTTGAGCTGTGTCTCCGGGCGGAAACACAAAAGAACTGGAGATGAGGGGGGGCGGGAGCTTTTTATACTTTTTGGGTTGTGTTTCCTAGGATTGGGGCGGAGCCATACTTCCAGAGGGTGTCCCGGCTGATGAATGGGAGAAATAGGGGCTTCTGAGCTAAAACACTGTCCTATAGATCTACTTACCTGGGGCTTACCTGGGGCTCCAGTCCCTAGAAGTCTATGTGTCCCTCCCCACAGCTCCACTGTGCTCTACGCTCCGGCTCTCAGCCAGTGGCGTAACTGGACATTATGGGGTCCCATAGCAACATTTTCATAAGGCCATCATATCTAGGCACTTTTGAGCAATGCTATCTGCACCAACTTTGTAAATACAGTTGTGTTCAAAATAATTTAACATTATTCAGTGTTTTGGCCAGTGTGACATTGATTTTGATCATTTCAGTCATCTTGTTTACAATTAAACCAAAGAGGCACTTGTTAGTCAGACAAATATAACATAACATTTATAATGAAATAATCACAAATGTCTTTTCTGTGCTCACATCATTATCAGTTTTATTCAACCCCCAAGTGACATTCGTTCTTAGTACTTAGTACAACATCATTTTCCAGTTATAACAGCTTTTAAACGTGAAGCATAGCTTGACACAAGTGTCTTGCAGCGATCTACGGGTATCTTAGCCCATTCTTCATGGGAAAAAGCCTCCAGTTCAGTCACATTCTTAGGCTTGTGCGCTGCAACTGCTTTCTTTACATCCCACCAGAGGTTCTCAATCGGATTTAAGTCTGGTGACTGCGATCGCCACTCCAAAATGTTCCAGCCTTTAATCTGCAACCATGCTCTAGTGGACTTGGAGGTATGCTTGGGATCATTGTCCTGTTGAAAGGTCCAACGTCTCCCAAGCTTTAGGTTTGTGACGGACTGCATCACATTTTCATCCAATTTCTCCTGGTACTGAAGAGAATTCATGGTACCTTGCACATGCTGAAGCTTCCCGGTACCTGCAGAAGCAAAACAGCCCCAAAGCATAATTGACCCCCCCCCCGCCATGCTTCACAGTAGGCAAGGTGTTCTTTTCTTCATAGGCCTTGTTGTTCCTCCTCCAAACATAGCGTTGAGCCATGGGCCCAAACAGTTCTAATTTTGTTTCATCAGTCCACAGAACACTACCACAAAAGTAGTGTTCTGTGGACTGATGAAACAAAATTAGAACTGTTTGGGCCCATGGATCAACGCTATGTTTGGAGGAGGAAGAACAAAGCCTATGAAGAAAAGAACACCTTGCCTACTGTGAAGCATGGCGGGCGGGGGGGGCTTTAATCATGCTTTGCAGCTGTTTTGCTTCTGCAGGTACATGGAAGCTTCAGCGTGTGCAAGGTACCATGAATTCTCTTCAGTACCAGGAGATATTGGATGAAAATGTGATGCAGTCCATCACAAACCTGAGGCTTGGGAGACGTTGGACCTTTCAAAAGGACAATGATCCCAAGCATACCTCCAAGTCCACTAGAGCATGGTTGCAGATTAAAGGCTGGAACATTTTGGAGTGTCCATCGCAGTCACCAGACTTAAATCCGATTGAGAACCTCTACATCTTTCTGAATAATAGGGGGCTTATTTTGGTCCTCTGTAGCTCCTTACACACTCCTAGGAGTTCTGGTTCACCAGGAGCTTGCTGGACAATCTGTAACTCTGGGTGCTTCAAGTCCTACACCATAGAGCCATGTTAATCCATGCCATGCACTGATGAGGACCAACCAATCCCAAACAGTCTGTATGCATGTTGGATTAGTTTGTCTATGTAATATTAACAAACTGACACATTATTGCATTCCAGCGGATCAGGAGGCACATTTAGCTATCAGGGACAACAAAGAGATGATTTGCATATCCAGCAGTGATGCATTGTGGGAGACATCATATGCTCACTCCAACCTGAATAGTTGCAAATACCTTCTGTTTTATGGAGGCAAACTTCTGCTTTGAATAATATATATGTAAACCAATGTAAGCATGCGAATCGAGTGCTTTGACTTCACTGGTTACAACCGTTACATGCTTATTGCAGGGTTAGCAAGAAACCAGAGCAAGATCATCCAACCAGGCAACCTAGGCAGGTGCTTTGGGCCTAGTGTGTGTCACGGAGCCCACCTGCCACTTTCTCTGACTGTACCAAAAAGATCACAAGGGGTGCCAAATCTAGTACCTTGCCCAGGGCCGCATTACATCTTATTCCATCTCGGCATGCAACCAGCAGAGTCTGATCTGCATACGTATTCTGGATCGGTGACTCAGAAGGTATTAGAGACAGATGTTTAGCATTTTCTAAATGGAGGGATTCAGTAACGGCACGTTCCATTTTCCTCTCACTTCAGGTTTCCATTAAACAATTCCTTGCCCACAAAACAGAAAATGAACGTAGACTGCTGGAAACCTGGCTGCGGTGACCCTGCTCTGGTTTATGTCTTCTCCCTGATTAGGGCACATTCCCCGCATGTAAAGAACATGTAACAGATGTTCTCTGGCAGCCAGGAGATCAGCCAGATGTTATAGGCTGAGCAGCAGCAGGTACATCCGAGAAACATGCTGACCATATAAGTCTCCTGTGTGTAACGATAGTCCAGACAGCAGTATGTAATCATGGTAGAGACATTCATACACGGATCTCTCTCAGCCAAACTACAGCCACAGATGTTATCCAAGAGCTTAGCGGGAACTTCATCTCAGATTTAGTCTTAATCCATGCGGAAACCCCCTTAATAGAGACTGTCAAATAAATTGTTAAAGAAGTACCTGGTCACACGCCTCTACAAGGGCTGTAACTACAAATCATGGGACACCCAGTAAAACTTTGATAAGGCCCCCTTAATGTTCACCCCCCATCCCTTGTCTCCTGTGGGGGGGGGGGGGGGGGGGGAGGGAGATCTTGCAAAAGTCATAACCTTTATATTGCGCTGGCAGACTCATACCGCTTAAGCTGCAGCCACTAGAGGGTGCTCAGTAGGCAGTGGCTGTGTTACAGGGTCTTGCCCAATGACTGCTTACTGAATAGTTGCTGCTTTACTGAACAGGAAGGGTCGAGATTTGAACCCAGGTCTCATGTGTCAGAGCCCTTAAAGGGAACCTGAAGCGAGTTAAATTATTTTAAATAAACACATGATGTAGCTGCAAATGAATATTACATACTAACCTCACCGTCAGTTCCTCTCAGAAGCTCTCCATTTTCTTCTTACAGTGATCCCTTCCAGTTCTGACAATATTTTGTCAGAACTGAAACATACCAGTTCCTGTCAGTTACAACTGAATGTGCAAGGTAATGTCCATATTTCCCTATGGCTCAAGTGGCTGATGTTAGAGTTTAACAGTGTGCTGACCAGGAAGCTGTTATGGGGTAGTGGCCATTTTTGAAATGGAGGATGGGTAATTTCATTGATCACATTTGACAAATGGGACGCAGGAGAGGAGAAAGATTTAGAAATAGACTACACAGGATGAAAGTATGACCTGTGTATGGTTATTCTGACTTTTTATTTTCAGTTCAGGTTCGCTTTAAAGGAAATGTCTGGCAATATCCCCCCCTCCCCCACCAAAATCTACTTACCTGGGGCTTCCTCCAGCCCCTTGCAGCTGACATGTCCCATGCTGACAGCTCTGCTCTCAGGTGCCGACCCGGGGTCCCCACCCCCGCACGGGGCAGAGGCCGTCCTAAAGGCCGCCCTCTACTGCGCCTGTGTGAGCCCCGCTGTCAAACAAGCCCACACTGTCAAGTCCACAACGTGGACTGCTCGCACAGGCGCAGTAGAGGACGCCTGGCGAGACACCATGCGGGGACCCCGGGCCAATAGCTGAGAGCAGAGCTGCGGGGTGGGACATATCAGCTGCAAGGGCCTGGAGGAAGCCCCAGGTAAGTAGATGGGGAGGTAGGGAATATTGCTTGATGACTCCTTTAACCAGTACACTATCCAGCCACAGACCATCAAAATCTTCACAGTAGTAGTTAGGGCCTCCTTACAGCTCTGGGCTCCCCTGCAGTCGTAGGGGCTGCTCCCCTTTAGTTACGCCCCTCTACGGAAGCTACTTCCTACACCACACTTGCTGGAGGCTGTAATCTCCAAAAAACAGTCCAGTCTGTGCCACACCCCCTTTGCAGGTTCAGCAGCAGGCTGATACCATACAAGCAGCAGCCCTACTCGCAATGAATATCTTCAGCTTGACTGCTTCAGATCACGTGACCACACTTTTACTACAAGATCTGGAACTTACGTATTAGGTGGTCTACCAACGACTGCTCTGTATTTCACCCCTCAGAGCCTACTAATTCATCAGAAAACGAGCAAGTTGATATATTCCACGGACAGCAGCTCAGTGCTGTCTGAGGGTGCAGAGACCCAGCATGAAAACCTATCCACGCTGCCAACCGAACAGGTTTAGTACAGTTGCATGAGTGGAGGCGGAGGCCAAAGCCCAGTGGCCATAGACCATGGGTGAGGGCCCTGATGTCCAATTTTCCTGGTGTGCACTGAGCTGCTGTCTGTTCGTTTTGTGACAAATCAACTGCTACCCTATCTGACAGTAGACTTTTCTGCAGGGAAATACAGAGAGGTCATTGGTTGATGACCTGATACATAAGTAGTCAGGATCTTTAGCTGAAGAAACCTCATTTTACACAAAAGCTTTGGAGACTCTGTTACTAAGCAATCACTGCCTAGATAGTCAGGGCCCAATTTACTACAGTTCTCCAATGCCAAACAACGGTGAAGAACAAGAATAGATTTAGTAATAATAATTATAATAAAAGGTGGCAAAAATTTGTATCCCTTGCCTGGTCATGTCAGACCATAGTAAGGATTACAGAAAGGTTAGAGAATTAGGGTTACTGAAGTTTGGTGCGCACACACACCAAAAGATGCTCCTGTGTACCGGCCAGCACTCGCTAGCGCTCACAACAGGCAGCAGAGAGGAATCAATTGCATTCAGTCACATGAGTTTTTTGCCATCAGGTAACCACACTGTATGTCAAACATTCATGCATGTGGGGTTACAAACGCAGCCGCTCAGTGGGCGTCACATGGGAGACTGAAATGTCCAACAAGATGGCAGTTTAGCCCTCCATCAGAAAGTTGTCTTACATTTCTAACAGCTCCTACGCATCTTAGCAGTTGCATCCATTAGCATTAAAGATAAACTCCGACCAAGAATTGAACTTTATCCCAATCAGTAGCGGATACCCCCTTTTACATGAGAAATCTATTCCTTTTCACAAACAGACCATCAGGGGGTGCTGTATGACTGATATTGTGGTGAAACCCCTCCCACAAAGAAATTCTGAGTACGTACTCTTGGCAGTTTTCTGTCTGTGAACCTTGTTGCATTGTGGGAAATAGCTTTTTACAGCTGTTTCCAACTGCCAAAACAGCAAACAGCAGCAACATCACCTGCCAGCAGTAAAAATGTCACCATGTGATAAATGTCAGATTTAAGGGTTTTAAAATATTTTACAATGGGCAAACATTGACTAAATCATGTATACATAATGTTTGTAAAAATGAAGCACTTTATTACATTATTTTCACTGGAGTTTCTCTTTAAAAGCGCAAAACTGTAGCGTCTAACGCTACTGTTTTGCGCAGGTGATTTTTCCATGATTTAACTCAGAAAAAAAATCACTGGACAAATACACGTTCTTGATGCGATTGCGATTAGCACTTCTATATATGCTAATCGCGATCGCTCCCGAATCACCACAAAAATGCTGCAGGTGACGTGTTTGGCGATTGCCGCTAATTGTGAATCGCCCACGATCAGCGGCAATTGCGGCGATGAGATCACAGCCATATACGTACTATTGCGCTAGCACTTCGGCGATTAGTGGGAATCACCTGCTAATCCCCCTAGTATGAATGGGCCCTAAGGGTGGCAGGGAGTTAGCTTTCTTCCTTAGAATTGGAAGGATGGGCTATCCCTTTAAATTCAACAAAATAAAGAAACTTCAACCTATTATACCAGCACATACAAAAAATGGAAAAAACAGGAAAAATAGTATTCATTTATTGTATATAAAGTACAAACCATTTATGGCACTCAGTGATGTGTCAACAGGCTGCAGGCATATGTAATACTGGAAAACAAATGTGCAGAAAGTGCTAGGCGCAACACAGTTTTAAGGGATACTGTAGGGGGGTCGGGGGAAAATGAGCTGAACTTACCCGGGGCTTCTAATGGTCCCCCGCAGACATCCTGTGTTGGCGCAGCCACTCACCGATGCTCCGGCCCCGCCTTCAGTACACTTCTGGAATTTCTGACTTTAAAGTCTAAAAACCACTGCGCCTGCACGCCCGTGTCCTCGCTCCCGCTGATGTCACCAGGAGCGTACTGCGCAGACACAGACCATACTGGGCCTGCGCTGTGCGCTCTTGATGACATCAGCGGGATCGAGGACACGGCAACGCAGGCGCAGTGGTTTTCAGACTTTAAAGTCTGAAATTCCAGAAGTGAACTGGAGGCGGGGCCGGAGCATCGGTGAGTGGCTGCGCCAACACAGGATGTCTGCGGGGGACCGTTAGAAGCCCCGGGTAAGTTTAACTCATTTTCCCCTGACCCCCCTACAGTATCCCTTTAAGTCGCTTACCCATTTTGACATTGACTTCCATGATAACTACGTCGTCCGAAGCTGAGCATTACTCACGATATATAAGCAGCTCTGTTGTTATGTCACTGTTGGACTGATTTACTTTCAAATAAGGGATGTCTCTAATTTTCTGGCCACTCAGTGTACAGTGGGGGTATAGTTATTATTAGTATGTACTTATCCAGCTGATTGGGACTATGTGATCCACATTGAGGCATCTTAATGTACCTCCTGCTAAGCTGAACATGCAAATCTGTCTTCATTACACTAATTGCCATTACATTACCTGCTGTTCTACCTGTGTGCAGCCAGTACACTGCAGCATCGCTCAGAGCATACTGGTTACACCAGCAATGGCAAATATGCTTTGGGAAATAAAGTCATTTTCAGAGATTGTATCTACTTCCTGCTGTCAAATGTATCACTATTACTAAACAGGAAACAAAAAATACACACAACCAGATCCCTTCAATCACAATGCAGCCGGTCTGTTTTGAATTGGTAGGGGAAAAAAAAAAAGACTATTGAAATGCCAGAAGCTCACCACTAGAGTGCAGTGTTCTGCCACTAAAGAGCATATTCAATTTATTCTCTCTGTTGCAGAAGTGACAGGAGAATCTCTGGCCATGGAGGATGGGGGATAATTGGAATTCAGCCCTTATCCCTGGGTTAGCACCTGTGTAATTCCAATCAGCAATGACTTTTTTCCCCTAAAAAGAACAATGGTGGGAGCTCAGTAATGAGATCTTTGCCCTGCGCCCGCTGATGTCTTAATACATGATTATACGTCTCCAAGGCTAATTCTGGCCCTCCCGTGATGATGCCACTAATGGCTGCAGAAGATGTGATGCCACGGCACTGGGCAGCTCGCTGTGGCCACATGATCAGATGCCACGGCCTAATAAGCGGTGCCAATTAGCTGTAAGAGCCTGCTGGAGTGAGGCTGGATTTTGGCCACTTGTCTTGTCCTTGGATGATCTATTCTGTGTGACTCATCAGCAGCTAACAGACTGAGATCTCAGCATGCTCCTTCTGCATAGTACTGCTGACATGTAACACAGCACTTCTTCATACACACTCTGCAGACAGACATGTGACATGATGAGATAAACATGTGTATGTACAGTGCAAAATATATTAATAACCAGGCTGTTTTACTTGTTGTATTTTTCTGTCTGAAAGGGTTAATTTTGAGGCATGCCATTGACAGCGGCTTCTGTCTTGTTGGGAATATAGTAAACATCACCAATAAGCAGATTGCGCCCATAAAAGTTTTCCTGGCAGAATACAACTTCTGAGAGCAGAGGGAGATAGTAAAAGGTCAATAGTTCATGTATTATAACTCTGGGACACTTAATAGACTGCCACTATTAAGGCAACAAAACATTCAATCTACTTTGTAAATGTTTAAATCTAAAAAATAAAACCATGGGATATCTAAAAAAAAAAAAAAAAAAAAAGTCCTTTTTAGGAGTAGGAGGATTAATACAACTGTTTCTCATCAGTTTATTTTCACCTCCGGTTCACTTTAACCATTTCTGCCACTGGGACGTGAGCCTCACTTCCGCAGCGGCAGCTGCTACAGCCGCAGATACGTGATAGTCACGTCCCTGCAGCTTTAGGGGCTGTGCACACGATCGTGCAGGCAGATGCCCGTGATCACGATGTTGCCGGCAACAGGGGGTAACTGGCTGCAGAGGACAAAAGACCCCTGAGCCAATCCGTACATGTCCGCCGAGAATAAACACTGTATTAGTTCAAAAACAGTGTTCATTCTTAAATAGAGCCGCCGCGCTTCCTCCCGCTTGTCAATTTCCGCTGCCGATCTTTAGATTTATGAATGGGAAAGTTGCTCCCATTCATTCATCTCCCCTCTAGGCCACCATGATCACAAGCATCCATTGATGCCTGTGTCAATTCCCTAGTTATAATGTAGAAACACATTACTTCCTATAGTGCAGGGGTCCACAACATTTTCCGGCCCGGGGACCACTTTGTGACCAAATTTTTTTAGTTGTGCCAGTATGGCTAGTATAGTTACCCCAGTATAGCTAGTATAGTGACCAGTATAGCTAGTATAGTCCCAGTATGGGTAGGTGCCCAGTATAGCTAGTATAGTGCCCCAGTATAGCTAGTATAGTGCCCAGTATGGCTAGTATAGTGCCCAGTTTGGCTAGTATAGCTAGTATAGTGCCTAGTATGGCTGGTATAGTGCCCAGTATAGCTAGTATAGTGCCCAGTGTAGCGCCCTAGTATGGATAGGTAGGTAGTGCCCCCTCCTCCCCTCCGTGGCCGCCGCTCCTGTTACCTTATGAGCGGGCGGCCGCTTATTTATTTATTGTATTTATAAAGCGCCAACATATTACGCAGCGCTGCTTCCTTTCTTATAGTCCCCCAGGCGCCGCTCTCCTCTTATCAGCATCTCCTATTACAGCAGCGCGTCTTGCGGCTGCTGTAAGGAGGGAAGGAAAGACAGCGGTTCCTATGGTAACGGCGATCGCCGCTACAGGAAGCCACTGCCCTGCTTCCTTCCCTCCTTACAGCAGCCGCAAGACGCGCTGCTGTTATAGGAGATGCTGATAAGAGGAGATCGGCGCCTGGGGGACTATAAAAAAGGAAGTGGCCGCCCGCACATAAGGTAACAGGAGCGGTGGCCGCGGGGGGAGGGGCGAGAGGCCAGACCCGCCGCGGCCCGGTGCAGAACTGCCAACGGACCGGCAGTGGGCTGCAGCCCGGTGGTTGGGGACCCCTGCTATAATGTATTTATTGTATGCAAATAGGAAGTACTCAGCGGGGCCATCTTGTGGCCAAATAGTAAAATTACACCTACTGACTTAAGGGAATACATTTTTTTTAAATATGTATGTCAAGAGTGCATATTGTTATTAAATCATGGGCTAAAATTAGTAATGGATGTAAAACTGAAAAATGTCACCTTTATTTCCAAATAAACTATTGTCACCATACATTATACTAGGGATATAAGTCAGAGTAAGAGGAGAAGCGAGAGGAGAGCGGGGTGAAGATGTCATTGGGGAAAAGCAGCTTGTTGTGCTGTGTGAGGATTCTGACAGTGAGTGAAGAGGGGAAGGCAGGAGAGCAGCAGTGTTTCATTTGAATTGCACAGCAGAAGGGAGGAGGTGGCACTATTGTCCTGACGGAGGAGGAATGGAAGACGGCCGGCTGGCTGAGGATGAGCACTTTGTTTGTCACAGATTCGCAGCCAGCCAGTGTGGTATTGTGCTGAGCTGCAGCAAGTCATGTCTCAATTTGTTGCATGTTCTCTTGCTGACTGAGAACATTAAATAAAGCAGGGTAAATAATCGGGTGCTGTGCGATCATTCCAAATCGGGAAGGTAGTGGGGGGCGCATTCTCATAAAGTTGCAAAACAAACAGAAGTTAATAACCCTTTCAACTTTCCTGCACTAAAACCTTATCAGAATCCCTTGAAGGGAACTGGAGCCGAAGCTCGGTTAAAAAAAAAGTTACTTACCTAAAGAGAGGTAAGTCTCAGGGTTCTATTGAGGCGTCCCTCCATGCTCCAATGTCTTCCCTCAACCTCCTTGCCGGTTATCCCGAGCTCAGCTCAGGGTAACCTGCGCAGGAGGATTTCTCAGGCCCCGCTGGGCCGATTTGCATAATTTTTTTTTCCTACACGCAGCTAGCACTTCGCTAGCTGCGTGTAGTACGCGATCACCGCCGCTACCCGCCGCGCTGAGCCGCCTCCCCCCCCAGACCCCTGCGCGGCCTGGCCAAGCAGTGCAAGGCAGCGCTGAGGGGTGGATCGGGATTCCCTATGACGTCGGTGACGTCATACCGCCCCGTTGCCATGGCGACCAGGGAAGCCCTGCAGGAAATCCCGTTGTGAACGGGATTTCCTGCTTACTCTGATCGCCGAAGGCGATCGGAGTGGGTGGGGGGATGCTGCCGCTCAGCAGCTATCATGTAGCGAGGCCTGGGCTCGCTACATGATTTGAAGGAAAAAAAAAGTGCTGCACTTGCCGACGGGAATTAGACCGGCAAGGAGGTTAATCAGCACGGCCCCCCTCCACTTCCGGGCCACGCTCCTCCACTGTCACGCATGCACAGTAGCGTAGAGCTCATAAACATGCGGCTCCAGCTTACTGCACATGCGTGGGTGTGGCTGCACTGTTGGGGAAAAGAGGCCCTGATATGTCTTGTTGCCAATATTCCCGAGGGCCGCACTCAGCAGGGGGGGGGGGGGGCATTAGAACACGAAGGGAAGCCTCACTAGGATCCTGAGACTTCCCTCTGTTTAGGTAATTATCTCATTTTGTACGCGAACTTCCACTCAGGTGCACTTTAGAGGATACATGAGGCAAATTGAATAAAACCACATTTACCTGGGGCTCCCTCCAGCCCCTAGAAGCCTATGTGTCCCTTGCCACAGCTCCAGTCTCTGCCAGTGTCCTGGGGTCCCCTCTATAGTGGCTGCTGAGCTGGCCTTCTGCGCATGTGCGCGGCTGAGCAGGTCATTGATTGTAATATATCACTGAATATCATTGAATATAAGGGACAAGCAGAAATCGAACAAGTGTGTTCCTCCCCATACCATTGTGCCGTATTGCATGCTGAAACCACTACTACACAGTCTTCCAGAATCCCAATACTAGAGAATTCGCAAACATAAACATGCATCTGTAGTTTGCGTTTTCAACATGGTAGTAGCCTGAATTCAATGCAGCAACCCTCATATCAAACTTTCAACCGTGGGTTTAGCTGGATAGCATTCTTAGATTTTCTATTTATAATGCTGTGGGTGCAACAAGCGCTTGTTTTAATTCAGTTCTTTTTAATCTTAGTTTGATTTTACATAAATAGAGTCATTTTATGAAATCAGAAGCACCATTGAATAATCACTGTTGAAATGTGTGTTGCCTGAATAGATTTTTTTTTTTTTTTTTTGAAAAGCACCATTTTCACTGGGGAGAAACAGCACAGACGTTGGGCATGAGTTAATCATAAAATAGCATTCTCACAAATACTTCACAGAAGCAGGAGACAGGTTCACTTTAACATGAATGTTAGAAAGCAAATGTATTAAGCTCTCTCCGGGGTGCTGATTCTGTATTTTTACAGAAAGCGGGAGTGTGGCAAACTATTAAATTAATCGCAAATCCTGGCCTGGCAGCCATCCCATAATAGCTACATGATTGTCACCGTGACTTGACCATTTTTCTGTGATGCAGAGCAGCCAATTAAAGTCACTGTCTTGGTACCAAATTAGCATTTTTTAGTGTAATCCTAATTATTGCATTTGCTCTAGCAGCCCATGCATGACGACAGGAATATTTTTCAGTTCTGAAGAGAGAGTTCACACAGCTCCCTCCACACCACAGAAGACATAACTGAATTGAACCTCTATTCTAGCGGTGGTCAAAGTTTTAGCTAAGAAAGTGTTTTTTTCATTGTTTTCCTGGGTAATTTTTAGAGGGGTGGAACCAAGGCAAGCCGAGAAATGAGAGGTCCAGTAGAGTACCGGTTATCCAGAATTCAACAAAACAAGCACAAATCGTCAGCAGTACTCAGTGGTGAAGGCCAAATTCTTAGGCTGTTTGTGGGCTCTGCTGTGCTTAAGGTGACATGTGACATGATGAGATAGACATGTGTATGTACAGTGCCTAGCACACAAATAACTAGGCTGTGTTCCTTTTTTTCTTTCTCTGCCTGAAAGAGTTAAACATCAGGTTTGTAAGTGGCAGTTCCTGTCCGAGTCAGGACTGGGTCAGACTACAGTGTGACCCTCATTCTTCCTAGCAGAAAGTGGCTTCTGAGAGCAGTAAAGAGATAAAAAGGGTCAATAGTTCATAGATTTTAGCTCTGGCATACTTTAGTGAATGTGTCATTGAGCAAAAACAATAAAACAGTAAAAACTTAAAAAGTAGATTTAAATATAAAATAAAACTGTGGAATATCTTAAAAAGTCATTTTTAGGAGGTGAATAGATACAATTGTTTATTTCACTAGTTTATTTTCACCTCCGTTGTTCTTTAAAGGGTCCCTTAAGCTTTAAAAAAAAAAATCAGCTCAACTTCCCCTGGTGCTTCTTACAGCCCCCTGGAGTGATCCTGTGCCCACGCCGTCCTTCCGAGTCCCTCCATGGAGCAGCGGCGACCCTCACAAAGCTGGGTGGTCGCCGCATGCGCAGAACGCTACCAGCATCGGGAGCGCAGTGAGGAGACAAGTAGCAAGACAGCTTTGCAGGGGTTGCCGCTGCACGCTGGAGGGTTTTGGAAGGATGGTGTGGGCACAGGGCGACTCCAGGTGGAAGCAAGAAGCGCCAGGAAAGTTAAGCTGATTTTTTTTACACTTTAGAATTCCTTGGCTAGGTTCCATGGCTCCTCCAAAGTTAGCGTTATTATTAATGATTTTCATTATTTTTATTGATATATAAAGCCCCAACATATTCAGAGTTCATCACATGCATATAGAGTGGGGTATAGTACTGTATTAGTTGGGCCTAAGTTTAACATTGAGTCTCAAGCAACCGGAGAGAGCAAACTTATCCGACATCAGCCAATCCCCGCTAGTGCCGGATAAACCGAGACTCTACTGTATTGCCTATATAAGAGAAGACAAGTTCTTCAGAAATGAGGGATGGACTTCTCACTTTATCTCCCAGTGTTTTGCTGATACTAGAAAACACTATGAGGAAGCATAAATTCTGTCTGATCGCAAAGTCCTCCAATATCTCTAGATACATCAGCAGTAATGATCAACTGCTGCTATGGGGCCTGACATCAGGGCTGGTGTCACATGCCTTCATGGTGAGAGGGCAATACTAGCATGCCACAGCTGTAGAGGGTAGGGGCACTGTTTACTTCCTGCACGGAGTTGCTGGTTTTGTAACAGAACTCAAAGAGGAGTAGAACCTCGATACGCATTGTTACTCTAGTTTGAGGCACTAGTCTAGGACATTGACAGACATTTTAAGAATTTTCCTCCAGAGCAATAGATGGGGTTAAGGACGCCCACTGATGTTTTATAGAACCTCTCTACTAGTTCTGTCTATACGGCCAGAAACATAGAAAAGGGAAGCAACACAGAGAAGATATAAATATATAGAAAAGGGAAGGAAAAGTTGCTACTGTGTGTGTCGGTACACAGCGTCTCTCCGGTCACCCAGCACACCATGGCAGGTCCCAAAGAGTTCAAGGTCACACAGAAGGTTATCCGCTTTTCAAAGTCACTCATACGTCTGCTCACCGTATTGCTGAGTATGTTACACACTTCTGCACTGACGAATGAATCTGGACATTGTAACACTGAAATTGGCAATTAGAAGGCCTATCGGGGGTGGAATATACTAGGAACACAAGTCTGAGGAGTAAGAGGCTATGAGAGCATAATGTGTGGTTTATACTGGGAACAGGAGTCTCATGACTGGGTTGTGTTAAACGTTTGAGGAACAGGAATTGCTAGAAGCATGAGTCTGATTAGTTGGATGTGGTAGATACATGAGTCTCAACAGTAAAATCTGGTGGGAACATGGATCTGATGAGTGAGAGGTGTTAAAATCTCAGAGGTGTGGGTTGATGTTACAGGCAAGTTGGGAACACAATCTAAGGAGTAGGAGGGGCTGGCAACATAAATCTGATGAGTTGGAGGCACTAAAACTTTGAGTCTGATGAGTGGGAGGAGATGAAACCTTTAAGGTGGCCACACACGATACAATAAATCGATCCGATTTTACAGTAATTCGATAAAAACGATCGGATCTCCTGAAAAAAATCCGATTTTACAGTAATTCGATAAAAACGATCGGATCTCCTGAAAAAAATGGTTAATTTGCATATATTCAGCAGTGGTGCCTGGGAGACATCTCGAGCTCACTCCAACCTGAATTATCGCAAATTCTTTCTGTTTTAGGAAAGCAAACTTTTGTTTTTCTGAAAAAAAATCGAAAGCCTTTTTTTCATTTGACTGAAAAATCTGATCGGATTTCCCGTTTTCTTCGATTTTTATCGATCTGGAATGCCAGATATTTTTCGTCACTCTTTCTAAAGATTGTATACACCATTAGATTGTGAATTTATTAATATACACAACCTAGCAATTTTGAGTTTCCAATCATTTTTATCATAATTGGGAAAACATTGAACACAGGTGTGTGGTACATTGGTCATATTTTTGAAATGTTACAATCAGTCAGAAAAATGTATTGCAATTCTTAAATTGAACAGATATTTAAAAATTGTATGGTGTGTGGCCACCTTAAGTCTGATGAGTGGGTTGTGCTGGATACACAAGTTTAAAGACTGGAAGGTTCAGAAAGCATGAATAATGAATGAGAGGTGCCGAGGATGAGAATGAGAGGTGCTGGGGGCCCAAGTTTGAGGTCAGGCAGGGCCGGATTTGTACTCTTTACCGCCCAAGGCCAATGTCACCAGCCGCCCCCCTTCAGTATAGGTGACGAACTGACCCCTCCCCCTTCCCGCCAGTCCAGTATAGGTAGCCAGATGACTCCTCCCCCTTTACTTCCAGTATAGGAAGCCAGATTGCTCTTTTAATCTCTCCTTTTCCCACCCCCCTTCAGTATAGGTAGCCAGCTCACCTTCACAACGCAGCAGCCATCAGTGACTCATTTCTCCACTCATCTCCAGTGCAGAAGTTTCCTCTTCCTTTCCGTCTCCAATGCTGCCCAAGTCCATAGCTGCCAGCCACAATGCAAACGTGCACAGAGAGCAAGGTGGCTGCTGCACAGACAGCTAGCAGCAGAGTACCGCTGTCAGGCGCTCCCCTGATCTCCCTGCATTGCAGCATTTGCAAGCTTGCACATGCTGCACCAGCTTAGCCTGCTGCTTTGGTGCCCTTGCTCCTGTGGTGCCCTAGGCCACATGGCCTAGGAGGCCTTGGCCTAAGGCTGCATTTCCACTTGTGCGGTGCGAATCGCTGCGGTAACAATTCGCATGCGGATGCGAATTTCGCATGCGGGTCTATGCAAATTTTCGTGCGAATTCGCATGACAATTCGCATGGGTGACGATGTATGCGAATTTAACCATGGCAGTGCTGGTGTGCTTTTCCATTGTTTATATGCGAATTTTCATGCGAATTCGCACGAAAATTCGCATACCCAAACCTCATGCGAATTTCCTATTAAATACATTGTATGCGATTCGCATAGCGGTATGCGATATGCGAATTCTGATGGCTCTGCCATGCAAATTTTTTCTGCACAGAAAAACGCAAAAGAATCCTGACAAGTGGAAACAGTCCCATTCACTTGTATTGCTATGTGAATTTGCATGCGAAAAACGCGTGCGAATTCGCGATAGTGGAAATGGGCCCTAAATCCGGCCCTGAGGTCAGGTCAGGGTGGGGGGAGTAGGATATGCTAATCACAGAGGTTTGTTCAGTGTGTAATAATGCTCAGCATAAAGTCCTATAAAATGAGCATGAATGAGGCCCCTTGCAATGAAGTTAGCCTATGTTGAGCCTGACTGAGACTTGCCAGTTAAAGGACAACTGTAGTGAGAGTGATATGGAGGCTGCCATATTTATTTCCTTTTAAACAATACCAGTTGCCTGGCTGTCCTGCTCGACAATTTAATTAAATTTATTTCAACTATGTTTTTACTTTTTCGCCACAAGATGGAACTACAAACACGATCCTGGGTTACCAGGAAGTGTTCAATTATTTTTTTACATCGTCTTTTACTTTCATTATTATGAATAGAAATGACCATGATTGGAGTCCTGTTCATTAATTCCAGGCACTTCAATTAACTCAGGGAACACATGTTCCCCTTCCCCAATCTTTGACCTCCGAGTCCTGGCAGATACGCGCGGTGGGCAGACGCGTGCACAGTAGCGCTAGCAGCAAGTGACGCGTTAAATGTCCTGTTGCCGTTACCAGGGTAAAACAGGATGTGGAGTGTTGCCATTAAGTGGTTAAAAGGAAATAATTATGGCAGCCTGCATATCCCTCTCACTTCAGGTTTCCTTTAAAGGACAACTGTTATATTTATTTCCGTTTTAAACAATACCAGTTGCCCGGCAGCCCTGCTGATCTATTTGGCTGGAGTAGCGTCTGACTCTCACCAGAAACAAACATGCAGCTAATCTTGTCAGATATGACAACAATGTCAAAAACACCTGATCTGCTGCATGCTTGTTCAGGGTCTATGGCTAAAAATATTAGGGCTCGTTTCCACTATCGCGAATCTGCATGCGTCCAACGCATGCAGATTCGCACATGTAATGCACGTGGATGGGCCTGTTTCCACTGTAGCGTTGTTGAGGTGCGTTTTTTTCAGCGGTGAAAAAACGCACAAAAGAGCCAACGAATTCGCCTGTGAGTGGAATGCATGCGAATCGCAGCTAATGTATTTAATAGGGAATTCGCATGCGGCTATGGTATGCGAATTTTCATGCGAATTCGCATAGGTACCAATGCAACTTCAAACAGGCAGTGACATGGTTAAATTCGCATATACCCTCACCTATGCGAATTCGCATGCGAATTCGCGGCAAAAAACGCATGGGAAATCGCATCCGCATGCGATTTCATCAGCGGTGGAATCCAGGCGATTCCGCACCGCAATAGTGGAAACAAGCCCTTAGAGGCAGAGGATCAGCAGGGCAGCTTCCTTGCTTCAAAGGAAATAAATATGGAAGCCTCCATATCCCTTTAACTTCAGTTGTCCTTCAGGCTGCTATCACAGTGGGACGTTACAGGCGCACGTTAGAGCAGCCTGTAACGCACCCCAACACACAGCAATGAAAAATCAATGGGCTGTTCACAGTGCCCACGTTGCGTTACATTATAACGCAGCACGTCTACATAATGTACTGCATGCTGTACTTTACACGCGGCTAAGCCGCGTTAGACTGTTTGCACATGCTCAGTAGGGGTTGTTTTTTTTCATTTTATGGGCGGAGAGGAGGCGGGGAGAGGCCGCTACGTAGCCAGGCACATGGCTACTTATTATTCACTGCACTTGCAGTGTTTACATCCTGGAGCGGCCGCGGATTGGCTGGCGGGACCACGTGATGCGGAGAGCTCCGCTCACGTGGTCTCCGCAGCGCCTCCGACAGAGCAGGCGCACCAAGAGCTGCTTGTAACGTGGCTCTTGGTAGCGTCCTGCTCCTACACCACCAGGCGTTGCGTTAGGGGAACGTTATGCGACCATAACGTCCCCTAAACCGCAACGTCCCACTGTGAAACCAGCCTAAAGGAAGCAGAACATATTCACAAGGTACCCATTCAAAGGTCACAAAGATATAGGCTATATTATATAAATATCAATTCTGCCTATAAGTTGGGCTCATCCTCACCCCTTCCTCTTATGCCTCCCTGTAGCTCATTTTATAGATAACATTTTATAGAGCACTAGGGAGGGTCAAGATCTAAACTCCTTCGTCCTCCTAGCTGTATCTCTGGGACTGGACATCATGTTGACATGTAATTTTTCGGAAAATGTTCTTTCACCCCCCCTCCCTCATCATGAGCTCTGTTTCTGCTGCATGTGGGTTTCTAACATGATTGTTTCACCCCAAATTGTCTGGTTTAAAATCTAGCTTGGGGTAGTTGAAAGCTTGGCCATTTAAAAACAGAACTGCAGAAAATATGGATTTTACTGCATTTCTGTTCAGTCCTAAAAGCCCAGGTCATTTTCAGGAGTGTGTAATTCCATAACAGCCACCCAGCCGTGCAAACACTGTAAGCTGCTACTACCGTATGAAGGAAAAGTCTGTTCTTCATATTCCCCACTAGATGGCACTGAATCACATAATATGGTGCCATGTTTTAAAGTTGCACAAACATAACCTCATTCTTCCCATTTAAACCTCTATGTAAGCACATTTATTTCTTCTGTCATCCACCCATGTGAGCACAGCGTGCTGCAAATCTGGAACTGGTGTGTGTTATTTGTTGCATTGTTGTAAGGACCCTCTACATAGAATCTTGCAGGTTCTGCTATGCAAGGATATTGGTGAAGAAGAGGCTCATTGTCAGGGGCCTGTATGTGTGGCAGCAGGGCCGGGCCGAGGCAGAGGCGAGAGAGGCTCCAGCCTCAGGGAGCAGTGTAGGAGGGGGCGCACAACTCGCTTTGTTATCACTCTCCTATTGTGTTTGAAGTAGAGAGAAATAAGAAAAGGGGATACATGGCAGTGACTGCAAGCCAGATAACTAGAGATTAAGGTGTTGGGGGGGTTGGGGGCCCTGGGGGGCTTCTTAGTCTAATAGCGATCAGTGTGTGACGGCTGGGGTGGGAGGGATGGAGGGGCGCACTCTGGTGTCTCAGCCTTGGGCGCTGGAGGACCTTGTCCCGGCTCTGTGTGGCAGAGCAGGATCATTCACCAGGCAGCCTAGGCAGGTGCCTGGGGCCTAGTGGGTGTCAAGGAGTCCATCTGCCACCTTCTCTGACCTCTCTCCCCTTCACCTTACCAAAAGGATCACGAGGTTGTATCTACAAGCATGCCTAGGGCCTTATTACTTCTTAATCCATCTGTGATGTGTGGCCATCCGGATCAGATATCCCAGACATACCCAGCATCACCAGCACAATCTCACACCGAGAAGGCCGATGAGATGCTAATAATTCACGCTGCTTGCATGCAACTGCAATGCAAATTGTATGCAGCTTGGATTTGGCCAATCAGGCATGCATCCTGCACATTTGGATTGACTCCGTTCTAATCTGCATACAATTAGCATTACATCTGCATGCAAGTGGGAATGATATAAAACCGGTATCTGCTGAAAAAGATGTGCTAGAGACTGACTAGAGTTGATCAGTAAGAAGCTAATATTACTTTATGGGGCTTCGAAGTGGGCCTATCAGGATTACCAGCTACTGCATCCGATTGGTCCAATCTTAATCTTGCCTGTGCCCCCATTTTCCCCCTACCCACAACCTGAGCCTCTCTCAGCCTGGTGATTGGACAGTGTGGAGAAGCGGCATGCTGTGTACTCGACAACAAAGGCAGACAAGCAGGATGAGTACCGGTAGTCCCTGACTTACGCACGCCTGACTTATGAACGACCCGCTGGTACGACCGGCATGGATTCTGTGTTTCCATGGGAACAACCCAAGAAAAAAGTCAAATTGGACTTTTGAGAAAATGGATTTTCAAAAATTCTAACAAAAATGGCTTTTAAACTTGTATAAACAGGTACAAAGGGCAGAGGTGACACAGAGGGGGACACTGGAGGCACCGGGGGGCCCAGAGGAGGTATAGGGGACAGAAATGGCACAAAGCTCCTACTTATGGACAGATTCAGATTAGGAATGAACCTACAGTCTCTCGTTCGTTAACCGGGGACTCCCTGTAAAGGTAGCTTTTAAAACAGGGATTTTCACCGTAAAGAGGCACTGTAGTGACATATACTATAGCATAATGCAGTAGAATATGATACCCACTTTTACAGCAATTGTCCTCGTTTCAGCATCAGAAACACTTCCTATATCTATATATTGCTGCATATTAGTATGTAACCTCGCCCTCAAAGTGATGTCACAGCCTAGGTTGTTTAGCGATGTGGAATTCTCCTCTCAGAGCATGCTGGGAGACCAGGCTTCATTGTCAATGGCTTCAGAATTCTCAAAAACTAAACATTCCGCAGAGCTGCAGCTGACAGGGCTAAACATGTCACCACCTATGATACATTTCAGGATGTAAATCAGGGAGAGGAAAGAGTTTACAATTAGCAAACACTGACTAAATCATTTGTAAATGAATATCATAGAAAAATAAGCAATTCAATTCATTAGGTTACTTTCATTGCTTTCCCTCTTTTTCTAATTCTGGCAGATATCCGCTTTTTACCCTGCGCAAAGGTGAAGCGTTACAATCCCTCTTCCCGAATGAAACCAAATGGGTGGAGGTGGGTTGGATGGGATCCCTGCTGCCACTCACTATTCTGCTTAGGAGGAGGGTGTGTGGCCTACAGCCAGGCAGTGGCGTAGCTAAGGAGCTATGGACCCCCGAGCACTGTAAACATAACAATTGATACGGCACACCAAAACCTGACAAGGACAACCACAGTGTCAGAGGTGCAAGAAGGGGATGGGGAACAGCTTGTTAAGGATTACTACTATTCCAAGCATCTATAGAAGTGATAATTACCAGCACAGGACCAATAGAGAGCCAATACTGCTTTTGAGGGAGGGCCTCTCGGGGCACCTCTGGCCCAATGGCCCCCGATTCGGTCGAAGCCTCTGCACCCCCTATTGCTATGCCACTGCAGCCAGGGCTGTGGGGTCGGAGTCGAGGAGTTGGAGTCGGAGCAATTTTGGGTACCAGGCGTCAGAGTTGGAGTCAGAGTTGGTGGTTTCATAAACTGAGGAGTCGGAGTCGGATGATTTTTGTACCATATCTACAGCCCTGGTAAGTATTCGACTAAGGAGTTGGAGTCAAGGAGTCTGAGCCATTATGGGTACCTGGAGTCGGAGTTGGATGACTTTTGTTCCGACTGTATAGTCCTGTATACAGCTCAAGTTAATACTCACACAACCTCCTGTTTCGGCTCATAGCTAAGGCTCAAGGAAGGGTTGCTGTATGAACAACAAGGCTCCAAGAGAGCAGGAGGGCAAAGCACTTCCTCACAATTAGCTAAATGTTTTGTTTTTTATTTTCAAAGTAAGGGTGGCCATACAAGTGTTGATTTTACAAGCCAATCTGATTGAAGTGTGATTTAATTGCCTAGTGGTCGCTTGCCCACACTGATTAGCATTTGATCAATTTGGGTGGCTTATCAGTCAGAAGGGCGACTGGGCATGTTGGAATATCCAAGTGAGGCAGGTGGAGGGCGGAGCCACTTTTAACGCTGGTTTTATAGCGTTGCATTGAATTGAGTTGTACTATGCTAGTGGTGGTTTGATTCATGATTCTGCTGAAACCTAACGGAGATGTGAACAGGAAGGTAGACTATTGGAACATTATTGACCCATGTATGGCTAGGGATAAGGAAATTACCTTAAAGCAAACCTCAAGTAAACTAGACTCATTAGATAAATAATTATTTAGTATTTATATAGCGCCGACATCTTCCGCAGCGCTGTACAGAGTATATTGTCACTTAACTGTCCCTCAGAGGAGCTCACAATCTAATCCCTACCGTAGTCATATGTCTATATGGTGTAGTGTATCATGTATTGTAGTCTAGGGCCAATTTAGGGGGAAGCCAATTAACTTATGTGTATGTGTTTGTGTGGGTTTCCTC
Organism: Hyperolius riggenbachi; assembly: GCF_040937935.1. Classification (NCBI taxonomy): domain Eukaryota; kingdom Metazoa; phylum Chordata; class Amphibia; order Anura; family Hyperoliidae; genus Hyperolius; species Hyperolius riggenbachi. Next base: position 73,453,864 of record NC_090648.1, read on the forward strand.
CTGCCAATCTGGTTTCCTCCCACATCCCAGACAGGGGGAGAACATACAAACTCCATGCAGATCGTGCCCTGGCTGGGATTTGAATCGGGGACCCAGCGCTGCAAGGCGAGAGTGCTAACCACTACATCACCGTGCTGTCAAAATAACTGTGTATGTATTATTAATCCTAAATGGGGTCCCTGGTTCTTATTTTGGTTTTAACAATTGAAAATCTAGTTTTGATGTTTGAACCAGATTTAACCTTACACTGCTTTCCAGCTCCCATACAGAGTAATGATGATCTACTGGATTTTTCTTAATTACTGTTTATCAAAAGTGTTTGTACAAATGCACAGAAGTTCTATGGTCTCGAATTAGATTTCAGAAGAGCTGTCGCTGCAGTCTGCCTTCTCCAACTGCGAGAGTAAAGTGCTGGTACATTTACCATAGCCATGAAAGAACGATAAAAGCTAACCGGGGCACTAGTGTCCCTTTACACGTATCTGTTAGCGGGGGTTAGGGGGATTTGAGAACCCATTTCATTTAATACCTGAGACTTCTGCTTAAGCTAGAGCAATGGGAGCTAAAGGAGTCTGAATGAATCCTATTCATTGAGTAGGTTGTGTTCCCAGATGCGGATGTCTGACGGGAGCTTACCTTTATATCTGTAGCGCTGCTAGAGCGATTTTACTCTGTATTGTACAAATTCCATTTAAATGTAAAAATGAAAAAATAAAAATGGCGGCGGGGTGGCCACATGGCTGAGTGTCTGTATTTGACTGCATCCATGTTATATATAATCTGATAAATGGGCACAAGGAGATTATATAAGGATGAAGGCAACAGACTCTATAAATGGCTATTTTTAACAGGAGAATGACAAAGAGCTGCTGCAGTAATAGGATTATTCCAAACACAGCGCATGATTCTCATATTCCTCCACAGCCGTGTGGACTCTTTTCCGCTGGGGGGGGGAAGCACTTGGCGCCGGGTGTTTTTTGTTTTTTTTTATACAGCAGACTGGGGCACGTGCCGCACATATATGTACATGGGATGAGCACATGCCATATGGCTTGATCTAATAACTGCACTTTGCTGCTTTCTTGCACATTAATTACTTCACGCTGCCTTGTATCCCCTAAAGAAAGTCTTCCCGGCTACATGTTGCTGGCACAGGTTTCCGAAGCAAATGATGGCTATAAATAGAGAGAATTCAGCAGTACATCGTATCCATACATCCACAGGAGATCTCTGGGGACCTGTCACACATTTATGCTTAAATTTTAGCTGCCTGGATACACCGTCGACTGGTAGGGAAGGCTCTGAGTGACTCAACACATCCCCGTACAGCCAACCACAGAACTTTAAAGGAAAATGGTCACAGACTTGGCTTATGTGGGTTGGAAATGCAAAATCAGATGTCACCGTCTGTGGAAATGGCAACCGAGAGCACAGTGTATAGGCAGGGAGATAGGCTGCGGGAGTCTTGCCTTTTTTCCAAAATTCAGTAGTCTAGTTTATCCCACCGTTTCCATCTTGCCAGCCTCCTTTATGGTTCTCGGTTAGATTAAGGTTTCCCTGATGGGACGCAGCAAAGCTCAGTTCCCCTCACTTTTACTACAACATAGATGTGTCTGACTTCTATGTGTCGGTCATGCGTGTGTCTCTATGTCTGACTTGCGTACGTCTGTGTCTGACTTGCATATATCTGTGTCTGACTTGCATATATCTGTGTCTGACTTGCATATATCTGTGTCTGAATTGCATATATCTGTGTCTGACTTAAGTACGTCTGTGTCTGATTTGCATACGTCTGTGTCTGACTTGTGTATACTGCATCTGTCTGACTTGTGTATATACGTGTCTGACTTGTGTATGTCTGTCTGACTTGTGTATGTCTGTCTGACTTGTGTATGTCTGTCTGACTTGCGTATGTCTGTCTGACTTGCGTATGTCTGTCTGACTTGCGTATGTCTGTCTGACTTGCGTATGTCTGTCTGACTTGCGTATGTCTGTCTGACTTGCGTATGTCTGTGTCTGACTTGCGTATGTCTGTGTCTGACTTGCGTATGTCTGTGTCTGACTTGCGTATGTCTGTGTCTGACTTGCGTATGTCTGTGTCTGACTTGCGTATGTCTGTGTCTGACTTGCGTATGTCTGTGTCTGACTTGCGTATGTCTGTGTCTGACTTGCGTATGTCTGTGTCTGACTTGCGTATGTCTGTGTCTGACTTGCGTATGTCTGTGTCTGACTTGCGTATGTCTGTGTCTGACTTGCGTATGTCTGTGTCTGACTTGCGTATGTCTGTGTCTGACTTGCGTATGTCTGTGTCTGACTTGCGTATGTCTGTGTCTGACTTGCGTATGTCTGTGTCTGACTTGCGTATGTCTGTGTCTGACTTGCGTATGTCTGTGTCTGACTTGCGTATGTCTGTGTCTGACTTGCGTATGTCTGTGTCTGACTTGCGTATGTCTGTGTCTGACTTGCGTATGTCTGTTTCTGACTTGCTGTAACTGACTTGCGTACGTCTGTGTCTAACTTTGGTACGTCTGTATCTGACTTGCGTACGTCTGTGTCTGACTTGCGTACGCCTGTGTCTGACTTGCATACGCCTGTGTCTGACTTGCATACGCCTGTGTCTGACTTGCATACGCCTGTGTCTGACTTGCGTACGTCTGTGTCTGACTTGAGTATGTCTGTATCTGACTTGCTGTGTCTGACTTGCGTATGTCTGAGTGTTTGACTTGCGTGTGTCCGTGTCTTACGTGCACACATCTTTGTCTGACTTGTGTATGTCTGTGTCTGACTTGTGTATGTCTGTATCTGACTTGCGAATGTCTGTGTCTGACGTGCGAATGTCTGTGTTTCAGACTTGTGTGCGTCCGACTTGTGTGCGTCCGACTTGTGTGCGTCCGGCTTGTGTGCGTCCGACTTGTGTGCGTCCGGCTTGTGTGCGTCCGGCTTGTGTGCGTCCGGCTTGTGTGCGTCCGGCTTGTGTGCGTCCGGCTTGTGTGCGTCCGGCTTGTGTGCGTCCGGCTTGTGTGCGTCCGGCTTGTGTGCGTCCGGCTTGTGTGCGTCAGGCTTGTGTGCGTCAGGCTTGTGTGCGTCAGGCTTGTGTGCGTCAGGCTTGTGTGCGTCAGACTTGTGTACGTCAGACTTGTGTACGTCTTTGTGTCCGACTTGCTGCACTGGGAGAGCATGTATGTAGCAATACGATGCTTTTGCAGTAACAATTACAGGACTGAAAAAAGCGGTTAGCTGGCAGATAAGGCAGTGAGATTAAATCCTAGCTATAGCGCATTATAAGCTTGTCAGAATAGGAGTGTCTTGAGGGTACATTTGACGCTCCAAGCTAGGGGGATGACAGATAGGCCATGGGAGAGAGTTCCAAAGAAGATGTGAAACTCATGAGAAATCCTAGATGTGAGAGTTAGAAGAGGTGACCAATCTGGACAACAAAGGGGTCTCTTGGGAAACCCCTTTGTCTGTGTCTGACTTGCGTACGTCTGTGTCTGACTTGCGTACGTCTGTGTCTGACTTGCGTACGTCTGTGTCTGACTTGCGTATGTCTGTGTCTGACTTGTGTATACTGCATCTGTATGACTTGTGTATATCTGTCTGACTTGTGTATATACGTGTCTGACTTGTGTATATACGTGTCTGACTTGTGTATATACGTGTTTGACTTGTGTATGTCTGTCTGACTTGTGTATGTCTGTCTGACTTGTGTATGTCTGTCTGACTTGTGTATGTCTGTCTGACTTGTGTATGTCTGTCTGACTTGTGTATGTCTGTCTGACTTGTGTATGTCTGTCTGACTTGTGTATGTCTGTCTGACTTGTGTATGTCTGTCTGACTTGTGTATGTCTGTCTGACTTGTGTATGTCTGTCTGACTTGTGTATGTCTGTGTCTGACTTGCGTATGTCTGTGTCTGACTTGCGTATGTCTGTGTCTGACTTGCGTATGTCTGTGTGCGTCAGACTTGTGTGCGTCCGACTTGTGTGCGTCCGACTTGTGTGCGTCCGACTTGTGTGCGTCCGACTTGTGTGCGTCCGACTTGTGTGCGTCTTTGTGTCCGACTTGCTGCACTGGGAAAGCATTCATGTAGCAATACGATGCTTTTGCAGTAACAATTACAGGACTGAAAAAAGCGGTTAGCTGGCAGATAAGGCAGTGAGATTAAATCCTAGCTATAGCGCATTATAAGCTTGTCAGAATAGGAGTGTCTTGAGGGTACATTTGACGCTCCAAGCTTGGAGGATGACAGATAGGCCGTGGGAGAGAGTTCCAAAGAAGATGTGAAACTCATGAGAAATCCTAGATGTGAGAGTGAGAAGAGGTGACCAATCTGGACAACAAAGGGGTCTCTTGGGAGGAGCGAAGGTTCCGGGGTTGTTGATATCTGGAGATTAATAAGTAAATGTATGGAGGGGTTAGTCTATGTAGCGCTTTGAATGATAGTGTTAGGAGTTTTAACTGGATCCTTTGGGTTATTGAGAACAGTTACAGTGTCTTTCTGGCACTTTTTCAGTTTGTAATCTACAGCGGAGGTCCCCTTTAAACACACCTCTTCCTTTATTTGTTATGTAGTCTATTTTTGCTTTTTTTTTCCCTTGCAGAGGACAGATGAGGTGTGACCACTCCTGGGTACGCCTTCAGTCAGTGCATCGCAGCAGACTCCCAGGTGAAATGAGAACACAGAGGACGGCGCCGTCCTGCCTCCTCTTTGGTTTTCCATGTTTACGAGGTGAGAAGTAATTGTCACGCCGGCATAGCAGGAATAGATGTGTAACACCTTGTGAAGCTGCTGAGATGAGCTCCTGGATCTCATATCACTGTCAGACCCTTGGCAGCCTCTCTGGCAGAAGACGCTCGCTCAGCTCTTGGCCTTAATCTTATGATCTTATTTTTTTTCCATCCCGTTTTGCTCCCTGTGGCCCGACGCGTGTGTCATGGAATCAATGGGGGTCAAGAGGATCGCACATCAAACAATGCTGCGGCAGCAGACAATACATTAGCGGCCATGGATCCATCCCTGATCGATACATATATTATGTCTTTTCTTTATTTTAGGATTGCAAGTTCATTTCTAGCTCTCTGCACGCGTGGAACATAAGTGGGGGCTGCTGGCTTCATTGGACGTGACTTACTGGCGCTATGGAGTCAAAGAGTTGTGGAATAGAAATTGCATTAGTGCAGAGCAATGATCACGTAACACAATCCTGTTTGGTTTTTGTTGTTTTACAAAATGTAAACAGTCCCTGTGCTTCCTGTCACCAAACACATGCGCCATAACTCACAGCTGCTCCTGTATATTATCACTGTACACCTCAAATAGTGAGATTTGTGGCGGGAAACCATCTCATCTCCCATCATGCAACTGTATAGATATTTACTGTTTTACTGTTTTTAAACTCCTGGACAAGCTTTTTTTAAACTCTAAAGGTGGCCACACACCATACAATTAAAAGATCCAATTTTTCACCAATTCGATAATTTTGATCAGTTGTCCCAAAAAATCGGGAGCTTTTCTTTTGTTTTCGATCGATAAAAAGATCAAATTTCCCTTTTTTCGATTTTTTGGGATTGGACATGTTGGAAATTTCAGACCAACTTTATCAAGAATGGTATGGTGTGTGATGGATTGTCAATTACTTGATGTACAGTTCCAATCAATTTTTTTCTAAGCTTTCAATTTTATTCATGATTGGGGAAAAAATTGAACATAGGTGTGTGGTACATCGGTCAGATTTTTTACTTGTTACAATCATTCAGAAACATTGATTGCTATTCTTAAATTTAACAGCAATTTAAAAAAAAATGTATGTTGTGTGGCCACCGTTAGGCTCTCAGTGCTGTTGGCTGGTTCTAACTTTGACACTTTTAATCGCCCTGAAAAAGTGGGCTATGCCCCACAAAACGCATTGCCTGGGCTCGGGGGCGTAGCTAGAGACCACGGGGCGCCATAGCAAAAAATTTTGATTGGGGTTTCCCCACACACAAAAAATAAATAAAGCACCTTTAAGCCCCACCCACACACACAAGTTCTAGGTAGCCAGAAGTGCCCCTCCAGAATTAGGCACAACCTCTCAGTATCAGTAGCCAATAGTACCCCCAGTATTAGATAGCCCCCCAGTATAGGTAGCCAATAGTGATCCCCACTAAAGGTAGCACAAAAATGCCCCCAGTATTAGCTAGCCTCTCAGTATGGGTGGTCAGAAGGGCCTCTAGTAATAGAAAACCCTGCAGTGTAGATAGCCTAAATGGCCCCCAGTATTGGCTAGCCTGGTATAAATAACGTCTCTCCATTGCTCTACTCATATTACTCTGCACCTCAGGGGACCCACTGTGGACCCCAGTATCGCTATTGCCATTTGCCACTGGGCCCCCCTTGGCTACAGGCCCCATAGTAGCCGCTATCGCTGACATGGTGATCCCTACACCACTGCCTGTGCTAAATAAACCTTTGTGTCTCATGAAACTGTCGTCATTGAGGTAAGCCACCTCACGCTTTGCATGTTTTGTACACCTGGGCTCCTCTTTATCCCTTTGAGCTCACTTATTTGGTTTTGCTATTATGCCTGTAATACACAGACTACAGAACACTACAGACTGCAATCTTATTCAAGTTTTGACCTTTTCTCCTGCACTTTGTACAGCACAATGATGCCCAGACAAGCTGAAGTCCCACCCACAGATTCATAGCGCTTGCTTGACACATAAAGGTTAAAGGGGCACTATGGCAAAAAATTGTGAAATAAAATATGTGCAAACATATAGAAATAATAAGTACATTTTTTCCAGAGTAAAATGAACCATAAATTACTTTTCTCCTATGTTCCTGTCACTTACAGTAGGTGGTAGAAATCTTACATTACCGACAGGTTTTGGACTAGTCCATCTCTTCATAGGGGATTCTCAGCAAGGCTTTTATTCTTTATAAAGATATTCCCTAGAAATGTTTTAAACAATGATGCTGGCCAGCTTCCCTGCTCGCTACATAGTTTTTTGGCAGTTGGACAGAGCAAATGCCATTCAATAAGTGCTTTTGAAAATAAATAAATCCCTGAGAATCCCCTATGAGAAGATGGGCTAGTCCAAAACCTGTTGCTTCTGTCAGAGTTCTACTACCTACTGTAAGTGACAGCAACATAGGAGAAAAGTAATTTATGGCTCATTTTACTCTGGAAAAAAAACATTACTTTTTATTTGTTTATGTTTACACATATTTTAAAGGGACTCAGAGCAGTGCAGAAACTATGGAAAGATGCATATCATTTTAAAGCTCTCTTTCTCCTCTTTCCGTGATATATAAACCGCCGCCCTCCGCCTTTTAGGTTTCGCTATTTTCGCGATTGAAATTGCAGCGGCCGTGATTTCAATTGCGAAAATTAAGAAAACTAAAAGGCGTAGGGCAACGATTTAGGTGTCGCCAGAAAGAGGAGAAAGAGAGCTTTAAAATGATATCCATCTTTCCATAGTTACTTGTATTACACAGGACGACACTTTCCCCAGTGTCAGCAGCTCCATTCAGCAGAAAAAGTCGGCCGCGGCAATTTCAATCGCGAAAATAGCGAAAATTAAAAGGCGTAGGGCAGCGGTTTATATATCATCGGAAAGAGGAATAAGAGAGCTTTAAAATGATATGCATCTTTCCATAGTTTCTGCACTGCTCGGAGTCCCTTTAAATTTTACAATTTTTCGTCATAGTGCCCCTTTAATACTCGAAGTTGGGCATTAAAGCGAATCCAAGGTGAAAATAAACTGATGAAATAAACAATTGTCTTTATCCTCCTACTCCTAAAATGATCTTTTTTAGACATCCCGTGGTTTTAGTTTATATTTAAAAAATGTACATAGTAGATTGAATGTTTTATTGTCTCTACATAATAGCATTCCATTAAGTGTCCCCAAGTTAAAATACATGAACTATTGACCATGTTTATCTCTCCCCTACCCTCAGCAGTTGTATTCTGCCAGGAAAACTTGTATGGCTCTAATCTGCTTATCAGCAATGTTTACTATATTTCAGACATGGTACCAACAAGACAGAAGCTGTCACTTGCATGCCTGAAAATCAACTCTTTCAGGCAGCAAAATTAAACAAGAGAAACAGCCTGGTTATGAATATGTTTTGCATACTACATACATATGTTTATTTCATCATGGCACACTTTAAAACAAATTTTTCAAATGAGGTGGTTGGTGCAAGAGGGAGATGCTGCTGAGGCATCTTGCGGTCTATGCTGCTTTCTGTATTCCTGACGGTCTATGCTATCTGTAAAGCAGCAGCAACCGGAAGCACATAATGCGGGAATACAGAAAAGAGAAGCTCTCCTATGAGTCAGCTTGTGTGCGATGCGCACTCTCTGTGCGGCGCTATATATACTTGTCTATATATATAACATCACCCGGAGCTCATCCTCAGGACAGCTGTATACCAGGCAGCTGTATACAGAGGAGTAATGTGACACAGAGCCCTGTAATCAGTGTGCACATCACAGTGCTGTCATTAGCAGACGCATAAAGGGGGAGCAGCCAGCTGAGGGCACATTTAACCCCATAGAACAGGATTTTGCGCCCCGCTGATACCGGCTGAGCTGTTTAGCAGAGGAGGAGAGGCGAGCGGCATTGATACCAAGCAGTGTTCACTACATAACCGAACTCCAGACATCAATGTAATTATATCAGCTGGATGCTGAGTGATTAATGCGCCCAAATGTTACCGCTTTGTGTCAGACAGATTCCGCAGCTTAAAAGACCACTATTGCGAAAATCATCAAATATAAAATACATGTAAAGACATATAAATAAGAAGTACATATAAATAATTAGAGTAAAATGAGACATATATTACTCTTCTCCTATATTGCTGTCACTTACAGTAGCTAGCAGGAATCTGACAGAACCAACAGGTTTTGGATTAGCCCATCTCCTCATGGGGGATACTCAGGATTTTCTTTATTTTCAAAAGCACTTAGTGAATGGCAGCTGCTCTGTCCAACTGCCAAAAGAGTGTGCAGTGAGCAGGGGGGCTGGCCAGCATCTTTGTATAGATCCTTTTCAGTGGATGTCTTTATAAAGAATAAAGGCCATGCTGAGAACCCCCTATGAAGAAATGGACTAGCCCAAAACTTGTTGGTTCTGTCAGATTTCTACTACCTACTGTAAGTGACAGCAACATAGGAGAAAAGTAATTTATGGCTCCTTTTACTCTGGAAAAAATGTACTTCTCATTTATATGTCTTTACATGTATTCTAAATTTGACGATTTTCACAATAGTGGTCCTTTAAAGAGACTCTGTAACAAAATGTTCAGCCTTATTTCTTCTATCCTATAAGTTCATATACCTGTTCTAATGTGCTCTGGCTTACTGCAGCCTTTTCTAGTTGCACGGTCTCTGCAATATATCTAATTTTCTTTTCTTTGTCAAGCTTTGTTGACCCAGGGAGTCTGTGATAGAGAGAAGTTATGCTGCTGTCCTGTTTTCTGTGTTTATGAATCACAGGCAAGGTCTCTGCTCACAGCCAGCATGTCTGAGGCTCACGGAGCTGTGACCTTGTGAACAGCTGTGAGTGCAGAAAGATCAGTTCAAAGCCCAAACAAGCAGCTAACGCAACACTGGAAGTAACATTGCAGCAGTCAATTCAGGCTTGAGAGGAGCCTCTGCAAACAGGCACCTGCTCTGATGATGTATTTCCTGCTTGGTGGCCATCTTCACTGTTTACAAAAACAATGAATAAAACAGTGATTTTATCACCAAGAAGGCAGCGGGGAACGGTGAAAATGTCACAGAGGGGGCTAGGAGAAGACAACAAACAGGCTGGTACGTTTATTTATGTAAGATTTTCACAGTACAGATTCTCTTTAAGACCAGGTTGAACTTGCGCATTTCTGGTATTTAACCACTGCGTTTTAAGTTCCTTAAAATACTCTAGAGTGAAGTTCTCATTGATGGCAATGTGTCAGCATGTTAGGGAATTATGGGGATGAGTCAACAAAAACATATTTTGCGAATTATCATACCTTACTTATTATTCACTACAAGGAGAGACAGTTCATCATATAATCAGATAAAGGGGTTGATGCAAAAAAAGGCCGGTAACATTCCACACCGCGTGGCAATGTTACCGGCCTATACTGAACGTAGTGGTGCTCGTTGCGCTGATAACATGATGAGCATTACCATAGCAATGCACATAAACAGAGTACGTGCAGTATAGCAGTAGTGTAGTACACCATGCTACCCCATACTGCACATACATTGTTTATTTGTATTGCTATGGTAAAGCTCGTCATGTTATCAGCGCAACAAGCACTACTAGGTTCAGTACAGACTGGTAACATTGCCGTGCGGAGTGCAACGTTACTGGCCTTTTCTTTATCAACACCTAGGTAAGATAAATCAAGGGTTAATGCTAGAGGCCTAACTTTAGTGGCTCGGGATCCACAACCAAAGTATTGTGGCGCCCCTCCCATATCATGAACTGTTATGGTCAAACAGACACCATGGCAATGGTCAGCTGTTCCGCTTTAGATATCCCAGTTTTATTTTATAGTTAAATCTACTTTCTAAGTTTTTAATGTTTCATTTGCTCTGCTCAATGACACATTAATTGAAGTATGTCAGAGCTAAAATCTATGAACTATTGACCCTTTTATCTCTTTCCTGCTCTCAGAAGCCATTTTCTGCCAAGAAAGTGTTTTATGGCTGTAATTCCTTATCAGTGGCGGTTACACTATAGTCCCACCTGGTTCCGACCAGGACAGAAACGGTCACTTGCATACCTGAGTATTAACTCTTACAGGCAGAGAAAGAAAAAAAAAGGAATACAGCCTAGTTCAGTGTTTCTCAAACCTGTCCTCGTGGCTCCCCAATGGGCATGTTTTGCAGGCAACCTCACCAATGCACAGGTGGGGTAATTAGTGTCTCAACTACACTGAATCCACCTAGCTGAGACACTAACTACCCCACCTGTGCATAGGTGAGGCTGCCTGCAAAACATGCACCGTTGGGGAGTCACGAGGACAGATTTGAGAAACACTGGCCTAGTTATTTGTATGCTTGGTACTGTACATACATCTGTCTATATCATCACGTCACATGTCACCTCGTGTATGCTTTAAGTTAGATAAGGAGAGATAATTTGTGAGTTAATACGCAAGGTGAGATTATTCATTACAAAAGCTATGTGAATCAGTACCGATGTTTCTACAAACACAACCACATGGAATTCAGGTTCTCAACTGGCTGATCTGTGTCTGTAGGCTCCTTTGTAGCTGGTAGAAACTGGAGCTCCCGACAGAAAAATACATGAAACCAACTAATTCAACACAGAGCAGATCTGTAATGAGATACGAAACGAAGGATGCTGGTTCTGCCATAATAAGGAGTCATGGCGCAGCATTATCCCTTTCCTGTACGAAGGAGTGATGGAACCGCAGAAAATAAAATACTGCGCCTGTTTGGTACATTTTTTCCTGCGGTCTGCTTCTCTCCCCTGCTCTCTCCACCCACGCAGTGTGATAGAGATCTCCGAGTACCTCACCCTGCTCTGCAGCCCTGCGAGTCCTCTTTCACATTCACACCTCTGCGCTCTCCATCCCTTCTACACCAGGCACAGCTTTCTACATATAAATAGTCTACACGTCCAACACAGCCACCGCTTTCCTGTACTCTGCATTGCCCTCAGCAGCTCCTGCTATACTTCTCCCGCTCTGAGACGGCCAGCAGCGCACCAGGCAGTGTTCCTACACTTACATTCTTCCATACCATCCGCTTCTGTATTCCCCAAATCCCTCTCCTGCACTTCTGTATTTACCGTAAGGCATCTTCTAGGTCTGTAGGCTAGCAGCAGCAACACAGCAACCAGCATTTTAGCATTGCTATAGAACATTTATGGTTAAGACTCTTTCGATCAAGGGACGTTATTTTGTTTTGGATATTTCCTTCCACTCAAACCTTAAAGCCCTCGATATAATTATTGTGTTTGAGATAGGGCATCACATTTTACCTGTCGGTAGAACTCCTTGTGCTGTAAATTCTTGGAATGCTTTGATCTCTCTCTATTAGCAGAAAATATAGAAACTGAAAGTCCTCTGTTATTGTCTCACACTGCCCCCTAGTGACAAGGGACCATAAGTACACATTACAACAGTACTAATTAAGAGCAGGGAAATGTAACAAATAAGAAATAAAAAAAAATGTGCTAAAATAAATAGGCCTGGAGCATTTATAAGCCTCAGGCCTGTACTTACATCACTGGAGCCTATAGACACAGATGTCCTGGCACCCTAGACTTTGTCCTCCATGATCCCAGCTGTCACTTCTCCCTTTCTCCCCTCGTCCGTCTTAGGTAACTAGGAGTGTCCCTTAGCATTAGGTAGTCAGAGGTAATCTTAGTTTTAAGTAGCTAGTGGTGCCCCAGACTGAAGGAAGATCTTGCCAGTGGAAAGCCGAGAGCAGGGTGAGTAACCTCTCATTTACGCTATGCTCAGCACTCTGCAAGAAGAAGGAGGGAGGGATACACATGGGGAGGGGAGGAGTGAGCCGCCTTTCCATCATCAGGTGCCTGTAGGCACATGCCTACAGTGCCTTATGATAAATCTGTAATATGCAAATCCCCTTTTTATACCCCTGAAATCCAGGCATATACAGTATACACAGAATGAACAGCATGGGATACGCGGCATTTCCCTGCAGTCAGTAGATGTAACCTACACAGAAAGCGCACAACTGTGAACAAGCTGTCCATTTAGATGAGTGCCGATGGACTGTTAAGACATTTACTGGACAGGGTGATGAGTCATCGTGCAGGAGATAGCTCCATATTTGAGTGCTCTGACCCCCTATCACCCCTTCCACTCCAGTCATGCCTGAATGGCAGATTGCATTGTTGTGTACAGTCAGTGATGTCGTTATTTCCATAACGTAAATCAAGCTGAAGAACAGCAAGTTCACAGACCCCCCCAACTGTGTCTGATTTCTAGGGGCACACATTGTTCTGCAGGAATGTCCATGTTGTTCAATGCAATCTGGGCATGAAGAGCAACTTCTCTATTAATGCCTGCAGGCTTAGTTTGGTCCCTAATCGTGTTCGTACAGCATGGGATTCAGCAGGAGTTGAAAATAATGTTCAACCAAAGGTAAGGAAAAGAAAACGTTAGAAAAACAGAAGATAAAGAAGAAAAACGAAAGGAGAGAGAGAAAAGAGAGAGAAAGAAAAACAGTTTCCTCGGACGAGAAAGGAGATGTTGGGATAGAATGTAGAGTGTGTGTGTGTGTGTGGGGGGGGGGGGGGGGGGGGGAGGGGGAAAGCAGGGGAAGCAGTGTAGATAGAGAAGAACAGGAGAGAGGGGATGGAAAGAAGACAAGCAGAAGCGAAGAGAGGAAAGAAGGGAAGAATGGAGGTGACGAAAGAAGACATTTTGATGAGACAAGAGGAGGGAAAAGGAAAGGAAACACTGAAGAGGACAGCAGGGTTGTTGCAACTGCGTAATAACTATTTAATGAACACTTTACGATCATGACCATAAACAGCAGTGGAGAGGGCTCTGTTTTTCTGAGCTTACGCTTTAGAATAGGTGAGACAACGAGGTAAGGCAGTGAAAACACTATCCAGCAGGTGGCAGCGAGTTCCTTCCTCAGTCTCTACAAGTAGCAGAGTTTTAGTCAGTTGCTTTAGATTTATATACTCTCCTAAAGTAGTGAGTTTCAAAGGATGAAAGTTTACATATAGACTGTAGGAGAGAATTCCAGAGAAGAGGACAGGCTCCTGAAAAGTCCCAGGTATCAGAACATGATAAAGAGATTCTAGTGGATATGGCTGAGACATGTTGGGATACAGATAAAGCACCTTTGGAGCAATATATATAAGCTTACATACTGCAGAACTAAGTAATATAACTGAGCATTAATGGCTCACTGTTCACAAAACAATGACAGGAGCTCAGCGCCTGGACACTATCTGAATGCTGTTTATATGTCCTCACACTGTTTTTGCAGGGATTATATCCTGGCCCCTCTGGTTTTCCATAAACATACTGATGAGTTAATTCCTCCCCCTTAAATTGGTCTTAGCCTATAGTAGGGACTGTAAGCTGAGGACAGTAAGTGACATAATTATGCATTCTGAAGAGCACAGTGGAAGTGCCAGCACCACATAAATACATAACAATAATATGTACCGCCAATGCTTATAAAAGATAAATACTACTTTTTCTTAAAGCGGAATGAACCCCAGTATTTCTTCTTTGCTCTAATACATTATTTACAGCATATTATACACAACCAGCATTTTTTTTTTTTATACTAGAACTGCATTCAACACAGGCCTTATGCTGGGAATACACGGGTCGATTTTGCAGCTCGATTCCGCGGCCGATCGTTTTCCGCGCTCGATTCTGCGGGCGATTCTCTGATCTTCCATTTGTTTTTCTTATCTTTTCACATTGTTCCCCATGCAGAATCGAAATGATCGGGCGCGAGATCGGACATGTCAGAAGTTATCTATCGAATCTAACCGTGTATTCCCAGCATTAGAAGCTCCCCTGCAGGGAATGCTGGACGAATCCAAACTAGAGATAATGTTATCTTGTGTTTAATTGTATCTAGTGAGGAATGTAAACAAACCCTTCTTTGACACTGCCGGATCTCCTGAAGACAGTGAGACCATCAGAAAGCATTTCTGCTCACATTATAACATACATGTCAAACTCCGGACCGCGGGCCAGATCTGGCCCTCGGAGCCATTAAATTTGGCCCTCAAGTGGTTTCACCACTTTGCATTATGTTTGGCCCACTCTAGATCACCAGGAAAGCTATATTTTAGGCGAAGCCCTAGAATAGAGGGAAGCCATATGGGGGAGTTAGGGGGGAGTGCACTAAACACTAAGGGACTGTATAGGGGAGGGTGGGGGCCTCTAGACACCAGGGAACTGTATACGGGTTGGAAAGGGGCCATTAGACACCTGGGAACTTTATAAGGGAGGAAGGTGGCCAGTAGACATTGAGGTTGGCCCTCGACTTGGTCCCCGTGTACACTTTCGGCCCACTTTGTATTTGAGTTTGACACCCCTGCATTAGAAGATGAATAAAGCACTTATGAATAAATGCAAAGTCAGCTTTCAGAGAAAAAAAAAAGTGTACTTTGGGAACGTATAATTTCTAAATGAATAATGATACTTCTGCACAAAAGCAAATATGATAGCCGTATGGCATATAAAAAGTAGGAAAACATGTTTTTATTGAATATTATGTCAGGGTTTGATACCGCTTTAACCACTTAAGCCCGAAGGGTTGTTTATTTTTTTTGCATCTGAGCAACTTTCACCTCCCATCCATTTGCCAATAACTTTATCACTACTCATCACAATTAATTGATCTATATCTTGTTTTTTCCGCCACCAATTAGGCTTCCTTTGGGTGATACATTTTGCTGAGAATTATTTTATTCTAAATCCATTTTAACAGGAATATTAAGAAATAAATGGAAAAAAAAAACATTATTTCTCAGCTTTTGACCATTATAGTTTGAAATTAATACATGCCACCATAATAAAAACCCATGTATTTTATTTGCTCATTTGTCCCGCTTATTACACCATTTAAATTATGTCCCTATCACAATGTATGGAACCAATATTTTATTTAGCAATAAAGGAGCATTTTTTCAATTTGTGTCCATCACTATTTACAAGCCCATAATTTAAAAAATTATATTAATATACGCCTTTGACACGCATATTTAAAAAGTTCAGACCCTTAGGTAACGATTTATGTTATTTTTTTAATTGTTGTAATTTATTTATTTTTTTATTAAAAATGTTATTTGGGTATTTTTTGATGTGGGGGTAAACAGCTAATTTTAAATGTTAAAAAATGTATTTATTTAAAAAAAGTGGATGTGGGTGTAGTTTTACTATTTGTCCACAAGATGGCCACAGTCAAAAAGTCCTGGGAGCGATCAATCTCGCTCCCAGGAACAAGAATGAAGATGGGGAACTTTTTGGTCTCAGAAAAACCGCAGCGTCTGATGATACACTGTTGGCTTTTCTGCGGGGGGAGCTTCAATCAATGAAAGGAATCTATAATCCCTTTCATTGATTGCTGGGCTAACGGTCGGCGGCGGGAGCGCGCAGAACTATCACAAAGAATTGTAAAATTTAAAATACATATAAATAAGTTGTAGATTTCTCCTACAGTAAAATGTACTATAAATTACTTTTTTCCTATGTCATTGTCCACCTGAAAACGTATGGTCCCAGGGCCTTCTGTCATGCCACTCCTACATTATGGAACTCCTTACCCCAGCAGATCAGGACAGCTCCATCTCTGGACGTGTTACATTCCAGACTAAAAACTCACCTGTTCAGTTTGCCATTTGCAGAAATATAATTTTTGTTGTGTGAATACTTCATCTTACTACCAACTACTGAATCAGAGAGCCTAAGTGCTTTGAGTCCTAAGGGAGAAAAGCGCTATAGGAATGTTATTGTCCCTTACACTAGGTAGTGAATATCTGATAGATCTGAAAGATTTTGGACTAGTCTATCTACTCATAGGGGATTCACAGGGTTTTCTCTTTCTTTATAAAATCACTTACTGAATGGCAGTTGATCAGTCCAACTGCCAAAATAGTGGGCAAAAAAGTAGGGAGGATGGCTGACATCTTTGTATAGGTCTCTTCCAGCGAGTGTTTTTGTAAAGAATAAAGTAATACTGAGAATCTCCCCTGAGGAGATGGGACTAGTCTAAAATCTGTCAGATCTGTCAGTTTTTCATGCCATTGGTGTAAACTTCAATGGTTCAAGAACAGTGAAAAAAGAATTGTGTGTGGCACTTCCTATTGGCCTTACACGTGAGCGAAACAAGTCACACAGGGAAATACATTCCATGGCCATGCAACACCATGCACTGCTAGATCCAACAGTCACTTGGACGTGTGCTCCGCGGAAAATACAAATGGTACAATCTTGCTTAGAAGAAAAAAAAAGCAGGGCAAGCGTGCACCTTCTGTCCCACAAATGTATTGATGTGATGTGACAGTCAATATTCATGGCAGCATCAAACACTCAGATACAGATACACTCAGATACAAATCAAGTGCAATATCGGTGTGGTTCCATACATTGCTTACATGTCCAGTGATGGCAGGGTCATCGGTGTAGGAGGTGGGTAGTAGGCACTAGGTGGTGGCACCACCCACCTCCTACACCGATGAACCTGCCATTACCGGACATGTAAGCAATGTATGGAACCACACCGATATTGCACTTGATTTGTATCTGAGTGTTTAATGCGGCCATGAATATTGACTGTCACATCACATCAATACATTTGTGGGACAGAAGGTGCACGCTTGTCCGGCTTTTCTTTTTCTAAGCAAGATTCGCGTAAACTTTGCCTTTGAGGCTGACGTCTTATGTAGTGTTCAAAATGGCTGCATTCTAGCAGCACAGAATTCCCCTAGGAGCTCAAAACGCGACTCAATGATGAAACGCTGATAACCAATGCCAAATGCTTTTCTGCTCGGTATCAGACAAATCGGGCACTCCTGGACAAATTGGGCACTGCTATTGACTCTCATTGACAATATCGCCAAAGGGGAAATTTGGGGGCTCCTAATAATTACTGTTTGTTGCGGGGGGTATCATTTGTCATGGCAGAGTTTGCGTGTCCAGCAGCGCGCAATACAGCGCCCGATAATTACCTTATTTTTTGCATAGGTTAGGCATCATGAAGGGGGTTTGTGCGTGAGAGGGACAGTTAGGCATCAGCGAGGGTGTTCGTGGGGGGCATTTAGGGTTAGGCATCAGGAAGGGGGGGTGATTGTGCGGGTGGGGGGCGGTTGGGGTTTGAGGTCAGGAAGGGGGGTGCTTGTGCGGGTGGGGGGTGGTTAGGGTTAGGCGTCAGGAAGGGGGGGGGGGGTGTTTGTGCGGTGGGGTGCGGTTAGGGTTTGGCCTCAGGAAGGGGGGCTGGTGGGATAGCGGTTAGGGTTAGGCATCCGGAAGGGGGGTGTTTGTGCGGGTGGGGGGCGGTTAGGGTTAGGCGTCAGGAAGGGGGGGTGTTAGTGCGGGTGGGGGGGGGCGGTTAGAGTTTGAGGTCAGGAAGGGGGGAGCTTGTGCGGGTGGGGGGCGGTTAGGGTTAGGCGTCAGGAAGGGGGGGTGTTAGTGCGGGTGGGGGGGCGGTTAGGGTTTGAGGTCAGGAAGGGGGGTGCTTGTGCGGGTGGGGGGCGGTTAGGGTTAGGCGTCAGGAAGGGGGGGTGTTAGTGCGGGTGGGGGGGCAGTTAGGGTTTGAGGTCAGGAAGGGGGGTGCTTGTGCGGGTGGGGGGCGGTTAGGGTTAGGCGTCAGGAAGGGGGGGTGTTAGTGCGGGTGGGGGGCGGTTAGGGTTTGGCGTCAGGAAGGGGGGGTGTTTGTGCAGGTGAGGGGCGGTTAGGGTTTGGCGTCAGGAAGGGGGTGTGTTTGTGGGGATGGGGGGGGGGCGGTTAGTTTTAGGCCCCAGCAAGGGCATGTATTTGTGTGGGGGGATGGTTAGGGTTAGGCGCCAGAGGGGAGGGTTGTGTGTGAGAATAGGGTTAGGTTTAGCTATAGTAACATATCAGTAGCATTTACCAATATTTTACTATTGAAATTGAACACTTTAAATAGAAGAAAATCATTTACTATCAGCAGTTTTCCTGCGTCCCATTTTCCTTGGCGTTCGTATTTCACGTAGGCGCTGACAGCTGCTCCGCAGAAGCCATGTGAAGAAGCCCTCAGAACAGCATTTTGACCTTACCCTCTTGAAATGTCTTCGCTGGCTGCACTCTTCCAATAGCAATCTATAATTATGGCAGTTATTTTTCAAAAATAAAAACTAGAATTTACTTTGAAACTTTTCCTGCCTTAGTGTGAAAGGAGTGATCGATCATAATCACTACTCAGCACTGCTTCTAGTGCCTCATCAAGACAAGTCTCAAGCGCGGTTCAGCCCTTCAGCTTATCGGCAAGCTCCAAATCTTCAAGTCTGGCAACAACCAGGGTTGCTACAACCTCAATCCTAGAGCCCTTCCTAAAATCAGTTACAGTTACCCTGAAGCAAAAAAAAACAACAAAACCTTATGATATAATGGATTGTATGTATAGTACGGATAATTAATAGAACATTAGCAGCAAAGAAAAGTGTCTCTTTTTAATTTTCATTTATATAACTTTTTTTTATTTTATTTTAACATTGCACCATTCTGTTGTATTCGCAATTACAAACTACACTTTGTATTTTAAACTATATGTAGGTAGACAAAAAAAAACCCCAAAGTCTTGTTTTTAAAGCAGTGATGGTTCATTCTTGTGCGCAGTTTTTGTCCTGTTTCTCCTATATAGATTCCTCTTGAGGGGCATTTCATGCCAGAACCATCATCGCTTTAAAATTAATGAGGGTAAAATGGACACACCAGTGGGCCAACACTTCTCTGAACCAGGACACAGCATGCAAGATCTCAAAGTACTTATTCTTAAGGGTAACTTCAAAAATGAACAAGCAAGAAAGATTTCTGAGTACAAATTTATGAAAATGTTCAAGACATTAACAGAGGATTTAATTGTGGAATGGGATTCATGACTCCTTATGTAACATGATTGACTTAGCTTCATGATCTTCAGAAACCTGCTAGATTTCATGTTTGCTTGCATGAGCTCACTGGCTCCAGCCTGCTAATCACCTGACATCTAACTGCTAAACAGTAACCAGTACAACTGCCATCTTCGTGTTTACTATCTACCTGCATCAGTGTTTTACTTCAGCTAACATCTGGAAATCTGCCTGAAGAAGGGGACTAGATCCCAGAAAGCTTGCATAATTTAACTTTATCAGTTAGCCATTAAAAGGAATTACTTTTACAAGACTGTTTTTTTTCTACCTACATATATTGTTTGGCTAACACGGTACAGAAACATTTTAAATTATGAAACACAGCAGAACTCATGACCCTTTGAACTTTCCTGCAGTAAAAACATTTTCTAATACTGCCTCTCACTCTTTCCCTGATGTAAAGGTGCCTCAGAAAAAAAGGACCGTCTCAGACCCAAGTTGGGTTGATAGTTGCATAGATAGAAGTTGCATAGATAACAACTGATAACAACTGAAGTTTAACTCTTCCTGTACGGGAAACAATAGGAGACTCATACTGTATATGTGCAACTAATGTTCTATTTCTTGGCTGTGCTACACATACAAATCATTATCTCATACGTTTATTTTCATTTCAGATTCCCTCTAAGAGGAAAACAAGCTGACTTTATTACCGGTGGCGCCTACTAACCGCTTCTTCCTAAGCGCTAGATGGCTGTTGAAATTCATCGCTGATTGGCGCCAATACAATGCGGATGTGAGGCGATCCTCTATCTCTCTCTCTGGGAGCCAAATATACAGTTTGTCACTCAACCTCTTTGATCAACGGCCCACACAATCCTTATTTAGGACTCACTAATTATCTCGGATAAAACGATAGCAGCGCGCCAGAGAGGAAGGCAGCGCCGCGGCGGAGATGAGAACCGATGTCACCCGTCTGTTATGTGATGGAGGGAAGTAAGATGTGAAAGTATTTTGAGCGGCGCAGGAAAAGTCATTCAGCCATGTCACATCACAGCCATTTGCAGAGCAGGCGGAACTGACAGGCCGTTCTGCGTGACGCCTGTCATACGCTCGCCCATCTGTCACCGGTAAGTAACCCCCGCTGACGCCTGAAGTCCCAAGTCGCAGAAGGGACAGTTCATAAAAAGACATGGCTAGGTTCAAGGTCGGGTGGAGGGGGCTGCGTGCTGACTGCGCTGTGTTTACTGGAAGGGTCACGTTCCTCTATACACAACATTTCGCGGGCGGGTCAATGTCTACTTTACCGTCTCTCTGGACCAGCAAAGGATTTCCTCTGCTTCCTGGAAGTGCCTTTGATTATGGCCGGTATATAAGCTCTGCCATAGATTTCTTTCTTTACACGGGCAAATAATAAAAAGCAATTCAGCAGAAAATTACAGCAAACTAAAAAAGTTCTTGTAACATTTCCACAGCCGCAGGGGTGGAACAAATCAAAGGAAAGAGCACTGGAGCGAGCGGGAGATTGGTAATAAAGTGTGGCGCTATTTACCTGTGACCGCGCTCTGAGCATTGGATGAAGTGTTTGTTCTGGCTGGGATAAGCTCTGCGTAGCACAAGGTCCTTCCTCTGCCAAGGTGAAATGCCATTCAACGCAAGGCATGACTGCAGGAGTACTTCCAATAGGAAAACATAGGAATGCCTGCCACTGTCTGGAGAAATGAGCACTAAAGCGGACCTGAACTCAGAACTTCCTCTCTGCTCTGAAGGAAAAGCAACAGCATAATAACCTTAAAAGAAAAACATTTGTTACAGCTGATACAAATCCTGCAATAAATCTGCAGTGTGTCTACTTCCTGCTTTCATGGAAGCAGACATAACATCCTGTGCTTTCAAATGAGCTTAACTACCGTGGCAGTCAGGTGACACGGGGAGATCAAATTACATTTTATGATCAGTCACAGATGAGGGGGAATTAGACAGGCTAAACTCTCTAAATACACTACCGCAATTTGGCGCAATACATCAGGTTCAAGCACAAACTCAACAAAAATCATACGGGCAATGGTGATTCTGGGAAAAAAATGAATCACACCAGTGGACAAACAGCACCCGATTTACATGTTAATCATGGTCCTGTTCCATTCAGCAAGACAAGCTCAATTTAATTTTCAGGTCAGATCAATTCTATTGGAAAAGGGCCCTACTGAATTTCTAAAAATGCATTTAACAAACTGGCATTTAAAAGCATTCAGGTTAGAGCAAGAGGGAGATGATTTTAAAGCTTCAGGAATGTGTAACGTGGATCGTTCCCCGCATTTTACCCAGACTACCCACTTTACATAGAAGAACAGAAAGAACTTTCTTGAGCTTTGCATACCTTTGTGCGAGAATTCAGCCATGATAGGATGACAGAGGCCCAGTGCACACCAAAACCGCTAGCAGATCGTCAAAACGCTAGCGGTTTTGGGAGCAGAGAGCCGATATTTGCCGGGTGCACAGTATGCGATCCGCCGGCCGCATCCGCATCAGCATCCGCGTGGCTAATGTATCTCTATGGGCTGGTGCACACCGGCGGTTTGAGGTTTTAAGCAAACCGCAAACGTGCAGCAAGAGGCACGTTTGCGGCTTGCTAAAAACCTCAAACCGCCGGTGTGCACCAGCCCATAGAGATACATTAGCCACGCGGATTTTCAAGCGGATGCGGCCGGCGGATCCGCCCCCATGTGCACTGGGCCTAAGTTAGATGTAAGTTAGGCCCAGTTCACAATAGCGCAAAAAAAATGTCCGTTCCCAGATCTGAAGGGAACAGATCGGAACGGATGTGAACAGATCCAATGTTAACCTATAGATCCGTTCACATCTGTCTGTTCAAATGGATACGTTCCACACGATGCGCTGAACAGAACGCAAGTTTCCTCCTGCAGCAATTTTTCCAGACCGCTGAGCCCAGCGGGATGGAAACGGAATATGAAGCCCTGCATTGGGGCAATGAGAAAACGGAACGTCTCTTCACACTAGTCAAAGAACAGACCGTTCTATGGGGCAAAATGCACTTTGGGGGTGGGGGTCTGGGGGGGGATGTGGGGAAATGGAACGGAGCAGCAGAACAGCAGTAGATCCGATCGACCAGTAATCCGATCCGTTTTCACGGATCCGTTTGTCACTTTAGCGCAAGTGGCCTTACCGTCCCCCTATTAATAAAGTGAATGACGAAAAACAAAGACAGAAGAGCGTCAGAAGTGGGTGATGGTAACTCAGGCTAGAAGACTGCAGAATTACAGAGCCTAGAAGGCTGCTGGGGATAAAGCCAGACATAATGGAACACGAGGCAGAGGAGAGATCAGGTGCAGATAGGAGTGCAGTGCAGGCGGAGGGTGACAGAGTGGCAGGAAGGAGCACTTATCAGAGCAGGCAGAGGGAGATGGACGGAGCAGGGAAGCGAGGCAGAGAGACGGGAGGGGATAGAGATAGGAAGAATGAGAATCACAGAGCGTGAGAGAGCAGAGATTTCAGATGGCTTAAATACAGATCCCAGCGAGGAGACTTAGTCATAAGAATTAATTTTAGAACCACAAAGAGAACTTTAAAAAAAGAAGAAAAATTATACATTCCTCTTCAGCTCTATTGAATATCTTCACCAAATAACTTGCTGTTACGTTCATTGTTTTTAAATTACATAATGATCACAGTACTGCCATTAAAGAGAGACCGTGACCAAGAATTGGACTTCATCCCAATCAGTAGCTGATGCCCTATTTTACATGAGAAATCTATTCCTTTTCTCAAACGGATCATCAGGGGGCTCTGTATGGCTGATATTGTGGTGACACCCCTCCCACAGTGGGATGTCAGGACCATGGTCCTGAAAGCTTCCTGTTTGGGAACCTCAATGCATGGAGGGAAATAACAGTTGTTTACACCTGGGTCCAACTGCCCAAAAAAGCATGCAGCGTCTCCTTCCACTGACATCACCTGCCAGCAGTAGAACTGTCACCATGTGATAAAATGTCAGAATGTAAATCAGGGAGAGGAAAGATGTTACAATGGGCAAACACTGACTACATAATTTATACATAATTATTCTAAACATGAAGCACTTTTTTATTACATTATTTTCACTGGAGTTCCTCTTTAAAAGTCTTGCAATAGTCATAAAATCAAGTGTGGACATCATAATCTTCCCACCTATAGCAAGTATGGCCACAGAAACGCCCAATCTGACGGACGGACCCCTGTATCCAAGGGTGTGAAGTCATAGTTGGGGCCCTCTTTACAGCTTCTCTGCTGCCCCCCTCCCCCAGGTCACAGGGGCTGCTCCCCTCTAATTATGCCCCTGCACATGACAATGTACATTCACACACAAAGCACAGTGTATGAGGCATAAGTTATAAACCAGGGGTCTCAAACTCAATTTACCTGGGGGCCGCAGGAGGCAAAGTCAGGATGAGGCTGGGCCGCATAAGGGATTTCACAATCGCGGCGCATCGCCGCCTTTGCCCGCTCCTCTCACTCTTCCTTTACAGAGAGGGGCGGGGAGAGGCGGCGATCCGTGCGGCAATTAACGTCAGGAGGGGCAGAGCTGAAAGCTCTGCCCCTTCCAGGAAATGCCGGCGGATTGCCCCCCGGGTGATTTGGGGGCTCTGCAGCCCTCGTTTAGCGGCGGGGATGCGGCGGATTACTTGGGAGCACTGAAGCGAACTATAAGGAAGCTTTTGCCGGCGAGGGCCACAAAATATTGTATCGAGGGCCGCAAATGGCCCGCGGGCCGCGAGCTTGAGACCCCTGTTAGAAACCAAAACAACAATTGAACCTTTTGACTGGAACACTTAATCACTTTCCACATGTTAAAGGATACCCGAAGTGACATGTGACATGATGAGATAGACATGTGTATGTACAGTGTCTAGTACACAAATAACTATGCTGTGTTCCTTTTTTTTCTTTCTATGCCTGAAAGCGTTAAATATCAGGTATGTAAGTGGCTGACTCAGTCCTGACCCAGACAGGAAGTGACTACAGTGTGACCCTCACTGATACGAAATTCCCCTTTTTACCTCTTTCTTGCTCTCAGAAGCCATTTTCTGCTAGGAAAGTGTTTTATAGTTGGAATTTCTTATCAGTGAGGGAGACACTGTAGTCACTTCCTGTCTGAGTCAGGGCTGAGTCAGCCACTTGCATACCTAATATTTAACTCTTTCTGGCAGAGAAAGAAAAAAAGGAACACAGCATAGTTATTTGTGTGCTTGACACTGTACATACACATGTCTATCTCATCATGTCACATATCAGTTCGGGTATCCTTTAAATAAAACATTGTGATTGGTTGCAGTGACGTAACTACAATCCTTGGTTAAACTATGATTGGCCCTCAATGTTTACACCCCTTCCCTTTCCTCCTCTTGGAGCCCTTCACGGCCTGGGGGCCCATCTCACAAGGGTCATAATAAAAGGGGGGCCATCATGATCTTCACACCCATAACAAGTGTAGCCACAAAAACACCTGATCTGAAAGATGGAGCCATTTATCAGAGGAAGTGCAGTAGTAGCTGGGGCCCTCCTACAGCTCTGGGCCCCCCTTGTGATCGCAGGAGCTGCTCCCTCTCTAGTTACGCCCCTGATTGGTTTCTGTGGGCAGCAGAGTCACCAGTGCTCCAAGCTTCTTTGCACCAGTATTGATAAATCTGTCCCGATGTTCCTAAAGGTTGTAGGTTCAGCTTGCTGCGCACGTCCAGGCGGCCATCATGCCGTTATGCATTCAGTTCACGGAATGGAACTGGTTGGTACGTTTTCTATTTAATGTCATTGCTTTCAGTGGAAGCATCCAAGCTGGCAGCGGGCTGTGCCTCTACAGAGCGTAACAAATAAACAAAGAAACAAACATACAAAAGCTTCATGCATAATGCGGACAGGAGGCCAGTCGGTGCCATCTCCACCCTTCCCATTACTGCTCGGCGTGCAGAACAGAATCTTCATTCAGCCAGGCCCAGTTAGGTGCCTAATTGCCATTACGGCAACTCTCTTCACCGGCTGGCCAAATGTTCAACAGAGAATCGCAGCAACAAACACATCTAACAGGGAAATTATACTTCTTTTTGGTCGATCTTATCTTAATGAAGGTTTACAAATTGACATTTAATTTTTTTTTAATCGCTTATGTAAAATTTAGTTTGAAAATAAGTTTATTCAAAAACATGGAGCACAGTCCTGTTATTCTATTTGCAAAGAAAAGCCACCTGTTTAGCCTGGCATTCCTGGACTTATAAAATTCTTCCTTTGTACCACGATGGTCTGAGCCATGCTTATGCGCTTTGAGTCCTACGGGAGAAAAGCGCTTTACAAATGTTATTTCTTGTTGTTGTTAAAATATCTAAAGTTTCACCATAAGCCTTGACTTCACGTCACAAACCTGTATTACAGGCAGCTGAGAAGCAATAGAACGCACCTGACATTTATATGCCATTGGCTGATGGCTACAGCCGAGCACACACAAAGACTGGACCATCTGAGCCTTGTCCTCCTCTCCTGCTCTAACCCCACAGACCAGCCTATAGGCAGTGATGGAGAAAGCGGACAGATAGGCGCACAATCCCAGGCGTCATCTGCTGATATTGTTACGGGGACAATAGCAATGACTGTAGAAGAGGAATCCACACAGAGAAGTGGCACCAGAATGATCATATCCTCCATCCCAGCTATTCAACGCTTCCCAGCAGATAACTATAGGCAGTTGGCAGCATATAGCCAAGCAGTTATATCAGCAGGGAAGGTATAAAGTGACCCATCGCTGCTGCTTGTATATCATCAGCTTTTCATGCAATGCACACAGGCTGCAGTAATTACATTGTATAGTCTCACACCTGGACCATTAAAGCACTCATTGTTGTTAAAGCAAACCCATCCCAGAGACAGCAGCTCTGATATGTTGCTGAAAAGTAACAAGCTTTGCCAAATGTTTAGTATTGTGCATTTATAGAGCGCTGACATTCTCTGCAGCACTTTACTGAGTACTTTAACCTATCAGCCTAATGCAGCTGTGCAGAGCGGAGCAGGTGGCTTTTTTATATTTACCTGTTCCCAGCAGCTGGATGGCGTCTCCTCTTCATCCACACAAGCCGCTGCACTCCCGACATCCTCTTTTGAGTTCTGATCATGGGCGTAGCCATCACCCCTGCGACTCCTGCCATCGCAGGGGGGCCCAGAGGCTTTGGCGGCCCCCCTCCCTCTCCCCAACCGCAAGTGCAGCCAACTAGCAAAGCAACCTTTCCATTCACTCACGAAAACCCTGTGTAATTTTTCCCTGCTTCCAGAGGCTGCTTCACAGCAGATCACTCTCTGCTGCCATTTGCTGGCTCCCGATCACGTGACCCTCAAGGGGTTCAGGGACCAAGGGGGCCCCATGCTATCATTTTTGCAGGGGTGCCCTATTAAGTCTAGGTACGCCCCTGGTTCCGATCCAATAATGTGACATGTGATTGTAATCCAGGTGATGGTGTCAGTGGTGCAACGTGCCCGGTGGTGGAAGGGGCAGCGCTGCACCGCTGACACCATCCTCTGGGTTATGATCATGTGATCGGAACTCCAAAGAGCATGTCGGCATTGCAGTGCCGAAAGTGGAGGAGAGGAGACTGATACAGCCACCCGAAACAGGTAACTATGACAGCTCCCTGCGTATACCCCCTGCCAGGCTTGGGAAGGCACACTTCCCCAGCTGCAAAAAAAAAAATAAAAAAAATAATCGGCCTTCAGCCACATAAAGTTTTGCTATGACGGCTCACTATGCTGTCGCTCAAATCCCCGGCGGCGTAAATACTTTTCCCCCTCCGAGTTGTAGCAACTCGGAAGGAGATGAATTTCGGAGTCTGACGATCGCTGAATCCCTGAATTGATCTTGCTCATGGCGCGCAGCATAGCACTAGTGCTATGACAGCACCCAGCTTCGGCACTCAACGCTGATTGCCGAAATAACCTGCTTCGTTATGATCTTCCTGTTTAGTAGAATAACTTGAAATGGCTGCTAGTGCCGAGGATGGTGACAGACGGCATGGCAGCAACCTGTTCAGATGTGAACAAAGCCTAAGTGTCTCTCAGAAACTATTATCCCTGGGTCAGTTAGGGTGGAGGCCCACTTACCTACCACTGGGTTTTTTGGGTCGTAGGGTTGTCGTTTGCCGAGCAGTTCAGCCTCCTGTCTGCCGCCCGTCAGCGCAAATCAGCTGAATTTAAACGCAGCCAAATTGCAGCGTTTGTAACACCACGTGTTTCAACGGGGGTGTTACTGGAAGCCAGAGAACCACGGCATGTCGAGTCTATGTGCAGCTGCGGCCGTGGTCAAATCTCACTGCATGGGGGGGGGGGGCCTGTACAGCGCCAGTACCGGGCGCTAACAAGTGCTCAGCCAATGCAGGAGAGCAGCTGACAGGCGGCGACTTTACCGCTTGTCAGCTGCCCGTGTGAAAGAGCCCTAATACAAGCCAAAAAACCCCCCCAAAAAACACTGCAAGGTAAGAGCGACAATAAATTAGCAACAGTGTCCTTAAATTGGAAATAAACCCGGAACTTCCTCTCTACTCTAAAAGATTAGCCACAGCATGATAACCTTCATGGGGGGGAATCATTGCAAATTTATGGAAATCCTAATAAAAAAAGTTTTACTTGGTTTTACTTTTGCAGAAGGCACTGAAAGGGTTAAGCCTCAGTGTTTACTATATAGAGAGCTGCCTAGGCAGAGCCCTCCTGCATTCGCTTCACAGTTCCTGATAGGAGCCAATTAGACATTTTGATCTGCCTAAACAAACACAGAACACAGAGAAGTTAATTTCTTCATCAACTATATGTGGAATAAAAACTTTTCATTGTGTGCTGTGCAAGAGTTCGGGTCTGCTTTAATGCAGTTTAGTGGATGCACTTGTGTCACTGGGAAAGGAAATGCAGAGAACCTAACCGCTTCCCACAACACGCAAAGCTAAAATAAAAAAGAAAATGACTAGGGTTCCACTTAATACCCCAACAAACAAAAAAAATTAAATAACAATAAAAATTCATCAGTTTAAGTCTGTGCAATATACAATTTCATTACTTTCCAGGCAGCATCAACTGCTGCAAGAATTAGTATTATTATTATTTTCCATTTTTATTTTTTATGGCAATACACCACTGATGGGTCCCTGTTGTGTACTATAAAAATATGTAAAGAGAGAAAAACGATGACAAAACCCCATAAACGGGAGAAGAATAACACCCACTGGTGGAATAAAAAAGAAAATTTGATCCTGCATCAGTCACGGCAGAAACCGTTAACTCCTTCACTCCCCGAGGGGAAGAGAGATCTTATGATCGTCAATCTCCATTCCCGTCATGGGCTTTGGGAAGGTCGCAGGAAGGTCACCACGGAAGATGCCCCAGAGGGTTCTTATCTCGGAAAGATGAAATGCGAGATGTGACGCCCATCCACTTATCTCCAGACAGTTGTCAGTGCCTATCTTAATTATTTGTAATAACCGGATTTGTGTGGACTGCGCACCTTTCAGCCGCGAATACTCAGGTGGCTATTACCGAGCGTGTGCCTGGAAAATAAAGTTATTAACAACTGAAGCCATTGCCTGCACCACGGGGGGTGAGGAAAAATAATTATCCACAAATCCTGACACTGCCATGCTGCCTGAAGAATGAGGAGAATCAGCAGCTAAGGTGGTTTCGTTTGGTTTTATGAAGTGTGGAGAAAGAGTAAGATCTGTTTCAGGAATTTGGTATCATCTGTGTTCCTCCTGGATGAATTTAGCTTCATTTCCTGTTCCTGTGATATTCAGCACTGGGGGAAAAAGTAAGGCAACTGCAGGACTTCTCTAGAGCTGCCCCCACTCTCTGGAACTCCCTCCCACCACCCATTAGCACATCCTTTCTGTCAACATCTTCAAACAAGCCTTCAAAACACACTTCTTCAAGATGGCCTTACGTCACGCCCACACCAATGCCCTCTCTCTACTGAGCACCTTTGGCGCAGCCCCTACCTAATGTGTATCTGTTCCCTCAGTTTAGACTGTAAGTCTTTGCCATGCCCCCCCTCCTCCAGTGTACCCTACCTGATCATACACACTCTCTATCCTGCACCCTTCCCACACACATGAACTTGAATAATTTGGTCTCTAAGGCCACTACTCCAATGTATAATCTGGTATCTTGTGCCTTGTATAACTGTGCTGTCTGTCACCCCTAGTTATTATCTGTGACTCTGTTTATTGTCCAGTGCTGTGTAATATGTTGGCGATCTACAAATGCTATCCAACGTTTCAAGGCAGCTCAGTCAGTGTCTCTTTCCCATGGTCAACAATGCCAAGTAAATGTGCACAGGCGAAATCCACTCGATGTTCACACGTGGGTGGTTGCAGCAGGGCCCTCGTGAGCACATTGAGTTGATTCCTCTCCATGCACATTTACTTGGCATTGTTGACCTTGAGAAAGAGACACCGATTCGTCTCAAAATGTTGGAAAGATTTAATCTGGAGTGCCGACCATTTACTTTGGCATTACTTTGGTTCTTCCAGTACTTTCAGCCCCACAGTGTCGAAAACCTTATGCGTCCGAGCAACGTTCACCTCCCATTCAGTTCAGACCCTTATGTAACTATTTATGTTTTTTGTTTTTATTGTAATTATATATATATATATATATATATACAGTATATATCTATTTGGGTAATTTTTGGTGTGGGAGGGAAACCGCTAATTTTAAATGTAATTGTTTAATTAAAAATGTATGTGGGTGTAGTTTACTATTTGGTCACAAGATGGCCACAGTCAAAAAAATCCTGGATGCAAATGATCACGCTTCCAGGAACTAGAAAGAGGACGAGAATTTTGGAGGGGTTTTTTTTGCAGAAAGACGGCGGTCTCTGATAAGAGACTGTCGCTTTTTCTGCGGGGGACTTAGATCGGTGAATGGGAACTATATTCCCATTCACTGATCGGGGGGCTAACGGCAGGCGGCGGGAGCGCACGAATGGCGCAGCTGCAGCAGCACAGCGTATGTGGACGAACATATTCGTCCAGATAGGCTGAAGTGGATATTAGGTCAGAGTACCCAGGAACTATATGAGCCACATCTTATGGCATGTACCACCTTCAATACTATTACAGTAGAGTCCTCTGTATCCGGCACCAGTGGGGATCGCCTGATGCTTGCCGGCTGCTCGAGCAACAAGCCCAGAAAGAACACATTCCCCCCCCCCCAAATACTCACCGAGCCTCCAGCAACGTCTTGCAGCCTTCCTCTTGCTCCTAGCGGCTTACCAGCTTCGGGTCACGTGACACGCCGACTTGCGTTCACGGATGGTAGAAGCAGCTAGGAGCCCACTAAGAGGAAGAAGAAGGCTGGAAGACATAGCTGGAGGCTCAGTAAGTATTTAAGAGCTTGCAAATACCCCAAAAACAAAGGCATTCGGAAGTCTCAACTAACCGGCATGCCCGAGTTCCGCATAACGGGGACTTTGCTGTACTATGATCAAGAGAACAAGAGATTAACATCCCAAAAAAGCACCTGTTTTTGGAATATTTCTTTGACTTTCCTGTTGTGTCTCAGGATGGGAGGAGAGGGGAGATGGAGATTGCAAATACTGACCACAGAGATGGTAAGCATTCCATAACTTCTCTCTCCTCATTATTCTGTCACTTAATGCTTGCCATAAACTCTTTGACATTTTTAATAGATTAGATGTTAGATTTGATGTTTTTATGAGATGTTACGAGGGGTCACATAAAGGTTAGCGAATTAGCAGTTTATATAAAGGTCAGTAAATTAGCAGTTGCGTAACTGAACTCTTGTAGACGTGCCTGAAGGCAGATCTGTCCAGGTTGCTCCAGATTGCTGGATTCATACAACTAAACTCACACCCTGCACTCATATCTGAAGCTGGCCAATCCTGATCACATGATAACAGACACTTCTCGTTAAAGAAAACCTGTACTAAAAAAACATCCCCTGGGGGGTACTCACCTCGGGAGGGGGAAGCCTCAGGGTCCCAATGAGGCTTCCCCCATCCCAGTAGCTGCAGGCAATCCAGCGCTGGCTCCAGGCGTACTAGTGGCTCTTCCTTCAGGTAAGATGAAAATAGCTGAACCCGATCGGGGCGCAAAAACTGCACAGGCGCAAAAGGACTCGCGCCTGTGAAGTAGAGCAGATCGATCGGGTCGGCTATTTCTGCCTTACCTGAACAAAAAGCCGCTAATACGCCTGCGCTGGATCCCGGCAAGGTAAGTATTTACATTGCCGCACTTCCTGGGACCTGGGCAGGCTAACGGAGGAACGCAGGAGAACAGGGGGAAGCCTCGTTAGGATCCAGAAGCTTCCCCCCCTCCCGAGGTGAGTACGCCTCAGGGGCGTTTTTTTTTGTTTTTTTTAATAGAGGTTTTCGTTAAAGCAGTCACAATTTGCAGAATAATGTGGCATCTGCACTGGAGATGCTTGGATGTCTCTGGCCGGGATGCTCATTCAGATTCTGCCGTATTAAAATTTCCTCATTTCTGATCTGAAATCCGAATTACCGATCGGAAAACAGAAATCGGAATTCCGCGGAAATCCAATTGAGCTCAAGTCTGTAATTTTAGCCCAGTCACAGGAATCGAAGCATTGGACCAATCAGATCATGCAGAGTTTTTCTGCAACATTTTCATTTTAGAACAATCACAAGTCCGTTTTTCCGTTTTGTTTTTGTCATTTTTTGCCTTCATTTTTTGCCATAAAATGCTTTTTGAAAATCGGAAATAAAAAAAAAAGATGGAAAATCAGAATTTCAGCGGAACCTGAAATAGGCATTTCTGACCATCCCTAGTTTCTGGCCTTAGTAAATCAGGTCCATTTGTCCTCCTACAGTCAAGTGTTAGCATATAACGTATACCTATTCTCAAGTGAGGCTAAAATGTCACAAAGTTGTGCTCTGAATTTGAAAAAAAAAAAAAATAATAATTTAAAGCGTATCCGAGATGAAAAACGAACTATAACAAGTAACTTGTTTATATTATCTAAAGTTTACATTGTTTACACAGCAAATCTAGCTGCAAACAGCTTCAAAAGTTTATGATGATTTATTCCTGTGATACAATGATATCGGCCATGTTCTGTTTGTGACATTGTCACAGGCTGAGGGCTGGAGATGCTATCAGCTTGCCTGTGTGTAAATTCAGTCCCCTCTCCTCCCCTCTGCCTCTGAAATCTCTGGCTAGTAACCTCCTCCTGCCCAGACTGAGCTCCCATAATCCCTTGCTACAGTGCCAAGGCACTGTGAAAAATCTGTGGGCGAGGCTTGTTTAGTTTATACGGAATTAGAGTATTAAAACAAAACAAAAAAGTATTTGGCTTGAGGAGCGTTCTATAAACTATATGAAAGGAACACAATTATGCAATAAGTAAAAGTTTATCTCGGATCCACTTTAAAGAAGAACTGTAGTAAACATGTAATGATTAATTTATTTTATTTTTATTTTTTTACAATACTCATTTACAAGTTTAGTCAGTGTTTGCCCATGGTGTAAAATCTTTCCTTTCCCCAATTTACATTCTGAAATGTATCATAGGCAGCAACATCTTTACTCCTGCCAGGTGATCTCTATGGAATGTTCCTTTATGAGAGTACTATGCAGAGAGCTTGGCAGTTGGAAACAACAGTTATTTCCCATAATACAACAAGGATCACAGAGAGGAAACTATCAGGGCCATGGCCCTGACATCACACTGTGGGAGGGGTTTCACCACAATATCAGCTACACGTCTTTGATGATCTATTTGAAAAAAGGTAAACGCTTCTCGTGGGAAAAGGGCTATTGGCTACTGATTGGGATGAAGTTAAATCTAGGGTTAAAGTTCCTATTTAAACCCATTTTAGGATATTTGTGTGTCACCCCAGTACTGTATAAGCTGTATTGTGACTGTACTGATAGTAAAGTGGTCCCAGGGTGTGATGTTTCCTGCATAAAACTTATCTTTAAAATGTTACCTTTTCTCTCCCTACTTGTAAATTGTTTCTCTGCACTTCTCATCCTTATTAGCATTTCAGAAAAGAATATCAAGGATGGGTTATGACCAATGAAGGGTCATTGTTTACTGTACGAGCTTGGGCTAACATGCTACTAACATGGTACAAAAGAGTGCACCAGCCTGGTTGCTAGGTGAAGTTTATTCCATCACCACAAAGTTATTACTGCACTCAAATATGTGTCATCAGGAGAACCTGGGGGTGCCCAAGCAAGTGGGGGGCGCGAGGTGACACAAAAAACATCGAACAGCTTTTTCACATGTTCACTGCTAAGCGGCGTGAACTTAGTACAGAACATCTGAATGTGGTGGTGGAGTGAGGTTTACAGTCTACATTTAAACATCTCTATGGGTGGAGCTGTCCTGACTGAGTCTGGTAAGGGGTTGCAAAGGACAAGAACAGCATGACAAGATGGATCTGGTTACAAAAGTTTGCATGAGAATTTTAAAGATCTTTCCAATGATATTTGGTACTTGCTGATCTGCGGGTGCTGATGGTGTGGTGAAGGTGCAGCAAGTCTTGCAGACAGCCAGGACCTACACTTTGCAAAATATTTAAGTGTCAGTAGGACTAGCTTCCAACATATTTTCCAGATTAAGGGCATCCAGCAGGGAAAGTTACAGTAGTTTTTCCAGTAGTAATGTATATACCGGGTTTCCCCGAAAATAAGACAGTGTCTTATATTAATTTTTGCTCTAAAAAGTGTGCGAGGGCTTATTTTCAGGGATGTCTTATATTGCAACGCATGATATGTCCCCATGCTGGCTGCCTCTGCCTGCTGCTCATAGTACAGTTACAGTGCCGATCAAGCACCAGTCATGTCATCCCTGCACACAGGTGATAAACCTGCTGTGTGCACGGATGACATGACAAGTGCCTGATTGGCACTGCACGATGTGTCCCCAATGCTGGCCGCCTCTTAATACTGCTTATTGTACTGTTACAGTGCCGATCAGGCACCTGTCGTCATCCCTGCACACAGTTAATAAACCTGCTGTGTGCAAGGATGACATGACAAGTGCCTGATCGGCACTGCAGGAAGTGTCCCCCACGCTGGCCGCCTGTGTTCAGCCGCTATATGGCAAGTTTAAGCTGCTGTAGTGTACTGCCGGTCCACGCAGTCTGGGAGGCGGGATCATGGCTCCGTGATTGGGCGAATCAATGCACTCGCTGAATAACAGCGAGTGCAGTGATTGGTCCAAAAATGGAGCATGATCCCGCCTCCGAGGAATCACGTCCAATCAGTAACAGGCTGTGTAAACTAACAGGGAAGAAGGCGACGAGCAGCACAGAGTGACAACACGCAGCCTGTAGTAAATGGAAAGTGCCCCAGAGACCTCACAGACACCGCAGCCCATTAGTGGCATGTGTCGGCTACTCGGCGGGGGATGTCTTATTTTCGGGGGATGCCTTATATTTACATAATAAGCAAAGTATTAGCTAGGTCTTATATCCTGAGGATGTCTTACTTTAGGGGAAAGACGGTAGTTGGACTGAGAGAATTGGACTGTAAGGAAGGTTGAATACCGAAGAATTGAGGCCTTCAAATTGTGGTGCTGGTGAAGACTGCAGAGTCCCTTGGATGACAAGAAGAGCCAATCAGTCAATCCATAAAGAAATTGACCAATTGGAGGGAGCAATGCTGAAATTCTTTGGACACATTGGCCCATATGCAATTAACTTTTTCTCCTCAGTTTTCTCCGAGGAGATCATCTCTCAACCTCTTTTTAAAATAACTTTTCAGCACTTTGCAATTGACAAAGTATCAAAAAAGTATATAAAAAGTACTTTTAGTATTTTCTCGCTAACTTGAGTTTCAAAAAGCATTATATTTGAAGGTATGAAAATATCACCAAGGAGAAAACTCAGGAGAAAAAGTGAATTGCACAGGGGCCATAATGAGAAAGCCGGACTCATTGGAGAAGATCCTGATGTTGGGAAATAACAAGGGCAAAAGGAGGAGGGGATGCCGGAGAATGAGATGGCTCGATACTATCATGGAAGCAACAAACATGAGCTTAGACAAGCTTGCAGAGGCAGTAGAAGATAGAGGGGCCTGGTGTGCTGTGCTCCATCGGGTCGCAAAAAGACGACTGAAGAGTAACTGAACAACAAAGCTGAGAAAGTAAAAAATCAGTCATGCGTACCATAAAGAATTTATGAGCAATTTTTTTTTTAAATATCATCTCTTCTGCATTAGTGAGGGAATAGCGTAGAGATCTTTTATAGAATGCACTGCATCACAATGCTTTAGTGGGAACGCTATCATGAAAGAAACCCACTTGAGTACAAGTGTAATGAAACGCGGAAAAGCCGCTGTCTCTCAAGGCGAGGCGGCTGTTTCCGTGTCCAGCATGGCGTCACAACGCGGAAAAAACGCCGCATGCCGCTTAGGCAGAGCGGCGGAATCCGCATTGGGAACGGCGGAATCCGCATTGGAGGCGGCTCCCGCACTCAGTTCACTGGATATATTGCAAGACAGTACTGGTGTGGCTGGGACTGATAGTCCACCAAGATTCAGACTTACACGCGAGCACAGAGGCAGAGTTTAAATAGCAGTTAGAAGGGAGTCGGCTGACCAGCTGGGTCAGCTGACAAATTCCACTGCTCCCATTGGACCAGCAATTAGGGAGGTCCTGGAAAGGTCCTAGAGTATATATACTGCTGGTTGTTCACTTGCTCTTTGTCTGGCGTGCGATCACATATGTGGGAGCACCCAGATCCGTAGTCAGATCCGCAAGTGTGCCGGGACCAGCTGGAGCTGTAATCCTACACTTAGCTAGATTCTGTTGATAGCTAAAGTACTAGTTTGATTGTGATTATCTGTTATGACTTTTGCCTGCCTTGACTACCCTTCTGGACTCTGATCTTGTACCTCGATAATTCTGATACTCTGTTGCCGATCTCCGGCTCGTTTCTAGACTCCGCCTCAGCCTCCTGATTCTGTACCCCGATATATCTGATACCCCGTTGCCGAACCCTGCCTGTACCTAGACTCCACCTTTTGACTCCTGATCTCGCTTCAGACCTCATAGATAGCAGGGGCATGTGTGCCCCTGCTAAAACGCCGCTATCCCGCGGCTTAACGGGGGTCCCTTCACCCCCAAATCCCCTCCGTACAGCGGGGGAGCGCTTCCGCATTGGGGCAGGGCTAACCGCCGCAGCCCTGCCCCACGCGCGTCTGTCAGATGTGTATCTCCGCCTCTCCCCCGCCCCTCTCAGTCTACCTTCACTGAGAGGGGCGGGGGAGAGGCGGCGATGCGCGTCTGATAGACGCGACTAGAGGCAGGGCTGCAGCCGTTAGCCCTGCCTCCAGGAAAAGAAGATTTACGACCAAGTCTACGACCAAGGTTTGCGGGGATGGGTTTGGGGGTGAAGGGACCCTCGTTTAGCCGCGGGATAGCGGCGTTTTAGCAGGGGCACACATGCCCCTGCTAACTATGAGCTCTGAAGCGAGATTTATTCTCTCTTCAGAGTCTCTTTAACCTCCCTGGCAGTTAATTTATTTTTAAAAATGGGCAAAAATGCTTTTTTTTTTAAATTTTTTTTTTGTTTCATGTAAAGCTACCAGAGTGGTAGCTACATGAAACACCACTAGAGGGCGCATGTGGCCCTCTAGTGCGATCGTCGCCGGCATCAATAGCAAACAGGGGAGCGCGTATATAACGCGTTCCCCTGTTTGGCTTCTCCTGTCGCCATGGCGACGATCGGCATGACGTCATGGACGTCAGCCGACGTCCTGACGTCATGCGCACTCGATCCAGCCCATAGCGCTGCCCGGAACTCATTGGTCCGGGCAGCGCAGGGCTCTGGCGGGGGGGGGCCTCTTCCGCCGCTGCATGCGGGCGATCGCCGCAGAGCGGCGGCGATCGAGCTGTGCACGCGGCTGGTAAAGTGCTGGCTGCGCGCACAGCACTTTGAATGGGGCGAATCGCCCCACCAGAGGCAGAGAAATCCTCCTGCGCGACATAGCCCGAGCTCAGCTCGGGCTTACCGCCAGGGAGGTTAAGCAATGTACACACACTAGGTTTCCATCACTTGAAGTGGGCAACATTTATCCCCGGTGTATGCCTCATATCAAAGTAGTGCGCCATTGCTGAGATATGGGGGCTTACTGATAAAGTCAGAGCATAAGGAACAAAATGTGTTTGTCAAGGTTATCTCTGTAAGTAGACAGTTCTATTTGCCTTATCCTATCAGACTTCATCATACACAGGAAAAGAAGCTTTTTCCAAAAGGAAAAAAATATGATATGTGCAGTACTACTAATGTTTATGGTTGTAAAAAAGTAGGAAACCTAAGTAAAGGATCGCCACACATGATACAATAAAATGATCCGATTTTACAGCAAATCAATTTAAAAAAAATTGGATTCCCCATAAGATCTTGCAAGCCCTTGTAAGCCCTGCTACACAAAGCTGAATGTATTAGTATTACGGAGTGTTAACCTCCCTAGCGCTTTGATTAATTGAGGCGCACGGCCACGGGAGGGTGTTTTTCAGCTAATTTCTTTTTTAACATGTAGCTTGCCTAGCGCTAGCTACATGTTTTCCCCCCTCCCTTCGGTATCCCACCCACCCCTCCGATCGCCGCCGGCGATCATACCCAACAGGAAATCCCGTTCTGAACGGGATTTCCTGTATGGGCTTCCCCCGTCCCTATGATGACGATCAGAATGATGTCATGACGTCAGGGGGAGTACCGATCCACCCCATAGCGCAGCCTGGCGGTGATTGGCCAGGCTGCGCAAGGGGTCTGCGGGGGGGACCTCTTTTGCGGCGGGTAGCGGCAGATCCGCGGCGATCGCAACAATCACGCAGCTAGTAAAGTGCTAGCTGCGTGTTTGAAAAAAAAATTATGCAAATCAGCCCACCGGGGCCTGAGCAATGCACTGCGGCGTTACTGGACAAGATGAGCTCGTCCGTAACGCCCAGGAGGATAAAGTGCACTTATAGGGGAAAAAAGTGCCCAATTGAGATACCTCAGAAGAGGTCCATGTACAAGCGGGGCCA
The DNA here is from genome assembly GCF_040937935.1 of Hyperolius riggenbachi. NCBI lineage: Eukaryota > Metazoa > Chordata > Amphibia > Anura > Hyperoliidae > Hyperolius > Hyperolius riggenbachi. The sequence goes on from NC_090648.1 coordinate 73,492,454, forward strand.
CACTGCGCAGGAGAAATTTGACTTGTGCCTGCGCAGTAGCATGGAGCCATTTGGGCGTGGCTTTAGGAAGCGTGATCAGGAAATATCAGCTGTGAGCAATCACGTCATACAGAATTAAAGTATGCCTTCAGCAGTGTGGCCGCGCTTCTTCATGGACGAGAGCGCGGCTGCAAACTTCCAGAGGGTCCCGGCGTCCAGCGATGGTGCGGAGGAGGACTAGGGAAGCCTCTGGAGCTAAGTATCTAACCTTTCCCTTTTGCAAAAAGACAAGCTTGCTTTAGGGTGCGTATACACGCACATGTACTGTCGTCAGCATGGATCGAGACCTGTTACCTTGTTCAGGGCCAAGTGCTGTACAGACACATTGCCAGCCCAAAATTGCTCAGACTCGACTCGATTACTCGACTTTGACTCCACAGCCCTGGAGTGAAGCAGTGCAACTGCTACGCCTATACTCTGCTGCATATACTGGGGGAGGGGGGGGGGCACAGAATGGGGCACATGCCAAACTAGGACAGTCTCCAGTGAATTGGGATGGTTGGGAGGTATGTCTAGCAGCACTGCACAGGTAGGAGCCATTCTAAGCACTGCACACCCAGAAGTACCGTAACTATGAGCAATGCACAGGCATGACCAGCTATGAGCAGTGTACACTAGTGCCGTTGTGCTCCCAGCTCTCTGTACTGATGAAGGGACACCCAGGCAGCTCATGGTGACCTAGAACCACCTGGAAGCTATAAAGGGCCTAAACTGGTGGAATTAGGCTTTGTACAGACATCATGGGCCACAGCAATCCTTCACAAGCATCTTGGGAGACAATGTAGTGTGAGCACAGATTCAGTGACCCGGGACATTGGATCGCTTTTGCCCAACCACTATTGCTGAGCTGCTTAAGGTTCTGTTGCAGGGCGCCTTCCATTCATCCAACTCTTACCTCTCCATAGAACAGGCTGCTTGTCAGATAGCCAAGCTGCTTATTTACACAACAATCATTCCTAAACTGTCCTTCAAAATGATCACTAATGCTGGGCATACACGGTACGTTTTCTACCATGTAATCGAGCCGCTGATGGCTCGATTGATAATTTCCGACGTGTCCGATAGCCCGCCGGATCGATTCCGCGCTCGATAACGGCGGGCAGGACAAAAGAAGAAACGACCGGAAGATAAGGAAGCGCCCACGGGGACGAGCGGGAATCGATCCGGGCACCCGCAGGGACACGTCGGAATCGAGCCAGCGGCTCGATTACACGATAGAAAACGTACCGTGTATGCCCAGCATAACACTCGATCTCGGTTATGGTTGCTGTAAATCTAGACTTACGGGTAAGTTATCTACAAGCTCTGTACAGGTTGGCACAGCCTTGAGCATTGAACACTCAGATGATTAACTGAAATTTGCCCCCGAAGAAGAGTCATAATCAGAGCATAACACCTCCCCGCCCCCCCAACAGTAATCCGCAAATGTTCCTGTATGCTGCAGCTTTCGTTCCCGCAATCAAAATCTGATGTATTCAGTCCAGACACAGAATTACTAATATAATATCTGCTACAGTGTATTAAACACACACAGCCGTATATTATGGAGACACCCCTGGGTGAGCCGTGCGGGGGCTGGGACCGGGGACATGATGAGAAAGTGAATATTCTTCACACTGCTCAATAAGTGATGAGGTGTCTCCCGGCTGAGACCTATGGAGAATACTAAGCAGGAGGAGGGAGATCTGTGTACAGAGCCAGCAGTACAGTGAGAGGCTATCCCTGAGTGCACCCCTCTATACTATCCCAGCACACACACAGCAATACAGCGAGGGGCTATCCCTGAGAACAGTGCACCCCTCTATACAATCCCAGCACACAGCAATACAGCAGGGGGCTATCCCTGAGCACACTGCACCCCTGTATCCAATCCCAGCACACAGTAATACAGCGGGGGGCTATCCCTGAGCGCACCACTGTATACAATCCCAGCACACAGCAATGCAGCGGGGGGCTATCCCTGAGCACACTGCACCCCTGTATATAATCCCAGCACACACAGCAATACAGCAAGGGGCTATCCCGGAGCACACCCCTGTATACAATCCCAGCACACAGCAATACAGCGAGGGGCTATGCCTGAGCACAGTGCACCCCTGTATACAATCCCAGCACACACACAGCAATACAGCGGGGGGCTATCCCTGAGTGCACCCCTGTATCCAATCCCAGCACACACACAGCAATACAGCGAGGGGCTATCCCTGAGAACAGTGCACCCCTCTATACAATCCCAGCACACAGCAATACAGCGGGGGGCTATCCCTGAGCACACTGCACCCCTGTATACAATCCCAGCACACACACAGTAATACAGCGGGGGGCTATCCCTGAGTGCACCCCTGTATCCAATCCCAGCACACACACAGCAATACAGCGATGGGCTATCCCTGAGCACAGTGCCCCCCTGTATACAATCCCAGCACACAGTAATACAGCAGGGGGCTATCCCTGAGCGCACCCCTGTATACAATCCCAGCACACAGTAATACAGCGAGGGGCTATCCCTGAGCGCACCCCTGTATACAATCCCAGCACACAGTAATACAGCGGGGGGCTATCCCTGAGTGCACCCCTGTATCCAATACCAGCACACACACAGCAATACAGCGAGAGGCTATCCCTGAGCACAGTGCCCCCCTGTATACAATCCCAGCACACAGTAATACAGCAGGGGGCTATCCCGGAGCGCACCCCTGTATACAATCCCAGCACACAGCAATACAGCGAGGGGCTATCCCTGAGCACAGTGCACCCATGTATACAATCCCAGCACACAGCAATACAGCGAGGGGCTATCCCTGAGCACACTGCACCCCTGTATACAATCCCAGCACACACACAGCAATACAGCAGGGGGCTAACCCTGAGCACACTGCACCCCTGTATCCAATCCCAGCACACAGTAATACAGCGAGGGGCTATCCCTGAGCACAGTGCACCCCTGTATACAATCCCAGCACACAGTAATACAGCGAGGGGCTATCCCTGAGCACAGTGCACCCCTGTATACAATCCCAGCACACAGCAATACAGCGGGGGGCTATCCTTGAGCACAGTGCACCCCTGTATACAATCCTAGCACACAGCAATACAGCGGGGGGCTATCCCTGAGCACACTGCACCCCTGTATCCAATCCCAGTACACACACAGCAATACAGCGGGGGGCTATCCCTGAGTGCACCCCTGTATACAATCCCAGCACACACACAGCAATACAGCAAGGGGCTATGCCTGAGCACTGTGCACCCCTGTATACAATCCCAGCACACACACAGCAATACAGTGAGGGGCTATCCCTAAGAACAGTGCACCCCTGTATACAATCCCAGCACACAGCAAGGGGCTATCCCGGAGTGCACCCCTGTATACAATCCCAGCACACAGCAATACAGCGAGGGGCTATCCCTGAGCACACTGCACCCCTGTATACAATCCCAGCACACAGTAATACAGCGGGGGGCTATCCCTGAGCACACTGCACCCCTGTATACAATCCCAGCACACAGTAATACAGCGGGGGGGCTATCCCTGAGCACTGTGCACCCCTGTATACAATCCCAGCACACAGCAATACAGCGAGGGGCTATCCCTGAGCACAGTGCACCCCTGTATACAATCCCAGCACACAGCAATACAGCGATGGGCTATCCCTGAGCACACTGCACCCCTGTATCCAATCCCAGCACACACACAGCAATACAGCGAGGGGCTACCCCTGAGCACTGTGCACCCCTGTATCCAATCCCAGCACACAGCAATACAGCGAGGGGCTATCCCTGAGCACACTGCACCCCTGTATACAATCCCAGCACACAGCAATACAGCGGGGGCTATCCCTGAGCACACTGCACCCCTGTATACAATCCCAGCACACAGTAATACAGCGAGGGGCTATCCCTGAGCACACTGCACCCCTGTATACAATCCCAGCACACACACACAAAGCAATACAGTGAGGTAATTTTGTTTTTATGATATTTTAAAAACTAGTTTATCTGTACTTGGCTATACAAGTTTTACTACAGAAACATAGCATATCTGTACTTTGCTATTTCCAGTAAGAAGAGAGTGCAGGAAATTCTAATCCAAAATGGGTGCACAATGTTTTTCCAACACTCACTGAACTGACCTGGATTTAGTTTTGTCCCCCTCCACCCAAAACTTTCAGTCCCAGCCCTAGACATGCAGCCCACACACGACAGGTCCTCTTTGAATTTGTAGCATCTACCTCATTGCATGTGCATTCAACTAAGTGCAACTGCGCTCTTCCATATGAAGTCCCTCCCCAGCCTCCTCGATGATATATTGAAAAAAAGGTAAGGATTTCTCGTGGGAAAGGTGGTGTCAGCTACGGATTGGGATGAAGTTGAATCCTGGGTTCAAGCTCCTCTCTAAAGCAGGATTGTGAGCCACAAAATCAAATGTACCCACTGCACTGTGTTTATTATGCAGTCATGCAGTCTGCATAGCAAGCAGTCCAATATAATCATAAATGTGTCTGCTGTAATGAATCTTATCTCAATCAGCCCACCTCTATTCTGGTAAATTGCCGGGGAGAGGGAAGCTTGCTATATCTCCTCCCACATTCCTGCTTCTCACTGATTGGTTGAGGGCAGTTCAGTGTGACAGGCTGGGGCTGAGAAGGGAAATACACCTCACTCCTCTGCAGAAGCTGCTAAAATACAATCTATATTGTGCTCACATGTTTACAAAGCAAGCTAGATATGACTGCAGTTTCTAGGAGAAAAAATAAAAGTAAGGGAGGAAATTACTTCAGTATTAGCTTCATTCAGAAGTAGTAAAGATGGAAAATGCCTAGAACAGTTTTCTCTTTATTTACTAAATAAAATTCACTGAAATCAACCCGTGGACAGTACAACCCATACGTTATATAAGTAGAACAAGTATTTTTTTCCTTGGGATAGAATGGCTGTTCCTGTCACGTTTCCTTTAAACTCTGTTGCATGATGTTGTATCTTGTATCATGCTGTCTGTCTCCCTATTTATCTATTTTTCAGCACTGCACAATAAGTTGGTACTTTATAAATACAATAAATACGTGTATAGATACCCCTGTCTATGGGTATCCCCATCCCCCCCATACACTGGGCCTCAGCCTTAGTTGCCTTTGCAGGAATCCGGCCCTGCTGTTGAAGTGCTGCGTTTCCTTGCGGGATGTTGGCACAGACAGATACACGCTTCTCTTTTAGTACGTTTAATGGTGCATTTCCCACTCCCGCACAATTGCCTGCAATTTTCTTCTAATCTTCTAGTCAGAAATGAGGAAAAGGTCATCTGAGGCAACCGAGAACGGCAGCATCGCAGGCTGGGAGAGAAAAGGACACGTCTGCGGCAATAAATCTCATTACCAAGGGTGTCCCTGATACGCAATTCCCCAGCAGCGACCTGCAAGTGGCTTGCCGGAGCTGCAATATATGCGATAACAAAATTATAAACCAAATGTAAACAGGGATGAGCAACCTGATGATTTTTTTTAGCTTATTGTAATTTTGTTGCAGATTGCTAGCAGTTTGTAGAGTTGATCATTTGGACTGTCCCTTTTTCCACTGCACAGCTGAATCGCAAATCGCTAGTGATTCGTAAATTGCTAGAATTGCTACTTTATCATAGAAATCATGAGAAGTATTTTCCACTATAGTGATTCGATTTGTAAATTGCAAATCGAAAATCGCTTTCTGGAGCGATTTTAAGAGGGATAATGCAATGCAAATGAAAAATCGCAATTGCATAGCAAAATGTATGAAAAATTGCAATCGCTGGCATTTGTGATTGTGATTGCTAGTAGGGCCAATGCACACCAAAAAGCTCTAACGTAATCGCAAACGCTCAGTGCTTTTTGAAGTATTTTTTCAAGGCGATTCTAGGCATGTGCCTAGCGATTTACTATTTATACCTAGTGATTTTTGGAGCATTTTTATGTAGCATTTTTTTTATGCTAGTGTACTGGTCTTGTCACAGAAACGCTTGGAAATTTGCTCTGTTTTAGCGCTTTTCAGAGCTATTTTCCACTTTCCTATACTTAACATTGAGGCTGAATCACCTCAGAAATCAGCAGAAATGCTGCAGCACCTGCGTTCGTGTTTTGGAAAAAAAAATCAAATCGCTCTGGTGTGACCCATCCCACACAAATACATTAGCCAAGCGCTTTCTAAAGTCCTAGCATTTTTAAAAGCACTCAGAAGCGCTCTTGGTGTGCACCAGGCCTAAATTACAATTGTTTTGGCTCATTTCCATGGTGCATGCAGCTTGCCACAAACATGAGGGTTAACATCTCATTAATCTGATCAAGTAAGCATATTTAAAATACCAAAAGAACTGTAAATATTTCCATCAGTCCTGTAAATCAAATGGCTTAAAGTGACCCTGGCCTATATGCAGTTCACTTTTTCTCCTGGGAGATAACTTTTCATCTTGTTTCAAATAACTTTTTAGCACTTTGCAACTGAAAAAGTACCGAAAGTAGGTAAAAAAACTGCTGTCACAATCATTTGGAGTATTTTCTTCCTTACTTTGTGTGAAAATAACACCCAGGAGAAAAAGTTAGTTGCATATGGGCCCGTGTCACATGTGGGTCACAGTGGCTCCCGAACGTAAGCCTGTGTTCTATACCAGTGTTTCTCAACATTTTATTGGTATGTACCCCTTTTAAAACCCTGTACTCACCAAGTACCCCCTATCATAGTAAAAATTATCACAAGTACCCCTTGACAAATATATATTTGATTGTAGTACATGATAATTGGTTCTAAACAATTTCCAAGCATTTACTATTGCTTTTAACTAGCTAGAATGTTAACTTGGTGTTGTTTAAATAAGATTTATCATTTTCTAAATCTCTAAATTTGTTATTCTTGGTTAATTATATCAAGCCAAAGTACCCCCTGGAACCATCAGAAGTACCCCCTGGGGTACGCGTACCACATGTTGAGAACCTAGGTTCTATACAGCCACCTGATAGTAGGGGGAGGGGGCTTGTTTCTGGTCAGGTGGTTGTATGTGGGCGGAGGTTCACAAGACATCCACACTGCTTAGACTGCAAGGAGGAAGGCACGGTCTGAATCAGTCTGATAAGACTGAAGCCTACTATGCCAGTGTTTTGTGGTACTTGTGTGAATAGGTCGTTTAAAATTGATTTAATTAGCATGAGTTAATGAAGTGGCTTATAGACATACATTAATAAGCTCTGCCTACACAAATGTAGAAAAACATTTGAATCTGAATAGTGCTTTAAAGCCTCGTTTGACAGAAACAAAATACATTTTACTTCTGAATAGTCTGAAAATATGTTACAGATTTGCTTAAAATGGAACTCTAGTCAAGTTCCCCTGTGCGCCAACAGATGAGATTTTTACAAAAGTGTATGAAAGGGTTAATAGGTCTACTGCGCCTTGAGTCCGCCAGGAGAAAAGCGCGATATAAATGTTCTTTGTTTGTTTTGTCTTTGTTTACTTTCGTTTTCTCTGGGGAAATTGTATGTATTGAGCCATACAGAACTGAAATGAGCTCTCCAGGCCCGGGGGATTGACACTTCATGTCAGACTACACAAAATAAGGCTCAGTTTATAGCATCTGTGCGCAAGCTGCAGTGATTACCATTGTATTTTACTGCCTACAGTTTACTTATTGAACAGTATATTACATGATTATTGCAGATGGCTGCTTTCACACTACCTGCCTTAATCATTTGATTTTCACGAAGATGACATTACTTTGGGGGACCAAGGTAGGAAGGATAACTATATAAGAATGAGAAGTCGGAAGACATGTATTTTACTGTATGTTATGCCGGATGCAAGACAGTAGTTCCATGTTAAGCTTTTCTTTGCGGTCTATTATTTCCAGTGTGGTAATTATCCCTCACATCCTGGCATATCTCCCAAATGTCCTTTTTTCGGAGGTATAGTCCCCCCTTTGGGAGCCTTATCCATCTGTTCCTTTTTCCTCTCCATTTGTCCCTCTTTCAGGACTTATATACAGATTCATGTAAACATAATTATCTTGCCACTCTATTGGCCCATGCACTAAATTGGCTTAATGAGCCTCTGCACCCTGACTGGCAGACCCTCTTCTACCCTAAGGCTGCTTACACACCAAGACGTTACAGGCGCACGTTAGTGCGCCTGTAACGCTCCCCCAACGCACAGCAATGTAACACAAGTGGGCTGTTCACACAGCCCACGTTGCGTTACATGTAACGCTGCACGTTCTGTGCAAAGTGCAGCATGCTACGGCGTTGGAGCGGCTATAGCCGCGTTAGACTGTTTGCACATGCGCAGTGGGGGGCGGAGAGGAGGCGGGGAGAGCCAGCTACAGTAGCCGCGCACATGGCTACTTAATATTCACTGCACTGGCGGGCGCTGATTGGCCGGCGGGACCACGTGATGCGGAGTGTCTCGCTCCGCATCACGTGGTCCCGCTGGCTAATCAGCGCCACTCTGGGAGACATTATAGGACTCGAGCCGCCTAACGCGGCTCACTCTACCGTCGGCTCTTGCAGCACCATACGTTGTGTTAGGTGCACGTTATGCGACCTTAACGTGCCACCTAATGCAACGTCTTGGTGTGCAAGAAGCCTAACTGTCTGACTTTACCACCTTGGCTCCATCATCCTAGCTCACCATCTCAATACAGCCCACCTCTCTTATCTTGGACGACTGCTTCCATCCTGACTACCTCCAAGTAATGGGAGAATGCAAATCATCCATCCATTCTCTGAACTCCACTTACTGCTTTTTGCTTATTAACCCCCCACTTAAGGGGGGAGAGGTGTTAGGAGGTAGATGGAGGGCCCACTGGTATCCACTTCAAAGAGTCATCAATGCTGTAGAGAGGATCATCAGAACACCCCTGCTACCACTGGACCACCTCCATACATTTAGGACCAGGACCTGCAGGATAATGCTTGACCCCTCCCATCTTGGCAGTCGTTACTTCAACCTTCTCCCATCAGGGCCACCCCTGCAGTTCAATCCCCACCAAAACGTCCAGGCACTGGAACACCATTTTCCCCCAAGCAGTCCTTCTCCTCAACTCAAGCCCCACCCTAGCAGAACTCCCTAGCCTCCCACATCCATCTCTCTTTTGCTAGCTTTTGTTTTAATGAACCTATGCCTCATTGCATCTATGTCTGTCAATCAATGTCTGTCAATCTTTGTTAAAATTGCGCTGTAGCCAATTCAGTGTACCACATGCAATTCTGGGTGCCACACCTGTCCTACTAGGCGAATAAAGCAGATTCTGATTCCAACTCTGCCTGCCTTGACTGCAAATTATTATTTTTTAAAATCAACATTATTTCGTTTTTATATAGCACTGACAGCTTCTGCAGCACTGAACAAAATATATTGTCTTGTCACTTAACTGTTCCTTTAGAGGGGCTCACAATCTAATCCCTACCGTAGTCATATGTCTATGTATGTATCGTGTAGTGCATGTATACCTATCATAGTCTAGGGCCAATTTAGGGAAAAGCCAAGTAACTTATTTGTAGGTTTTTGGGATGCTGGAGGAAACCGGCATGCCAGAAAGAAAGAAGTACAAATATGGGGAGAACATACAGACTCCATACAGATAGTGCCCTGGCTGGGATTCGAACTGGGGACCCAGCATTGCAAGGCGAGAGTGCTAACTGCTACGTCACCGTGCTGCCCACGCATGCGAGTGGACTTGCACATGTGCAGTACAGCGCCAGTGACACCGTGAACAAGCAGGTGCATGCGCAGTCAAGCACTTGCTTGTGTTCTTACAGAGATTGGAGCCTGTAAACCCAAAGGATACATTGAATATGATCCGGAGTCAGTGAATCCCATGGAGGGAATACCATGTGAAATTTAGCAGCACTTTAAAGGTAAAGTTATCCATGAAAGCAGCAGGAACAGCCATACTATACCAGGAAAAAAACACATATACATATATAAAAGAGAAAACTGTTCTAGGCATTTTCCATATTTGCTGCCTCTGACTGAAGCCAATCTTGATGTTATTTCCTCCCTTATTCTTTTTTTTCTCTCCTGCCTGAAATGGTATATTTATTGCCAGCCCTCCTCCTTACTGAGCTCTGTACATACTGCACTGTCATATCTAGATTGCTTTGTAAACACGTGAGCACAGCATAGATTGTATTTCAGCAGCTTCTGCAGAGGGGTGAGGTGTATTTCCCTTCTCAGCCTTGTGTCCCACAGAACTGCCCTCAGCCAATCAGTGAGGAGCAGGAATGTAGGAGGGGAGATAACACGCTTCCCTCTGCTCGGCAGTGTACCAGAATAGAGCCAGGCTGACTGAAATAAGATTCATTACAGCAGAAACATTTATGATTATATTGGAATGCTTGCAATGCAGAGTCAGGTTGTAGACTACATAATAAACACAGAGCAGTGGGTAAATGGAATTTGATATTATGGCTGGCAATCCCGCTTTAAGTTCTACCTTTAGACGTGTGAACACATAGCGATTAACGTTTAGGCACTAAAAAAGTAGATGACATTTGGACACGTACTGAGCGATCAGATGATTTGTGTCTGAAATCAGCCTCTCTCAATTACATGCGGGTCAGACATTTGCTCTCAGCTTTGCAATCAATTGTGAGAGAGTGTGACTTTTGGTCAAACAGGAGAGCAGAAGGATAACTGCTGTGCAGAAGGGCAGTGACGATCAATGATGTAGAATTATCCTATGATCAGTAAGATTTATGACATAGAAACCCCCCCCCCCCCCCCCCTCCAGCCTGCACCTTGGAAATCTCCCCTCTGTGTACTCTGTATATACAGCTAATGGTCCCCCAGCCACTTCCCCAACACACACACACACACACACACTGGAACATCCCTGCTCCAAGGATCTGAATTGTATCCAAAATACGCAACAATTTAGCTTGTCAGGTTTAAGTGCTATTCATCCCCCGGGTGTCTTTAGCAGGCCTGGTGAAAATGAGATCCATTACCAGGTGACAATGCTGGAAGCGAGAGATACGGCTCATATTTCACATACGGCAGCCGGGAAAACGCAACGCTTATTGTTCACTATACTCCGAAGAGTGTGCTCTATCAATATGCTAGATCTCTGTACAAACACTGTATACCCTCTGTATACCAACACGGCACGTCACATCTGTATACCAACACGGCGCGCCGTATCCGTATACCAACACGGCGCGCCGCATCCGTATACCAACACGGCGCGTCGCATCCGTATACCAACACGGCGCGTCGCATCCGTATACCAACACGGCGCGTCGCATCCGTATACCAACACGGCGCGTCGCATCCGTATACCAACACGGCGCGTCGCATCCGTATACCAACACGGCGCGTCGCATCCGTATACCAACACGGCGCGTCGCATCCGTATACCAACACGGCGCGCCGCATCCGTATACCAACACGGCGCGTCGTAGCCGTATACCAACACGGCGCGTCGTAGCCGTATACCAACACGGCGCGTCGTAGCCGTATACCAACACGGCGCGTCGTAGCCGTATACCAACACGGCTCGTCGCAGCCGTATACCAACACGGCTCGTCGCAGCCGTATACCAACACGGCTCGTCGCAGCCGTATACCAACACGGCTCGTCGCAGCCGTATACCAACACGGCTCGTCGCAGCCGTATACCAACACGGCTCGTCGCAGCCGTATACCAACACGGTGCGTCGCAGCTGTATACCAACACGGCGCGTTGCATCAGTATACCAACACGGCGCGTCGCATCTGTATACCAACACGGCGCGTCACATTTGTATACCAACACTGCGAGTCACAGCTGTATACCAACACGGCGCGTCACATCTGCATACCAACACTGTGTGTCACATCTGTATACCAACACGGCGCGTCACATCTGTATACCAACACGGCGCGTCACATCTGTATACCAACACGGCGCGTCACATCCGTATACCAACACGGCGCGTCACATCCGTATACCAACACTGCGCGTCACAGCTGTATACCAACACTGCGCGTCACAGCTGTATACCAACACGGCGTGTCACATCTGTATACCAGCACGGTGTGCCTACCCTTTGAAACTCTTTGTCACACCCAATCCAATCCGGACAGCTCCAACCCTGAAGGCTTTTAAACCAAAACGGAAAAGTCCCCTGTTTAGTCTGGCATTTATGATCACAAAACGTTTTTTCCAATCAAATACATCAGCTAATGCATTTAATCGGTCCATTTCCAAACTGTATAAATCTGCATAAATTACCATAACATTTGCATCAGTTTAGAATGATGTGCATCTCATGGACTATCCCAAGTTGGGAGCTTTGCTATTACGGCACCAAAACTACTTTCCTAGTTCCAAACACTACACTGAAGTGATGCACAACGTCTTGCTTATTGGACAATATGAGCTGCAAATGCCTTGTTTTAAAGTGTACCCGTAGGGGAAAAAAGTGCCCCAAATGGGTAGACAACTAAATAGACAGAAGCCTGTGGCTAATCCTCTGTCCTCTCCTACCTGCCTGTTCCAGCGCCATCCCCTCCATAAAAGCGTCCACAAGCTCTTGTTGATGGCCCATCTCCCAAAGGTCATAAAACAAGTGTGGCCATCAGGATCGTCACACCATATCAAGTGTAGCTACAAATCACCTGATCTGCAGTATATTTCCTTGTATCCGAGGACGGGAAGGTTAGTAGCTGGGGCCTCCCACAGCTCTGGGCCCCCCTTTCCCGCTCCATGCCAATTAGCGTGAAGTCCTGGGCGGGGTTTTGTAGGAGATCACGCGCACCAATGCGCGCGCATCTCCGCTTGAATGACAGAGCTCTGCTCCGCTGATTGGCTGACGGGGGAAGGGAGGGTGGGTTAAAAAAATAATTTAAAATAATTTAAAAAAATAGCGAAATTAATTGCAAAAATAAACAAATATTTCTTAAAAAAAAAAAAAAACATTGGGGGAGTGATCACAGCCCACCAACAGAATGCTCTGTTGGTGGGCAGAAAAGGGGGGGGGGAAGTCACTTGTGTGCTGAGTTCTACGGCCCTGCAGCAAGCCATTAAAGCTGCAGTGGCCTGATTTGTAAAAAAATGGCATGGTCACTAGGGGGGGTTAAGCCCGTGGTCCTTAAAGAGAATCTGTACTCTAATATTCTTACACTAAAAAGCATACCATTCTAAAGGTCCGTACACACGCCAGACTGGAGGCAACGACGGGTCCGTCGTCACCTCCCGCTGGGTGGGCGTTCCAACAACAGTCCGGCGTGTGTACGCACTGTCGGCAGACTGATATGGCTGCTTCTGAGCGATCCGCCCGGCCTGAATTACGTGTCCGAAGGGACAAATGACGTTATCACTAGGGGAATATATTTGTTATAGCGTAGGGAGCGTTGTCTCTCAGTTTCTCCCTGCGCCCAGCTAACCACCACCAGAAATGCACATATTTCCCCCCCCCCCTCCCTCTTTTGTAATGCAGAGAGATGAGTGTCCCCCACTCCCCTTGTAAAATTCCATGGGTGTCAAGCAACACCCGAAAGTCCAAGGTTGGTTTGCACACCCTTTAATGCTGAAGTGTTTATTCTTCACGGCATAAGTCAACCCTGTAATTGATGACTTATGTCGTGGAAAATAAACACTTCAGCATTTACTAAATGGTGTGCAAACCAACCTTGGACTTTTCTACACTGACCAGTGGACCAGTGATGGCAGGAAAAGAAGGGACAAAGGTGGGGAGGTCGTCGAGTGAATTTCTTCTGTGCACTCTGCATTACAAGGGGAGTGGGGGACACTCATCTCTCTGCATTACAAAAGAGGGAGGGGGGGGGGGGAAATATGTGCATTTCTGGTGGTGGTTAGCTGGGCACAGGGAGAAACTGAGAGACAACGCTCCCTACGCTATAACAAATATATTCCCCTAGTGATAACGTCATTGGTCCCTTCGGACACGTAATTCAGGCCGGGCGGATCGCTCAGAAGCAGCCGTATCAGTCCGCCGACAGTGCGTACACACGCCGGACTGTCGTTGGAACGCCCACCCAACGGGAGGTGACGACGGACCCGTCGTTTCCTCCAGTCCAGTGTGTGTACGGACCTTATTCCTTATTTTCTCCTGTGCCCCTCTGTGCTGTTTCTGCCACTCCCTGCTGCAATCCTGGCTTGTAATTAACAGTTTTAGGCAGTGTTTACAAACAAACTAACCAGCTTGTAATAGGCTCACATAAATAGAGTGTGTGAGTCATACAGAGTGTGCAGGGGGCCTGCAGAGGGTGTGTATCGCTTCTAACCAATCACAAGCAGCCCTGCACATTCCACACACTCAAGCTTTAGCCCGACAGACAAGACAGAGGAAAGTAGATAAGATTTATTACAGAGACAGTGCAATTAGGAAAAGCTGCAATAAGCCAGAGCACATTAGAACAGGCATAGGAACTTATAGGATAGAAGAAATAAGACTGAAAACTTTGTTACAGAGTTTCTTTAAGTGGTTAAGAAAGTTATGTCTTCATTTGGCTGCAAAGTTAGCCAAGGGATGCTACTCATACCAATGACTGCCTGTTCAAAACAGTTTGTGACCACGAACACTGCTGATTCTAATTCCAATAAAGACAAAAGAAATACAGAGAGCCCAATATAGTGTAGTATGCAAAACAAGGGGTTGTAAATGAAAAGTATATAATGTATATACTCACAAACGTGGGTTACCGCCTAGGTAACCACTGTATAGGCAGGTTAGGAGATTAGACCTGTCCCCACTCAGGATTAAAAGTCGCTCTCTGTAGATCAGGAAAAATGGGGATCAACCCCTCCACCAGGGGTGGATATTGGTAATGTAAGAGTGAACAGAGGCGCCAGCAGGATAAAAGGCTTAAAATCTCTCAGGAGGTGGTGGGAGAGGCGCTATTCGTGACCTTGAGACTATACTGTGTACTCCTATCTGTTTATTGCCTGAGGAAGCAGGACCATACCCGTTAAACGCGTTGCACTGTTTGTTTTGGAGTATATTAATAAACCGGTTGTCATAAAACTGACGGTACCTTGTCTGCTTCGGGGAGGCGAGTCCACCACCACCTCCTGAGGGATTTTGAACCTTTTAGAACCTTTTATCCTGCTGGCGCCTCTGTTCACTCTTACATTACTGATTCTAATTCCACTCATCTACCTCTGGCCATTGAAACCCTGTGATTTCAGCCAGGCAATGTAACTCTACCGGCAGTCTATTACCTATAAATATATATTGGCTGTAGGAAGAAGTGTCCTCTACACCGCTACGTGAAGGACATGCATCCCTCTGTGTATGACCTCTGCTGTCCATCAGCAATTTACACAGCAGCCACCCAGTCATCCTTGCCTCTCCTTGAAATGACCTTGAGCCGTGGCCCTGCCATCAGCCACTTATTACAGATCCATACATTAGCACCAATTTACTTTCGGCCTCTCTGGGAGTAAAGCGTGTAATTCTGTAATTACTAACCCGCACAGATTTGTGTAACCACACTCAGATCATCCACTGCTTGCATTAACCTCTGCAGGCTGGACTACTCTATCAAAGCAAAATATCAGGCAAAAACATTTTCTTTTTTGCATTTCAAAATGTCATGTCTTGTGTCTTACAAGTACAGAAATGCACAGCTCCCAAGCAGGGGTGTAACGTTAAACCATGGGGGCCCCCAGAAAAACTATGGGGCCCCCTCTAACATTTACACCCTTTTACTTGCCCCTTGTGACCCTCACTGTCTGGGGGCCAATCTTACAAGGGTCGTAAAACAAGTGTGGCCATCATGATTTTCACACCCATAACAAGTGTAGCCACAAAAACACCTGATCTGAAGGATGGACCCCTCTATCAGACGGAGTGAAGTAGTAAAGTAGTTGCCGCCCAGCCCCCCCCCCCCCAGCTTTGGACCCGCAGCACGGCGCAACACTTTAAATCTACCTGGTGTCCTACGGCTAGCCACGCCACTGATGAGTCACGCGTGTGACGAAACGTGTCAGGTGGAGGTCGGACGACAACCAGGAAGCACGCTAGGACGGGCAGCGAGATCACAAAGAAACTGAACTTTCTTCAAGCCTAACCCGGGAGGCACGGGGGAGAGCCCGTTAATACTCTGAACACTGTACTATACATCACGTTTGTATATATGGAACTTAACCGCTGTGGAGAAGTTGCCTTCCCTGGGCGGCATTGACTGGACGTCCGGTGACAGCTGAACAGATCGGATAGGAAGGACATCTAGAGGGTTTACTGACCAGTCTCATAGTGGTCATTCACCTGTGAGTGCGGTCCCTAAGGGGACAACTATTTCCATAACTGTAAATTGAAGTGGAGCGCTGTCTTACATATTGAGATCTTAGAAGGGTTTGGCTACTCCCTACACAGAAGTGCATACACCAGCAACTACCGTATGGACTGAAATTGGGACTCTTTACACGGGTCAACTTTTGGCCATACATTAAGAACATTTCAGCGCTGTTTGATAAAATTAAGAAAATTAAGTTGCAGGGACTGCTTTCCTCTACTTATGCCCCTGCTCCCAAGTGTCTTTTTTTTTTTTTTTGGAGCGACAGTGCCTCTTTGGGAACCCAGTCCCTCTTCTTTCCTCATTTGTCCCCCTTTCAGGACTGATGTACATATCTGTGTAAATAGATGTATTTTTCTCCTGAAAAATAATTTTAAATTGATTCCCCACCAGTCCAGTGACCAATGGTCTCCCCAGCTTCAGAGAATCTGGAGGAGAGAGATTGGAGTAGCTACCTGGTTCTAGACTCTTCAGCTTTGCCACTGCCTGGCCACCTGCCCTCCGGAACCCATTGCGGGGACCTCTGGTGAAGTCATCTAACAACCTCATCATGGGTTCTGCTCTCTACTATCAATACTTCTAAAGGCCAGCTTCAGTGTAACAATGAACCTGGATATCAGTAGTGAAGAGGAAAAAACAGGACGAGGTTGTACGACAGTAGCAGAGGCGGGACCTAGAAGATAAAAGCATGGGATCAAACAATGTGCAGATGGATGAACAGAGGAGAGCAGAGGCTGGAACCAAGAAACCAAGAGAGAGATTACCATTGCTTGAGTGGGTGCATAGCATGGGTGTCAAGCAACACCCGAAAGTCCAAGGTTGGTTTGCACACCCTTTAATGCTGAAGTGTTTATTCTTCACGGCATAAGTCAACCCTGTAATTGATGACTTATGCCGTGGAAAATAAACACCTCAGCATTTACTAAATGGTGTGCAAACCAACCTTGGACTTTTCTACACTGACCAGTGGACCAGTGATGGCAGGAAAAGAAGGGACAAAGGTGGGGGGGTCGTGGAGTGAATCTCTTCTGTGCACTCTGCATTACAAGGGGAGTGGGGGACACTCATCTCTCTGCATTACAAAAGAGGGAGGGGGGGGGGGAATATGTGCATTTTTGGTGGCGGTTAGCTGGGCGCAGGGAGAAACAGAGACAACGCTCCCTACGCTATAACAAATATATTCCCCTCGTGATAACGTCATTTGTCCCTTCGGACACGTAATTCAGGGTCCGGCTATTGCTGCACCTGAATTACACTGATTCCCCCAGCATTGCTATAGCATAACATGGTGCTACTTGACGATGCAGAGATGACCTGACTTGAAGAGGGTGCTTTGCATCTCTCTCTACACTACACACTGCGCATTACAAGCGGACGGAGGAAGGTCCACTGTGCACTCTTCCTGCATTACCGGGGGAGGGAACAGACCACTGTGCACCCTGTATTACAAAGGGAGGAGGGGACCACTGTGCACTCCGTATTACAAAGATAGGGGTGGGGGGAACTCTGTGCACTCTGTATTATATGAAGGAGGGGACTCTGTGCACTCTGTACTACAAAGGGAGGAGGGGGCCACTGTGCACTCTGTATTACAAAAATGGGGGAGGGGACTCTGTGCACTCTGTATTACAAAGATGAGGGAGGGGACTCTGCACTCTGTATTACAAAGATGGGGGGACTCTGTGCACTCTGTATTACAAAGATGGGGGGACTCTGTGCACTCTGTATTACAAAGATAGGGGGGGGCTCTGTGCACTCTGTATTACAAAGATGGGGGGGGGGCTCTGTGCACTCTGTATTACAAAGATAGGGGGGGGGGGCTCTGTGCACTCTGTATTACAAAGATGGGGGGACTCTGTGCACTCTGTATTACAAAGATGGGGGGACTCTGTGCACTTTGTATTACAAAGATAGGGGGGGCTCTGTGCACTCTGTATTACAAAGATGGAGGGGGGGGGGGGCTCTGCGCACTCTGTAATACAAAGATGGGGGGGGGGGGCATCTCTGTGCACTCTGTAATACAAAGAGAGGGGAAGGTGGGTCCATTGTTCAAACTGTATTACAAAGATGGGGGAGGACCACTGTGCACTCTGTATTACAAGGGGAGGGGGAAGGCTTTGCGCTCCAGATTGCAAAGGAAGGTGGCCGCTCTGGTGTGCATTCTGTAATACGGGGGTGGGGTTCACATATTGCGATGACCTAAATATGAACAGATAATATATTTGCCCACAAGATACTTTTTATACCTTGTACAAGTCTATGAACTCAAGCATACAGTATACACTGCTGTAAGGTACATGTACATTGCTGTACAGTATGGAGATATTCTTAGTCTGGTATAGATTAGGCACCCCCAAGTGTTCCGCATAATAGCGCTCATACCTGTGCGTACATTTTACACTTCAGCCCCCGGCGTACCTGCCGTCATCTCGCCAATGTCACCGCGCCTGGCTGATCACGCATTAATGGGCGCTTTGTTTTCCTCCTTCTAGTTAAGGACTACATTTCTTTCCTCGCCTCGCGCGAAAGGTTTCTATTCATGCGCCTCAGCCATGCAGAAACACACCAAGCTGGCGTAAAAATCTGTCGGTTATCGCTTCACTTTCTGCCGGCGCGCACTTTGTGAGCCTGCCAGGAACGCCTTCCGCCATCTCAGAAGGGCTGCGTGGATCAGCAAAGAAAATAAAAGCACAATATGCAGTAAAAAGACTGAAGTCATGATGACTTGTGTTCCTGCCAGTCATCAGCTGCACATGAAATGAATAGAAGCACAGCTGTCTTAATAAAGGGTGTTAATACTTGCAGGCACAATGTTTTGTGCGCTCATTAACCCGCTCCCTCTCATCCTCTGCTCTGCAGTAACAGCGCCGGCTGGGTGACTGCTAATCCTTTCCTTGACATTCCGCTTAAAGGGACACTTAAGTAAAAAAAAAAATGAGTTTTACTCACCTGGGGCTTCCAATAGCCCCCTGCAGCTGTCCGGTGCCCTCGCCGTGTCTCTCCGATCTTCCTGGCCCCGCCGGCAGCCACTTCCTGTTTCGGTGACAGGAGCTGACAGGCTGGGGACGTGAGTGATTCTTCGCGTTCCTGGCGACAATAGCGCCATCTATGCTGCTATAGCATATATCATATACCATATAGCAGCATAGAGGGTGCTAATGTGTCTGGGAACGCGAAGAATCACTCGCGTCCCCAGCCTGTCAGCTCCTGTCACCGAAACAGGAAGTGGCTGCTGGCAGAGCCAGGAGGATCGGAGGGAGACTGCGAGGGCACCGGACAGCTGGAGGGGGCTATTGGAAGCCCTAGGTGAGTAAAACTCATTTTACTTGTTTGACTTAAGTGTTCCTTTAAAGAGGAACTGTAACCCAGGATTGAACTTCATTCCACTCAGTAGCCGATACCCACTTTCCCACGAGAAATACTGATATTGTGGTGAAACCCCTCCCACAGTGTGATGTCATGACCAAGGTCCTGACAATTTGCTGTCTGTGAATCTCATTGCATTGTGGGAAATACTGGCTTTTTGCAACTGCCAAGCAAGCAGCATCTCCCTCTGTGCATAGAATTATCAGTAACAACCATACCGAACAGGTTACCTGGTAGAACTAACGAGGTTACCACCAGTGGTACATTTCAGAACGTAAATCAGGAAGAGGAAAGATTTTACAATGGGCAAACACTGACTAAATAATGTATTAGTGAATATTTTAAAAAATAAGCCATTTTATTCATAGTGCTATTTCCATTGCAGTCCCACTTTAGCGTGTACACACGCTAGATGAAACTTGGCCGAGATGGTCGTTTACAACCGCCACTGCTGGGAATCCAGCATGTGCACAGCAGTCCCAGACTCCTCAGTCGCTGATGGGCGAGAACATTATTCTATCCACTTACCCCCCGTGTTATATCAAGCCTGTGCCGCTTTACCCCCGCATAGAAACAGAACACATGGTTAGCCAACAGCCTTTGGAATCGGTACTGATCCCCGACATGCAACATGCTTCATACATGTATACAAGGCTGTAGTTTACCTGTAACTTGAATTTATATTACCCACTGAAGCCAGTTTCAGCAGTTTTTGTTCACAGTGCTTCTTGGGGAAAAAGCATCTTCTGTGCATGTTATTCTGTGCATGTTCCAATGTGCTGTTGGTAAAGTTTCAGTGATGTCAGGGAGGGGGCGGTGCTTGTTACCAGGCAACACACTGCTTGCATTTTCTCAGGCCAAAATAGTTAAAAGGCTAAAGGAATCTATTCTACGGGTACTCTCTTTTGGACATTAGAAAAAAGGCTTGATTTATACTTTTTTTCCACTCCTATTCCAACTATCTTGTGGTTCCCCTTTCATGTGCCAACAGCACCCCTCCCATTCAATCCGCAGTCCCCATTTCCTGGTGAAACATTCATGTAAAGCAATCCCCCCATGATGTACACACTCTTTTGGCAGCAGCTCCCATCCTCTTGCAGCCTCGTTTTTGCAGCACAGCCTCCTCTTGGATATGTAGCAACCCCTTTTCCATGTTGACCTGCCCCTCGAAGCCTTCCTCAAACTTCACTCCTGTTTACTGACAACATTTAGAACACACAGCTTATACATTAGCTAGCATCCCTGTGAGATACTTCTGATGTAATTAAAGGACATACGAGGTGAAAATAAATTGATGAGAAAAACAATTACATCTATCCTCCTTCTCCTAAAAATGACATTTTTAGATATCCCACAGTTTTATTTTATATTTAAATCTAGTTTTTACGTTTTTACTGTTTCATTGCATCTGCTCAATGACACCTTCACTGATGTATGCCAGAGCTCAAATCTATGAATTATTTACTGATGTTCTCTCTTTGCTGTTTACAGAAGCCATTTACTGACATTTATTTTATAGCTGTAATTACTTATCAGTGAGGAATATGCTATAGTCTGACCCAGTCCAACCCAGTACCGGCCCAGACAGAAACTGTCACTTTCGTACCTGATCTTTAAAGGGAACCTGTACTGAGTAAAATTATTTAAAATAAACACATGAGGTAACTTCAAATGAACATTACATAGTTACCTTGCCATCAGTTCCTCTCAGAAGCTCACCATTTTCTTCTGACAATGATCCCTTCCAGTTCTGACAACATTTTGTCAGAACTGAAATATATCAGTTGCTGTCAGTTACAGCTGAGAGGAGAACTGATGTGTCCATATTTCCCTATGGCTCAAGTGGGCGATGTTACAGTTTAACTGTGTGCTGACCAGGAAGCTGTTATGGGGTAATGGCCATTTTCAAAATGGAGGACGGAGAATTCCATTGATCACAGTGGACAAACAGGACGCAGGAGAGGAAAAATAGATTGAGGAGTAGACTACACAGTAGGTAAGTATGACTGTGTATGTTTATTTTGACTTTTAATTTTCAGTTCAGGTTTTCTTTAACTCTATTAGGCAGGGAAAGAAAAAAAGGAACAGCCTAGTTATTTGTGCGCCTGACACTGTGCATACCAATGTCTATCTCATCATGTCACACGTCACCTCGATTGTCCTTTAAAGAACAAGTGACACCCATGCTAACCTAGAAATAAAAAACACATATTATAAGTAGATAAATACTAGTTCTACCTACATAACAGATGTATTGCACTGTCCACGTTATGATTCCTGTGAATTTTATAAAGGAAAAGCAGAGAATCCTATTCTAGGCAGTTTCCATCTTGGTTACCTTTGACCTCCTGTCATTTCCTCCCTCACTCTTTTCTCCTCTTGTTAATTGTGTATTTGTTACCCTCCCTCCTCCCAAAGTCTTCAGACACTCCAACTGAGGTCTATACTAGGAAGTGCACTGTCTTATGTCATTAAAAGGAGGGGAAAATAAAAGGAAGAGGAGAAATATATTATAGATAAAAAGACTCCCCAGCATGCAACTGTTTGGCAATGGCAATTAAAAGGCACCTAAGGTATGTGATAACTCCAAACCATAACAGCAGAAAAAGTTTTGAAAGTTTTGAATGCAGGATTAGCAACTTATCACTTAAAGAAGAGCTGTCAGCCATATCTCAGAAAAAACAACAACACATATATATATGTAGATAAATACTTGCTCTACTTACATAACATATGTATTGCACTTTCCATGTTTAGTGATTTTTCTACATTAAAAAGAGAAAATCCTTCTTAGCATTTCCCATTTTAAGTGTGGCTATTTTGAACCCAATTCTGATGTAATTTCCTCCCTAAAAGTGCATACACACGCACTACTATAAGAAACGAGCGGATTGTTCAGAAACAGTGTTATCAGTTTGCCGACAGACTGTACACACGCTCTACTATCGCTGGATCGCCCGCCCAGCAGGATGGTCTGACGGACCCGTCGTTCCTTATAGTAGTGCGTGTGTACGCACCTTTAGTCTCCTCTGCCTGATTTGCCCGCCCTTCACTATAAAAAGTGCATCGTCTCAGCCTGAGAAATACTGGCCAATCAGAGAGGAACAGAGGTGTGGGAGCAGGGCAGTTTCTAGGCTAAAATTCACCCAGGGCGAGGGTGTAAAAATTGCGCCCCCCAACTCGCGAACCCATAGTACGGACCAAGTATAGGTAGTCAGGTATGGGGTACCCCAGTATTGGTAGCCAGGCATAGGTGTCGCCAGTATAGTTAACCAGCTGCAGGTGCCCCAGTATAGATAATAATAGAAAACATTTGTATAGCGCTTTTCTTCTGTCATACTCAAAGCGCTCAACAGCTGCAGGCACTGGGACGCGCTCAAGAGGCCACCCTGCAGTGTTAGGGAGTCTTGCCTTGAACTCCTTACTGAATAGGTACAGACCCTAGCCAGGATTCAAACCCTGGTCTCCCATGTTCAAGGCAGTGCCCTTAACCAGTACACTATCCAGCCACCAGTGTAGGTTAGCCAAGTATAGGTGCAGCCAGTATAGGTTAGCTAGGTATAGGTGCCGACAATATAGGTAAGCTAGGTATAGGTACCAACAATATAGGTAAGCTAGGTATAGGTGCAGCCAACACAATCTGCCACCAATACAACACACACACACACACACACACACACACACACACACTGCCAGCAATACATCACTCACACACACACACTCTGCCAGCAATACATCACGCGCACACGCGCGCGCGCGCACACACGCACGCACACACACACACACACACACACACACACACACACACTGCCAGCAATACATCACTCACACACACACACACACACACACACACACACACACACACACACACTGCCAGCAATACAACACACACACACACACACACACACACACACACACACACACACACACACACACACACACACACTGCCAGCAATACAACACACACACACACACACACACACACACACACACACACACACACACACACACACACTGCCAGCAATACATCACACACACACACACACACTCTGCCAGCAATACAACACACACACACACACACACACACACACACACGTACACACGTACACACACACACACGTACACACGTACACACACACACACTCTGCCAGCAATACAACACACACACACACACACACACACACACACACAGAGCCAGCCAGCAATACAACACACACACGCTGTACACACACACGCTGTACACACATACACACACACACACACACACACAGACACAGACACAGACACACACACACACACTCTGCCAGCAATACAACACACACACTGTACACACACACACACACACTGTACACACACACACACACACACACATAGACACACAGACACACACTGTACACACACACACACACACACACACATAGACACACAGACACACAGACACACACACACACACACACACACACTGCCAGCAATACAACACACACACTGTACACACACACACACACACACTGTACACACACACACACACACACACACACACTGTACACACACACACGTACACACACACACGTACACACACACACACACACACTCTGCCAGCAATACAACACACACACATACACACACACACACAGAGCCAGCCAGCAATACAACACACACACACACACACACACACACACACACACACACACACACACACACACACACACACACACACACACACACACACACACACACACACACTCTGCCAGCAATACAACACACACACACACACACACACACACACACACACAGAGCCAGCCAGCAATACAACACACACACACTTGCATAAACCTACACAAACACACAATACAGCACTACACTCAGCAATATATGTAAACAACACAGAAAGACACACATTCCTCCAGACTTCTCCCCCCTTGGCACACTTACACAGACAGGATAATGCAGGCATTTTGGCTGCTGCTGTGTTTGATGAAGGCTGGCTGCACACAGGTCTCTCTTCCAGCTGAAGGGGACACACAGGCAATGCTGGCTGCTGCAGATTCAGAAAGCCCGGGGAGGAGGGAAGGCGAGTCACATGACTGTGTGATGGAGGCTGTCAGAGCAAGACAGCCTCCCAAAAAGTGTCCTCAGTGCAAGGAGGCTGTGGTCTCCTTGCCATAGACAATACATATAAAGCTGGGCTACAAAAACATGGCTGCCGCTGCTGATAGTAGCAGATTGCTCTCTAGTGACAGCTGCACAGATAGGAGTTACTGTGCAGTCCTGTCATGTCGGAGAAGTCTGCCTGGGGGAAAGAGGCTAGAAGGACCTGGGGGGCGCCGCTGCTGTAGGGCTGGCATCAGAAATAGCACTATCGCTAGCAAGTGCTAGCCAGCCGCCCATATTGCGCTGATTATAGTTGTTGCCCTAGGCCACGCCCACAACTTCGGAACTCCTGTTTGATATTCAGCCCTGACTGGCTGCGCCCACGTCCCTCACAGCGCTCAGTGCCGTGGCACGCCTGGCACGCCCCTAGAAACGGGGCTGTGTGGGAGGGGAAAACAGAAGTGAAAGAGGCTTCAGCCAATCAGGCTGCATTAGTTATGGCTGAAGGGAAATAGAGAAGCAAAAAAGGACAACCCAGCATGCCCTACAACTTCCTTTTTGTGTACCAAATTTTGTGTGTACCAAATAAGAGTCAGGTAAACTGGGGAATGATCATTTATCAACAAGAAAAGAACAAGAAAAGTAATAGAGATTTCAACTTTTGGATTGCCTGGTTAGCATCCTTATTACTTGTTTACCAGATGAAAAGAATTGATTTTTTTATTTTATGCCTGACAGTTGCTCTTTAATACACTGAGACCAATTGCTGTTGAAATTTGATTTCTATAATAATAATGGCAGTATTTGTATAGCGCCTTTCTCCTGTCGGACTCAAAGCGCTTGCGAGGCAGCCACTAGAGGCAGTAGCAGTGTTAAGGAGACTTGCCCAAGAAACTCCTTACTGAAATAGGTGCTGGCTTACTGAACAGGCAGAGCCTAGATTTGAACCCAGGTCTCCTGTGTCAGAGGCAGAGCCCTTAACCATTACACTTTCCAGCCACTATGGTGACAATCCCCCTTCAAGGCATCTAATGACATTTATCTATGGTTGCAGAGCAATGTATCCACTTTTTTGAATGTCCATTGTATATAAGCTGTGTGTTCTAAATGTTGGCAGCATATACAGGATTTGAGTCTGAGGAAGGCTAATTAGCCGAAAGCTTGCTCCTTTTTTTCTAGGTTAACCAATGAATGGGATCATCCTGATTCACAACGTTCTCCTTTTACTGATGATTAACAAGGTGCAAAACTCTTCTGCTGCTTCTGATAGAAACCGTGAGAAAATTAATGTCTAAAGTTTAATAAGCCAACTCCAATGTTATACTAGATTATATTGATAAAATTACATTATAATAAGATTAGGTTGTTAGAATTACATTATAATAATATTAGATTGTTAAAATTACATTATTATAAGATTAAGTTGTTGAAATTTATTTTTTTCATGCTATTTCCATCTCTGCATTGCTTTCTGGAGAATACAGGAAATCACAATACCATAAAGATCATTGTAGCACTTCACATTTTACAGGGACATCTTGTGGTTGCTTTACTGTACTGCAGTTTAGGTCATTCTGTTGATACTGCCAACACCTATAACCTCCACAAGCGCTCTTCACAGGCAAAGAACTGAGATCTCACAGCCTAACGGGAGGCACGGATGAAGGTGTCAGATCCTCCGCCAGCTTTTATATTTAAGGTCACATCTCCGTTGCCAAACCATGAAACAGCCCCGGGGTGTTCTGCAGCACAACCAACTTTGTCTCCCTGCGGTGTGCTGTGCGCACTTCCTGAAACCTCTGCCCATGTTTCCAGACTAACAAATTATACTCACAGCCTTTTTGTTTAGCTTCATTACAAATGAACGTCTGGTCTCATCTGAACTGGACTCCGAAATCGCAGATACAACATAAATACATAAAGATCTGCTCAACAAATACTGTTTAGGCTGAATCTGTGTGTAAAGTGTAAAACTTCCACAACGTCAAAAACGTGTGTAAATGTCAACCCCTCATGATAGAGCAATACTTGTGTGAGCGAGTTTTTCCTGCAGGTTCGGAAAAGGCTTGATGTGGCGACCTTATCATACCCTGAGCAGCTCCAAAAGCCTACAGGTGACCTGATCACTCAACTCCACATGTCTACTAGCAGCATGCTACAGCACAACCTTCATCCAGCAAAGGATTGCATTATTACAATGCCCATCTCTCCTTCTCAAAAACACTTTGGGGTTCATTCTGAACCCGCCCGGAGCCCCGTCGGATGCAGTGGCTTCAAAGAAGGACATTCCTGCACTTTGATTGGCCCAGTAGGCTGACTGTGACAGTCAGCCTACTGGGCCAATCAAAGTGCAGGAATATTGTCCTTTGAAGCCACTCGCCCTGCATGGGCTCCGGGCGGGCTCAGAATGAACCCCTGAGTGTTTTAAAGAGGAACTGAACTCCTCCTCTGCTCTAAAAAAATACACAACAGTGTAATAACCTTCAAAGAAAACATCTTTCCTACAGCTGATACAAATCCTGCAATAAATCTGCAGTGTGTCTACTTCCTGCTTTCATGGAAGCAAACATATTGTTATCATCATGTGCTTTCAAATTAGCCTCTCTGCCATGGCAGTCAGCTGACACAGTGGAGGGGTCAAATTACAATTTGTGATTAGGCACAGATGAGGGGGGATTAGACAAGCTAAACTCTCTAAGTACACACATTGTGGATTTCTCTATGTTTCCTTATGTCCTGTGCAAGAGTTCAGGTCCGCTTTAAAGGAAATACAGATCTCAGCAGGCTGGACAGGACAGGCTTTCTGGCAGTCAGAGGGTTATCTGCTGGCCTCTCCAAATGCTGTGTATGCTAAGCTCACCCCTACAGGGCACACACCAGCAGCGCAGTGTTCTGCACATGGATTTATCTGAGATTACTAAGCAGCTAGTGACGGAGGACGGGGATCTCCCGCGGCTGAGCCACATCATAGAGAGTCCGCTGGATCAATACAGACATCTCCTCCACTCACAATCAACTCTCTGAACCGTGAGCCTCCCTGTCTGCTCAATCCATTCTTACAGTTTCTACTTGTTATCTATCCAACTTTCTCCTTTACTTCTCTCACAGTTGGGTTGGTGTTTTATAAAAGTTTAACAACAATAATAATAATTTCTGCATACCTGATTTACCACAGGTTATGTTATGCTGACTACAGACTGATCATTATGTACTGTAAAATTATATTAAAGGAGGAACTTTAACCAAGGATTGAACTTTGTCCCAATCAGTAGCTATCTCCTTTCACATGAGAAATATTTACCTTCCCTCAAATAGACCATTAGGGGGGTCTGTTGGGCTGATATTGTGGTGAAACCCCTCCCACGGTGTGATGTCATGACCATGGTCCCGGCAGTTTGTGGTCTGTGAACCTCATTGCATTGTGGGAAATAACAGCTGTTTCCAACTGCCGAGCAACCAGCATCTCCCTCTGTGCATAGAACACTGAGTAACCAACATTCTGTAAAGATGTCACCATCAGTGATACATTTCAGAATGTAAATCAGGGAGAGGAAATATTTTACACCATGGGCAAAAACTGACTAAACAATCTAAATCTAAATTTATACTGTAAAAAAAAAAGCAATTTTATTCATTATGTTACAGTATTTTCACTACAGTTCCTCTTTAAGCATCTGTGCACTGGTTATGGTCCACAGAGATGGCACAGCATTTTGACTTCTGGGCAAATTCAGGTTAAGAACTGACCTACAGTCCCTATCTCATTCATTAACTGAGGATCACCTGTAGTTGCTTGTGTGTAACAGAACTAATGTACCATATATGTACGTGATCAGTAGAGATGACAATGCTTAGGAGAACTCATGGAGAAGCCTGTGATCAGTAGAGATGGCAATGCTTAGGATAACTCATGGAGAAGCACGTGATCAGTAGAGATGGCAATGCTTAGGAGAACTCATGGAGAAGCATGTGATCGGTAGAGATGGTAATTCTTAAGAGAACTCATGGAGAAGCACGTGATCAGTAGAGATGGCAATGCTTAGGAGAACTCATGGAGAAGCACGTGATCAGTAGAGATGGCAATGCTTAGGAGAACTCATGGAGATGCACGTGATCAGTAGAGATGGCAATGCTTAGGAGAACTCGAAGAAGCATGTGATCAGTAGAGATGGCAATGCTTAGGAGAACTCATGGAGAAGCACGTGTTCAGTAGAGATGGCAATGCTTAGGAGAACTCACGGAGAAGCACGTGATCGGTAGAGATGGTAATTCTTAGGAGAACTCATGGAGAAGCACGTGATCGGTAGAGATGGTAATTCTTAGGAGAACTCATGGAGAATCACGTGATCAGTAGAGATGGCAATGCTTAGAACTGATGGAGAAGCACGTGATCAGTAGAGATGGCAATGCTTAGGAGAACTCATGGAGAAGCATGTGATCAGTATCAAAACCTTACAAATCTATCAGCTGATCAAACTGATCAGATGCTTCTACGTGAGTTCTCCTAAGCACTGCCATGCCTAGTGATCATGTGATAGCTTTGCCAGGTTCTAATTTGCCATGATCACTTCCTGCTTTAGCCTATGCAGGAATTAGAAGCTAAACATGATTGTGACCAACAATCAGCCTTACAAATCTATCACTACTCCACATGAGCAAGTCTAATTATAGGTCCTATAATCCACTGAAGCACTCCCAACATAGGACTGAAGTGTAGGAATGTGGTTTCTCAGCTCTGGCTGCATTTTGCTTGAGATGCCGTCTGTCAAGCGGATTATCTCTTCTTCCGTTTGCACTGACGCTGCATAGAATCACGGACAATAATGCGAGCGGGCCTATCCTGTGTTTTTGTTTGGGTATAATTTTAGTGTTGTTCTGAATATTAGAGGTGACGAGTGATTTATGTTGTTGTGGACTGCAGCCGGTTTATCGTGCGGCGCACACAGGTTGAATGTTTCTTTCTCAGAGGAATGTGTAAAATCTCCCCAGGCAGCTAAAGGCTCTAATATTCTATTCCAGGCGCAGATTCGGGCTGTAGAAGGGGAGACCCCCTCAGAATATTAAGTGGGTTTACATAAAGCAGAGGCGTGTGGAGATGATGAGACACTGGCAAACACCAATCTCTTAATGTCTGTATTTGCATTTTAGTTCACAGCTTTCTATAATTTATTAATGTCTCCAATTATGTGACTGTGCTTCCGCCGGCCCCCCGATCCCCCTATAAACATGCTTATATACATATGTAGACAAACCCATGCATAATTCAGCAGCCTCACCTCAGTGTGACCTTTTCTGAGGGCAGCTGGTCACTGTGCACGCCATGGGGGCTGCAGGTTCGTGACCAAGCCCAAAGCACGCATTGTTGTTTCTTAATGGTATTTGTTTTCTCACAGTAGCCAGTAAGCTGACATTTCTCATTTCAGCTACAGAAAATCCAAGAGGCCTGTGACAGATTTTTTTTATTGGAATTTGAAAACACTTTATTCTAAATACAAAATGGCCTACTTACAATGACATTAAAGGACAACTGAAGTGAGAGGGACATGGAGGCTGCCATATTTATTTCCTTTTAAGCAATACCAGTTACCTGGCTGTCCTGCTGATCCTCTGCCTCTAATACTTTTAGCCATAGACCCAGAACAAGCATGCAGCAGATCAGGTGTTCCTGACATTATTGTCAGATCTGACAAGATTAGCTGCATGCTTGTTTCTGGTGTTATTCAGACATTACTTGAAGTCAAATAGATCAGCAGGGCTGCCAGACAATGGGTATGTTTTAAAAGGAAATAAATATGGCAGCCTCCATATACTTCTCATTTCAGTTGTCCTTTAAATCAGATTTACCTACCTGGGGCTTCTACCAGCCCCTAAAAGTCTATGTCACTGTCCTCGTGACTCCCCAACGGTGCATGTTTTGCAGGCAACCTCAGCTATGTACAGGTGGGGTAATAAGTGTCTCAGCTAGGTGGATTCCATGGGGTGGTTCCCTGTAAAACCTGCACCATTGAGGAGTCACAAGGACAGGTTTGAGAAACACTGATCTATGTGTCCCTCGCTGCAGCTCCCCTCTCAACCAGTATCCTGAGGTCCCCTCCGTAGCGGCCGCTGACCCGGCCAGGTTGCCAACTTCTGTGCATGTGCGAGCGCACTGGCTGCATTCCCGTTGCTGGGAGCGCACTGCACAGACACAGAAGTACTGCTCCAGGAGTGTTAGAGGGATCACCATTGTTCTGCTAATCAGAGGTAGTGATTTCGGTGTTCACACATTTCTGACTTGCTTGTTTTAGAACGCCCTGTGAAAGTTCAGTTCAATATTTTGACTAGATTTCCATCTCATCCCTTCCATGAAGTAATCAGTAGCTGTGTAAAATAATTCTATATTGTGAACTTGACATAGTTCTTTGGTGCCCCTTCCAGCAGGTGTTGCCTTATGCAGCTGCCTAGTTTGCCTGTGTCTAAAAATGGCCCTGCTTTTTACTTCCACTAATGATTCTTTTATGTGTGGGGTGAGGGCTTGAGCAAGTTTTCTTTTCTATTTTTAATATGTTTTAAATAAAATTATAAATGCATAATTAATTTTCACCTTTTTGTTTAAAGGACAACTGAACCGAGGTGTAAATGGAGGCTTCCATATTTATTTCCTATTAAACAATACCAGTTGCCTGGCAGCCTTCTGATCTATCTGGCTGCTGAATAACACCAGATACAAAGCATGCAGAATGTCAGAAACACCTGATCTGATCTATTGTGGGAAGAGCGCTCCCAACAGGCCAGTTTAGGTATGTTCCTCAGTGAATAATGTGTTCAGAGCAGCTCCCTCTATACCATTAGCTTGCAGAAGTGCTGTTCCCAGCTTGTGTTGTCTGCTTTTCCTCCAGCTCGGCACTGGTTTCCTGAGGTTTTCCAATCATTCTTGTGATTGGTGAGTCACTTGCTGGCTGAGGGTGTCTCTGCTGACTCAGTTCTGGCAGTTGTCTGCAGTCATATTATTGCAGGGTTTCTTGTGACACTGCTGTCATTGGGGAAGCCTGGAGCCAGTGTTCTCCTGAGTCTGCTATGCAGAGCATGTGCTGCTGGGTAAGGGAGAGCTGTACTCTAAATATCAATTTTCATTTAATGTGTAGGCCTATTGTGTGTAACGTGCGTCCAAATATGTATAATACTGAGGGCCTGCCCTGACCAGCAATGCAATTACTGATGCTCTGCTATTTTGTATTTGCAGCTGACACTTAACCCTGAACCCCCTTCCTGACACCTAACCCTAAACTCTCCCCAATGCTAAACTCCCTTCCACACACCTAACCTTATACTCTCAACAACAATGCTAAGTGTGGAGAAAAGTAAGGACCCTGCATTCCCATTAGGGAGAATTCCCCCCCATTTCCTGTCCTGGTGACACCAGTAGCTCAAATTGTCAAGCCTACACTAATGGTGTCACATTGTCACTAGATACTATATGTATTAAAATAATAACTAAACAACTTGCTTGCTATTTCTATTGTTATGAATTCCTGAAATTATGTCATTTGTAATGTGATTATGTTCTGGACAGCAGGTGATGGAATTATCCCTAATGGGGGAAATAACACCAATGAAAGTTAAATCCTTTTAACATTCTATCCAAAACTACATTCAACGAGCCTCTGGAAGATCCAGACCAAATTCCTCTTCAGGCACGAATGCGGCTGCATCTGCGCAGTAGCACGGCGCCGCTCGTGCATAAGGTTCGTTCGCTCATTAACACAGTACTATCTAGGATGCTGCATCTGTACTTTTAGGATTGGACAAGTCCCTGCCTAAAAATGACCCCTCCCCTTTCCTCTAAGATGTGCCCACTGGCCAATGGTCACATGACCCCATCATATAGTGCTGGTCGCATAAGTAGTGGGCACCAGTTTGTGACACTCGGCCAGTAGGAGCAGTTTGGTAAGCGAGGAACAGGCTGGTACAAATCATTACTAAGGAGTGACACCAAATAAACAGCTGGGCACAGATATACTTCATTGTGGTAAAGTAGTGATATTTTATTATGTTAATAAAAAAAAAAAAAAAAAAAAATGAAAAAACACACCTGACCAACTGACTGGCTGTCAACCAGCATTATGGGGGCTCCAAAACTGGTCTGAAAGCTAATACTTAATGACAAAGACAAGACAATACAAATAACATTTATATCGCTCTTTTCTCCTGGCGGACTCAAAGCACCAGAGCTGCAGCCACTAGGATGCGCTCTATAGGCAGTAGCAGTGTTAGGGAGAGTTGCCTAAGGTCTCCTACTGAATTAGTGCTGGCTTACTGAATGGGCAGAGCCAAGATTCGAACCCTGGTCTCCTGTGTCAGAGGCAGAGCCCTTAACCATTACACCATCCAGCCACCAATGCCAACTCTAAAGAGGAAGCACTTCCTAAGCTAAATAATTTACTGAAACTAACTTTTGGATATTTCCCTTCCAATTGACTAGAAACATCTTGCATACCTCCCAACTTCTTGAGATAAGAAAGAGAGACACTTTGAGACATGCCCCACCATACCTCCAATCACAGACCCGACACACCCTAGTCACACATACCACTAAAAATTCATAAGCAAGAGATACAATTTCACAATTCAAACCATCACAAGTTAGTCTTTTTTATCATCACTAGTTTTCCTTCATATTAACATTTGAAATAAAAAAAAAAAAAATTAAAAAAAAATCAGTGTAAAGGGGTTCTTTAACCTTTAGTGAAAAAAAGAGTTTTGCTTACCTGGGACTTCTACTGGCCCCCTGCAGACCTCCTGTCCCACACCAGTACTCAAGGATCCTCATGTCCCCCGCCACGATTCACTTTCCTATTGTTCGTCCAACTAGACAAACCCCACTGTGCCTGCGCGGCCGTGCTTGTCCTCACTCCTGCTTGCGTCTCCAGGAGCTTCCTGCGCCGGCGCATTACGAGAAGACTTTGTACTGCGCATGAAGCTCCCGGAGACACGAGCTGGAGCAAAGACGCACGTGGCCATGGCCATGCAGGTACAGAGGTGTTTGTCTAGTTACACAGATAATGGGAAAGTGACCCATGGTGGGGGACATGAGTATCCTTGAGTGACGGTGCCTGCAGGGGGCCGGTAGAAGCCCCAGGTAAGTGAAATGTTTTTTCACTAAAGGTTAAAGAAGCCCTTTAACCACTTAACGACCAGCTAACGCCGATAGGCGGCGGCTGGTCGCAAGTGGATTTCGTTTCCTGTCAGTTCACGGCGGGGGGTTCCGTGAACAGCCTGCGAGCTTCCGATCGCGGCTCGCAGGCTAAATGTAAACACCCGGGGAAAAAATCCCCGGTGTTTACAGTGTACGGTGCTGCTGTCTGATCGCCCTGCCTGCAACCTGATCTGTGCTGGGGGCTGAAGAGCCCACGCAGCACAGATCAATCAAAAAGGGGCTGGTCCTTAAGTGGTTAAAGGATGGGAATAAAGTTCGGAGCCATATAAACACAACTTTCAATCCTGAAAGAGGGAAAAATTAAGGAGAGGGACAGAGGGATTTGGATTCCAAAGAAGGACTGTCCCTCTGAAGAAGAGGCAGTTGGGAGCTATGATCTTGATCTGATCCTGTAGTAGCCGATTATTATGGCACAAGACTGAATGATGGTATTGGCCTCGTCTTGCCTCCTCCAGCTGTGTCAACATCGATAAGCAATTTTGACCAGTCTGAAGCTATCCATTCTGTGATCCTCATAGTGATGTCAGCTTTACTTCCTGGAGAACTAGCCAAAGAACTAAAGAACTAAAGAACAAGCAAAATGACTAGTAAATACTTTTGCTGTTGACTTCTTTAAAGACAATTAAAGACTTCTTTAAAGACAATGATGAATTTGGAGGGGCCATATAAAAAATGCCAGTCATGCTGCTATTTCGCTGGCTGTTAATATGGGTCCCTGTCGGATGGAGTGAGTTCTCTATAAGGTTATGTTTTAAATTGGATGATCTATTGGATGATAATTGGATGATATACTGTATATTCCGGCATATAGGACTACTCTTTATCCCTTGAAAATCTTCAGAAACGTCAGGGGTCGTCTTATATGCCGAGTGTCATTGATGCCGGGTGATACGCCCTATCCTGTTACCGCCTCTCAGATCTCGCTGCTGAGGACTGTAGTGACGCGGATCTGAGAGGCAGGGGAGCTGGGAGAAGGGTAAAAGAGGTTTGTTTTATGAGCACAGCGTGATCTATTCTTCCATACCGCTCTGATAAACAGGGAGACAAGGAGAGCTGACCAATCCACTTAGGGAAAGTTGACCAATCTAATCAGTCAATCGCCTATATAATGTTATATACTGGGTACCACATACAGTACAGCACCAGTATCTGTTCATACATAGCACCAGTATATGATTTTTTTTTTTATTTGGTGGGCGGAAGAGGAGTAGTCTTATACGGCGAGTATATCCCAAACTTTATCTTTTAACTGGAAAAGATGGGGGTTCGTCTTATACACCCAGTCGTCTTATACGCCGGAATATACGATAATACTTTTAATAAACCGTATTTATATGGAAAGCTATACTTATATTGCCTACACTTAGATAATATGCTTTATGCTATGCGTAGCTCAACACTGATCTTAAGTACTGGCAGGTGATCTCTGTGGGGCTACATACCTAAATACGGCAATATAGAGCTATAGCAAGTGATTCTGGTGCCAAAACCAGGATATTTAAGGAAAAAGTGGCTATCCTGAATGCTTTACTACATTCTACAATATGTTGTTACGGTTCCTCTTTAAGGTATTTAAGGTTTCCTTAAAAGACCAAAAATATTTAAGAAGTGCAAATGACAAGTGTTATTCTGTGCCCTTTCAGATGGGAATTCGTGGAAATCTCCTTCAGAAGTATTAGAAGTGTTGCTATTGATTTAAGCAGCACAGATGGAACATTTGGAGAAGATTAGGGAACTTGGCTGGCTCAGTGGAGTCATGTCTGGGCACAGTCATTCTCTAGGCATAGATCCCAACTCTTTGTTATTGGTTGTACCTGAATGTGAGCAGCCAAAGCTCAGAGACGTCCTTTTATTGTTTCTCTAGTGATGAATTGGGGCCGGATACATTGTTCCGCTGTGACTGGCCGGCGTCTGGCCCGAACGCCGAGGCATTGTGTGATCTGGGAACTTCCTGTGATGTTGCCACTAGTGACCAACAAATATACAGTGATTTGTGTCTTGTGGGCAGCGCCACAAGAATTCCATTACAGATAAATAACGGTTTACGACGGAGGAAGTAACTGGTCATAATGGGCAACGCTGGCGCCGCGGGGCTCACAGGGGAACCAGCGCTACAGCTACAGAGTGATTCCTGCAAGAAACCGCAGCATCTGGCCCTCTAGATAAATAATAATGCATTATACAACTAGGAAATCTTTGTATGGCTGCGATAAAAGTGACCTGCTGGATGTACTGCAGTGTACAATACTGTAAGGCTAGGCATACATGGGTCACTATTGGCCTGTTATGGCAAGCCAACCAATGCCATCCTGATCAGAAATCAAGGCCTGGGCACACTATCACATTGCTCTGTTTGGGACGGTTCGGACGCTTAAAACAATCAACGGCGCTACCGGCGGTTTCATTATGCTTAAACGTCGAGGTACTTCCCCTCATCTCATCCTGAACACTACTTGCAGCGTCCAGGATCAGCTACGTTTGCCGTTTTACCATGTCCCCCAGCGGGGGTCAAGACAAGACGCGTAACCAAATAATAGGAGGCACTGCCCAAGGTTGCCAAATGCTTTTATGCTCGGTAGCAGAATAGCATTTGGCATCAGCTAAGTGAGCCGCGGACGCTGCTGCCCCGACGCCGATGTGAAACGGGCCTTAGGCAGGTGGCCATGGGCCGGATACATGTAAAGCCAGTCATTTTGCCTTGTGCAGGAAGCACACGGCAATTGTACCGGTCCTGCTGCTGGGGAAGCATTGGTCGTTACTCTATTAGTGGCACATGTGTGTAATGCATTTTCGTTCATCATGCAACTGTAGTTCAACTGCACTTAAACCATAATAAAGCCTCTTCTGTACATAGGACCTTTAACTACTTTAGGACCAAAGTAGTTGAAATCTCCGCCCTGTTTTGATGGCTATCTGGCTGCCAGAACGCAGATTTCAACTCACCACCGCTGCGTCTGTCACTCCCGCCGATCTCGCCGCTGAATCCCCGCCATCTCTCGCCGCAGCTCACTTGCTCTGCAGTCTCTAACTACACAGCCATGTGAGCAGGTGACCTGTCTTTCAATGTAAGTAACTCCCATTGGCTTACATTAATAGGCAGGGCCAGGAGCTAGTGTTGGGCGAACAGTGTTCGCCACTGTTCGGGTTCTGCAGAACATCACCCTGTTCGGGTGATGTTCGAGTTCGGCCGAACACCTGACGGTGCTCGGCCAAACCGTTCGGCCATATGGCCGAACTAAGAGCGCATGGCCGAACGTTCCCCGAACGTTCGGCTAGCGCTGTGATTGGCCGAACGGGTCACGTGGTTCGGACCCGAACGCGCTCTGATTGGCCGAACGGTCACGTGGTTCGGGTAAATAAATACCCGAACCACGTCATATCTCCGCCATTTGTCTGTGGGTTTAGCTTTGGGTAGGCAGGCAGGGTAGTTCGCGCTCCAGCCACGCTAGCCAGGGTCCCCCCTGTCATTGTGTCACTGCTGGGAACAGTAGTACACCGCTTGCTCAGCCACACTATATAGCATTCTGTTTACTGCCACTCTGTGTACCTCGCTCAGCCACACTATATAGCATTCTGTTTACTGCCACTCTGTGTCTGCTGGGAATAGTAGTACACCGCTTGCTCAGCCACACTATATAGCATTCTGTTTACTGCCACTCTGTGTCTGCTGGGAATAGTGGTACACCGCTCGCTCAGCCACACTATATAGCATTCTGTTCACTGTTCTGTGTCTGCTTGGAATAGTGGTACACCGCTCGCTCAGCCACACTATATAGCATTCTGTTTACTGTTCTGTGTCTGCTGGGAATAGTGGTACACCGCTCGCTCAGCCACACTATATAGCATTCTGTTTACTGTTCTGTGTCTGCTGGGAATAGTGGTACACCGCTCGCTCAGCCACACTATATAGCATTCTGTGCACTGTTCTGTGTCTGCTGGGAATAGTGGTACACCGCTCGCTCAGCCACACTATATAGCATTCTGTTCACTGTTCTGTGTCTGCTGGGAATAGTGGTACACCGCTCGCTCAGCCACACTATATAGCATTCTGTTTACTGTTCTGTGTCTGCTGGGAATAGTGGTACACCGCTCGCTCATCCACACTATATAGCATTCTGTTCACTGTTCTGTGTCTGCTGGGAATAGTGGTACACCGCCCGCTCAGCCACACTATATAGCATTCTGTTCACTGTTCTGTGTCTGCTGGGAATAGTGGTACACCGCTCGCTCAGCCACACTATATAGCATTCTGTTCACTGTTCTGTGTCTGCTGGGAACAGTAGTACACCGCTCGCTCAGCCAGAGTATATAGCATTGTGTTTACTGCCACTCTGTGTACACCGCTCAGCCAGACTATATACCATTGTTTACTGACACTCTGTGTACACCGCTCAGCCAGACTATATACCATTGTTTACTGACACTCTGTGTACACCGCTCAGCCAGACTATATACCATTGTTTACTGCCACTCTGATTCTGCTGGGAACAGTAGTACACCGCTCGCTCAGCCAGACTATATAGCATTGTGTTTACTGCCACTCTGTGTACACCGCTCAGCCAGACTATATACCATTGTTTACTGACACTCTGTGTACACCGCTCAGCCAGACTATATACCATTGTTTACTGAAACTCTGTGTACACCGCTCAGCCAGACTATATACCATTGTTTACTGCCACTCTGATTCTGCTGGGAACAGTAGTACACCGCTCGCTCAGCCAGACTATATACCATTGTTTACTGACACTATATAGCAGACTATATAGCATTGTGTGTACACCGCTCAGCCAGACTATATACCATTGTTTACTGACACTCTGTGTACACCGCTCAGCCAGACTATATACCATTGTTTACTGCCACTCTGATTCTGCTGGGAACAGTAGTACACCGCTCGCTCAGCCAGACTATATACCATTGTTTACTGACACTCTGTGTACACCGCTCAGCCAGACTATATACCATTGTTTACTGCCACTCTGATTCTGCTGGGAACAGTAGTACACCGCTCGCTCAGCCAGACTATATACCATTGTTTACTGACACTATATAGCAGACTATATAGCATTGTGTGTACACCGCTCAGCCAGACTATATACCATTGTTTACTGACACTCTGTGTACACCGCTCAGCCAGACTATATACCATTGTTTACTGCCACTCTGATTCTGCTGGGAACAGTAGTACACCGCTCGCTCAGCCAGACTATATACCATTGTTTACTGACACTCTGTGTACACCGCTCAGCCAGACTATATACCATTGTTTACTGCCACTCTGATTCTGCTGGGAACAGTAGTACACCGCTCGCTCAGCCAGACTATATAGCATTGTGTTTACTGCCACTCTGTGTACACCGCTCAGCCACACTATATAGCATTGCGTACTCTGCCAGTCAGTGTGTATATTGCTGGGATCAGTAATACTCCACTCACCGTCAACCACTATATGAGCTCAACATGAGTTCCCCAGAGACCTCCGCTGTGAGCAGCACTCCCAACAACAGCAACAGCCAACGCCCCACGCAAGCTATAACATCCACCCCAGCAGCCAGTGGTCAGCAGCAGCCCTCCCCGGAGGAGAACGTTGTGTCCATCAGTCCGTCGCCAGAGCGATTAATGAGGGCTGCCATTGAGGAGATGATGGGGCCTGATGTGGAGGAGGAGGTCTGGCTCAGGCCAGCATCCCAAGTTAATGTTGAGGACGATGAGGGGTCTGTGTCTGGGGATGTTGGGGTGGCAGAGGTGGTGGGTGGGTCAGACTCAGGAGAAGAGTTGTATGATGAGGATGATGATCGGGACCATCTGTATGTGCCTCAGAGTCCGACCCCGGAAAACATGTTGTATCGTGTGTTTAGGTACTAAAATCTGCGTTCCCTCCCAGTAGTGTTGGGCGAACAGTGTTTGCCACTGTTCGGGTTCTGCAGAACATCACCCTGTTCGGGGTGACTATATAGCAGACTATATAGCATTGTGTTTAATGCCACTCTGTGTACACGGCTCAGCCACACTATATAGCATTGTGTTTACTTCCACTCTGTGTCTGCTGGGAACAGTAGTACACCGCTCACCCGCCACTGTATAGCATTGTGCTCTGTGTCACTGCTGACAATAGTGGTACACCGCTCACCCACCACTGTATAGCATTTCTGTACTGCCACTGTACTGCTGCCAGTCAGCGTGTACTTTAAGGATAAGTGAAATGAGGAAGAAATCCGTTGAAAGAGGGAGGGGCAAGGGAAGAGGTGTTTCCCCTGACGGTTCACGTACAGGCCACAGGGGAGCACCCAAGAAAACCCACTCAATACTGCCCATGTTGTCCAGGACAACAACCCTCACAGATCCAAAAGAACAGGACCAGATAATTACTTGGATGACCTCTCAAGCGTCCAGCAGTGGGTTAAGCAGCACCAGCACATCACGCACGAGGTCCGAGTCCTCAGCCAGTTAAAGTCTGGGCTTTCTTTGAAGACTGCACTGAGGATGTTACCATGGCGATTTGCAAGGTGTGCAAGACCCGCCTGAGCAGGGGGAAAAGTATTAACAACCTCTCCACCACCAGCATGAGCCGCCACATTCTATCCAAACATCCCACTCTGTGGGCAAACGCGGCAGGACAGGGTACCACCAGCAACACTGCCTCCCTTGGGTTCACCAGACTCACCACCAGACCCGCCTCAGCAGCAGCAGTAGCCCAGCCATTGCGTGGTTCACAACATTCACAAACATCAGACGATGCTGACACTGTCACTTTCCGGACTAGTGCTCTTGAGGTCTCCCAGTGTTCATCAAACACAACAACCAACAGCCCTTCGGTGTGCAGCGCTACGGTTGAGTTGTCGGTCTCTGAGATGTTTGAGCACAAGAGGAAATTGCCAGCAAATG
Organism: Hyperolius riggenbachi; assembly: GCF_040937935.1. NCBI lineage: Eukaryota > Metazoa > Chordata > Amphibia > Anura > Hyperoliidae > Hyperolius > Hyperolius riggenbachi. Next base: position 73,533,290 of record NC_090648.1, read on the forward strand.
ACCCCCGGGCCGTGGCAGTAACAGCCAGCCAGCATAGCCAAGCTTCTGGCCTGCGAAATGCTGCCATATCGAGTGGTGGAGACAAACAGCTTCAAGGGCATGATGTCAGTGGCCATCCCACGTTACGTTGTTCCCAGCCGCTACCACTTTGCGCGCTCTGCAGTGCCTGAGTTGCATGAGCACGTGGTCAGCTAAATAACCCGAAGCTTGAAGAATGCCGTTGCCTGCAAGGTTCACCTCACCACTGACACCTGGACGAGTTCGTTCGGCCAGGGTCGATACATCTCCCTTACCGCGCACTGGGTGAACCTTGTGGAGCCTGGCAGCGATTCCTCACCTGCTACGGCGCGGGTGTTGCCCACGCCGCAAACAGCTGGATAACAACAGCAGCACCTACCTCTCTGACTCCTTCTCCTCCAACGCATCTCAAAGCTGTACCTCATCCGGAAATGCTAACCCAGCACCAGCAGCAGTAGGATCGTGGAAGCAGTGCAGCACAGCTGTTGGCATGCGTCAGCAAGCGTTGCTGAAGCTGATCTGCCTTGGGGATAAGCAGCACACAGGGGAGGAAATTTGGAGGGGAATAAAGGAACAGACGGATTTGTGGCTGGCACCGCTGGACCTGAAACCGGGCATGAAGCTAGACACCTGGCACGAACTGGCAATGTACGCAATAGAGGTGCTGGCTTGCCCGGCAGCCAGCGTTATGTCGGAACGCTGTTTCAGTGCTGCCGGAGGCATCATCACAGATCGGCGTATCCGCCTCTCCACAGAAAATGCAGACCGTCTGACTCAAATTAAAATGAATCAATCCTGGATTGGAAACGACTACGCAACACTCCTGGACCCCAACCAAGTAACCTGACCGATGAACATCTGGGATGGTTTAGCGTTTCCGGTCCCTGTTTATTGAACCTCTCATCTGTATTACATTTATGACTGCATGGCGGCAAAAAGCATTGCTGCTATATCCGCACGCTTTTTGTCCTCATGCAAGGCCTGGGTTGTTGTGTCTCACAAAGCGTGGCCTTCTCCTCCTGCGCCTCCTCCTGTTCCATCACGTGTGCTGCTGCTGCTGCTGCTGCTGCTGCTGGGTTACCGTTGCCGGTCCCTGTTTATGGAACCTCTTATCTTTATTACATTTATGACTACATGGCGGTACAAAGCATGCTATCCGCACGCTTTTTGTCCTCATGCAAGGCCTGGGTTGTTGTGTCTCACAAAGCGTGGCCTTCTCCTCCTGCGCCTCCTCCTGTTCCATCACGTGTGCTGCTGCTGCTGCTGCTGCTGGGTTAGCGTTGCCGCGTGGTCCCTGTTTATTGAACCTCTTATCTTTATTACATTTATGACTACATGGCGGTACAAAGCATGCTATCCGCACGCTTTTTGTCCTCATGCAAGGCCTGGGTTGTTGTGTCTCACAAAGCGTGGCCTTCTCCTCCTGCGCCTCCTCCTGTTCCATCACGTGTGCTGCTGCTGGGTTAGCGTTGCCGCGTGGTCCCTGTTTATTGAACCACTTATCTTTATTACATTTATGACTGCATGGTGGTACAAAGCATGCTATCCGCACGCTTCTTGTCCTCATGCAAGGCCTGGGTTGTTGTGTCTCAAAGCGTGGCCTTCTCCTCCTGCGCCACCCTCCTCCTGTTCCATCACGTGTGCTGCTGCTGGGTTAGCATTACCGGTCCCTTTTCCTGGAACCTCTTATATGTATTACATTTATGACTGCATGCCGACAAAAAGCATGTTACCTGTGCAAAGAAAACAGACATTTCCCGCATTTAAAAGACAGTTTTCCCTTTGAAACTTTAAAATCGATTTTCTCAAAAACTATAAGCTCTTTTTGCTAAAAATTTTTTTCCTCTTGTACCCACTCCCAAGGTGCACATACCCTGTAAATTTGGGGTATGTAGCATGTAAGGAGGCTTTACAAACCACAAAAGTTCGGGTCCCCATTGACTTCCATTATGTTCGGAGTTCGGGTCGAACACCCGAACATCGCGGCCATGTTCGGCCTGTTCGGCCCGAACCCGAACATCTAGATGTTCGCCCAACACTACCAGGAGCCAATGAAAGCAGCTCCTGACCGGCTCTCAGGAACCATCACAGACGGCAGAGTGGGTGGCCCAGGTTTCCGACGTGCGGCGGTGACGGCGGTTGCGCCGGGTATGTGCGGCAATCGTCGGGTTTCTGCCCTTTCTGTACCAGCGGTCTCTGGTCCTTAAGGTGGCAGAGACCGCTGGTACTTTTTTCAATGTTATTTTCACTACAGTTCCTCACTGTAGTGAAAACAACATTAAAAAAAATGCTTATTTTTTTTACAATGTTCATTTATAAATTATTTAGTCAGTGTTGGCCCATTGTAAAATCTTTCATCCCTGTTCACAGTGGTCAGTTGTGTTGCAGAATAATTCTGCATGTCAACTCACTGCCCATATAGTCCTATGGGGCTGTTCATAGAATAATGTGATCAGTTACAATGCAGTGCTAACTCGCTGCATGCAGGCTTTGCATTAAAGCCTATGTCCAGCCTCCATTGCAGTTCACAAGCATTATAACATGTGGGTTATGCACTGACCACTGTAAACCTAGCCTTCCTCTCCCTGATTTACTTTCTGAAATGTATCACAGGTGGTGACATCTCTAGTTCTGCCAGGTGATCTCTGCGGAATGTTCGCTACCGAGAGCTCTAAGCCAGCATACAGCAATCTATGGCAATAGGAAGTGTTTATGATGCTGAAGTCACAATTTTTATCATAAAAGTTGGTATCCTGAATACTTTTCTGCATTCTACTTCATGTCTTTACTGTTTCTCTTTACAGTGGACCTGAACTCTTGCACAGTACAAAAGGAAAACAGAGATATGCACCCTGTATGTATTTAGAGAAATTAGCCTGTCTAATTTCTCCTCATCCATGACCAAACACAGGTGTAATTTGATCTCTCAGCTGTGTCAGCTGGCTGCCTTGGCAGAGCAGCTAATTTGTAAACACAGGATGTTAACCTTATGTCTGCTTCCATGAAATCAGGAAGTAGACACACTGCAGATTTATTGCAGGATTTCTGTCAGCTGTAACATAGGCATGTTTTTCTTTATAGATTATTATGCTGTTGCATATCTTTTAGAGCAGAGAGGAAGTTCTGAGCTCAGGTCCACTTTAAGGGGCCTTGAGCTAAGCAGACTTTGTAACGTTCTGCTTATACCATCTTCCTCCATAGCCATACATATAAATGATAGACCGAGGCAAGCATTCATGTTTGTAGACATACCTATCAGCAGTCAGATAGTGGCTGAATATCAGTCCACCTCATATCTATTGCTGGCTTATTATCATTGCACATGACGATCCAGCTATCGCTTCTTCACTGAGAACATAAAGTCACAGTCCGGGGTGTGAATTAAAATGATTAATTGATAGCATTTCCAGGCTCCCATTGTTTGCCGGTAAGAAGCCCCCACCTGCCGCGTCCCCTCTGGTTAACAAAGGCTGGCTGCAGTTAATGCATTATTTGCACGTTCCGTTTATATGGGGAGGAAATGATAAATTTCCCCCTTCAATTTTCTTTCTATACTAAAGCTGCCTTCTCCAGATATAATAATGGGTAATTTGTCTGCATGTTATTATGGCTGGAATCTGCTGCGAGGGGCCCTGTAAGTGGATTGGAAATGGGTCTAGACTGGCGTGGCGAGGCGATGTTTGCTCACAGCGTTGTGGAGATTTCTGACGTCTGGGGCTTGTTCGGGAGATGCTGAAATTGGCAACATCTGTCAGAGGTGCAGGAGAGCTGTGCGGGGACTTGTGTCGCTGAGTGATTCCTGCAGGGGAGGCGATACATCACACGCACGCCACTCCATCTCTGGTGCTGCCCTCTATGGTACAGCTGTCATTTACCTCATGAGGAGAAAGCCACTCCATCTCTGGTGCTGCCCTCTATGGTAGAGCTGTCATTTACCTCATGTGGAGAAACAACCACACTGACTTTCACTACGATTATAGAACTTATTTTTATGAACACCCCTTCAGTAAAAAAAAACCTCGAATAGTTTTGACCAGTGGTGGCGCCAGGGGGGTGCTTTGGGGTGCTGAAGCACCCCCTAAATTTGTCCAAGCACCCTATTAGCAACCCCAGCGTAAACTGACTTTCGGCGCCTTAATAGACGCCGCGTCAGTTCACCGGCAGCAGCAGCAGCCCGCAGCACTACTGTAAAATGGGGTCCGAAGCCCTGTTCTGGAGACTTTGAGTCTGCAGTGCAGGGCTTCGGGGACCATTTTCCCAAAGTCCTGCTCTCAGCGAGGGAGCTTCAGTTGCTGGCTGCAGAGGATCGTGGGAGCTGCGTGCCGGACGGAGGCCGGGACAGGAGCTCCTCAGCAGGTGAGTAATTTTTGTTTTTTATTAACAGGTGTATTTTCTGGTCAAATCTGCCACATGATTGAACATATTTTCTGGTCAAATCTGCCAACATGATTGAGGCTAAGTTCACAGTGGGACGTTAAAGTCGCACGTTAAAACAGCATTTAACGCAGAATAACTCACTGCAATGAAAAATCAATGCCCCATTCACAGTGCACACGTTGCGTTAGTGACTAACGCTGCACGTTAAGTAAAAGTACTGCATGCAGTGCATTATACACGTTATTAGCTGCGTTGGACTGTTTGCACATGCTCAGTAATGACTTGGAAGCATACTTTTCATTGCCTGTATTTTTTACTGTATCTGCTGTATGTGACGGTAACGCTGCGTTGCCACTTTTTGGGCGCGTTGCGTTGTAAGCTTGCGGTGCGACTTTAACGTGGCATCAAAACGCAACATCCCACTGTGAATCTAGCCTGAACGTATTTTCTGGTCAAATCTGCCGACATGATTGAAGTGTTTTCTGGTCAAATCTGCCACATGATTGAACGTATTTTCTGGTCAAATCTGCCGGCATGATTGAAGTGTTTTCTGGTCAAATCTGCCACATGATTGAACGTATTTTCTGGTCAAATCTGCCACATGATTGAACGTGTTTTTTTGGTCAAATCTGCCGACATGATTGAACGTATTTTCTGGGCAAATCTGCTCACATTACGTGTATTTTCTTGAGAAAACCTGCACAATTATGTGAATTTTCTAGGGAAAGGGTCACCAAAACTTGGGCCCAATGTCTTTGCGTTGCACTTTTAAAGGGAACCCGAGGTGAAAATATTGAGGCTGCCATATTTATCTCCTTTTAAGCAATACCAGTTGCTTGGCTGCCGTGCTGGTCCTCTGCCTCTAATTCTTTCAACCATAGACCCTGAACAAGCATGCAGCAGGTCAGGGGTTTCTGACAATATTGTCAGAACTGACAAGATTAGTTGCATGCTTATTTCTGGTGTAATTCAGTTCACTACTGCAGCCAAATAGATCAGCAGGGCTGCCAGGCAACTAGTATTGTTTAAAAGGAAATAAATATGGCAGCCTCCATATCACTCTCATCCCCACGTTAAATTACAGTTAGCTCTGCCCTCATCCGGTCATGGCCATGCCCATTTTTTGCCGCGCTGGGGGTCATCAGCTACCCCAGAAGTTTTTCCAGCATCTGCATAGCAGCCTCCAAAATAAATCCTGGAGCCGCCACCGGTTTTGACAGTACTTTTTTGTGCTTTTTGAATTGCAGAGTGTTGAAAAGTTATTTAAAACAGATAAAAAAATCTCTTTGAAGAAACTAAGGATAAAAAGTGAATCAGATATGGCCCAGAATGGGGAAGCAAAATAAGTGCAGCCATTTTGATGCTATTCTCTGTGTTTCTGTTGGGGAAAAAATGACTCCTTACTTCCTGGCACTGTGACACCAAGTGTTTGAAGTTGTGTCCATGGAGTCACAAGGAGGAGAAAGTGAGAGACAATAGCTGGGACATTTTTAGGCATAGGCAAATAGGCAGAGGCCTAAGGTGTAACCTGTAGGAGGGGGCAGCATAGACCTATTTTTATCCCTCCGTGCATTATGGAATTTTTGAGGGGAGGAAGCAAAATCTGCCTTGTCTGAAGCACCAAAGTGGCTAGAAAAAAAAAATTGCATTGCTTTTCGAGAGATCCGCCTGCTGGCAGAACGTAAGGATATATAGTTCAGATTTTCAAATTTACATGTTAGAATAATTTTTGGTTCATCACACATCAGTGTTCGAGCCACACACCTGCAACATGCATACATCCAGTGCAGTACGAGCATCAGTATATTCATTCTTGGTCAATGATCACAAAGGCAAGATGAGCAAGAAAGTGTTTGATTGGCGAACTAGAATTCCCAGTGGTTAAATATACTATAAATATAGACACTGCATGTCAGATAATGATGCTTTATTAGTAATAGCTTACTATTACGTCTTGCTTGTTGATTACTGGGGTCAGTTTTTGACCCAAACTCCCTTAAAGACATTCCCCATATGTGGTTAGTGTTCACCTTATACAAAACTAGGATATGGCAAGATGATCGGGAGAGATAAGTAAACAGCATTTTTCAAAAGGAAGTTGGGTACGGCAGACGCCATACCCCTCCAAGTTCACTGAGGGGTCTGATCACAGACTAGTTTGACGATCTCTCATAGACTCCAGTGTGTAGTCACATAGTGCTGGACCATCTGTCTTGTTTTCCTCTAAGGCTCACTTCAGTTAGTTTCCTCCTTTAGATTCATGTAAGGATGAATCCACTGTATGGAAGCGGTGGGGGTGGGGTGGGGGGCAGTCATCTTACTCCATAGGAGTGATAAAGCATCCACATCAGAGAAAGGTGTCCATTTGATGCTACCTTATTTATCTCTGTATATGCCCTGACCTGTATAGAGGAGAGCCTTCCGGGAATAGGACTTTGTAGTGGCTTTGTATGTTGGCTGCATATAGATGGTGGCAGGTTGTGAGCTAATAGAAGCGGGTGGGAGGAGGTTCTGCATTCGAGTGCTTGCAGGGGAAACCTCTGACTCATTGGGGTCTAGCGCTGGTGGAGAATGAATGGCAGATCAATAAGCTTTGATCCATGGGAGATTTATCATGTTCTGTGATGTATAACAGGAATTCATAACGCTGCTTTGCTGGAAGGCCCTGGAGGATTCTACGCTAGACAACAAAGTTATGAGAGGCATCTTTATTTTAAAGGCATACTGACCTGAACTTCTCAATTATGAATGCCTCGATGGAGACATTAACCAAGAATAGCTTTCCATACGTAAGACTGTCCTTACAAAGCCTGACGGGCACATGTTACCAGCGATCGAAGCTCTAACATTAACCGCCAGTCAATAAGGACCATCACAGAGGCCATGGAGGCTGAATGAATTTTGCCTTCTAACAACTTAAAAGTGTACCTGGGGCGACATGTGACATGATGAGATAAACATGAGTATGTACAGTGCAAAACATATTGCTAACCAGGGTGTTTTACTTGTTTTATTTTTCTGCCTGAAAGAGTTAATTTTTAGACATGGAAGTGACAGTTTCTGTCTTGTCAAGTTTATAGCAAACATCACTGATAAGCAAATTACAACCATAAAAGTTATCCTGGCAGAACACAACTCCTGAGGACAGGGGAGAGGTAGGACAAGGTCAACAGTTCATGTATTTTCACTCTTGGACACTTAATAGGCTGCCACTGATTAGAGACACAAACTTTCAAACTACTTTGTAAATGTTTGAATATAAAAGAACACCACTGGATACTTTAAGAAGTCATTTTAGGAGTAGGATAAATATAATTGTTTATCTCATCAATTTATTTTCACCTCGGGTTCACTTTAAGGTATTTGCAAATCTTCAGTCTTGCAAGGCTAAGAAGGTATCTATCCCCCATAATGCATCACTTCAGCTCTACTGCCTGTAGGCCCTACCGATGGTTGAACAGTTGTTTTCCCATTATTTTTACAAGCATCATATAACTCTATAACACCACTGGGAAGAGAGCACATAGATGGCATTACTGGAATTGTATCATGTCTCAGTTATCCCACTGCTACACTGGTACAAAATACAGAATTGGTAGACACAGTAATTACCCAACTATGCAAAAAAGGCGCTAAGAAAAAAAAAGTCACCGGTGAAGCCAAAATGAGTTTTTACAGCTTCACTAGCTATAACTAACCCTAGTCTCACACTGAACCCTCCCTCTACCAATGCCTAACTTTAACCACCCAAATCACACAGCTAACCTTAACTACCTCCTCATGGCTAACCTTACCCACCTATCCTACCTCCCCATGGCTAACCTTATCCACCTACCCCCACAGCTAACCTTAACCACCTCCCCCAAAACTGACCTTAACCTCCCCATGGCGAACCTTAACCACCTATCCCCAATAGCTAACCTTAACCACCTACCACCACAGTTAACCGTAACCACCCCCAACCCCCATGGTTAACCCTTAACCACTCCCCCCAACAAACCACTGGAAAATAAAAAAACAGAAATTTTGGGGCGCCGGAGGCACCCTATTTTCCGCTCAAAGTCAATATTTTAATGGGCACCTAGGGGGTGCCCAAACTTTCCTCAGTAGTGGTGGGCACACAAACTTCCTGCATTGAGCATGATGAATAAAATATCTAGCACATAATGCAGCAAACAAAGCAAAAGATTGGATAACCGACTAGGAATAAATGAGAGGGCAGAGTGGGACGTCACTGTGAGCAATGGGGCAGCTGGCTGTGTGAGGGGCTAACAATCCTGCTCTATCCACTGAAGTGCATGCTACTCACTACTTATACAGGAAGAAAAGAGAAAGGATTATTTATTGGATTTATATAGCGCCAACATATTACGCAGTGCTGTAGCTGTGGCTCCATGCTGCCACATGGAACCCAGACCACAATAATAACTTGACAAAAGGTTGTTTTCTTATTTATTTTGTAACCACAGCTATACTGTAGTTCATCTTCATATTTGCAATACCACTCGTTCATTTTGCATATGATAAAAAAAAAACTCCGTCATTTAAACTTTAGAACAGTTTGCACAAGCGTGACTTCGCCACGCAACTCTGTGATTAAAAACACACCTGTGAGGAGAATCAGATTTAGAATACTAATGCTCCGTAATGTATGCATGGCTGTGAAGCCCTACAGATGAAAGCGGCTACACAGGGAAGAGGAGAGGATGAAATGTGGAGAAATGTACAGCAGGATGGATTACAGGAAAGACTCCGCTCTGTTCTGTGCAGCCACCAGCCCAGAGGACAGTCGCACAGCACAGGAATGCCACGTAGGCAGCACGCTTACATTTATGCAATCGTGGTGGCAGGACAGAGTTAAGGGCTCTGCCTCTGACACAGGAGACCAGGGTTGGAATCTGGGCTCTTCCTGTTCAGTAAGCCAGCACCTATTAACCCCTTTGGCGTTATAATGCTTTCCGGACTTTAGGGTCTAAAAGTGGTGCAATTTTTGTGCATGCTTTTAGATCCTAAAACCGGGAACAAAATCATGCTGCTAGGGGGTTCTGCAGCAGCCCAGCACTCACTCACCTTACTCGGATCCAGTGCTGCAGTTTTCCCTCCATCCTCCAGGTGGCGCTGTAACCCTATAGTGAGATTGTCGGCTGTCGTCATGACGACAGACGGCGATCTCACCAAGGGGAAGCAGAGCCTCGGAGGTGAGGAAGAAGAATGGCGGCCGGCGGCAGGATCCCCCGGGAAGCGAGTTAAAATGTCCGATGCGCGCTATACACGAGTTCAGCTCGGGTATACCGCTCCCGGCATGTTTTTTCCACCCGAGCAGAACTCGTGATTACCACTAAGGAGGTTAAGTGAGGAGAGCTTGGGCAATACTCCCTAACACTGCTACTGCCCATAGAGCGCACCCCATGGCTGCAGCTCTGGCGCTTTCAGCCCGCCAGGAGAAAAGCGCAATATAAATGTTCTGTGTCTTGTCTTAATGCTTTTAACCCCACTGAAAAAAAATCTAATATAATACATTTCTGTATGCCATTTAAATTCTCCAGCTCTCCCGTTTGACAAAACTATCCATTTGATCAAAACACCATTGCCATTAATCAATCATTCTTGATTTCCCAGTTTGGACACTGTACAGGTGCCATTTTTTTTTTTTTTTATCGCAAGTACTATTGAACCATCGCTACTGAAGCGTGGCCAGCATACCTCGCAGCAATCACAGGCATTTCACATAAACTCTTATCCAATCTGATGGCGCTAATTCTCTGTGTTAATCAGTGCCGGAGTACTCATGCCTCTAATGAGAGCAGTCAGGTAACGTCCTGCCTGGCCGTGGATTCCTTGTTACGCCGGCACTTCAAAGCACCTGATAGATACCCTTACTGGAGGTAAAGCGTGCCTGAACTCAGAACTTCCTTTCTGTTCTAAAAGATAAGCAACAGCATAATAACCTTTTAAGAAAAAAAAAACATTTTCTTGTTACAGCTGATACAATTCCTGCGATACACCTGCAGTGTGTCTACTTCCTGCTTTCATAGGAGAAAACAGAGTTAATATCCTTTGTTTACAAATTAGCTGCTCTACCGAGGCAGCTAGCTGACACAGCTGAAAAATCAAATTACAGTGGTGATTAGTCACAAATGAGGGGGAATTACACAGGCTAAACTCTCGAAATACATACAGGGTGCTTTTCTCTAGGTTTCCTTCTGTCCTGTGCAAGAGTTTAGGACCCCTTTAAAAAGGTAATGAAATGCTAACATTTGTATAGTGCTTTTCTCCTGTTGACCTCAAAGTGCATGGACAGCTAAAGACAGCCTCTTAGGGTGCGCTCAGCATTAAGGAGTCTTGTACACAAACTGTATATTATTCAGGTACTAGCCCCGTCTTTCCTATGCATCAACTATTATGAGTGGGACCATAACAAAAGCTATGCACAAACTCCTGTTTTTGTTTTTTAAGCTTTTATTTTAAAGCGCCAAAGGGGGTTAAATTAGCAACTGAACTCAGGAGTGCTCATATACTATTAAAAACTAAGTGTAGGAGATAAGGCTAAGCAGACACAGCAGAGAGCTTCAGTTTACAAGCCTCAGGCTAAGTTCACAGTGGGACGTTAAAGTCGTGCGTTAAAACAGCATTTAACGCAGAATAACTCACTGCAATGAAAAATCAATGCCCTGTTCACAGTGCACACGTTGCGTTAGTGACTAACGCTGCAC